>NC_063335.1:14760088-14785185 GCF_021869965.1 Rhincodon typus
TCTTCAGAAATGATTTCTGAAGAAGGGTCTAGGCCCGAAACATCAGCCTTCCTGCTCCTCTGATGCTGCTTGACCTGCTGTGTTCATCCAGCTCTACACCTTGTTATCTCAGATTCTCCAGCATCTGCAGTTCCTACTATCTATATATCTAATCTGCTTTTTTCAAAACTATCTGCATTCTAAAATCCTCCCAGATTCAGAACCCTTCACCAAGTTTAAAGACTAATTTTTTTCTTGTTTTCCAGTACAATTTTTCATAATCGCTTATACACATGAACTGTCTTGTATGGTTCGCTCAGATAGCCAGCATGTCACAGCAAACTAGGCACTTATTCAGTCATATCAAAAAAAAGACTTAATCTGACTCTACAGGAATGAAACTGAATTCTAACATTTAAAATTGTATGCAAGATGACAGATGGACACAAGGGACTTGATTCTTCTTCGTAGGTGATAACAGTGCCTGTATAGTTATTTTGAATGTGTAGTTACTGCAAAATATTACCTGTTGATTACATTATTGAGAATTATTTCAGCCATTGTTGATAGTACTGCACTGCAGGGGTTAGAAGTCCTTGAGGGAAATAGTGCATCAATTTACGATATGTAGGAAGAATCAGTTTATTCTATCCACTGCAGAAAGACCTGTGGTGCTGTGGATAGAAAAGTGGTTTTTGCCATGACTTGTAAACAATAGCTGTTTTCGATGGAGTGTTATGTTGTATGGCATAAAAGATGCCCAGTGGGTCTGTCTGTGACAAAAAAAATACTATTCGTTTCAGTTGTGACTATGAAGGGACCCATTTGTCATTTTCAGACAAAACAAAATCGAGAGAGAAAAATAGGAGCTTCAAATTTGCTGTCGTCCATGTTGTGCTTTCTACTGTACATTCATAGAACATGACCATCACATTATTGCCTATCATCATTACCCCTGAAAAGGTCACTGTGAGTTGCCTCCTTGAATGTATGCGAGAGGTTTGCTCAGCCAATTCAAAAGATAACGTTGACCACATAACGAGACACGTGTAGGTCAGGTCAAGTAAAGGCAAAAGATTTCTCTCTCTAAAGGAGATTAATAAAGCAGATTTTTTAAAGGCAATCCAATAATTTAATTGATATCATTGTTGATGGCAAATTTTTTTTTGTTAGATTTATTTAATTAACAGAATTTAAACACCCATCTACTATTGTGGGATTTGATCTTATTTCTTGAGATTATTAGTACTCAAAGATAACGACTATGTTTTATACTTATGTGGTGATTTCATTGCCTAAAGGCATGAAGACAAAAGCTGAGGAAGATTCTTTTCCATTCAAAACACTTCTGTATTTTTGGCTTTAAATTCTGTTTCTTTTGAAAATAGACATGTTCGCTGAACTCATAAAATGCCGAGTCTGATCAAATAATCATTTTTTGAGAAGTTTCTGAACACCTTACATTGTCAGCTAAAGCTGACACAGTGAGCTTGCAAACATGCCATCCATATCCAGCTACCTCCAGAAAAGAAAGAACATTAAAACCCAGTATCTTAAGATGGGTGCCTATGCTTTTACAAAGACATCTTCACCTTGCTGTGGAAATTCTGATGGGGGAGGTAAAGCTAAACTGCTACAGTCAGGATTTTCCAATTGGTTCGAATACATGGGCCATCAGCACCTGTAATGCCTATCCAATTGCAGTCATGTTTCTCATGGCTGAAATTGAAGCTTGTTGATTTGTTTGATTATACAGTTATAGGATTGTCTCAGTTACTGTTTGATTCCCAAAACTGTATTCTCAGCTCAGTCAGCAGAAGGAAATTTTACTGGGTTCAACTCACCCAGGAAACTGTCATTGGACATTGAAGTCCAAGATGTTGTGACTCAAATGAACTGGCTTTTTACTACTTTTTGGGTTTAGCAAAACTAAAAATTTGTAACCTCTCCTCTCCAGTCTTGTCATCCATAGTTTTCTGAGTGCTTGTGACTTAGTGAAGCAATTCTGCTATATTCTGATTCTTATTATTAAACACAGAAATTCAACTGCATTTACCACATTAACACAGTGGCTTTAAGAGCAGGTCAGAGGCAGTGAATAACTGTCCACCGTTGACAAGGAACACATCAGGTATGTGATGGAATTTTCTCAAATTGCCTACATTGGTACAGCTCCAACGATACTCAAGAAACTTGACACCGTCCAGGACATAACAGCCTGCTTGATTGGCACGACATCCACAAGAATCCACTCCCTCCACCATTGATGTTTATTAACAGTGGTGTGTACTATCTCCAAGGTGCACTGCAGAAATTTACTAAAGATCCTTGGATGGCACCCTTCAAACACCCAACCACTCCAGTCTAGAAGGCCAAGTGCAGCAGAAACATGGCAACACCACTACTTGTAAAATCTTCTCTAATCCGCTCACCATCCTGACTTGGAATTATGTTGCCACTTCTTCACTGTTTTTGGGTGAAAATCCCGGAATTCGCTCCCTCAGAGCATTATGGGTCAACCTACAGCAGTTCAAGAATGCAGCTCGCACCCACCTTCTAAAGGCCAAGTAAGGATGGACAATAATTGCTGGCCAGACAGCGAAACCCGTGTCCCACAAGTGAATAAAATGAAAACTGTCTTTCCTTTCACCTTAAAGGATTTTGTTTTGGATTTATTTCAAAAACTGATATCTGTAAACAAGAGTTTGGGTCACAGCCTTTAACCTATTGCAGGAAGCAGCGGAAATAAAAGGAGAAAGGAGTGAATAAAGTAATCCCTTCTAGCTCAGGCTTGAGAGGAGAATTATCCACATTCCCCTTCATCCATGACAGTGATGTTAAGAAAATAAGTGGATGCAATCAATTGTCATAAAATCAGGCCAGAAAATGTATAGCTGTACACTTTGGAACATCAGGTTCCATTGGATAGCATTCTTCCAAGAAAGATTCACAATTATTTATTGTTAATTAATGTACACTTCTGTCACCTTGGCCTATACTGTCATGGTTTATTTGAAAACAACTTAATTTTCTGATTGACTTATTTGGTCTTGCTCAGATATGGTGCCATGTCTTTGCACTCTGTGTAAATTCTGTTTCTTTCAAAAATCTGTTTCATAATCATGTGTCAAAACAGCCTTTGTGAAATAAACCCTAGTACTTGCTGATCATGCTCAGTCAGTCACGTATCATCTGTGGAAGGAGAAACTGAGATAATGGCTGGATTTTGCTTGGATTGTTAAGGCACTTACACTGGGCTCAGTTCTGTGTTGGGAAAACAGACGTGGCCATTGTGGTGGGACATTCACACATGATCTTCCTGGAAGTGAGCAAATGAGGAACCATCGGGGGAGATCAGTCCACTTAAGGATGGCTCTTAGACTGATGAAGTGGAAAACCCAACAACTATGATTTTCCACCGGCCCCCCAGGGAGAGGTCCGTGCTGCTAAGACAGACAGAAGGCCACCAGTCTGTGACAAAACAGTGACTTTTTCTACAAGATTGTAAAATACCAAGTATCCCTCATGGTTACAGTTGTTGGTGTGGACTAATGTCCATCTATAGGATGGAATGTGGCCACAGCTGTGGGCATTGAAAGCCAGCAGGTCAATGTGGAGTGATAAGAGGAAGGAGTAAATGTCCCCTCCTCTCAAAGGGCCTCTTTAAGTTCATGCAATTGTAGAGGAAACATGCCCTTCAGCCCTAACTCATCCATGCCAATCAGATTTCCTAAATTGAATTAGTCCCATTTGTCTGCAGTTGGACCATATCTCTCTAAACCTTTCCTGTCCACATACATGCCCAAATGCCTTTTGAATGTTGTAATTGTACCTGACTTTATCACTTCCTCTGGCAGCTTGTTCCTTATATACACCGCCCTCTGTGAAAATAAATTTACCTCTCAGGCCCCTTTAAAATCTTTCCCCTTTCACCTTTGACCTATGCCCTCTAGCTTTGGATGCTCCTACCCTGGGTAAAAGACATTGGCTCTTCACCTTATCTGTGCCCCTCATGATTTTATAAACATCTATAAGGTCGCTCATCAGCCAGGGAAAAGGCCCCAGCCCATCTCTCCTCTCCTTATAACTCAAACATTCCAGTCTCAGTAACATCCATGCAAATCTTTTTTGCAATCTCTCCAGTTCATTAACGTCCTACCTATAGCAGGCTGACCAGAATTTCACCAGGATTCATTTTCAGATCACAGCTTCAGCTAGACAGTTTAGGAGAGGGGTGCTGATGTTGTGAAGGCAATATTGGAGAGATTGCTGCAACAGTGACATCTCGGCTGCAGTTGGGTCAGCAATGGACTGATGTACCTATCGCCACTGTTGGTCAGCTAGCCCTTGTTAACTCACCAAGGCTTCGGTGAGATCACACGTAGACACAAACTGGTCATGTAGCCAACTGGATGTGCTCTTTGAAAGTTTGCTTTGTTCCCACCTTCATAGGACCAAGTAGATTTGGCCCAGTGTTTCAGGTGAATGGTCTTTCATGAGAACCGGAAAATAAGTCCAGACGTGATGAGAAGATAGTCGTGGGTAATACCAAAAGCTTGTCAAACAAGATATCTAATGCTAAAACAGTGTTGGCATAAGACAAAAGGAGATGTGAATTAAAACAATAAGAAAACAAAAGATGGGTTTACAGGTTGTGAAAATGGTACTAAAAGAGTTATTGCCAACACTACAGTTTCAATCACCATCTTATTACCCTTATCCTCTTGTTCGTATGGTTCCTTTTGAATGTGGAGGAGTTTTCTATGTAGGCAGCAAATATTATTTCTCCCTCTATTCACTGGAATGGTGCAGAGACCAAAATGTCAGGAGATCAAAAGCTGGAAGTAAACACTCTTGCAGATGGCAAAGATAATTTGCAAGATAGACCTGGTGATGCCTTTAATTTTGCCACTTCAGAGGACCTCACAACATGATTAGTGCAAACAATGTACTAAATTGAAAAAAAATCTGACTAAATTGCTGTATCACCCAGAAGTAATCCTTGGGCCTATGATGGTAAGAAAGTGAGAGGTCATCTGTCATTTTACTTATCTGCCTTACTTCAACTCTAACGTGTCTTCAGACTCTTACATTATTCCTCGACTGAATGAACTGCAGCTCATCTTGTGAATTGGTACTTCGCAGCTGTCTAGACTCAACAATGAGTTCAAGTGTTTCACGTCATAATCTTTCCAACCACCCCTTTTTTTTGTGGCTAGTGGTGATCATTCTGTATTCCCCTTTACACTATGCAGAATTAGACCTTTTGCAATTTAATGTCACCTTCCTGCCAACATTTTGTCAACCTTCCTCTCATGTTTACCTTGCTCCTCCTATGTTTTGCCTTTGAACATATTAAAATGTACAAAGGCAGCAAGTCTCTCAAGCTTTCCAGTTCCGATGAAAAGACATCGAGCTGAAATGTTAACTTTACCCTTTTCTCTATCGTTGCTGCCTAACCTAAGTACTTCCAGTATATTCAGTTATGTCAGATTTGCAGCATATAAGTAGTTTGAATCATTTGTGAAATGTCTCTTTGTGTTCTCGTCTGTGCTCAGAAATCTTGTTGAAAAAGCTTTATTAGCAGTTACACAGCTATAATGCCAGACATTAAAGCTAGTGATTAGAAATAAACGTTTTACTGCACAATAATGCAAATGAATAGAGAGAGAAAACCTTAAACAGAGGCTTGAGTCAGATTGTTTTTGAAAGCTTTAGAAGATTGAAGAAATGAGCTTAATAATCCCAGAAGAAATTTCTTGCATTGAGGATAGGTATAAGGCAGAGCCTATCAATCAAGTGCCCTATCGATAAAGTGTAATTAAATCCATATCAGGCATGACAGAGTATTTAAGGTAGTTGAGACGTGACTATGGTGTGCAACTGCCATTGCAGACCATGAGAACATAAAATTGAATCAGAAAAAATAAAGTGAACCAACATACACCATGTACAGTGCACTCTATTATGAACTTTAACAGTCTCATTTATCTTCAAGAAGGATTTTGGTCAGTTTCTGTTTTTTTTCCTAACCACACAATGTAAATCAAACAAAATGTTTGAGTGCAAGAAAAAAACACTGCAGATGCTGGAAATCTGAAATAGTGTCTATTTTGAGGAACGGTCATTGACCTGAAATATTAGCTCTTTTTCTGTTTCCAAGGTTACTGTCAGACCCACTGAATATTTCCAACATTCTACATTCTCATTTAAAATTCTGAATGCTGATTCTACTACCCAGAAGTTTACTCTTGATAGGAAAGCCATATGATCATCCAGGAAGAAGATATCTCTTTTTTTAATTGAATAATTCCTGATTTTTGCTTCCATGACCCTATTTGGAAATGTGTCTTTCCTTTTGACTTTCAGGAGTTAACTTGAGGTCATGTTTGGCATTTACTGTCACTATACGATTCAGTATATTGTATTTCTTTGAGATGTCTCAGCTCGGAGGTCCAAATTCAAAGCTGAAAATTCAAAAAGTTTGGTGGGAATCAACATTGTGTTGCTTCTGTGTGTTGCTTTCATAGTTTTATCACCAGTACTGTAATAAAACAAAGAATTGCAGATGCTGGAGATCTAAAACACAGAAAACAAAAATTTTTGGAGAAGCTCAGCAGGTCTGGTAACATCTTTGTAGAGAAAACAGAAGTTAATGTTTTGAGTCTAGAGACCCTTCTTCATAACTGATAGCAGCTAGGAAAAGGTGGTATTTATGCTGATGATGAAGATGTGGGGAAAGAGTGAACGGATAGGTGGAAAAAAATAAAAAAAAATGTTAGAGCAGACAAAGGGATTAGAATAGTATGCCAGGGGAGCAAAGAAATTAAGTTGTGATAATGGGACTATGAGCAGGTCAAAGTGGGTTGGCTGTGTTGAAAGCAACATATCATATGACAATACCTGGGGTGTAGGAGTAGGTGATCAAATTGGAGGATGCATTCATACCCTGAAATTATTCAATTTGATATTGAGTCCTAAGGACTATAAAGCCCCCAAGCGGGAGATGAGATATTAAGCTTCCATCTTGCGTTGAGTCTCACTGGAGTACCACAGCAGGCCTGAGACCGAAGTATTGGCAAGGGAATACATGCAATGCAATTGACATAGTTGACTTGGACTAATGTCCTCCATATGAGAATGACAGCATAGGTAAAGATCATGAGGTCCAAGGAAATATGGCTAATTGGATCCAGAATTGGCTGAGTGGCAGGAAGCAGAGGGTGTATTTGTGACCAGAAGCCTGTGTCCAGTGAGGCTGTATGGGTATCAGTGTTGGGGCCCTTGCTGTCTGTGATATAAATGATTTCGACTTGAATGTAGGAGGGTTAATCAATAAGCTTGCTGATGATACAAAAATTGGTAGGGTAGTAAGTAGTCAGGAAGATAACTTTAGATTGTAGGAGGATATAGAGGGCTGGTCAGATGTGTTAATGAGTGGTAAATGGAATCCGATCAGATATATGTGAGATGATCTAAGTGGGCAGAATAAACTTCTGCAAGGGAATACATAACAAATGGTAGGTCCATGGGAAGCACCAAGGATTGGGGGACCTTGGTGTGCATGTCCACTGGTCCCTTAAGGCAGCGGGAAAGATTGATAAAGTGGTACAGAAAACATGCCTGCCTTTATTAACTGATACACATAATTTGAAAGCAGGGAGGTTATGCTGGACCTGTATAAAAAGTTGCTTCAGCTACAGCTGGAGTATAGTGTGCAGTTCTGGAATCTATATTATAGAAGGAATGTGATAGCACTGGAGAGGGTGTAAAGGAAGTTTACCAAGACGGAGCCTGGGATGGAAAGTTTTAGTTATGAATAGACTGATAGATTCGGTGGACTGGGGTTGTTTTTCTTCGAGAGTAGGCTGACAGATGGAACTGACTGAGATGTAGAAAATTATCAGGGAAATAGACAGTGCAGACAGGATGGAACTTTTCCCCTAGTAGAGGGTCCAATGATCAGATACATAGGATTAAGGGAAGGGGCAGGAGGCTTAGACACGGTGTGAGGAAAAATGTTTTTCATCCAGAAGGTGGTGGGAATCTGGGAAAAAAAAAACTGCCTGTAAGGGTGGTTGAGGCAGAAATCATCATAACATTTAAGAAACATTTAGATGTTCACTTGCTATGACAAGGCATACAAGGCTATGGACCAACAGCTGGAAAATAGCATGAGAATAGTTAAGTGCTCTTAAATTATGTGTATCAGTTAATAAAGGCAGGCATGTTTTCTGTACCACTTTATCAACCTTTCCCGCTGCCTTAAGGGACCAGTGGACATGCACACCAAGGTCCCCCAATCCTTGGTGCTTTTCTGATGAAGGGCCTAGGCCCGAAACGTCAGCCTTTCTGCTCCTATGATGCTGCTTGGACTGCTGTGTTCATCCAGCCCTGCACTTTGTTGTCTCGGATTCTCCAACATCTGCAGTTCCTACTATCTCTGAGAATAGTTAAGTGATTGTTTTTTGGCAAGGTCAGTCTCAATGGGCCAAAGGGCCTTTTATTTGCTGTAGACCTCTGCAACTCTTGGCCTTTTCGTCCCTTTGAGCCTGTTCACCATTCATTATGATCATGGTTGATCAGCCAACTCCGTACTTTGATTCCACTTTCCCTCCACACCTTTTGATTTCTTTAGCCCTAAGAACCATATTTAACTCCTTCCTGAAAGCAATCAATGCTTTGCCCTCAGAGAATTCTACAGGCTCAGGGTAGAGAAATTTCTCCTTATCTCAGTCCTAAATGACGTACCTCATTTCCTTAAACCGTGACCCTGGTTCTGGAACATGCTTCCTGCATTCACCTGGTCTAGTCCTGTTCACATTTTATGGATTTCTTTGAGATCCCCTCTCATTTTTGTAAACTTCAGCACAATGATCCGGCCTCTCTTCATACATTAGACCTGCCATCCTTGGAATCAGCCTGATAAACCTCTGTTGCACTCTCTCCATAGCCAGAACATCCTTTTTTAGATGTAGTGCTGCAGATGTGGCCTCACTAAGACCCTGTACAATTGCAGCCAGACATCTGTCCTTCTGCACTCCCATCCTCTGGCTATGAAGGCCAACATCCCATTTGCCTTGCTCACTGCCTGCTGCACCCACATATTACTTTCAGTGGCTTCTACACAAGGACACCCAGGTTTCATTGCACCTCACCCTTTCCCCTGTAATGCTGCCATCACTAGCATTTTTAAAGAAGGAAGAACTTCTATTCAACTATTAAAATCAAATAACATCCCAAGCACTTCATAGCAAAATAATAAAATAAATGTCTTTCAAAAAAGTTAAGTGGTATCAGCCTTGTTAATAATTTAAGGTAGGTCCAAAAATAGCAAAGGAAAATAGAGAGGCTTTCATAAAAAAAACTCCACAGTTTTAAGCTTTTATAGCTGGAGGCGCAGTATCGATGATGGAAAAGACACTGCAGCTAGTGCCCATTCATTCAGAGACAATCAGCCTTTGCAAACAATCTGTTTAGACCCTACTTTCCAACATCTCTTCACAAACTTAAATCAGAAACAAGTGACCACCCCTTTGAAAACTACAAAAAAAACGGCCTGATCACATCCAGACTTTGCCACAATTTTAGTGATGGAAATGAGAAGTCCTACTTTATGTCAAACCTACTGAGCAAAACTGAATGACATTGGCTTCTCAAATAGATTGGCATAACCAAACTAAGAAAATTATTTTATTAGTAAACAACACATAGGAAACTAAGATTAAATGTAAAAATAATTCAGTCAAATGACAAGGGAAATTGTTCCATGTGGGTGTTTGTACGGTTCTGATAAATGTTTCCAGAATTGGTTTGTAAAGCAAAGATCAAATGAGTCAACACTTAAAAATTAGTGACTGAAAGGACATAGGGAAATTCTAGTCCTAAATAGCATAAATACCAGTCCAGATGCTTGCATTAAATGACTTTTAAATACTGTGCAAGAGCAATGAGTGCCAATTTGAACTTTTCTGTTTGGTTTATTCCAACAGCCAAGTTATTATATATGCACTTCTTTTATTGCTATCTGAAATCAATTTTATGTCACTATTTTCCTATTGTTCAATAATGGCTTTGATTACTGTTTTTATTTACTGATTAAGTTTTCAGCATTAAAACATTAAATGTTAAAGATATATGCCAAGACAGTTCTATAAAGGATCTTGACTTGTTTTCTCTCTTCAGTTTTCGTGAAGAGCCTCTTCAATAACAACAAGTCCTTATGCTGTAACAGATTTGCTACATATTTCTAGATGATTTCTGTTTTACTTTAATCCTTCACTGTGTGTATCTCATTTTATGTTTGCTGTAGGGTGCAACCTATTACAGTGACTAAAGAGCGATTTCTTTAATCTGACCACTGATAGCTAGTCATTGTCATAGTTTCCTTGTTCATCTTCACAATTGGGTCATATTTTTTTTTTCACTGAGGCAAACTGGCTTTGTGTTTGGTAATGTGACATTTTGTTCCTTGTTCTTCATAAAGGACATCTTTATATGGTTATTTACAATTAGAATTTGATGTGTGAACGAAATTGAAAGATGAATTTGGTGGACTTGAAAACAGGCATAGAACCATAACGCACAATTAACCCACACTGTTTAATTGCAAAATAACATCCCTGCTTCTTGCTCATTTCATGAATCACAGGATCACAGAATCCCTGCAGTGTAGAAACAGGCCATTCAGCCCATCGAGTCCACACTGACCCTCCAAAGAGCATCCCACTCAGACCCACTCTTGACCAAATTCCTGAAACCTTGCATTTCCCATAGCTCATTCACCTAGCCTACACATCCCTGGACACTGTGGGCAACCTAGAGGAAACCCACGCATGATTTCAGCTTCCAGCCAGAGCTAATTACTCTGTGCTATGGATTGGTTGGATTCCTTAGAAAGAGTGTTTATAGAGTAATGGCTAGTATCATTCAAATGAGAATAAGGCACTGTGGAAATCTAAAATCAGAACAGATGGTTGAAATTTGGCAGCATCTGCAGAGATAGAAACTGAGCTAGCTGATTGAATTTTACCAGAGGCTTCTGTTCTGTGTGTTGCTGGTGTGAACTCCAGATGCCCACATTTGGGCACTGTTTAAAATAATTGGTTGTCCACCACCTCAGGCAGTTGATCTGTCTCCCTCTCCGAGCATAGAAACCTCCTCATTAGTGGGCATGCACCAGAGAGCTATCCCAATCTGACTGCCGACTATTTTTCCACATCTCACTACTTCCATGCAACCACCAAATTTCACAACATTGACCCTTTGTCAGAATTGGGCCTTTCACTCTTAAAAAGGAAGGTGCAGTGGCTGGATCAGCTGCTGGCATCATACCAAATGGGACTTTGACCTGGGGTACCTTTTTGTAGAATGTAACAACATAGGAGAAAACCAGCTTTAAGGATTTGAAATACTCTGGGATACTTTGAGATACTTTAATTGGTTATAGCATTATTTCAACAGATTGAGCACAATGCACTCAGCATTAAAAAAAAATCCTTCACTCCTTTATAGCATGGAAATTTACAGGATAGAAGCGTGCCATTTGGCCCATCATATCTATGTCAGGTCGTTGGGATAATCCTGCAGGACTCTAACTGACCTGCATATCTTGTAGTCCTGTATTTTTGAATAATGTAAATATTTATCCACTTTCTCCCTAAAGTTGGAAGGTTTGAGCCTCAATTATCCCTAGGGCAAAGCATTCCATGTTTTAGCGCCTGTCACCTGAAAATGTTTCTCCAAAGTTGTGACCAAAGTTACAACTCATGAAATAAAAGGAATAGCAGTAACTTGGATATATTGGCCAAGTGACAGAAAACAATGTTAATGGATTTTTTTGGACTAGAGACATAGAATCATAGAAGGTAGGAACAGCAATAGGCTATTCAACTCCTTGAGCCTGCTCTGTTGTTCAGTATGGCTAATCATTGAGCTCAGTATCCTAATCCCTGTCTCTATATCCCTTGATTCCTTTAGTCATGAGTCATATCTATCTCCTTCTTGAAAACACTCAGTGGACTCAATCACTTTCTGTGGTAGTGAATTCCACAGGCTCACCATTCTCTGGGTGAATAAATTTCCCCTCTATCCTAAAAGATTTATCTCTTATCCTTGACCTATGACCCCTGGTTCTGGACTCCCTCCATCATTGGAACATCCTTCCTGTATCTAACCTGTCTGGTCCTATTATAAGTTTATAGGTTTCTATGAGATTCTCCTCTCATTCTTCTAAACTCCAGTGAATACAATCCTAACTGACTCAATCTCTCCTCATACATCAGTCCTGCCATCCCAGAAATCAATTTGGCCAATCTTCCATGAACTCCGTCTATGATGTCCTTCCTCAGATAGATGACTGTTTGCAGTGGAGTTTCCCAGGGGTCGGTTTTCAAGCACTCATTCTTTGTGGTCTATTAAATAGCCTGGAGCATTGTGTGCAGGGTGCAGTTTCAAAATGTTTGGAGAATACAGGACTTGGAAACATTCTGAACAGTGAGGGAAATTGTATAGAGCTTCTAAAGAACATAGATCGGATGATGGAATAGGTTTATCAGGGGCAGATGAAATCTATTGCGAAGATTTGCATAATGATTCATTTTGGTTGGAAGAATGCAGAGTGACAATATAATATAATGGAGTGGGTCTGTGATACAATGGTCATGTCCCTCCCTCTGAATCAGAAGATCCAGGTTCAAGTCCTACTTGGACTGGAGGAACATGTCTGAACAGGTTGATTAATATAACTACAATTTAATAGGGAATACAGGAGCAGAGGGAGATGTCTGTATATTTGTACACATTGTTGAAAGTGACAGGAAGTGTTGAGAGAACAATTAATCAAGCATACAGCATCCTAAGCTTTTTAATAGGGATGTGGAGTACAGAACAAAGAATATAATTTTAAAGTTGTGTAGAATGTTAGTTCAGCCTCAATAGAGTATTGTGTCCAGTTCTGAGCAACATAGCTTAGGAAAGATTTAAAGACTTTAGAGAGAATTCAAAACAGAACTAAAATGGTTTCAAGGATAAGGAATTTCAGTTATGTAAAAAGGTTAGAGGTTAGGACTGTTTCCTTGGAGTAAAGAAGTGACAGAGGAGATTTCGTTGAGGTTTTGAAAATCTTGATGTGTCTGGTCAGAGTATAATTGACAAAACTGTTCCCATTAATGGAAGGATCAAGATCAAGTGGCATCAGATTTAAGATAAGTGGAAAAAAAAATGGAGACATGATGAAAAATTTTTTTCATGCAGCCAGTGGTTAGGATCTGAAATACACCAGCTACAATTCTGGAATGGTTAAGTTCAATCACAAGTTATTTTGAGGGAATTAGATTATTGTCGCAAGGCAAGAATGTGTAGGGTTATAGGAGAGAAGGCCAGGGTCTGGCATTTGATAAATTACTCTTTAGAGAGCCAGCATAAACATGACTGACCATGTAATCTCCTGTACTGTAACCATCCTGTGAAGTGAACTTCCTTGATCCCTTACAACTTCTTTAAGACTGTTTATCAATTAACCCCAACAAAAGGAATTAGGTCAACACACACTCACTCACTCACTCACTCACTGTCACACTCACTCGCTCACTCGTTCTCTCTCCATTTCCCATACCAACAATCCTGGCTTTGCTAAATAAAATTAACAATTTAATGCCAATTTGTGCTGAATTATGGATAGTTCTGTGCTGTGCATGAACACCCAAAGGAACTGGCTGTACTCTACTTAAACTTATTAATTTCAGACCTCATGCTAGGTAACAGTGAAGCTTTTAATTCATTTCAGAGTATTTTGGATCAAGTTCAAAATTACATTGCAATTTATGAAGACAAAGTTTCATCCCTTTTATTTTTAGTGAAACTTTTACTGTCTATATGGTTTCACATACATTTAATGACAATGTGCAGTTTGTTTTATTTTTGGTTTCTAATATACATGATTTAAGAATTCTTTTGGGTAGGTCCTCCAATTGTTAGATTCATTTTTTGCTGCATTGTTACACAAGTATGTAGGAGATTTTAACTGATAGTGAGAAACAATTGCTTTCGGTTTTTCCACAGCCCGACAACCTCAACAGCCCAACCTTACAACCATCTCCCAATCAACCAGTGCTTTCACTCTGCAGAATAATGCCCAATCCATTGTAAAAGCCAATGTATCACAACGCAAAACATGGCCCACCCCATTGTAAAAGCCAAATCTCCATAACACATCCTACTTCCCTAACTTCCCATTCTAAATGGTCCAGAAGAGGGTGTTTTTAAATTTATTCATCACAGGATGAAGGCAACACTGGCTAGGTGAGAATTTATTGCCCATCCCTAATTGCCCAGAGGGCAATTGAGAGTCAACCACATTGCTGTGGGTCTGGAGTCACATGTAGGCCAGATTTTGGTGAGAATGTAGGTAGGGATGGCAGTTTCCTTCCCTAGAGGACAATGGTGAACCAGATGGTTTTTTTTACCAACAATCAACAGTAGATTCATGGTCATCATTATACTCTTAATTCCAGATTTTTTAAATTGGATTCAATAAAAATTCACCTGCCATAGTGAAATTTGAATCCAAATCCCAAATATTAACTTGATTCTTTGGATTAACAGTCCAGCCTCCTCATGAAAAGCAGCAGCTACTGACATTTGGAAAATCAGACAATCCATGACTACTTAAGAAAGTGTGAAGAAGAGCTTTTTTTGCAGTTGGGAAGGGCATAGAGGGTTGGGTATGGAGTTTCTTTACAGTTCAAACCAGGCTCTCAAGGCTTAGAACCACTTGGGGAATCCTTGAAGTCTATTAACAGTCTGCTGCACAAAGTGCGCATTGTTTCACCAGTCATGTGACAGTCATTGAGCTAATATTGTGTAAGAGAAGTAGGACAGGTAATGGCCCTTGCAAGATCAGCGCTAAGGGAATGCATAAGAATGAACAGTTCAGTTTTGAAAATGTTGATGGATAAAACACTTTGTGGAAAGTTGATTTGAAGTGCCTCCTATTTTAAGATATTTGACAAGCAGATGCCATGAATGTCTGCAGCAAAGCAATGGAAAAGTGGGGATTTGAGGAGTGACATTATAGAGGTTCATAAGATCATGAGGGATACGTGTAGGATGAAAAGACAAGATCTTTTTTCCAGGGTACAGGAGTCCAAATCTGGAGGGCGTAGGCTTAAGGTGAAAGGGTCAAGATTTAAAAGGGACCCGAGGGGCAGTTTTTTTCATGCAGAGGGTGGTGTATGTTTCGAATGAGCTGCCAGAGGAGGTGGTGGAGGCTGATACAATCCAGAGACCCAGGTAAATTTTTGGGCTTTGGGTTCGAATTTCACCACAGCAGATGAATTTTTATTGGATAAAAAAATCTGGAATTAAGAGTCTAATGATGACCATGAATCCATTGTTGAATGTTTGAAAAACTAATTAAAAAAGTATTTGGATGGGTACATGACTAGGAAGGATACAGAGGAACATGGACCAAATATTGACACATTGGACAAGATCAGATAGGATATCTGGTCTGTGTGGACAAGTTGGACTGAAGGTTCTGTTTCCATGCTATATAACTCCTTGACTCTGTGACTCTCTATGAACAGTAATAGTGATGTGCAAGTGAGATCTTTTGGAAACCAGAGTCTTCTGTGGATGTCATGAACATTCATTGAAAAAGACACTCAAATGGCTTTCATCTTAGTCCTCATGATTGTCCTCCCAAATGTACGCTGAAGGCCTGACCATAAGAGCTGCACCCCTTGAGGTCTTGGGAATATGACGGATCAGCTGGAATTTGAAGATATATTTCAATGAATGCTAAAGGTTAAAAACCGAAAGAACTGCGGACACTGTACAAAAACGAAGTTGGTGGAAAAGCTCAGCAGGTCTGGCAGCATCTGTGAAGAAAAAATCAGAGTTAACGTTTCGGGTCCAGTGACCCTTCCTCAGAATGTGTTGAATGCTAAAGGTTAACCTGGTGCCTAAAAACACAATGCAGCTCAATGTAGTTGGCAATTCCAGAAGCTTGGCAAAGTCACTTGTCTCCTCCATTGATTGAAGAGAACAATGAAGCATTCTCTCATGAAGCACAGGATCGCTATCATCTTCCTGGTAGGGTATTGCACAGCAAACTCTAAAATAATCAGGCAAGGTCATAACAAGGTTAATTTGTGCTTGCTAGAAGTTACATTAATGTGCATGAATCTATTGTCAGCAAGCAGAAGGAAAATGTTCAAACCTTTTACTTTGCCTTGGAGCTTGGTAAGCCTGTTGTAACCCAGTGGCTGAAGTGTTGCCGTGGATAAAACAATCAGTTGACTTGCCACCAATCAACATGCTTAACTTGTGTTGCATAAATTATTGTGATGCTTTGACATTTAGCGTTCTTGTATTTCTCCTGATTAATGCGAGATGATAGACTTTAACATGTCTCTCTTTTCAGCAGTACTTAAACTATGGGATGTTGGCAATTCCACCTTCCTAGGAGAATTTACTATTGTTTAAACTGAGTATAATGATCATCTTCATGACCCCTGACAACACAGAAAGTGTTGCTGTGTGGCTGGATGTCCAGTCATAATTGATCATTGTGCCACCTCCTGATGGAAACTTCAAAATTGCTCTTTGTTGACATGATTGTAGGAGAAGGGCTGAGAAACGTGGTGGGTGAGCCTTTCTCTGGAGAGCCCTCCCCCTTCTCTACCTGCACACAGTTTTCCCCTCTCTCCTGTTTGTGCTCCTTGTACCAGAAGCGCTGCAGCCCAAGAGACAATGCAACTGTAAGCCTTCACTGATAACCAGATCTCTGCTAATAGGGCTTCAAAGTGCTCTGCTCTCCTTGTCAATATCAGTTTCAGAGAGGTAATTACAATTAACTCTGGCAGTTCACCATCCATTCCCACTTCATTGGACAATAAATAAAGCCAGACAATAAATTGTTAGTTGTAGGTAATTAGTTGAACAACAATTCATGAATAAATACTTAATTAAAATAAAGCTACTGCATCAACACATAAAAATAACTCCTGTTCAACTTTATTGCCTTTGTAACGCTGGGGATTTTTATTTGGAATTTTTTATTCATCTTGTAAAGTTTGTTTTTATGTTGGAAAACAGAACATATCTGGCCTCAGTTCATTTGGAAACAGTTAAGCCTGAGAGACCGCTTACCATAGATCCTTAATTCTAAGCATTGTTTTATTTCAGTAGTGTCAATTCTGCTCAGTCTGTGTTCGCAAATAATGGTTTTAACGGTTAGATAATAGTTTTCCCTCATTATGAATGTTGATAGTTGTGTCATATCCTGAATAATAAGTAAGAAGCTAGTGGTTAGTTTACTGTGGAATTTGTGAAATTTCCTAAGCCAAGATCTAAAAATCTGCCTGCTATTGCTGTTTTAGTATGGAAGAACATTTTTCATGGATGGCCTTGTGGCTGTACAGGAAATATTCTGGTGCTCAATAATTTGGTCTATGAAGGAAACAAATAAAAATAAATCAAAGATAGAATGGCTTTGGAATTGACCGTAAAATTGTGTTAAAGATGAAGAAGTAAGGGAAAGTTCAAAAAAATCCATTTAAGTAACAGATTTCAAAACAACAGTATAACAGAAAATGAATACAGATGCTGTAAATTCGAACGAGCGCAGAAAATGCATGAAGTGTTCAGCAGGTTTGGCAACATTTGTTGGGAGAATAACAAAGTTAATGGTCTCAATTCTACCACAGCCTTTAAGATACTGATATTGGATAAAATATGGGTTCTGAACCTGCACTAGTTCAATTTTTGTTTTAGCACAGCCAGACTCTAAATTGACAGCCTGTGGGCCCAACTTTTCAGAGTGATTCCCTGCTATTCTACTGGAAATCCCACCTTTTTTGTCACTACCTCAGAGTCAGTAGAGTTCTGTCAAATAGTTGAGGATGAAAACATGAAATTTTAGAAAACTGAATGGATATTAATTCAAATTATTGTTTGATTTTCCCCTCAAAATGGTTTTTTCCTGAAACAAATGCAAGAATAATATTTGGCGAGTTCTTTTCAAAGTTACAAAGAGACCTCCACATTTTAATTGACTCTTTAAAATATAATTATTTCTGTTGCAGGCAGCAAAATGTGATCTGCTATTAGAGATGAAATAAAATCTGATCTGATGATGTGGTCCAGGCACTTTCTGGTGAAGGGAGTGATGTTGACCAGTGGATAAAATTGTACCATGAGACCTTCGGTGTTCCCTGAATCATCAACACATACATTTCCTCAAATCAACATTTCATCCTCGTTAGGCTCTCAATACCTCATTCCATCAAGACCACATGGGTGTATTAGCCTAAACTGTATATTTATGTGAAGGATTATCAATCAGGCCCAGCTAATATACTGTCTCTTGAAACTATTTATAATGTGTGCTTCAATAGCTTTTCTTGATCGTTTATTTCAGAAATCTATTACAATTTAAGTAACAAAGACCAGCTTGTCTTTTTATTCCTAATTTCCAAATACTCAATTTGTTTCCCAATTAATTTTTTTGTGTAAGAAAATGATCATGAAATTCTTAATGTATGGGCCATGCTAAACCTTCATCCAATCGGATTTAAACACAACAGTGAGATTAAAATAGGGTCAGTTTGGATTTACTTGGAGCCTATTGTGGTCTCTTGATGCAAACATATTCAAGGCTCACATGTCTTACCTACCTGTTATTAATAATAGTTAATATGCCAAAGAGTTCATGTAACATGGATACAGCTACTGTTATGCAACAAACCAGATCATGTTGTCAAGGAAAAGAGTTTTTTCTTCTGCTGAGACTTATTCATGATCCATCCTCTACCAAAGACTACTTGGCAGTCACTGAGACTAGAACAGGAAGGAGGATTGCTGGCAGCACTCTATCTCAATCCCAAGCCACTAGTGACCAATTCCCAGAATTTTCATCACTATTACACACGACAATTTTCATTGCTAAAACTGGTTAATTTTATGCATGATATTGAACTGATTGAGTTGTAAAACCTTACTATTGACAATCATGAACTTCACTTGCTGCCAAAGACTTATCCTCATAAATAATTGACACTGCTAACCTAATTACCCTGAAACATTTCAGTTGAGATGCCCTTAAATGTCTACCTGAGTCTGACAGTTGTGATTTTGGCAAAGCAGCTGAAACCAAAATTTTTGTCATTGTTTATTACACCATGACTCTTTTGAAATCAAAGTGTGTCATAGCTCTGACTGGTGGAATTATGTTAATTATTACATTTAAGAGTGTGTGTATGTGTGTGCACGTGTGTGTGTGTGTGTGTATAATTGTAGCAACCCTATATTCTTTTGAATTTTTAGATATTTTGTTGTCTTACAGATATTTGTGACAATTTTCTTTTTTAGATTCTGAGATGACTTATGTAATTTATGTAATTTTAATGTCATTATTTTCAGTAGTTACGAATTTGGACTGGTGGCATAAGTTTTTTTGTGTGTGTGTCTGAACTGGGTTAGTGATGAGCTTGTAAGTATTTCTATAACCACAGTGAATTCTTTTAAAACAGAGAGCCTTCAAGAAATAATGGGCTTTTGTTTATATCGGGAGAGTTTATAAGTGAATAAAGAGCATAGTGTATTGCAGTAGGCTTTCTGATTTGAAATTCTTGTTTTTTTTTAAGCTTAGAGGAACACCTACAGCTTGGAGAAAAGATTTCCAGTTTTAGCTTCAGTTTTGGGCATTTTCCACAGCTCCTAGTGGAAGATGGATGTATAAAGAAAGTACTCCTGAGAAAGGGAGAAGATAGTTTAGATTTGTTTAAAAAGAGCCTAGTATAAGAAGCTCAGAAAAGGTCCAGACCAGAAGTGTTTTGGATAGGCTTTGAAAAAGGTGATTTGAAGGTGAGAAAGTTTAGCTCAGATGTACGAAGGCTCAAAGAATATTTTCTACACAGAATTGAAATTGCAGTTAAATTAATCATAAATTAAGCATTAATGAAGTATAAATAGATGATAGAAGAGCAGATTTTTGTTGTGTAAGTGCTCTAAAAGGGTGCTTTTGGAGTCTGTGAAGGAGTGTTTTAAAGTTGATGAAACAGCCTTTTGGGATCTGTAAAATAGTGTTTTCTGGATTTGTAGAATTATATTTTGATCATGAATTTAGAAATATTTAAAGGACTATGATATGTAAATAGTTTGGTAAGTTGTATTTTATGTTCATTTCTTTTGTATAATAAAGTTCTGTTTTGCTGCTATCTGCAACATGTTTCAGTGAGAGACCACATCAATAAAAGCAAACAAAAACAAAATATTTCCATCAAGCCATATTTCAAGCTGAGATCTGATTTAGTTAGGAAAATCAACTACAATCATGGCAGCTGCGATCAGGAAACTGATTGCAAATGGTGCTATTTTTCTAAGGTAAAGTTAGGGTTCAAATTTTCAGTTAAAAGTTTTCTAATGTAATCATGGGTATAAAATCTTCCTTGAGCCAGTATAATCAGATAATATAACTCAACATTTTTCCTTTGCATTGCAAATATGGAGCATATTTAAAAATTGCAACCTGGCACAGTTTCAGAAATGCAGCTACAATAGGGTTAAACGCAAAAAAAATCGAGTTTTTCCACCCTGTGAATAGCCTAATTTTAAAATCACTGAAATTGAATTTAAGTCAATGATCCTGGACATTGTACTTATTGCACTAGCATGTCTTGGGCAGTTTCTTCATATTTATCATGCAATAGTTCTTTTAAAATGTACTTATGTATTTCAAACATTGAAAAGCCAGCTCAAACTGAAATATTATTGGAAACTCATCCTGCCTGCTGTTTTATTGTGGGGGGCATGATCAGTTTTGTGATATGAGCGAGCTTCCAGTGCAATGTTTATTAAATCAGCATTAAATAACACAGAAATTTGATTGACAGTTAGCATAACAAAGCAACGGCAACAAAGAAAAACTTTTTTTTCAAAATTCTGCACTGAAATATCCACTTCTGATCATATAAAGCCACCCAGGAGGAATAGCTAACCCAATATAGATCTTGTCATTCTTTCAAATTGGGCTGAAAGAGAAATGGTGAGATAATTCTTGGAATCTCTTCACAAAGAAAATCTGCAATGTAGGATTATATGCCACGAATCTGTTCAGTAACGACCACAGTGGCACAGTGGATAGCACTGCCAGGGACCCAGGTTTGCATGTTCTCCTTGTGTCTGTGTGGGTTTTGTCTTGGTGCTCCATTTCTTCCAAAAGTCCAAAGATGTGCTTAAATGGATTGGGCATGCTTACTTGCCCTGTCATGTCCAGTGATGTGCAGGAGATGTGAATTTGCCATGTTAAATGCAGGATTGTGGGGACAGTCTCTTCAGAGAGTCAGTGCAGACTTGATGAGCCAAGTGGCTTTTCTCTGCACTCTAGGGATTCTATGATTGTACCATTCTATCCACTGTCCTCTGTTTTATGCAGAATATGTCAACTAAATGAATTCAAGGCAGAGCAGCTAGCCAAATCAATGACAAGAATGGTAGCATTTGGGATGCGGTATACCTATTTTGGACTTCAGTGGAAGAGTATTGTCTTTTATGGACCAGATAGTTTTATTCTTAAGTTTGTGAAGGAATATGGTAAAAACACCAAAGACAATCTTGAAAAATGATCTCATTTCAGGAAACATTTATTTCAAACAATCATAGAATCCTCACAGTGTGGAAGCAGGCCATTTGGCCCATCAAGTCCTCACCGACCCTCTGAAGTTCATCCCACCCAGATCCAACCCCCTACCCTATCCCTGTAACCCTGCATACCGCATGGCCTACAATTTTGATTGTAAAATTATGCATGCTATTGCACTACTCAGGAAAGCTCAGCGAGAGGGAATTATAGCTCAGCTGCATAAAAATACATGAATTCAAAACAGGAGCCAGCATTCATTCACTTAAGCCTGCTCTGCCTTTCAGACAGAATTATGGCTGATCTCATTATGTAACACTCCCACAGGCATTGATATTAATGCTTTATTCTCTTGAAACTGGTTGGATACTTTAGATCCTTAGAAAACTGAACTTTAGACAAATACTTCAGTTCATGAGGTGAGTAGGATGTTGATATATAGTCCCATTGAATGTATCATAATATGTAATTTATGCATTAATGAGAAAAACACATTCTAAACATGATGAAGATCAAGTGAGTCAGACTAGAAGACTAAAGTTATATTACTGATGAAACAACTTAACAAACAATGTTGCCAGTGTTACGACACTCAGGAACTATCTACAACATACCTACAGCAAAAGGAAATCATAGTGAGACTGTTCGTGAAAATCCAGTCACAATCCAGTTGTAAAGTAACATTTGTTGTATGTAATTCTTAGGGAAAACTTATATGACAAGAATATATTGTCATCAACAGAAAAATTCGAACAGGAGCTCTATGTATACAGCTAAATGGAAGGATTTAATCACAAATTTAAGTATAATAGGATTATCAGAATTGTGCTGGTAACTATTATGGCAATTCTCAGCTTCTTCAACAGCATTTTCTCAATGATTTTCAAGCGCAATGAAGATTTATAGGTACTAGTCTTTAATCTCGATAACACCAGATGCGCATATTTGAAAAGTGCAAGTCAGAATCTATTATTGTAAAAGAGCTGTGAAATGTATTGTCCCAGATCTTTCAGTTATCCTTGATGTACTTTGCTTTGAAACTGCCTGCAAATATTTCTACAACCTGTCCATTTTGTGATTTTTCACCTGGGCTTCCAATCTCTGTTGAAAAATCAATGGATCAGTGCAAACATCACAGCCATAATGCACGAGAAATACAGGTAAACACAGAACAGACCCCCTTTTCATGAGAGCAGCTCAAGTACATTTTAAGTTCTCAACTTTTCTGAAGTGAATAGATGAGCAGGTATTGAGGGTAGTCACTGGGTCTGGGCAGGGTGGGAGTATGGATGGGATGGAGATATTGATGGTGTGGGGATGAGTAGTGATGGTGAGTTCTGGTGTTCGGTTCAGTTCCAATGGTGAGACATGGTGTGAGGCCAGGTATTAACCAAGGTAACATTTCCAGAGTAAGTATTCAGCAAAGTCCTACCTAACTCACCCAGGTTCCTGACACTGAGCCCTGGATTGGACATACTTTCAGATGGTCCTGAGCAGTGATAATCAGCTTATCAGAAGTTTAAACTTTAAATGTTGTCCACTGTTGCACAGATCTCAGTAGAACATGGGTATGTCTTGGACTCCAAAAATTGTCATGCAAATTTATCTTTTCAGAAAATGTTTAAGAATGTTGTTGAATGACCTATGTAAATGCTCCATCAATAATTTGGAAATGGCAGCCATGGGAAAAAAAAAGACAATGAAAAGCCTAATGACAAATAAAGCACATTTTTTTGTGTATAAATTTGAGGCAGGCTTGAGCTGATACTCATTCAGTAATCAATGCAAGATCACATGTGCTGAATCATGAAAGAGAAAATCATCACGATGTGTTCTGTTATGTCTCATGGTCAGTATTTCAATAAACCTTTGAGAGATATGTTCAGGATATGATCACTGTATACTAACAAGTGTCACAAGTGTATAAAGGTCTCGGATCACTTGAAGCATGGCATGCCACTAAGAACCATGAGATATGCCTCAAGAATATAATGTCTATATATAATAGTTAGCACCAATAAAATATGTTGGATTTCTCAATACTGCAATATCCATACATTTTCTTTTACATTAAGAAGAATAGCTTAAGCCACAACCAGTAAAATATAGTTTTGTAAAACTATCAGCCATATTGAGTAAGAGAGGAGGCAAGCTTTGTGTCTCCCCAATTCAGTCCCTTTATATCTAATATGTTTCAGTGATATTTAAACTCTAGCACATACAAACCCGATTTACAAAGCCTCTCACTGTGTGACAGCTCTCCTGTTCCAGGGACCACTGCCCCAGAGCAAGTATATCCTTCCTTAGATGAAATAAAAATGATACAGTATTGCAGCAGTGTCTTACATGATAATCCTACATAATTGTAGCATAACTTCCTTATTCCTGTATGCCAGTTTCCTTGCACTAGGTATGAACATGCCATCTGCCTCCCGAATTATTATTTTACTTTCATGCTAACTTTCTGTGCTTCTTGTACCAGTTCACTAAAGTCTATCTGAACATCAAAATTTACACGTCATACTGTTTAAAAAGTATTATATTTTCCTTTTATTACTCCTTAAGTGAGATCTCCTCAATGTTTATATTTCCACTTAACGTTGTGCTGTCAGCAAACCTGGATGGGTTACTCTTGCATGGCAGACTAATTAGTAAAGTTAGATCACATGGGATTCAGGGTGAGCTTGCTAATTGGATACAAAATGGGCTATACGGTTGGAGACAGAGGGTGGTGATGGACGGTTGTTTTTTAGACTTGAGGCATGTGACCAGCAGTGTTCCACAGGGATCAGTACTGGGTCTGTTTTTGCTTGTCATTTATATAAATGATTTGGATGAGAATATGGGAGGTATGGTTAGTAAAGTTGCTGATGACACCAAAATTGGTGGTGTAGTGGACAGTGAAGCAGGTTATCTAAGATTACAAAAAGGTCTTGATCAACTGGGTCAGTGAGCTGAGGAGTAGCGGATGGAGTTTAATATGGATAAATGTGAGGCATTGCAGTTTGGTAAAACAAACAAGGGCAGGATTTATACAATTAATGGTAGACCCCTGGGTGGTGTTGTAGAACAGGTAGAACTAGGGGTTCTGGTACATAATTGTTTGAAATTTGCATCAAAGGTAGACAGAATGGTTAAGTAAGCATTCAGCATGCTTGCGTTTATTGCTCAGACGTTTGAGTATAGAAGTTGGGACATCATGTTGAGGTTGTACAGGACGAGTGAGGTCTTTTCTGGAGTACCGTTTGCAGTTCTGGTTGCCCTGTTATAGGAAGGATGTTATTAAACTGGAGATGGTTCGGAAAAGATTTACCAGGATATAACAGGGAATGGAGGGTTTGAGCTATAAAAATAGGCTGGATAGACAGGGACAACAAGGTGCAGGGCTGGATGAACACAGCAGGCCAAGCAGCATCATAGGAGCAGAGAGGCTGACGTTTCGGGCCTAGACCCTTCATCAGAAAAGGGGGAGGGG
>NC_063335.1:14790185-14810567 GCF_021869965.1 Rhincodon typus
CCAGCATCGGCAGTTCTTGCTATCTCTATTAAATTTGTCAGCATGATTTCACTTTCAGAAAATATGTTGATTCTGTTTGGTCTTACTATGAGTTTTGAAGTACATCATCAAGACTTTTCTTCAAAATACATTTCGGTGTTTTATTTTTGATGATTGATGTGAGATTAGTTGAACTGTAGCTCCCTGTTTTCTAACCCTTTACTATTTTGAATTTGATAAAGATGATCTAAGGCCTCAGACGTGCAGCTCAAAATCATTAATTGAGTTCCAGTAGTATTAAGTGCATACCACGGTTGAGTCAGATATGCTGTCGCGCTGACCTTTGGGTTGTTGACATGGAAGAATATACCTCCTTACAACTATTCACAATGTCTCCATTTCAACAGCTGGTAAATGGTTCCTCTTGTGCCTGTAACTTGGGATTCATTTTATGCTTTTAAAGGCTAATGGTATGAAATGTCCTTTGAGCTTTTCAAAGGCATTGCCAAATGCCACCTTCCTCCATTTAATTGTTTCCTTTCATGAAATTTTCCAATTCGACCACTTGTGCACTCCCTGTATCCACACAAATGTATAATTGGACCTGTGACAATAAGGTGAACTTGAAAGATTGAATGCAATCTATTCAGTTCCCTATGAGTAAATCAAATGCCTGCTTGTCACCAGTTGAATCTGAGTTGTATCCATTGTGGAAAATCAAAGATGTTTTCTTGAAAGAGGTTAAAAATCACACAACATCAGGTTATAGTCCAACAGGTTTATTTGAAAAACAAGCTTTCGGAGTCTTACTCCATCTTCAGGTGTTAGTGAGAGAGGTAGCATCAGACACGGAATTTATAAGTAAAATATCAAAGGGTCATACCACTGATGAGGATGCTCTAAACAAACCTAAGATGCTGTTTAATCTTTAATCAGTTAGAAAGTTTTAATTGATTAATATGCATAAATGCGTGTGTGTGTGTGTGTGTGTGTGTGTGTGTGCGCGCGTGCTTATGTGTGTGTGTAAGAGTGTACAGTGTGGCAGGGTCACCTGTAGTGCAAATTCCTTTGAAGTCACTGTCCTGAGAGAACTAAAGGTTTTATCTGTGCAAAGAAGTAAAGAAGAGGTGACATTTTAGGTCAGACAATGCATGTTAGGTATGAAACCTTGTTCAGAATCTGTTTGTGTTTTGGTTTGGAGTCAAACTGTTTTTTATTTCTAAAGTAGGTATTTATAAAACACCAAATTTACTGACTGTCTATAAATTGTGTGCTTTTTGAACAAAATTGAATGTATCTGAAAATACAAATTCACCCCTTAGAAGCTGAGGCCCAATGCCCTTGACCACTGAAGTTTTCCCCCACTTAGAGGGAATATCTCTGCCGGGTGATTGTTGCATATTGTCTGTTCATCTGTTGTCGTAGCATCTGCATGGTTTTGCCAGCATACCACGCCTCAGGGCATCCTTGCCTACAGCGTTAGAGATAGACAACATTGGCCGAGTCATATGAGTATCTGCCATGCACGTGGTGGGTGACATTCCCATGTGTGATGGTAGTATCCATGTTGACAATCTGACAAGTCTTGCAGAGGTTACCTTGACAGGGTTGTGAGGTGTCGTGGTCGATGTTGTCCTGAAGGCTGGGCAGTTTGCTGCTAACAATGGCCTGTTTAAAGTTTGGCGATTGTTTGAAGGCGAGAAGTAGAGACGTGGGGAAGATCTTGGCGAGGTGCTCATTGTCATCAATAATGTGCTAAAGGCTGCAAATAACACTCTGTAGTTTCTTCGCCCTTGGGAAGTAGTGGACGACGAAGGGTACCCTATCGGATGTATCCCGTGTCTGTCTTCTGAGGAAGTCATTACGATTTTCCGCTGTGGCACATTGAAACTGGCAATCGATGAGTTGAGCATCATATCCTGTTCCTATGCAGGCTTTCTTCAACACCTTCAGGTGTCTACCTCGTTCCTCCTCATCTGAACAGATCCTATGTATGCGTAGGGCTTGTCCTTAGGGAATGGCTGTTTTACTGTGTTTAGGGTGGAAGCAAGAGAAATGCAGCTTTCTTGAGAGAAAGTTGTTTCTTTTTTCTTACTATATACATCCTTACGTATTTTCTCCTTCCCAACCTGAAAATAATTGTAAATGTCTAGATTATTTTTGTCACAGTGAGTACACTGCTAATAAAATTACAGAAGCAGTTTCCTGAAACATGCAATTCCTGAGAATGCCATTACATTTGCAGTAATAAAAAACGTAGCTAATCACAGGGTAAATACAACATAGTATTTCAATTTTCTGAAGAAGGAAATAAACCGTTGAATGAGTTGTTGGCAGCAATCAGTTGATTACAAGTCACTTACTAGTGGGTATGATTGTGTATCTAGGAAATCTTGTGTCAGTGGTCACTGGTTCTGTAGGTCTTTATGTAGTTGATGACCCCAATCCTAGAGTCACCCACACATTTGAACATGTTTCTCCAGGAAGTGGAATGGTTGTCTTTGGCTTCACAAACACTGGCATTCCTTTCTCTCGTTCCTTTTCTGTATTTTCTGTTGCTGATGGGTTGCATGAAGAATGATATTCCTTCATACAGGAGTTTTCTTCAAGTCAGTTTTTGTTTTCTGAATCAGGTTCCACCAGGCATTGAAGTCCATCTTTGATTTATTGAGGTAAGCCTTTGGGTGTCTTTGAAGCACTTCCTTGGTCCTCTTCTCACTGCAGTTCCTTCCTTCAGTTGGTTGAAGAAGAATTGGTTTGGGAGTCTGAACTTTGGCATCCTGACCAGTCCAGCAGAGTTGGTTTTGGATGATCATGGCCTTGGTGCTGGTATTATTGGCTCTTTCGAGAGCATTTATGTTCATACACCTGCCCTCTCAAACAGCATTGATCATTCTTCTCCAGGGCCTTGACATGGTGTCTATACACAGCCCAAGTTTTGGAGCATATAGGAGAGTCGGAGGGAAGGCTGCATTATTCGTAAGCATCTTGGAGTGTGGATGTCATAGTTGTAAAAGACACTCATCTTTAGCTCTCCAAAGGCGGCCCTCTGGATTGTATGCAGTGTTTAATCTTGACATTGATGTCAGTCTTAGATGAGTTGTGGATCCCTAGGTACAGCACATATTCTACGTTTAGGGGGATTTCTCCATTGATCATGATGGAGAAATAGACCATAGTTTTTCCTTGGATGGGTTGGTAAAGAAATGGTTTTGTTGAGGTTGAGACTGAGTCTTCAGATTGCTTCAGAAAGGCATTAAGCAAGACTTGAAGATTCTCTTCCATGGAAGGAGGTGGAGGAAGTTAATTAATTTCCCTGGATATTATCATCTGAATACTGAAGTTCTGAAGCAATGTCACTGTTGTTTTCTTCTTGGATTTTAAATGGTTGTTAAGATTTTGTCCATGTTGTGGACAAAGTCAGGACTTGACCTGACCTCAAAGGATTCTGTCATATTGCTTGTTCATCACTGACATCTTGTTGTGAACGAGATGGAGGATATTGATGAATTTCTCTAGATATCTGACCTTTGAGAGGCTCTTCCATAGCTCTTTCAGATTGACTGAGTGAATGAAATCCATGCTGAATGGTTGGTGTTAATCTGACATTTCTCTTGGAGATATCAAGCAGTGAAAATCATGTCCATAGTTCTATGGTTTGACAGGAAGCCACACTACTTTTCAGAAAAGATTTCTTCAGAGACTGGGAGAGGGCACCTAGCAAGAATTCAGGCAATAATCTTCCTGGCAATGGAGAGAGAGAGATTCCTTGGTCATTTGCGTGGTTTGATTTGTCTCCTTTCTTGAAGATAGTGACAATGATGGCTTCCCTGAGATCAGCAGGGATTTCTTCTTTGTCTCAAATATTCAGGAAGAATTGATAGAGATGATAAGTAAGCTCAGATCCTCCAAGTTTGAAATTCTCTGCTGGATTCCCGTCCACTCCTGCAGCTTTTCCATTCTTTATGTGTTTGTTTTCGTTGACTTTTGCCAGATTAGGTGGGAGTCTAAGGTCCTTATTGAGGAATTGGGGAACTTCCTCAAATATATCCTGATCTATGATTATAGCATGGTTTTGGAGTTTTAAGTGTTTTCTCCATCAAAGGCTAGTGTTTTCTCTGTCTCTCAAAAGGGTTCCATCTTTAGGCTGTGTCGACTTGAGGCCAAGGGTGTTGGGTCTATATATTGCCTTGGTGGCACGAAAGAAGACCTGGATGTCGTGTTTTTTGGCAAGGAACTCCTTAGCTTTTTCAGTTCACCATCTGTTCTTGATTTCCCAGTTCTTCTTTGCAACTCCACGTTGGTGTTTGATAAGTTCTCCTCTTTGTCTTGCGAGTGATGTCATTTAACCAGGTGCGGAGAGCTTTCTTCTTCTTGTTGACAAGGTCTTGGATGATGTGGTCATTCTCGTCAAACCAGTCTTGGTATTTTCTGGTCTTGGAGCTGATGGTTTCTCCACAGTATAGATGTCTTCAGCTCCTTCCAGGTTTCCTCAACTCCACTAAAATGAACACTTTGGCAATTTTGGTGAAGACAAGTCATTTAACTTGCATAATTGTTAAAATGTTCATTAATGCAGATACGGTTTGTGCCTCTGCACTGGAGAATTGCTGAAAACCTAAAGAAAATAAAAATTGGTTTGCTCACTTCAGTGCGTATACTCAGATTTTGAGTGGCAGCGTGTTCCTGATTTTTCACCTCAAAAAACGTCTTGAAGCACAGCACAATTAAATAAGCTAATTTTCGTTTATACTTCACAATGCTCTGGCCAACTCTTAATCCTTCAACCAACAAAAGTAAAATAAAAGGTAATTTATCCTGCTTCTGAGTGTGAAACCTTGCTGTGCACAAATTGGCTGACATTCCTCTGCCTTGTAACAACGACTTCACTTCAAAAAAAGTTTAGTGCCGAGTAGGGCTTTAGATACACTAAAGTAATAAACGTAATTAAATAAATGCAAATCTCTTTTCGATTGACAATTTTGATGCAATTTGTTATTTTTACATTGTTTTAAGTTACAATAAAGGAAAAATATAAAATAAAACAGTTGCATCGAAATTTTTCAATGTGGTAACTAGGATAATTTAGAAAACTAGGAGAGTGAAATTAAACTGATTTGAAAGCATATAGTTTAATGTGGTACCAATAGAAAAATTTGAATTCATTCTTAGATTGATTAAAATGGTTAAATTAAAAACTAGAATGTATTTGGTTTCCTTCTTGACCACAATTTTCAGAAATGCTTCACAGTTAAGAAGTAGTCTGCAAATGTAGACTGTGGCAATGTACATATTCTTTGTTGATTTGAACTTGTTTGCAATAAACCCATCACTTCTTTAGAGGTGCCATAAGAATGAAATGTCTTAAAATGGTCAAGAATTCCAGAACAATGTGAATGTATGTAAAAAGGAAATGTTTTCTGGATAATATGGTGCATATTCACACTTTCATATTATCCCTCTATTTGTGTAGCTTTCTTGCTGTATTCCTTTGGATGTTTTTTCCAAATGTCTTGTTTGGTCATCATTTATCAATGATGTTTTGTAATTCAAAAATAACTACGTCTACTAGCTCCCGTTATCTGTCCTACTAAAAACATTTTCAGAAAGAAATCTCTAATAAACTTGCTGAATATGATTTTCCTTTGCGACGACATGTTCACTTTGTCTGATCATACTATTGTATAACTTTCAAGTGCCTTATAAAGATTTCTATAGTATTTTCTAGCATTTTCCTGATGACTCAGAGAACATAGAACATGGAACAGTACAGCATAGGAACAGATCTTTCGGCCCACGGTGTTGTGCCGAACATGACGCCAAATTAAACTCATCTGTTCTTCCTGACCGTGGTCCGTATCCCTCCATTTCTTGCATACTCATGTGCTCATCAAAAATGCCTTAAACATCACTATCATATCTGGCTCCACCACTACCCCAGCAGTGTGTTCCACACTCCTACCACTCTCTGCATAAAAAACTTGCCCCTCACATCTCCGTTGAACTTTCTCCCTCTCACCTTAAATGCTTCCCCCTAGTATTAGACATTTCAACTCTGGGGAAAAAAAAAATTCTGTCAACCCTCTCTGTGCCTCTCATAATTTTATAAACTTCTATCAGGTCTCCCCTCAGCCTCCGCCGCTCCAGAGAAAACAATTCTAGTTTATTCAGCCTCTCCTTGTAGCTCATAAACTCAAGTCCAGGCAGCATCCTGGTAAAACGCTTCTGCACCCTCTCCAAAGCAGGAGATGTCAGGATAAACAGCCTTTGGATCCCTCATTTCTGTCTCTGTTTTCTTTAAAGTTGCTGCGGATGGCCTAAGACTCAAGAGAAATTAAGTTGGATGTGTCGCAATTCTCAGTTTCGGTTTTCCCTGAACCACAGAGATCTGCATTATATCCGACAATAAACATCAGTCCATTTTCTAAACTACAGTAAATAGATTTATTGAAGATTTAGACTTCTATTATAACATTAGGAAAAATCAGCAATGAGAAAATACAGTTGAATAAGCACCTTCAATTTCTTAACACTTCCCAGTTACAAAGCCACTTAGGCTAGGAAACGAAAATTCAAGGATGTTTAACATTGTGAAACGTTAAGTAGAAATCAAAAAATAGGATGTTTGCTTTTGTTAATAAAGAATAAGATTAGTACAGTATTGAAAAATGTTTTTGGCTTGAAATATTAAGGTGAAGGATCTGTTTGGGAGGAGCTAAGCTGAGAGTCATTGGAATTTATAAAAGTGAAAGGTATACTTTTTAAAACAAATAAGATTATTGGGGTGTTTGCAGGGCTGGGGGAATCTTGATAGGGTGGATGCTGAGGAAATATTTTCCATCATGGGAGAACCTAGAATGGTCAGGGCACATTTTGTGTTCAAGGGGCCTTGTGTTCAAGGTAAAGTTGAAAATTCTTTTGCTCTGAAGTTCAATCAAATAAATGTTGGAAGACTCTATCCCAAAAAGCAGCAGAGGCCAGGTCATTGAATATTTTCAAGACTGCATGTGAACGATTTTTGATCTTTATAACCATTGACTCACGTGGAGCGCAGGTGAGAATATGAAGTTGATCTTTCATTGAATTGGCGGAACAGGCTCAAAGGGCTAACTTTTGTGTACTTCTGCTCTAATTTCTGTGTTCCAATGATTTTGAATAGTGTAATGCTTTTGCCTCTGCGACTTTGTTGAATAGATTATTCTAAACATTTCACATGCCGATTAAATACATTCCTCTGAATGACATTTCAAATTTACTTTGTTATTTCAGTTTCTATTTATTTAAATGTCCATGCTTCTTTCTATGTTGTGGAATGCTTTAAATAAGATTTAAAATTTTCCTCACCTAAACCATTAATTTTTGGTTATTGGGTCTGGATTTGAGATATCTTCATGCATGAGATAACAGTCTGTAAACCTTTTTTTCCTTACTTGGTGTACATTCATCTGTTGAAATGACAGGAGAATCCATTAAATATTTCATTAATCTCAGTAAAGTGTTTTAAAAATGTTTTTGTGTTATTTTGGATTACTGTATGTTTCAATCTTGTTATTTCCTGTACTAAATGAAAAAAACAACAAAAGAATGGCAGATGCCGTAAATCAGGAACAAAAAAAGCTCTGAGGAAGGATCATCAGACCCGAAATGTTAACTCTGATTTTCCTTCACAGATGCTGCCAGACCTGCTGAGCTTTTCCAGCAATTTCTGTTTTTGTTCCTGATTTACAGCATCCACAGTTCTTTTGGTTTTTGTTACTTTCTGTACCCTCACTAGGACAGATATTTTGAGTGCAATCAATAATGTGGGCAGAATTGCACTCAAAACTGTGCTAGTTTTATGAAGTTATTTTTTCTTAATTCATTCGTGGGATGAGGCATCACTGGCCAGGCAGAATTTATTGCCAATCCATAATTGTCCAGAGAATAGTTGACCACGTTGCTGTGGGTCTGAAGTCACGTGGAAGCCAGGCCCAGTAAGGATGGAAGTTTCCTTCCCTAGGGAGCAATAGAGAGTCGGATGGGTTTTTCCCCAAGAATCAACATTGGATTCATGGTCATCATCAGATTCTTAATTACAGATTTTTAAAAATTGAATTCAAATTCTGCCAACTGCTGTGGTAGGACTCATACCCAGGTTTCTGAATTAACTGCCTAGTGAAAATACCACTAGGCCATCACTTCCCTCTAGTTGATCTTCTCTTTAAACTTTGCAAACCACCTAATTTAAAATCTTTCATGAGACAACACAAATGAACACAGTTTTTAGGATGTAATTTAAATCTAATGGTATGGTAATCTGTGCAGTTTTAATATTATAGTTGAAAGGCTATTCTGCACAAATAGCGATTAAAACAACTCAGTGAGTATCAGCAATAACTAAACTGATTTTGAACAAATTGCAAAAGCTTCACATGGCTTTTTTAATTGTCCATGGGATGTGGACGTCACAGGCAAGGTCAGTTTTTATTGATCATCCCTAATTGTCCTTGAAGCAACTGGCTTGCTAAGGCCATTTCAAAGAACCAATCTGAGTTGGTTTACAGTCACGTGTAAGCCAGACTGGATAATAAAGACTTATTTCTGCCCCGTAAGGACATGAGTGAACCATTTGAGTATTTAGGACAATCAGTAATGTAAATAAAGTTACAATTCAACTTGTTTTTTTTTATAAATTCTAGATTTTATTGAATTCAAATTTAACTATGTCATGGGTCACTTGTTACTGTTCCAGTGACGTTACCAATACACCACTGCCTAGTTTCATTGGCGTACATAGTCCATTTCTTACCTTTTTTTTAAGAATTAAATTTTTAACCACATCTGTTCATGTTGTTGTGAGTGAAAACAAATTTAATTTTCAGAGCTTTAAATATGCAAGTGGGCACATTTAGGATAAATTAGCAATAGTAATTAATTCAAAGTGATGTGGCCAAGAAAGTAAGCAGAGCTCATAGAGTCATAGACATCTACAGCACAAAAAAAGGCCCTTCAACCCATCCCACCCACGCCAGTCAAAAACAATTTCCTTACTATTCTAACCCCATTTTCCAGCACTTTGTCCATCGCCTTTTATGTCTTGGTGTCACCGGTGTACATCTAAATATTTCTTAAAAGTTATGAAGGTTTCTGTCTCTACCAACCTTACAGGCAGTGAGTTCCAGATTCTCACCACCCTCTGGGTGAGAAGTTTTTTCTCACATTTAATCTAAACCTTCAGATCCTGACCTTAAAACAATGTCCCGGTCATTGATCCCTTCGTCAAATGGAAACATTTCTTCCTGTCTACCCTGTCTAGGCCCCCATAATTTGACACATCTCAAACCAGTCTTCTTTCACTTTCCTCTGCTTCAAGGAAAATAATCCCACTCTTGTCCAATCTCTCATCGTAAGTGAAACTCTACAACTCAGGCAACATCCTGGTAAATATTCTCTGAATCCTCTTCAGTGCTATCACATCTTCCTATAATGTGGATTCCAGAACTGCACACAATACCCTCATAATGGCCATACCAACATTTTGTATAGTTTCAGCATTCCATATTTCTACTCTATGAAGTTAAAGCAGGCTGTCTCACCCCATTGACTGCACTGGAGGACAGCACCAGGGTTGCGCCTATTGTGTTCTCACTTGGGATGCGTTTCCTAAAAAAAATGGTCACTAACTAGTAGTGGGAAGCAAGAAATTTGTTATCTTTAGATCCCTTAATTTGAATCCTCAAGCTTATTGCAATATCCCTAATGCTATATTGCAGCTATCAGTTAGCTTAGTGCAAGCCAAGAACTTGACCATGTAACTTTGTGTCTCCATGGCTAAATTCTGCACTAATTATAGACCAAAAATGAAATGTTTGGATGGATTTGGGGACAGCAGGACAGAGGATTGGGACTAATTGAATATGTTGGTGCAGGTATGATGGACTGATTGGCATTCTTCTGTCTTGCATGATTCACTATGGGAGCTATTAAAATGTTTTCAAGTAACGAGCAATTATTATATTGTTTACGCAAAGTTCAATAGATTGGGTACACACATTACAGAATATTTTAAAAATGTCATTCATGTATAATTAACATATTCAAATATTATGATCCATTTAGATTTCGAAGGAGAAATCTGAACAACTTAACAACATATTTTATAACTGTATATGCATTCAAGTTTGCAACTTACTTCCCTGAAGAATTATGTTTATAAAGAACAACAATATTAGACTTCTACAGAGAATAAGAATAAATATGCCACAGTGCTCTGGAAAGAATCTTTAATCGTCATCAGCTTCAGCTTTTCTCAATGGCAACTTTTACTTACCACCTTTTTCTATGCCTCAGTCTTTTGTGTGGTTACTTGACTAATACAAGCTAATCTGCTTGTTTTTCTTTGGTACAAAACTCTGGAGCACCATTGTATCATCTTCCACTGGTTTCAAATTGTGCAATCTTCCAGCTTCTGTTCCCTCACCAAACTTGACCCATATTCCAAATGGTCAATGACAAAATTAATTTCTTTTTCTCAATTTCTGGAGCAGGTCTATCTAACTAGTTTTTATTTTAGCTTCCTTCTATCCCTGAACTGCAAGTTAAACACACCAGTTCCAAACTGCAACAAACTCTCACAGCAATCATTGAGGTAATTTGGCTAAAGAACTATTCACTCATCTCCAGCACAACACAATATGTTCTAGGATGCCTTCGAACTGAAAAAGTAATTGGGGCTTAAAGTCTTTCCAAGTTCATTGAATATTTCAAAACTTATTTATCTCTAACTCCCAAAACAAAATGATGTTGGTGGATTTTGATTCTTGCAGACATCATGTTTTCTTTAATTAGCTCATTGAACTCAACTGCTGTTTTCAAGCTTTGTCACTTCTAATCTGACTTTAAAAACAAACATGTTACCTTGTGATCTGCCATTTTTTAAGATGTCCTGGGTAGTCTCAAAACCCAGCCTTTTCATTAGCTTATAAGTATAATCTGCTCAGAATCAAAATTTTAAAAATTGACATAACCCACGAATTCGGTATCTACAAAGCATTAAAGCTTAAATTGGAGTGTGACTCATTCACTGTAATTTACATTAACCTGATTTTACAATACTTCAGCTTTTCTCATTGAAAAATACACATACACACAATACATTACATAACATAGAAGTGTTTAATTCTATATTTTAGTTCATTATCCAATCAATTAATACATCTAAGTGTCCCAAAGTTATGAAATGATGCACCAGGCAATTTTTCTCAGGATCAGCTGCTGTAATGTTAGCATAAGATTGCTGGGAACTGCATTCTTGTGTCTTTCTAACAATTCCCTTGATCTTCTCCTTTTGTTACAGCAGGCAATGGTGAATTCCACTAAGAAAATTCATTTCAATTTGCAATGAGTAGGTCTAACTTTTTACAGAGTATGTTAGTTGCTTTGTTAAAAGGACCATATTTAATAACCTTGTTTATCTTTTCCAGCTAAAACATGTGGAGTGAATTTGTATGGTCCGGCCGGTACATTTGTGTCCCCCAACTTCCCTTTTCAATATGACAGCAATGCACAATGTGTCTGGATAATAACAGCATTAAGCCCCAATAAGGTAAGTGACAAATTAATTTATGCACTTTCAATATTGGTAATAATGCACTGTTATAAAAAGGCCACTGTTTAATGGTAATGATCAGAGAAAATGTCTTCTGGCTCATTGTGTTAGCAACAAATTCATTGATTTGAGCTTTTAAAAATGTCTGAAATAAGAATTCGAGCAAAACTTTCCATCAGGTTAAATTACAAAACTTCATGACACGTTACAAACTCCATTGTCCATCTTGTTAATATGCATATACTATTTAAGTGATATGCGCTGATGTGTTCCTCCCGTTGTGATTTAAAACTGCTTTCATGTAATGTGAAAAAATTACTCCAACTCTATTCCTTTCTGTCTATCACTGAAATTATTGAGGAAGGAATTTTACTCATTTAAAACGTGTCACCAAGCAATGTACATAAAGGCAAATGCATCCAGAACAAGAGAATACAGCAAGAGTGACAGCAAAGTTGTTTATGCTTCAAATACTCTGACAAGTTTATTACTTTTCTAAAAATTCAGCTATGTATGATGAGCCTTTGCGATGAAAAGACTGTTTTTTATCCATCGTCAGTTGTACATCAACGATTTTATACCAGTGTGTGTTCTTTTTATTTGAGAGACATTTCACTCAGATTGATCAGAATTTCACTTAGTGCTAATGTTGTAACCATCATCTTACAATCATATCACATTAGAGTATTTGTGTCATGAAAATAAAGGTTGCTGTTTGTATTGTCATCTCATTCAATCTGGGTGACTGAGGACATAAAAATTATGAACCTCTCAATGTGATAAAATTGTAATTGAAAAATATTTTGTAAAATTTGTTAAAGTGAAATTTTAATAGAGACATCATTGCAAGCTGATTTAATTTTTAAACCAGATCTTCTATTTCTGTTATTATATATAATTTCATAGATGTGACGTGCCCATCTTGTAGCCAAGGCAACAGATGAGGTTGTTTAGTTATCATTGCAGTGGCATTGAAATTTCAATGGCTACCAATGGAAAGCAGCATAGAGTAGATGGGAGAGGCAGCTGAATTTAAAGCTACCTTAAAGAAGCAATGGTGGCACTGGAAGAAGAAAACAACCTGAACAAAGTGGATGTCAGAAGGCGTCAAACAAAAAGTAGCTAACTTCATGAAGTTCAACCTGGGTGTTTTCTCAGAAGAAAAATAAGCCGTTAAAATTGGACCATTTAATGTTGACTTCAAGTGCTAGAGATCTATTTAAAATTTAACATACGCCTGTTCAGAATACAAGAGATTACATTACCAGATCTACTAAACTAGACTATCAACACCTCTGACAATTCCAGGAAATACTTATTATATGTTGTACTTCTTCAGTCATTAACCTTGCAAGATATTAAGATTATACTTGTAACGGTTGATCTTTCTTGCCATCGTCTTTTACTTGTTAACTGCTATGGTACTTTCCTTCAGTGTACCATGACTTTTAAGTATCCCTTAGTTATCACACCTATACTTTATGGTGCTTATCTTCATATTTAGCCTTTCAACCTTAATTGAACAGTTCCTGCCTCTCTCATATGAGGTGTTTCATAACCATAATGAATCCCAGGCTATAAGTATTGACATCTTAGAAGTAGACCTCTAACTTTACAGGAAGAAATATTCTTGAAGAACTTGGGGATATGACAACTGCAACTTGTCCACTATGGCTTCCTTGTTCAATATTTGGGAGCAGAAACTTAGTAGTCGGCAACATGAGCAGCTTGCCTCCAAGAATCACAGGAGAGCAACAATGAAAGCCCGGACTAGATGCATAATTTCTAGAGCATGTCAATGCTAAGACAATAGATAATTCTACAAGGGTCATTTACAAGGTGAGACAGAACACAGGGCTATGGGAGATGTCGCAATGGGATGTGACAGTTGTTACAGGTAAATTAAAAACAGACTCGATATTCGGCTGTGATCATTTTACTTTAATACGTGAGGTTTTCGTAGGTTATTATGTTTTTTTTTAAAACGAGGATACAGCTGCCTAATTGCTTGCTGTGATTATCCAACAAATACTGCCAACCCATTTGGAAGATACAAAAACAACTACCTTGGAATTACCATTTATAATCAAGAAGCACTGAAGCTCAGCGATTGTCAAGAAATTTGCATCTCGTTTTACTCATCATTGAGTGATAATTTTATACATTGAGAAATGAAAGTTTACATGCAAAGTGTTCAGTTTGGAAATGACTCTGGAGCTTGACTTGAAATGGTCAAATAGACCATGTTTCGCTAGCTCTCTTTGAACAACAAAGAGGAGAAAGCAAGATGGACTGAGGACCAACTAATTCCTCTCTCACTCTCAATCTCAATACCAATTCCAATCCCAGCAAACTGGCACCTTTGGAGGAACAAATACTTGGAAAACTTTCTGTTGACCAGGATGTCAATGTTTGTGCAAGCTTTGTCACTCATGAGAAAAGAGGACAACTGCTAAGAAATTGGCACTCAGGTTTCACTCACAACTCAAAGATTCTTTAAAAAAGAAAATTGAAAACTACAACTGCATTTACTTCCTGTCTGGATCAGATACCCATCCTCCAATCATCTTCTTTACAACCTCATCATTTCTTTTATTTTGGGTAATAAATCTCCACTCTGTTTCATTGAAGGAAACGTTGAAATTGGCTGTCCTTTATTTATACTTTGGTTAACTCAGTCAATTGAAGTGTGATAGGTATATATTATAAATGAAAGAGAACAAGATACTTGTTACAAATAATTGAAAGGGGGCCAAAAGTGGGGAAGCTGTGAAGTCACACTGTGATTATAACACAGAGTAAATTGGATATGATGATACTATGGCTTTAAGAGGTGTATTTTGTCCATTTCTTTTCAAAGAGAGGTTTTAAGACAGAGGTGTATAGCTGTCTATTTGAATCCAATAAAGTAAGCAGCTTGTAAGGCCTTGGGTATTTTTCTTTAAAGTTGCAACACTAGAAGCAGCCTGAATGGGTGGGGTCAACCTCCACAGTACCAAGATTTTTAGTTTTAGTTCCTCAATAGCTGATGTTGGAGTCTTCAGGCTGGGTTTGGAAACTGCAGTATATCTTTCCCTGCTACTGTCTTTCTCAGAGTTTTATTTTGATTTTTTCTTCCCTCTGGACTGGAGAATTGCTTGTAAGACAGTCTATTTTACAGAATTTGCCTTGCCAAGATGTGTGTTTATGGACTGTTACTATTTTTGAACATTTTAGTTGTTAAATAATCTATTATTCTGTTAAGTTTTCCAATGGAGTTAAGCTATTCCAATTGCTTCTTTCTTTTGTAACATTTTAGCAATTATGTATGAATAAAGTGTGTTTTGCTAAACGTCGAGTAGTTTGACCAATCAAGTGGCATCTGGAAACACAACACCTGGTACTTGCCTTTAAAATAAGAAAAAGTTGGGATCTAGGCTATCTTCTTAATATATTTTGAGGAGGTTTAGTCTAGCCCATAACACAAGGCATTGGAGAGGATAATCTCTAACAGAAGAGGTAATTATTCAGCAGTTGCTTCATTGTATTGAAGAATTACTTGAGAAGATTTGTTCGCTTTGACCTTAGAGCACAACAAATCATTTTCAAGGACAAACAAGTTCTAATCCTAGAAGCATTACACCAAGGTATGTCCAAGATACATCAGGGACACGTATGTTTTAAATGAGATGACCGACCCTTGATTTGCTACTTGCCAGGGATGAATAAGATTTTTTATTGAATCATGAATGCACGTGAAGCTTCCCCAGATACTAACACCAGCAGGGAATGGAGCCTCTACAACCACACAATATTCCATTCATTCCTGGGGCAAGAGTAGCAACATCCCTATTCACAGTACACAGGAGATTGCATTCATGTGACAAAGCATTTCTCCAAATGTTCAACATTTCTCCAAATGTTGTTCAATGGCTTCACAACACAATGAGTGTGACAACCATTGATATGGTGAGCATAATTTTCATTTTATTTAGTACCCTGGATTGTCTGATCACAACCTCAGTACACCAGTGAATTGTTTTAAGACACATATATGAAGTGGGAAATGACTCACATCACGTTGTCACCTCACTATCTGTGCTCAAGCCATCAAGCCATACTAAATGAATAATTGTAAAATATTGAGCTAAAAAGCAAGGTTTTCACATTTCATTGCTTCATTTTCATGCAGCATAACTGGAGAAGGGATTACCATCGCACCACAATTTATGCTTGGAAGGCAAATGTGAGCAACTTTGCCGGGAAACTAGTTGTTTCACCATTCTTCTTCAGAAGAGGAAAATGTAAGAGATACACAATGCGTGAGTACAGAGTACCAGAACTCTGCAATGGGCAGGAAATGTAAGGTCAGAATCCAAATGCAAAAATGGGATATCAGGAGAGGTTTCTAAAAAAATGCAATGAACCTGGATCACACAAAAACATTACTAATCACGGTGCTACACTGTAAAGGAACAGAAGCCAGCTCAGATGAATGTAAGGCATACCATTCATGCACAAGGAGTGTAAGGAAGAAAACTCTGGTGATGATAACTATGTAGTGACTCTGAGTGACAGCAAGAAAACCAACATGTCAGCTAGGTGCAGTAAAGAACAAGGTGTAACTCTCCAGTCTGGTTTACAGTGTCCAGATCAGAATGATTGCCAAACCTGAAAAGCATTACATTGAAGTTTGAAATATTAATCTTGCGAACTTTTTTTAACCTATTTTTATAATTATTGAATTGACAACAAATGTTTCTGTGAAATCAAGAGAAGCTCTTTGGGTAAGTTTTTATGTTTGCAAAAAAATAAGATTGTTGTCTTTTATCTTGTGGCTGACATTTCGTACATCTTTGAGAGACATGCTTATGACAATATTGTATGTTAAAGATCTCAGTGTCCAACTTGACTCAGATCACTTGAAGTATGACATTTGGCAAGAAGTATATTCTCCTATGTTGCCTAATTGCACAACATCACTTCTACCTGTAAATGTACTGCTTCTACACAACAATTAATTAGACCAAAGGTCTGTTGAATTCCTCAATACCGCAACAACCACACCTTGTTTCATATATTACGATAGGTAAGATTAGCATTATAGTATCAGGTAAAATTGCCCTCTTGGAGGAAAAATAAAACATATTGAGTGTAAGATTAGGTAGTACTATCCTTAGGATGGATTTCACACTTCCACTGTGTGTTTTCTGTACCATTGTAATGAAATTGCACTGTGAAACTGCACCCAAACGATTTTAAGAGACAACAAGGTGCAGAGCTGGATGAACACAGCAGGCCAAGCAGCATCATAGAAGCAGAGAGGCTGACGTTTCGGGCCTAGACCCTTCATCAGAAAAAAAGCATGCCCAGCCTGAAGAAGTTACCCTCCTCCCTCCGGACATTCCTACTATCTCTGATTCAATTTTAACCCCACTGCGAAGCCTCTTCTAAGGAAGCCCAGCCTGAAGAAGTTACCCTCCTCCTTCCGGACATCTGCAGTTCCTACTATCTCTGATTCAATTTTAACCCCAAACGACTTTAAACTGGCTAAAGTTCTGAGCATAATTGGTGTGTAAATGAATGAACAGATACCAGAAATATATGAAAAATTTCCAAATGGCAAGATAAGGTCAGGCTGTCAGGGTAGATAATAAAGAATATTAATAAAGGAATGGAGACCATAACCAACAATGGAATAGAGCAGATGGTGGACAGGTAGTGAATAGAGCAGCTATAAAATGTAATGTAAACCTTTACTGCCTCCCTTTCTTGGAAGATCAGAGACTCTGACAGGAAAAATCAATTCCCATATAGTTTAAAATATGCTTTTTCTTATTAAATTGCATTTCCCAACAACTTGTGTTCAATAAATTTTGAAGGCTACAAAATGTGGTTCAGTAGCATGCTTCTTTGCACTCCATGTGCTCATTTAACTTCAAAATGGCATCACAAAGTTGAGTGACTACTTGGAGTGACAGATGCACTGGACACCATTTCAGTATCAATGCTCCCATACATCCAAGCAATGTCTACTGGACGTTTGCAGAGCAGTTAGTTCATTCATCAGCAAGTGTGTAAGGCTCATTTGCAGTGCTGTTTTGGAGTTCAACATTCCAGCTACATCATCTGCTAATTTTACCTCGCTGAACATACGTCAAGCAGCAGGAATTACTCCTCCCATCAATGCTGTTCATTGGAATTACAGGGTGCTTTTAGCTCTGTTATTAATTATTTTCTGCTAATTATTGCTGCAATAAAAGAAGTATTTTTTGATTTTATCTCATTGAAGTAAATCAGAAATTGTGTGGCGTGTACTTATGTAACATTTTGGGCGGCACGGTGGTTCAGTGGTTAGCACTGCTGCCTCACAGCGCCAGGGACTTGAGTTCGATTCTAGCCTTGGGTGACTGTCTGTGTGAAGTTTGCACATTCTCCTGTGTCTGTGTGGTTTTCTGCCAGGTGCTCCGGTTTCCTCCCACAGTCCAAAGATGGATTGGCCATGCTAAATTGCCCATAATGTCCAGGGAGGTTGAGGTTCAGTCGGTTAGACATGGGAAATTAGGGGAATGAGTCTGGGTGCAATGCTGTTCAGAGGGGCGGTGTGGATCTGTTGGGCTGCAGGGCCTGTTTCCACTGTAGGGATTTTATGATGATCCCTGCACTTATTCATAAATATTCATGTATTTTATGGCCAAGTTGTTAAAAAATGTACAACAGTATGTTCCAGCAAAATTAAATCAGTCTAATCAGAATTCTACAATAAGCTCAAATCAGATATAGGATTTGATTGGTATGTTTTTAAGTTGTCACACAGTAAATTTGCTATTGCAAGCAAAAACATTGTTTGATTTTAATATAGCTATGGCAGTTTATAATATATTGCATCTTTTTTTCAGTTTAAACATATGGTGCATAAAAATACAATAATTGTTCACACTTAGTTTGTTTTACATTTTTTGTTTCATTCTTTTCATATATAAAAAACACTGCTTTGTAATGGACAGTTCTAAATTACCAAGTAATCTCCTCCTCAAACCAAACAGTACTTCATGAGTTTATTGCTGGTGCACTAATGAAATATTTGATCGTGTTAGCTTTGAGTGCTCAGTTGTTTCTACTTTTGATGGTGACAGCTCTCCATCATGTAGCTGTTTTTGTACTTCATTAGTTAATGGGCTGTAGTGATCACTATTTCAATGACTAGTAACTCTTGGTGTTTCTTCCTTCATAAAATCTAAACTTAGAAACTGCAATTATAGTGATTATAATTATTCAGGCATAAGTAATGCTTTTGTGCAGATTATCTGCATTTTTATACCAAAAATATAGAAGAAAATAAATTAGGTGAAGCAACTGTTGAAAGAAAAGTATCGAGTTTTATTTCAAAGTGGTGACCTTAATTCCCTGTGTCCTTTCAATGGGTATTAGTTGGTTTTATTCTGACTTCTCAAAGCTTTATTGGTGTTAGGTTGCTGGGCTATATCTCTTTGACCCTTCTTGAATAATGGCACTACATTAGCAACATTCTCATTCATCATTTCCTCTGACAGTTCTTCAGGTAGACTGGTTAAATTTTCTCCTCAATTAAATGTGCTTTTTTTTAATCATGGTTCCAAGTCTTCACATTTCTCAAGCTTTATATTGTATCTATTTCTACGATGTGAGTGTGTCTTGGATGTGTTTCTACCCTTATGTTACTGATGTTCTCCTCTTAACTACATAGAACAAGGTCAAACCCAGTCTTCAACCATGATGAACTAAAACATGGCAAACAAAAAATTACATTTTGCTTGTTGCCTGTCCCAAACTCAAGCATATTAATTTGTCTCAAACATTAGACCAGTCTGTACCTTGGAGAAAGTTCCAGGACAACAAGATATGGAATTCCAATATAAAGTTATCCACCTCACTTATTGTGTGTTATAGAGTCTGTCTAAAGTCATCAGTGAGACAGCTATGTGTGTAATATACAATGAAATCAGTAAGCACAACCCAGGCTGTGAGCAAGTCAATGATATTATAGCTGTACAAAAGGGTTTAGAGGGAAATGGTCCGAATGCTGGCAAATGGGGCTAGATTAAGTTAGAATACCTGGTCAGCATGTTGTGTTGAGCTGAAGGGTCTGTTTCCGCGCTGTACATCTCTTTGATGCTAATGTTCCAAATAAACATCAAGATAAACTGTCTCAACAGGAACCTGACATTAGGGGTTTCTTTTGTCTCTCTACTGTCCATCACATCCAGGATAGAACTGAGACACAAATGTTCTACACTAGATAGCTATATTCATTGAGGTAATTAGTCTATTTTATGGGAACTAATGTATGGATTTATTTATTTATTTTGGATTTGATTTATCTTTGCACACATACTGAGATACAATGAAAAATATTGTGTTACATGCTAACAGGTTATTACTTACTTAAGTATATCAGGGTAATAACATAATGCAGAATACAGTGTTACCACTACAGAGAAGATGCAGAGGAAGAGCAATTCTAAGATATGAGACATCCATTCGTAAGTCTTGTAACTGTGGGGAAGAAGCTTGTCTTAAATCTGTTAGTACATGTTTTCAAACTTTTTTACCTTCTGCCTGACGGAACAGGGTGGGGACAGCGTATGACTGGGGTGGGCGGGGTCTTTTATTACGTTGGCACCTTTTCTGAATTGTAGACAGAGCCAATGGAAGGAAGAGATAGTAGGAACTGCAGATGCTGGAGAATCCGAGACAACAAGGTGCAGGGCTGGATGAACACAGCAGGCCAAGCAGCATCATAGGAGCAGAGAGGCTGACGTTTCGGGCCTAGACCCTTCATCAGAAAAAAGCTTTTT
>NC_063335.1:14810967-14855458 GCF_021869965.1 Rhincodon typus
TTTTCTGATGAAGGGTCTAGGCCCGAAACGTCAGCCTCTCTGCTCCTATGATGCTGCTTGGCCTGCTGTGTTCATCCAGCCCTGCACCTTGTTGTCGCCAATGGAAGGAAGGCTGGTTTTCATGATGGACTGGGCAATGTTCACAACTCTCTGTAATTTCTTGTGGTCTTGGGCAGAGCAGTTGCCATACTGAGCTGTGATGCATCCAGATAAGATGCTTTCTATGATGCATCTATAAAAAATTGTTAAGAGTCATTGTGGACTTGTTGAATTTCCTTATGCCCTCTGAGGAAGTAGACGCGTTGGTGTGCTTTCTTGACTGTAGTGTCGATGTAGATAGGCCAGGATAGATCATTAGTGATATTTGCTCCTAGGAGCTAGAAACTCTCAGCCACATCCCCCTCAACACCATATATACAGACAGTGGCGTGTCCACTACTCCGCTTCCTGTAGTCGATGACCAGCTCCTTTGTTTTGCTGACATTGAGGGAGAGATTGTTACCCTTACATCTGTCTGTGTTTAGAGCTGAATTTGCAACTACAGCCATAATTAAACTAAAGCACAGTGGGTACTCTTGCTCCCATTTCTTTTAAAAGCATTTTACAAAATGTCCGGAACAACTGCAATTTCAAAATAACACTTTAAAAGTTGAAAGAAAGCTCCAATCTAAGGAAGTGATCCTGATCAAAGAACAGAAATTAATAATGAAAAAAATATATTTCCCATATGAAAAGGCCTTACTAGTCCAGATCTCTGTCAATTCCACTATTTTATTTTTTCCAAAATGCACTGTCGTTAAAAAAAAAGGAACACCTAATTGCTTATTTTTTCTCAGGAACAACACCTACAGGCACAAGCCCAGAACCTATTTAGAAAATAGTGGAGACATGCCAAATAAAAACAGAGAACGCATCACACTATAACATCGACATTTTGTTTTCAACCTTTCCAGAGCAAAATGTTACTCAAGAAAACTGGAAAGCAAACATCTAACCATGGATTGGCAATCCGTTGACATTCTATTAGAATTCTAGATTAAAGACAGAAACAATCTTCATGGATCAGCAAACAACTTGCAATGGATGACAGGCAGAGATACCTCTTCCTTTTGGAACTGAAGTTTTAAGGGAGATTAAATTATCTGGTATTTCAGAAAACTACTGAAAATATAACAGCAAAACCATTTAAATGTTTAGAAGATCAACTTAGAAGTTCAAGTCAATGTACAAATACATGCCCTCTTGTTGAAGTCATACTACCAACAGTCAGGTAAAGTAATCAATTAATTCATAAGCAGACAATGAAAGAAAGGTGTGAGTGTGATTTAACCAATGATAACATAGCTGAACAATATAGGGAATATGTCACTGCCTTTAAACCCATCAAGTCTTTCAGAAAAGCACTTCTGGACAAAAATATACCATTGATGCTTTACTAGAAGAAAGACAGAAGTTCAAAGCTATTGTTGCAGGCATCTAGCATCTGCAAGTTTTGGATTTTGGAGCAAGACTGCAGCCATTAGCAGGTCCAGTAGAGCATCCCAATCTTGGATGAAGTATGTCTCATCTTATTCACTATAACAGTTTCCAGCATTTTTTGATATAGGCAAGCTATGTTCCACAAGATGACATGAGGCTAATGTGTGTTGAAAAACCAATCACCCAGAGAAACCTCTGGAGCAATATACAATGCTTCGCAACAGCATGTGAAAAGGAGGCAACCAAAAGGACAATGTCAAAGAAGCTTCCAAAATTCCATCCAAAAGACACAAACATGTAAAAAAAGTCCAAGAAATACCAACAATGTTATAGGTTGCAGACTCCAATTAGACAGTAAAAACCGAAAGAACTGCAGATGCTGCAAATCAGGAAGAAAAACAGAATTTGCTGGAAAAGCTCAGCAGGTCTGGCAGCATCTTTGAAGAAAAAAATCAGAGTTAATGTTTCAGGTCCGGTGACCCTTCAGTTGCTGAGCTTTTCCAGCAACTTTGTTTTTGTTCCAATCAGACAGTACTTGTTGTCAACTTGATACACCAACAGAAACTGTCTGAATCTTTTATTTCATCCACATGATACATTACAGAGGAATAACAACATGCATTATATGCCACAGTTGATGCGGGAGCCAAATATCATTTCTTTATTTATCTTAAACGAGATGTATTCACGAAACTGAAATAGCACAATGCAGTCCATAATCCAACTGCGCAGAATTGGGCTGTCATTCCATGCATCTGCACTATCCATCGTAAATGTTATACTTTTCAATCTCTCAAAAATACTTTATCAACTAGCCACTGTGTACTTCAACATTATGATACCACCAGCTCTTTGTGTTAAAAGTAGATGCATTCCAAAAAGGCATCAGAGAGTGTCTACCAGGGCCTTGTGACCACTTGAATTACTTAGTCCAACAATGAAAGACAGACTCTTGCTTTAGTTTTAGGACAGGTTTCATGCATATTCATTCAGCAAGTACTTCAGTGTTCATACTGACCACAAGTTATTAGAAATGCTCAGTCAAAAACTTCACACCTCCTTGACTACAACATTTACTTTTGAAGACCCAAGAGTACAATTTAAAAGTACAATATCAGCCAGGGTTCTAAATGATCGTCTCCAATGCCATTCGCTTACTTTGAAACTTAGCTGAGAACAAAGATATTCCGTTAGACCTGAAAGTGGACATTCTTGAATCTGACCTGGAAGATAGTCTTGCAATCAATGTCAAACATGATGGTCACAGCTGAGCACAATAAATGCAGCAAGCAATTTCAGACTATCAGCTGTAACAGCTCAAAAAGATCATCAGCAAGTGGTCTGAATACATTCAACAGGTCCCTGAGTAAATACTTTCCTTCTACTCAGTCAGAGATAAACGAGGATTCTGCAGGAATATAATCTTCAAAGATAAACAAATTCATAATTCTATAAGCAATTCTATAAACATGTCAGGCTAAAATACATAGAGGTCACACATGAGCAGCAAAAACCAAGAGACTAGCATCTGTTTCCATATTTTACTGGGACATTATTAAGGACATTGATCAACTAATCAAGTTATGTAAATCATGTCAATTCCATCAATCATAGCAATCGAGATAACTTCCCATTCCTTCTGAGCTATCATGCAAGATGACAACTCATATTTTTCAATGTACAACAACATAATTACATCACATTCTGGTGACTGGCTACTTCACTATGTTGCCTTCATTGAGAAAATGTAAAGATTACACACGTGCAATTGTTGACATACTGACCGCCATGTTCAGTGCATTTGGATTTCCTCAACAAGTTATGTTGAACAATGGTTTGCACCCTGTGAAGATGTGCATGAAATGGAATGTTCAACATGCTATCTCCACTCCTCACTACCCACAGTTGAATGGTCTTACAGAACATAAAGCTTGTAGCGCATAATACATGATCACTGAGTATAAAATAAGTTACCAAGACTTTTGGATAGCTATGTTAAATCAATGCACTACTCCTCACAGCAATGGTTTGATCTTGCTCCCAGCTCTCATGTAAGACAAAGCCATACAGTTCTTCCCTCACACCTACTTACCACCTAACTATGTGTACATTGTTCATTTTTGGAAAGATTAGATGAAATGATATCGTGCATGATCAAAAGTAGACAGCTACTCCAACTGTTTTGTATTTCTTTATTCATTCACGGGATGAGGGTGTTGCTGGTTAGGTCAGCATTTATTGCACATCCCTAATTGCCTGGAGGGCAGTTAAGAGTCAGTCATATTGCTGTGGGTCTGGAGTCACATGTAAGCTAGACCAGGTAAGAATGGCAGTTTCCTTCCCTAAAAGACATTAATGAACCAGATGGGTTTTTCTAACAATCGAAAATGGATTCAGGTCGTCATTATATTCTTAATTCCAGATATTTAATTAATTCAAATTCCACCATCTGCTGTGGTGTGATTCAAACCCTGGTCCCCAGAACATTATCTGAGTCTCTGGATTAATAGTCCAGCAATAATACCACTAGGCCATCGCCTCCCCAGAGGCCAGACAAAAACGCATGAGTTCAATGTTTTGTTGCAAATGGCCAGATTTATTTTAATTATATTGTATTTCTGTGTTCGGCCAAACTCATATGATCTTTCAATGAGAAATGGACAACGTATCCAACCTGCATATCTTTAATCACTGCCGCAGAGTGCCTAGTCAGAAACTGAAGACATCATGCCTGACAACAACCGCATGTCTATGACAAATGATACAGATACACCTGCAATAACAGTATAGCACAGAGTGAAGTTGCATTAGCAAATCATGATAAATGTATAAGAGATAGATGCAGATCTGGTCATGTTGTACATACACCAGTGTATTATCTGAATGTACAGAGACAAGATATCGAAATGCATTATTGCACAGGTTATCAGAAAAGTGTTCTCATTCTTTAAAGGATAAATTGGAGATAATATGTTTTGGCATTGATTCTGGACAAGACAGCTTATGTCTTTAAAACAGATACATGATATTACAGCATGTGATGTTTCAAGATGAAGGTACTGCCTTGCCTTCAGTCACCATCTGTGCAAGGATTCACCACAGCCAATCAGTTATGTATATGTAATGTACAGTAACATCAGTAATGACAGAACACAGACTGTGTATAAGTTTGGGATATTGTAGCCAGTGTTTAGTGTTACATTGTGTGTTTGAAACAACTTAGATATCTGTCTGTTTGTGGTAGATGTTGTGTGGACCAATATTTAGAAACCCACAAAGTGGATCAGATAGTGAGCACAATAATTGACAAATACATTTTTTTTCCTTGGGTATTTTGAAGCAAATTTTCAGCTGGGTAAAAAGTTCAAGACAGAGGTTCAAACCAACAACACAATATTTTGAGTGATTAGTTATATGTCCTCCTTTTCATTGATTTATTCATTTTTCTTTTTTTCCATTTTGTATTCTTTGCCTTTCTTCAAGGGACATTTATTAATCTGCTTTTTTTCATATGCAATATAGAGCACACTCAACAGAAACTCTTCAGTAACAACTGTTCTTAATATGCTTCAAGAACCACTTAGTGTGTGACCTCCCTGTTAACAATTTCCATCCTGCAGATTAACCTGTTTCCTCAGTCCAGTTATGCTTCATTGAAACACTGAGGGAACTATTTTAAATTCTCAAACTCCAGCATTCATTATATTGGTTTCGCAAGAACAAAGCAAAGTATGGTGTTGCTGCCTGGACCAGCAGCTACAATGTTAGGGTTGACTGAAAGATGTCAGTTGCTTCTCTTAGAATAAACAGGAACCTAAAGTAATCTCCGCACATTGCCAGATGCTGGCACTTTCCTTGGATGATTCATGAAGAAAATAAGCTGTTCCCCAAAATATAACTGATTTTCAACTGCCGTGTGTGCTGCGTATTGCTGTAAAATGATTAGTTGTCACAGTACGAGATGTTCTCAATCAAACTTGAAAGCACAACAGGTGCATAAACAAGAGTACCATAGAAATGGTTTCATGAAATAACAAAATACCAAATGCAAATAAATGCCTTGTGTGCCTTCTGATTCAATTAGAAAATGGCTATAATGTTACAATGTTGTCATACTGCCATTTCCTTTCTGTAAAGAAATAATAAGGCCTTTCCTTCTCAACAGTGAGAATCTCCTGCAGTCATTGAAATGTTCTGCAGAAATCAGACCTTTATTTCTCAATGTCACAAATCTAACTTTGTTTCCATTTTCACCAAATTTTGTCAACTGTCTCACCGTTGCCCTTGTCATTCATGGGCTGGGAAAATTCTGCTCATGTTCAGGATGTTTACAATATCAGTCCAACAGTTCTCTGTCCCCGCTCCAGTTGTTTCCCTTTATTTTTAACAATCAACCTTTTCAGATGGATGATGACACACTTTTGGGGTAAGTGGGTATTTGAGGTAGTGACACTACCGCAATACCCCTTTCTCCCTCCACATACCAATCAGCTATCAGCAGTTTAATTATTTCCTTCATTTACAGTTTTTCTAGCTTCAAGCATTTCTATTTGAAATTTGAAACCACTTCTAAATTTTGATTTGATCTTCTGTTTCTACTTAGGCTTCTTATTCTATGGTATATAGGCAGCCATTTGTTATTGTTTGTCATATTTGACATGCCATAGTTGAAGTCAGAAAAATAGTACATGACAACAAAACAAAACTGAAAAGTCAAAAGGAGGCTGATAGAATAGCACATGCCGTTCATATTGTTGTGCTCTGTTCCACAAATTGATAACCTCTGAGTCTTTGTTCATCAGTTGAGTGTTATTGGTCTTGATCTCCTCAACTGTTTTCCACAGCGACAATTTGGAGCAAATGCTGAGATGACTCATGATCTGCTTCTAAATTTTGATTAAAATGCAATTGAAATCTTCAACATGTGAAATAGATTAGGTTATCTAACCCAGTATGGAGCTGGAGAAGCACAGCAGGCCAGACAGCATCAGAGCAGCGGGAAAGTTGACTTTTCGGGTCAGGACCCTTTTTCTGAAGAAGGGTCCCAACCCAGAACATCAACTTCCTGTTCCTCTGATGCTGCCTGGCCTGCTGTGCTCCTCCAGCTCCACACTGTGTTATCTCTGACTCCAGCATCTGCAGTTCAGTTCTTGTTACCTCTGAGGTTATCTAACCCAACTGATTTCAGATCTTGAACCAATCCCATTGCAAATCACTTAATAAAGTATAATATGTATATTGCACATCTTAGAATAATTAGAATACCGGTATTTGTTGACACAAAACCTCAACGATATCACAGTAAATTGTTGTTTTCTGCATTAACCTGATTAATAGCCCTGACTAGTAACATCTTGGTGTCCCAGGGCACTGGGTTATGAATCCAGACATAATACCTACGTGTTAAGTGGTTGCTATTAAAATTAAACTGCTCATGAAAGCTTAAAGCTGAATACTCTGCTTTTTGTTTATGGGGGGTGGGGGGCATAAAAAATCCATGAAGCATAAATTGATTTGTAGGTCTGTCAGTACGCTCATTATTTTTTCAGCAGTCATTTTCAATTACTAATGAACACACTTCTCCCTGAAATGGATATACCTGCCCCACATTGCTTCCTCCTTCATTATTACACCTTAAATATTATACAGAAAATCTACCACATAGCGTTTTAAAATATAGGCAATGTTGTAACCCTTTGGACTTGAGATTACAGTCCAGAATAATTCCACTACCTTTCTTGTTCTATTATTTTAACTTCCATTTGTACATTTTTTGAATAAATATGTATTTTGACGCTACAGGTTGGAACCACAATTGGAGAATTGTTATGGGCATAAGGAGGTCATTTAGCCAATCGTCTTTGAACCAGCTCTCTGAACATTTTGAGTCAGTGCCAAACTCCTGACTATCCTCCATAACCCTGCACATCATTTTGATTTAAATATTTATCAAATACCCCTCTTAAAAACCTCAACTGAACCCTCCACTTCAAAACTCCAGCAATGCGTTCTAAACTCAGATGATCCACTGTGTGAAAGTTTTTTTTTCACTTCACCTTTATTTCTTTTGCAAACCACATTGATTTTGCAAACCCTTTGATTCTCTTGGAGTCTGACACTGCTTTGCAGATAAGTTGTATAGTCTCTTACTGGACCTAATGGCTGAAAGGTGCTTCCCAAATATCTTGAAAGAAATCATAATTAAATGATTGTTTCTTAACGGGAATAGAGATAATCCAGTAGTTATTTAATACATGACATTGCAAAATCAGTGATTATTGATCAGCACATTTGTCTGAATTACTTTGTCTAAAACTTGTCATCAGAAGGTTTAATCAAATAATCAGGTCTGTTTGGATTCCAAATTCGAGGCACCATTAATTAATCACATCTGCTGGCAACTGTCTAAGGCTGATTTGATCTTATCATTTTAAATTAACTTATTTATAAAAGTAGATAAAATTTGATAGCTTTCCCTTAGGCTAATTATTTTCATGAGCAATTCTGGAATTAAGTTTGAGCCTTGCAGCTCATTGTTCTCAATTTGAAAGTCTGTTGTGTAGTGAGGTGATATTTCTTGTAAACAATCCAGTGGCTCATTTCTGCAGAATCTTCATGTTCATTCTTGAGCTTCAGTTATTCTACCCATTTGGTCTTTTCCAAGTACCAAAAAGACATGAATGTGCAGAAATTTGCTGCATGTTACTCAGTAGAATTAGACTTTGCTTTTACTTTCATGATCCACTGCATTTTTCAACTGCTAAAAGTTTGGGGAGAGTTTTGCATGTTATTGTGTGCAAACTCAATTGAAAATAGAGATGCAGTTGCACATTCATATTGTATATGTGTTTGAACAATGTAAATTTATCAAGCACGGTTGCATCATTTACCTTTTAAAATTACTAGCAATCAGAGGTTTGAAGATGGCAAAATTTACTTGTGAAAGACCACTTCACTTACTGAAATATGTTAAGACAGAAAATTTGGAAGACATTGGATAAAAAAAAACATGTAGAATGCTGCCCAGAATCTTTGTTGGAGGAAGGAACAACAGGGAGACAGGTAAGATGAAAGTGATCGAGCAGTCCCAGCGGAAATCACATCACAAGAAATCTTGGTTAGGACATGGCTAATCAATGGATATCCATGGGCTGCTGTTTAGGATTTTCAGACGTGTTCCACATGAGTATAGCTCCCAGCTGGAATTGATTGATAATCCTTTTGACTCAACTTGTCAGAGATCATTGACCAAGGTCTGATGATGCTGTAGATGTAGAACCACAGAGGTAACGTTGACACAAGAAATCAGGATCACTTATGCTTAATTTCTGTGTACTGAAAGTACGCTTAGGGCTTAAAATGATATCTGTCATGCAGAATTACACGCTTGAAGAAACTGCAACAAGCACATGTTGGTGAGCATGCTCATAGTCAATGTCCACCCAAAATTTCCACAGACAGACCAAGATATCAGATAGCATGTAATACTGATGCAACACTAGCATGGCCATTTTTGGAGTTCAAAACTCAAAGTAAAATCCTCTCAACTCTCTCAATTGAGCACATGTTCAACAACAGGAAGAACCACCACCAATGCTGTTCACAGGAATCATCTAATTTACAAGTTAGATGCTGGTTAACTTCAGTTGTTGTTTCCATTCAACTCAATTGGGAATTTGTACAGCTGGTTAAAGAACTAACAGAGCAATTGTTTCGTGCAGAACCAATTTAAGTACTACACCCTGCAGATTTTTTTTTGCTTTTAGAAGTTCCCTTGGAATAGATCAGAACTATGAGAACCGACCAAGGTTAGACAAAACAGGGCAAGCTGCTGTAACACGGGGAAGAAGTTGTGTAGTACTCTTGTCTCTAGGCTAGTAATCCAGAATCCCAGCTTCAAATCTCACCAATGCAGACAGTTGAATTTAACTTCAATTAAAAATTGGAATTAAAGAATCTTTACAAGACTGGTTCCAAGGATGAGCAACTTCAGTTGTGAAGATAGATTGAAGTAGTTGGAACTGTTCTCCTTGGAGAGAAGACTAAGAGGAGATCTGATAGAGGGTTTTAAAATCATGTGAGCAGGCTGGCTATTGTAGATAAGGAGAAACTGTTCCTGCTCCTAAAATGAACAAGACCAAGAGGGCATAGTTTTAAAGTGATTTCCAAAAGAAGCAGAGGTAAAGTATGGAAAAATGTTTTCACTCTGTAGCTAAGGTATTGAATATATTGCCCCGAATTGTGGTAGCGGTAGGTTCAATTGAGACATTCAAGAATGCACTGGATGTTTATTTGGTTAAAATTAATGCACAAGGGTATGGAGGAAAAGCAGGAGATTGGCATGAGGTGATATTGGTCATTTATTGAGCCAGTGTAGGTACAAAAAATGAATTGACTGCCTTATTTGCCATCATAACTTGTGGGTGATTATGTGAAAGCCCTAATGATGGCCATGAAACCATTGTTGATTGTTGAAAGACGCAAGCTCATGAAACAATTTGGCAAATCCATTAATCTGGTCATCAGAGTCTTCAGCAGTCGACCTGGTGTGTGTCATCTTTCAGCAGCCTGTCACCTGTGCTGTCCTTTCCTCTGCCCTAGCTGCAACTTATTGGTGCCTGATTTGTCATCAGTTGCTGATCCTAGCTCTTTGTTGGCCTTTGATTTTGCAGTTCTGTCTATGTGCTGGTAGCTGTGAGTGTAAAATCAAGAGGTGTTATACCTTCAGCATCACTGTTCCTCAACTATTCCACTGCTTGGCCAAATTATACTTCTTTAGTGTCCAAAAGGATAAGGACACAAGATGCAGTGATGTGGGGTATGTGGGGTATGCCGAGCTGAGAGTTCCATATTATCCCTCCACATCTTGTAAATCAGAAGTGAGTTTGGATGTGGGGCAGATGGGATGTGAGCAGGAGGATTACGTTGGAGCTTTGATTGTCATCAGCAAGGCAGAAACTATGACTCAGTAATGGCTCTCCAAATAATGGTCAAATCCATCTCCTTGAGGTTTAGGATGTGCATGCGTGCCATTTCCTTTCTGGTTCCCATTTTATCGAGTTGTTGACCATCATCGCCTGGAAGGAAGAGAAGGGAATGTGTCATTGAATTTCACTTTTGTGTGTGATTTAGCCTATACTGTCTACAGTCTATGAAGTGTGAGTGTGAGGCTCACTGTGCTAACTGTGCATGGGTGCAGTGGAGCAAAATAATGTTTGGTATGAGTCCTGATTGACAGATATCCTTGATTAGTGAGTGAAGATAATGTGTTGATTTAAGTGGTTTCTGAGCTAAGTGATACAATTGACAATATGAGCTTACTAAATGTCTTGATGTATCAGATCCAGATGCTTGAAATTAGACTCCTGAAATTCCATGACTGCCTGGTCCCACTGCCTTTTCAGCATGTGTCTCCCTAAGACAGTCCTTAAAACCTATCTATTTGTTCAAGCTTTAATGGACCGGACTTACATCATGAGTCAGGAAAACATGAGTCTGTCCTGTTCATAATTTCAGAAACATGCTTCTAAACTCCATTCCAACATATTATTGCCTCAAGGACCTGGGAGTGGGGTGGGATCTTGTTTTGTAAGTTGTGATGTCTTGTGGGGCTGGTGTCAGCTTGGTTCAATGGATGACTGCAGTTCTCAGCATCAGTAATCTATCTTCCAACATTACCTTTCCCCTTATTCTCCACTCAACCTGTTCCTCCTCATGTTCCCCATTTCCCATTCTTTCCCTAACACATCATGTTTCCATGGGCTCCCATTCCATGCTCCTGAAGTACCAACATACTCCCCATGATCCTTCTATGCCCAATGTATTCTCCATAGCCACTCATCCAGTATTCACTATGCAAATATCTCAGGATGCCATTCTACCATTGAAGAGCACTAACATTCAAACATTCTATGTAATGAAAAAAATCATATTTATAGAAGCTGTTAAAAAATGTAAAACTCCTCAAATAGTGAATACATTATAAATACTGATAAATATTATTCACTTAGCACATCAAAGACAGATAATCCTTTCACAATGTCTTAAAACTGCTCAATGTGTGAATAAATCCACTGCTGAGAAAAAAAATAGCCCTATACATTTTGATACCCAGCCAAGAATTCATAACCTACCCTGTTCATATTACTCACCTTTGGAAATATGAACATGATGTCTCTAATAAGGTGATTTTTTTTGGACCTTAAAAACACACGCAGAAGTACATGAAAATATTGGAGTATTGGGAGAAGGAAATTTATATCTGTTACAAGGCTGAGACTAGCAACATTGACCCTAAGAAGAGATGTATGTAAGGCAGCAACCCAAATTCTTGCCCCATAAATTTACCAAACAAAATTAGCATGAGATGGGGAAGGCACAGCACATTTAAAATTTCTGAAATTCCAAAAATTCTAAGTTTTGGTCCTTCCCCAGCCCATTCCCGCCTCTAACTCCAGTTGAAAACTTGACACAATATTTCCTTCTATAGCTTGGTGTCACAGTCGGTTTTATAAGCTTCCTGTGAAGCACTTTGAGATAGGTTATTACATTAAATCTGCTGCTGCTACCGTCTGGAGAGGATCCTCTATTTCTGAAGATGCGGGTTGTCTTTCGTTCTTGTCACATTCTGCACCAAAGTCAAACTTGTGCATCATTATTAACACTTTTGGTAAACTGTACACCCTAATGCACAAAACTGTTACAACCTCTTGTATTATCTTGTACCTTGGAAGCCATGTTGGTTTTATTTCAAGTGAAAATTAGCATTACAGGACCTAGAAGGAGACATTATGTCAAGTTTTCACCTGAAGTTGGAGACAGGAATGGGCTGAGGAAGGACCATAGAATCATAAAAGTCAAAGAGCCTGGAAACAGACCTTTTGGTCCTACTCGTCCATGCTGACCAGGTTTTCTAAACTAAACTAGTCCCGTTTGCCTGCATTCAGCCCACACTACTCTAAACCTTTCCTGTTCAAGTAGCTATCCAAATGTCTTTTAATTGCTGTTATTTTACCTGCCTCTCCCACCTCCGCTGGCAGCTCATTTCCATACATGCACTCTGAGTGAGAGAGTTGCCCCTCAGGTTCCTTTTGAATCTTTCCCCTCTCAACTTAAACCTATGCTGTCTAGTTTTGGACTTCCCTACCCTAGGGATAAAACACCTTGGCTATGGACCTTATCTGTCCCCCCTCTTGGTTTTATAAACCTCTATGAGATCATCCCTCAGCCTTCGACACTCCAAGGAAGAATCTCAACCTATCCAGCCTCTCCTTATAACTGAAAGCCTCCAGTCCCAGCAACATACTTGTAATTTTTTTCTGTACCCTTTCTACTTTAGCAACATCCTTCCTTTAGCTTAGAGTTTTTTGAACAAAGTTGTTCTTGGAAGATAAGTGATTTGCATTGTGTGAAAATAGTGATAAAACAACATTGTAAATTGGTAACTAGGGCCCTGCTATTGTGACGAACAACTACATGTCTTTTGCTATAGTTTACGGGAGACTAGCCAAATCTGTTACACCCATTTACAATGATTGCCTCAGGTTATGTCGGTGGATTGGGAGAACTGCCACCTGATTGCATAATTACAGAGCTCATCAGAGTTAATCACAAGAAATGGGATAAATAAGACCTTCTAAAAATACATGATGTGCAAAACTGAACAAATGTGTCGTGGTGTTTTAGGGAAAGCTAAATATGATCAGCTAGAGCACATATGTTGCTCACATCATGACAATTGTAATAAGTCTCTTGTAATAGGTCTGAATGCCTGAAGTACGAATATTTGTGGAAAGATTTTTGAAATATTTGTTATGAGTAGCACTGGCGCCTCTGCTGGGATGTTTCAGCTCTGCAGTGGTGAGAAGTCAGGACAAGCCTGAAATATAGTTCAGTTGCACATAATATCCACTTGTGCTGTCATTTTCCTCAAAAGATCAATATCATTGCAGAAGGAGAATGGGGATCCAATGAGCCAGAAAGTGGCTTGAAATATTGAATGTCAATATTACATTCTATGTGGAAATGTTTTCTTCTTTTGTAAGTAATTCATTTTGGCTGTCTGACCCGAAATTCTAATGGGCTCGACCCTCAGTCTCAAAAGAACTTGAAATCTCATGCAGATTGGAGTAACCAGCTATTTATCTTATTTCTGTGGCCATTCTGTGAATCTCCCACCAGAGTTCTTCAGGATGAAGCTCATTCTCTCCTAAAGAATGCATCTATTAATTCCTCTTTAAGATTGCTATGTATCAAGATGTGATTATCCTGCTTGAGTGACTCAGTTAACAGTACCCTTTGTTTCTGTTTGCAATTAAACTCAACACACAGAAATCAATCAAAGCAACACAGGCATAAAGGTGCTTTCTTCCTCATTAGCAAAGCATTAATATGCAGTTTGTGACTTTTAAAACCTTGAGGTGGGAGCCATAGTTCACTTGAGCACCATAGACTTGCTGTCAGGTTAGTTCAACATAAGCCAACAAAGAAAACTGTAGATGTGTAATGGAAAATATTTGAGTACCAGTTGGAAAAACAAAAATCCAAATCAGTAAGGAAAAGATGTTCCAGTGATAAATAAGGAGAGTAGAGGCAATTTAAAACTTGAACAAAAATCGCTTTGCATACCATGTAACACCAGGATTATAAAAAAGGGGAGCTCAATAAAAATGTCTAAACAGGCTTTCTTTAAAAAAAGGTAATTTATGAACACAGATATTACCACAAAGCCAACAATTGTAATCTATGTCCAGTTGTCTTTCACAAAGGGTGTTGTGTTTTTGGTAGTTGAGTGCAGTACCAGGTCATATCAGAAGGTGGCTCAGAGTCAACCATAGCGCTGAAAGCTGGAATCACATATTGGCTAGACCTGGTCATGATGTCAGCTTTCTATCTCCAAGTAATGCTGTTAATTCAACTCCCATTCCAGGGTGACTTTTACTGACTTCCATATGATCATTTTGGGTTTGCGCATTTAATCACACAGGAGGCTGTTGAGTGTGGACCCTGCTGACCTCTCACCACTGTCCTAATTTAATCTGTGGCAAGAAAGTTAGGCATAGTCTTCCTGCCTTGCAAACAAATCGAAATCTTTAAGAGCTTCATCCAATGCTACTGGTACTCAACCAGAGTGGGCAGGCCACTCATCATGTCGAAGCTCACTCCTGTCAGGATTGCCTGGTGGATCCAGGTGGGTGGGTGGGGATGGTAGGGATGGGGCATGGTGGTAATGGGAGGGGGGTTGATGGAAGGAGGTGGATGTTGTGGGTGATTCCCTTGTTAAAGACACAAACCTCACTCCTTTGGTGAACCCCTTACAGTTCTGTGCCTGGGTTCGTGGTGGTAATAGGTCTTTCATGAATGAAGTAACAGGAGCAGTCACCTCCTCCTTGCTGGCGTTGTCAATAAACGGAAAGCTGCTGACAGTTTTTGGCAGATGTGGCTTTCACCTCCTGAGGGTCTTTGATTCCTAAGGACGCTCATTGCTACTCAATATTCATCATCTAACTCCACAAGCCTTCCCAAAAAAAGAGTTGATTAGGGCTATCACCAACCATCCAGTCAGTGAGTCCCATCACCTTCATTGAGTACTATCCCAGAACTTAAGCATAAAAATCAAGGCCAATGCTTTTGTACCCAGAGCATTGCACTGCTAGAATTGCAACTTTTTTGGACAAGATGTTATACTTAAGTAGTGAATGGTGAAGTTATTTTAGATGACCTGGTGAGGACTTATCCTTTATTCAAAACCAAAAATCATATTATCTGGCAATGATTGCCTTGATTTTTTGTGAGAATTTGTGACTGACCAACAAATTAATTGACCAAATTTCCCACATTACAACAATTACAGCAGTTCAAAAGTACATCATTGGCTGTGTAGTATTTTGAGACATCCTGTGGTCATGAGTGGTACAACATAATTGGAAGTCTATCTTTGTTCCTTTGTCTATCAGTGAACCAGATGGATTGTTGTAAAAAAACCCAATAGTTATTTGGTCTCCATTACTAATAGCCTTTTTTTCTTCAAATTTCAGATTGACTTAATTAAATTTCCCAGATGTCATTGTGGGATTTGAACTCAATTTTGATATCATTAGTCCAGACTTCTGGGCTTCAATTCCTATAATAAACCCATTATACAACCATTATAGAATTGAAAATGAAATTAGTAAAGACTATAAAATACAATATAAAAGGTCCTGCAAGCACATTAGCAAGGAAACTGGACATTGGCTATTGTCATTATTTAAGAAAGGTGGTAAGGAGAAGTTAGGGAACTATAGATCGGTGAGCCTGACATCAGTGTCAGTAAGTTGTTGGAGAGGACTCTGAGGGACAGGATTTACATGCATTTGGAAAGGCAAGGACCAATTAAGGATAGCCAACATGGCTTTGTGCATGGGAAGTCAAGTCTCACTAACTTCATTGAGGTTTTTGAAGAAGTGACAAAGAAGATTGATGAAGGCAGAGCAGTAGACTTTGTCCATATAGACTTCAGCAAGGTATTCAGCAAGGTTCTGCATGGTTGATTTTGATAAATGTGAGGTATTACATTTTGGTAAGGTAAATCAGAGCAGGGAGTGATGCCAAACAAAGAAACTTTGGGGTGCAGGTGCACTGTTCCTTGAAAGTGGAGTCACAGATAGAAAGGGTGGTGAAGAAGGCATTTGGCATGTTTGCCTTCATTGGTAAGTGCACTGCATGTAGCAGTTGGGATGCCATGTTGCAGCTATACGGGATATTGTTGAGGCCATTTTTGGAACACTGATTTCAATCTGGTCTCACTGCTATAGGAAAGATGTTGTTAAATCTGAAAATATTTACAAGGATGTCACTAGGATTGGATCCCCGGATATTGGAGGCTGAGGTGAGACCTTATAGAGGTTTATTAAATCATGAGGGGCATGGATAAAGTGAATAGACAAGGTCTTTTCCCTCGGGTAGGGGCATCCAAAACTAGAGACCATAGGTTTAGGGTGAGAGGGGAAAGATTTAAAAGGGACCTGAGGGACAACTTTTTCACGCAGATTGTGGTGTGTGTCTGGAGCAAGATGCCAGAGAAGGTTATGGAGGTGCGTGCAATTACAACATTTAAAAGGAATCTGGATGGGGACATGAAGAGGAATGGTTTAGACAGATATGAATCAAATGCAGCTTAGATGAGTTGAGGATATATCTAATCAGCGTGGACGAGTTGGATTGAATAGTCTGTTTCTGTGCTATATGGCTCCAAATAGGCATGGGGTTTCTCATCTTAAGATAAACCTATCATTGGAATTTGGTGACAGACACCTGGAGGATCTCAGGAAACAAGAATCTATGGTAGTGACATGTATCAGAAAAAAGGTATTGTGATATAGTATGATTTGTACAGGCTGAGTGAATGGGCAAATGCATGGCAGGTATATCACAATATGGATATATGTGAAGTTATCCACTTTAGTAGGAAAAATAAGATGGCAGATTTTTATTTGGCTGTAAATTGACAGAGAGAAATGTTCAATGAGACCTGGGTGTCCTTATGCATCAGTTGCTAAAAGTAAGGCAGCAAAGAAAGCAAACTATGTTGGCCTTAACATTTTGAGTCCAGGAACAAGGGTGTCTTCTGTATTATACAGGGCATTGGTGAGGCAAAACCTGGAATATTGTGTGCAGTTTTGGTCTTCTTATCCAACAAGGAATGTTCTTGCTACAGAAGGAATGCAGCAATGGTTACCAAATTGATTCTTGAGATGGCAGGGCTGATGTTTGAGGAAAGATTGAGTTGTATTCACTGGAGTTTAGAGAAATAAACTTGTTGGGGAGTTGATGACCTAGTGGGTATTATCGCTGGACTGTTAATCCAGAGACCCAAATAATGTTCTGGGGACCTGGCTTCAAATCCCGCCATGGCAGAGAGTAGGATTTGAATTCAATAAATGTATGGAATTAAGAGTCTAATGATGACTGTGAATCCATTGTCAATTGTCGGGAAAAACCCCTCTGGTTCACTAATGACCTTTAGGGAAGGAAACTACTTTCCTTACCTGGTCTGGCCTACATGTGACTTCAGACCCACAACAATGTGGTTGACTCTTAATTGCTATCTGGGCAATTAGGGATGGGCAATAAATGCTGCCTAGGCAGCAATGCCCTCATCCCGTGAATGAATAAAAAAATTAAGGAGGGATCTCATAGAAGCCATAAAAGTCCAACAGGACTGGAAGCCTGTCACCAGCAGTGTTCCACAGGGATCAGTTCTGGGTTAATATTATATAAATGTTTGTCATTTATATAAATGATTTGGAATATAGAAGACATGGTTAGTCAGTTTGCAGATGACACCAGAAGTGGTGATACACTGGACAGTGAAGAAGGTTATCTAATATTACAAAGAGATCTTACTTGATTGGGTCAGTGGGCTGAGGAGTGACAGATGGAGTTTAATTTGAATAAATGTCAGGTATTGTATTTTGGTAAACAAACAAGGGTAGGACCTATACCTTTAAAAGCAGGGCTTTTGGCAATGTTGTAGAACAGAGAGACCTAGTGGTTAAGGTGTATAATTCTTTGAAGTTTGCATCACATGTAAACAGGGTGGTTAAGAAGGTGTTTAGCATGCTTGCCTTCATTGCTCACACTTTTGAGTATAAGAGTTGGGAAGTCATGTTGAGGTTGTACAGGATGTTGATGAGGTCTCTTCTGGAATACTGTGTCCAGTTCTGGGTCTCCCTGTCATGGGAAGAATATTACCAAACTTGAGAAGTTTCAGGACAGATTTGCTAGGGTGTTACCAGGTATGGAACATGTGAGTTATAAGGAGAGACTAGATGGGCTGGGACTTTTTCACTGGTGCATAAGAGGTTAAGGGGTGACCTTTTATGAGGCATAAAGTTAAAGTGAATAGCATATGTCTTTTCCCTATGGTGGGGGATTACAAGACTTGGGGACGTATTTTGAAAGCGAGAGGAGAAAGAATTATCAGGGCACTGGGGCTTTTTTTTAAACGGAGAGTGTATGGAATGAGCTGCCAAAGGAAATGGTTGATGCGGGTGTAGTTAAAACTTTTAAAAGACATTTGGATAAGTATATGAATAAGAAAGGGTTGGAATGATTTGCAGGTTGGACTAGTTTAGTTTGGAATTATGGTCAGCATGGACTGGTTGGACCGTGCAGTATGACTCTATGACTACACAGATTAGATGCAGAAGGATGTTCCTGATGATGGGGGAGTCCAGAACCAGGAGTAATCATTTAAGGACAAGGGGTGTGCCTTTTAGGACTGAGATGAGCAGAAATTTCTTCACCCAGAGAGTGGTGAGCCTGTGGATTCACTATGTCAGAAAGTGGTTGAGGCCAAAACATTATGGTTTCAAGAAGTGTGTAGATATAGCTCTTATGGCTAAAGGGATCAAGGGAGGGGCAGGACTAGAGTATTGAGCTCAATGGTCAACCATGACCATAATAATTGAGAAGCTGGCTTGAGAGGTCAACTGGCCTACTACTGCTCCTATCTTCTATATTTCCATGTCTAGTCTAGTTACAGCAAAATCACAACCAGTCAAAGATGACTAACTCTAAATGCAGATTATGTTGAAGCCATCAGCCTATTCCCCTGGCTGCAAAACAAATCCAATAGATTGATGCCCATGATAAACTGAGATTCCAGACCAAACTTATTGGAGTGGATCTGGGCTACGCTGGAGTGTGAAATCATGGTGCTCTGTGCAAGCCATCATATGACACAAAAAGATATTAAACCCCTGGAAGCATGACTGAACCTGTGAGAAACCTAAGTTTTGTTGATTGGGGAAAAAGTGAAGTTCACCAAATAAATGCAAAATCATGGCATGAACTGAAAAGTGGACGTTGCATAGGAGTGGAAGAATTCACCATCGAGTTGGTCAATCATTATAGAATTATAGAACAGAATTATACATTACAGAAGAGGCCCTTCAGCCCATTGAGGGTATACCACTGAAAACATACAACTACAGATTCTGAAGCACAAGGTGAATACCTTGGAACAGTTTGACAAGGGAGTGTTCTCTCCAGCTTAGAATAGGCTAAGAATAGGTGCCTTACCCCAAAGTCAGAGAAGTTCTACTGACATGATTTAAGGCAACTCAAGCAGAGAACATCTTCATGTCAGGTCCAATGCTGAGAAAAAGGAGTTACAAGGCTGGGCCACAAAGAGTTCACTGGCAGCAATGGACGGCCAGACTGATTTAAGACATCTTCTGCACACTAAGCAGCGAGAGTGCAACAGTTACAGCAGCAATGAAGATTGAAGGTGATTGGCTACAAACACATTTCACTTGAACAAGCATACACCAATGGACATTTTTAATTAGATGACACCAGATTGTTTTACCATCTTTTGCCAGCTTGCTCTTTGATAGTACTGGAGAGCATCTCAGGACCCCAATGCTTCTTGAATGACCTATAATTTTCAAAGTGCTGGCAATAGTAGAAAATGGAGAATGTGCCTCCTGCCAATTAACAGCTTTTAAACTCCGTTAGGAACTTTCTAAACTTTCGTGCAGTTGGGAGTGCAATTTGAATGCCTATTTCAATGAACCTGAACAATCTGGTGAAAGTTGATCCATGGCTGTTGGGTTTGCCAGAATGTCAAAGAAAATTTATTGTTCTAACAGTGAGAATTTTCAGACCCTTCAGTAATCTGTGCTAGAACTTGCACTTTTACATGCTTACCCTGCTCCCTCTCAGTTTTGTGCGTCACTCCTCTGTCCATCTGAAAAGTGCCCTTTATTTCTGAAGGTGAAGCAGCAAGTCTTAACATGGCTGCTGCCAACATTTGCTACAGGGTACCAATTAGGACATTATTTAAAAGTACTATTGCAAGAGCATCAAAGTTCAAGTGTGGTGTTGGGACCTGATATTTATTATGGGGGCAGGCACCCAATGCCACTTTTTGAAAATCCAGTTCATCAAGTCTCTCAAATGTATTAAATTTCACTTTTTTTTTTCATACTACTATTGCTGTTTCATCCACTCCCCCACTTTGGCTACAAAATTAGCCACCACCTGCTCCCCCCCCACCCCCAACTCCCACCACCACCGTCTTTCCCGCCCACCCTGCTGTTGCCATATTTTTTAAAAGTTCACTAAAATAAAATGTCTGAACTGCCTTGGATCTACATAGCATACCATTATGCCTTTCTGTACTGATGCTAAACTGGTCATACAATCTACTGGAGGTGACTGACCTAATTTGAGAGCAAAATGAACAGTTCCAATGAAGTGTCATATCGTACTCGAAATATTAACTTGGTTTCTTTCTCCATGGATGCTGTCAGACATGCTGATTTTCTGCAGGCCTTTCTGTTTGCATTTGACATTTCCAACATTCATAATATTTTGCTTTTGTGTCAGACAAATCAAAGTGGCTTGAATACATTTGCATTTACATAGAGTGCAAAAAAATGGCATGCTGTTCAGAATGATTTGCCAAGTGCTCAAGCTCAATTACTGCACCTGTTGGATTGTTTAAATAAATTTATAAGCTAGCCACATTTTTAGAGACCAGGGGTTCTCCTCTGCCCACTCTGCTAATTATTCAAATTTATAACATTCATGAGGTTGCTCCTCTCATGTATGGGTAAAGACTTGGTGCAAAGTCTGCATTTCCTTGTCATACAACTTTAGCTGTGCTTACTGCAGAAATTGGCTTTGAACTGCTGTAAAAATCAGGCAAACCTGTTAGTAAAGAATTCAATTACGAACCACAGAAATGAACACAAATTAATCAAGACCAGTCAGTATGGATTTGTAAAAGGAATGCTGTACTTGACCAAGCTTACAATATTTTATTGAAGAAATAGCAGAAAGTACAAGCAAATGAAATGCAATGAATTTCATAGAGCAATTGATAAGTTACCATCTCAAGGACTTGGTCATTATACGTTGGGAGGAGTTTAAAAGAATGTATCCTGATGAATGGGAGAAGTTTGACAAGCAGGAATCAAAGGATGGGTTAAATAGACATTTCTTAGACTAAAAAATAATGGTGAGTGGTTTTCAAGCTAATGTGAACTGTTTGTTATCTCTCTCCATTGCTGTCCCAATCATTGCTATACAAACAAAACAAGAAGCATTTTCATGACAGGGCAGCATGGTGGCTCAGTGGTTAGCACTGCTGCCTCACAGCGCCAGGGACCCTGGTTCAATTCCACCCTCCGGTGACTGTCTGTGTGGAGTTTGCACGTTCTACCCACATCTGCGTGGGTTTCCTCTGGTTTCCTCCCATAATGCAAAGATGGGCAGGCTAGGTGGATTGGACATGCTAAGTTGCCCATAGTGTTCAAAGATGTGTAGGTTAGGTGGATAATAGGGGGATGGATCTGGGTGGGATGCCCTTGGGTCAGCGTGGACTTGTTGGGCTAAAGGGCCTGTTTCCACACTGTAGGGATTCTATGACTGTGATACTTGGCTTGTCAAGTTGAGGGAAGGAATGTTGCACATCTAAGAAGTTTTTATTATGATTTATCATTCATGCACAATATTATAAAGTGAAGGTTGACACTCCCCCAAGAAGGAAAACCAAAATACCCAAAGACGAGCACCTTGCCTCATAATCTGTAAAAGGATTGCAAAAAGTTGTGTAACCTGCCTTTCAACAATTTCTAGTGGTTAAATAAAATAAATCCCTGACACTCACTTTAAAATCAACCAGTAACAATTTATTTATCTATCTCTAACAGTGAACAAATTAACTAAACTAATAACAAACCAAATAAATCCCTTCTAACTATGAACTATTTCTGAATAAAACAAGATTCTAATGGTATGCTGTTCCAATAAATACAAATCCAACTTATATAAAATAAAAGTAGAATTTAGTCTCTCAAAATTACAGCCAGGGTACGTGGCTTCCAGAATGCTCTGTGCACTCTCCGCCTATTCTTCTGTCAGGAAGGTCTTCTCCATCAATTCTCTGTCAGGAATATTCACTAGTTGTTCGGTGGGTACCTCTGTTCTTTATATTGTGCCTTCTCTAATATGTCGGGGAGACTGTAAGAGCCAATGATTCTCTCTTGTGAGCTGAGAAATGTCAACTTTGGCGGATGGCAGTTAGCGCTCCTGTCTTTGTCCAACTGTCCTCTTCTTTTATACCCTTGATGACATATTAATTTCTTACAATAGGATTGGTCCTATGTTGTCAAAACCATCAGATTTAAATTTAGTTTTTTTTGGTCTCTAAGTACCTGGTTCAAATTGATTGGCTATATTCAAAAACTTGTTGTCTTAGTAAAAACTGCTGCTTGGCCTGCGAAGTGCACAGCCTTTTGTTACAAATGTTTCAATTTGGGTGCTCCCTGTGTACTTGCAAAATTTCCAACTGCTGGTCACGTACATCCATTTAAATCTCCATGCATAGAAAAAGCACATCATCATTTAAAGGGACCATGCAAAGCTTTTCACCCCGAGCATTTTACAAACACCATATTCTAATTTCCTACCTCTCAATCCAAAAGTACTGTACTCAACTTTGCAACAACAATCATGGGGCTGGATTTTATGGCTCCTCTCATGATGTATTTGGAGGTGGTAAGGGCATTAGCTTAGGCAGGATTGTGGCATGCTTCAACTCCTCCAAATTCCTGCAGCCATCAGAATTAGGTCAGACTTGAGGAGGACAAAGGTTGAACTATTGATCAGCCTCAAACTCCTGTTTCTGCTGAAATCCGTTCAGTGGTGGGTGGGCCTGTCAACTTGTAGTGTACATGACAGATAAAACCGGGTGGTCAGCTTGTCATCTACCCCATCTCCTACTTCCAGGCACTTGGTTCTCGATCGATGAATGCAATATCAATAAAGTGGAGAGCCGACTGAGAGCCAAGCTCTTGCCCTTGCTGTCAGCGCCCCCACCATGGGAAGCCCCTCCCATTATTACCTACCAGTAACCTGGGTTGTTTCTTGATCCTTTGCCTTTGTTGTCACTCTGGCAGGAGTCACAACCTTCCAGTGGTGCTTCAGTTGAAAAGAACGGTCAGCCTTTGATTGGCCAGTAGGTGAAGTTTCAGTTCCCGATTTCCTTCATTTGAGGAAAGGCCTGCAGGTGGAAACTTTATTGTCTGAGTGGCATTTAATACCAGTGGAGAAAGGAACATAGGTTGGCCTGCCAACCAGCAGGCAAAACTGTTGATGCATCCATACAATCCAGTCTTTTATGCAGTGAAAACGTACGATGAGAATTTGTACTTTAATCAATGACAAATCAAGCCAGTCGCTGAGCTTTACATTTCAAATATAGATTGCCAACAAGCAATTTGTGCCATGTATACCAAGTTTAAAAAAAAAACTTACCTCCTATTATTGAGATACAGCACTCCCAGCTGAGGCATTAGATATTTGAATGTACAATTAGATTCTTTCCCCTAAAATTCTGCTTTGTCTCAAACCCAGAACACCCTGCTCTACTCCTCCAGATAATTAGTCATGTCTCATAACAAACATGCTGCGGTTTCTGTTGAATATGGTAGTAGATTCCATGTTGTTTGTACATGCCCACCCAAAAAAAAAACACTTTAAGACTGAGTTAGGTTTGAAATTTAAGCTGAAACATGGCTCAGTACTTAAGTTTTGTAGAAGCTGTTTTATAAATACTATTGGGAATGATAACCTACAAGCGATTAGATATTGATGTTGTTTCTCTCTTAATCAATGTGGCCAGATTCCAATGTAGTTTATCAGCCAAAGCAGTAAGTTCTTGTTGATAAATGGGTTGATTTATTTTTACATATTACATTGTGGGCTGTAGATAAAGTGTCTCAGATCCTTCATAAAAACTGAGCAGTTATGGAACTGAACATTGTAGCAGATCAGTTAACAACTCTCTCACCCATTTTTGACATGAGAAAATGGGGTACTTGTGTTTTTCTTAATAATTATGGAGGAAATTGAGAGTGTCAGCAGGGATTTGCAATGAGCAGGTACAGGTATATTCAGAATCTTAGTTCCAAGTCTCCTGCTTCAGTTCAAAATAATCATAGTGGTTACATATAATTCAACTACTGTTTGGTCAATCATATTTTCTGTAAAGTTAACATTACCACAAAAATAAAATCATGTTTAATTCATATCTGTGAGTTGAACTCAGCCATCTCTCTTGTCGTTGGAGTCAACAATACTTTGTCACTAACACACAGTGTGTAAAAATTTAACTGGTGATTACAGATGCATGGCAAGGTATGCATGAGTTAAACATTTGCCATTATTTATTATACTTGCAATTGACAAACAGATGTGTAATAAAACATGATTATATTCAGCTTAAAAGCAACTGAGTTACGATAAACATAACAACAAGAATTGTATTCAGTGTTATGATAGAGAAAAAATGTTTAGATATGGATTGAAATTCTATGATAATGTTTTTGTTTTGAAGCATGGCGAGACTGATAACTTTTAGCAAAATACATAATTTTACAATCGTTGACTGGAGGTATATGCCAAGATTTGTAAAATAAGCAAACTAAAAATAATCTTGTCTAAACACTATTCAGTCAGCAACTTATCTGAAACTAGTTGGTCCTCCATTTGACTTAAAAAACGACATAAAATCCTTCTCTATGATTACACTTTATCTTCGCCCTCATGTGGATTCTTTATCTCAATAGAATGAATCCATAATAATTCTTCGTTCAGAAACAAAATCAGAAATTGCTGGAAAAGGTCAGCAAGTCTGGAAGCATCTGTGGGGAGAAATCAGAGTAAATGTTTTGGATTGGGTGACCCTTCCTCAGAACAGTTTCTGATTTATAGCATCCGTGGTTCTTCCTTTTATAATTATTAGTTCATGTGAGTTTGCTTGCATTCATTTCCTTTCCCAACTGTGCAACATTTAATTCCAGAACTTAATCTTTGGTGACGGATAAAGTGGCGATTCTTCCCTCTAGACAAGTGGGGTAAATCTTTTCAGTCACATTCATATTCTTAATAATTCAGCGTCTTCAATCTGAGCATGACCCCTCCCCCCACCCATATGGTGACTGAGGAGGGTGGGGTGGTCAGCATTTTTATTTCCTTCATGTGCAAGCCTAGCTGCTTCAATCTTTTATTGTCCCCAGTTTTTTATACAGCGACCTAAATGATGCAAAAACTTGTAAATTGATATTTCAATGGTTTTCTGTTGCTTGTGGCACCCTCAAAGGACATGTTCATGGTAATATGAATCACACAGGCTTTGTATCCAGATACAAATGCTACTTATTTTCTAAACCCCAAAATCAAACTCCATCCTATTTTGGAATTAAAGAAACAGTTTAAACTATAACTATCTGCGGAACTCGTATTCCTAATGACTTCTTGTGATGTGGAGACGAAGAGTTATTTAACACCAACGTACTGTTTTGGTCATTGTTTACAGATGTGAATATCTTGCACCATTTTCTCAGTAAAACAACCTGGGCATCCAATTACCCTTTAACAACAAGACCACTTAATCTTGGTGTCTGGCAGAATTCAGAACTCCTTTATTTTATCCTAAATGAAAAACAATTTCTCCAAACATAACTATCTTATAAACTTCATTTTTTTAAATATCATCCTCTGTAGACTTCAGAATGGGATTTTCTGACATCATTTTGAAAGGCTGTGCAGTAAAAAATTTGAACTCAGTCAATCCACAACCAACTTACATGTTGTGATTGAGAAAAATTTAAGTCCATTTTTGGATACAATCATAGAATCAAACAGTAAAGACTGTTCGGCCCATTCAGTTTGTACTGCCAAAAGATATCGATTGTTCTGAATTTTTGAAGACTGTTACAGAGATGGCACACAGTAGAGCTGGGAAATTAACTGTTGCCGTAACTGTTATGGAACTTAGCAGGCTATAAATTTGTAATGTTCATTAAATGTTATTTCATTTATTTTGAGAGACAGTAATTGTTGTAACACTATTCTTACATCATATTACGTATTTCACAAATGGCACGTCGGTCTCATTACTAGAAAAATAATTTTCAAACAGGTCACTGTTAAAGGATTAGAGCATAAGCCAAACTAAATGGTTGACAGAAGTGGTTGGCAGAGTATCAGCAAAACAGCTGCAGCCTTATTAGTTAGATAGGCAGAGTCACATAGGGATTTTGACGATACCTTACCTTACCCCAATCTTTTGTTAGCAAATGAATCTGTGAGGGTGTTGGGGGAAGACAGGATTGAATTCAGCTCTCTGTAGTTGAATGATACACTGGTATGCATTGTCAAATTTTACGTTGAAAGAATGGGCACTTGTATGAGTCACTGATATCTGGAGAATTGTAACCCAGCAAAGTCTGCACATTCAACAGAAGGGGAATAAAATTGGAGAAGCAGAAGCAGTCAAAGACCAGTTGGTTAGCACTTCTTTAGGTAAGGCTGATAAAAGAAACAAAGGAGATCTTAGCATTTATCAGGTTGGATGGAAGAGAAGGAGATTTATTATTTCAATCTCGAGTTTGGACCCTGTGATAATCACAGATACCAGGTGTTTGGGTTGTGTTGAATTACACTGAAGCTGAATTAAGACAAGTCAATGAGTCAACATTTCTTTATTGCTATGGAGTTTGAAAATGCCACTTGGCAAATTTGTGATTTTAACTTGAAAGCTTTTAAACTACAACTTGAAAACAAACTGCAGGATTGAGCAAATAAAAACTGTTTATGAGGCTGAAAGCTTGCAGTTCCTTACATTTTAACTTTCTGGCTTAGTTTTGGGTGATGATTTTTAATTTAAAAATATCTTCACTTCAAAAATCCATAGCTACATGTCATGAAAGGCTTGGAGGAAAGCTATTACATTTGCTTCAGTAACTTCACTGATTCAGCTGCAGATTTGATTTCAATGATTTTGAGTCAGCAGGGTCACTCACTGAGATTTCAAGCGTATGCAATAGCAGTTGAAAATTAAAATCCATTTAGTGTGCTAAAGTATTCAGTGAAAGCTGTAATTTGTATGATAGTTGGCACACCACTGCCTGTGACATGGCCTTTTCATGTTGTACGCTGTGTAGAATCCTGATTGAAGACAGGAGGTCATAGAGTCACAGAGTTGTACAGCTCAGAAACAGATCCTTCAATCCAACTTATCCATGCCAACCAGAGATCCTAAATTAATCTAGTCTCATTTGCCAGCATTTGGCCCATATCCTTCTGAACACTTTCTATTTATGTCCCCATCCAGATGCCTTTTAAATGTTGTAATTGTACTAGCCTCCACCATTTCCTCTGGTAACTCATTCCATACACGCACCACCCTCTGTGAGAAAAAGTTAATTCTGAGGCCCCTTTTAATTCTTTCCCCTCCCACCTTAAACCTCTAGATTTGGACTCCCCTATCCATGGAAAAAGGCTTTCGCTATTCACCCTATCCGTGCCCCTCATGATTTTATAAACCTCTATAAGGTCACTCCCCAGCCTATACAGCTCAAACCTTCCAACCCTGGCAACATCCTTGTAAATCTTTTCTGAACCCTTTCAAGTTTCACAACGTCTTTCCCATAGCAGGGAGACCAGAACTGAATGCAGTATTCCAAAAGGTGCCTAACTAATGTCCTGTACAACCACAACATGACATCCTAACTCTTATACTCAACTGACCAATGAAGGCAAGCATACCAAATTCCTTCTTCACTATCCTGTCTACCTGCGACTCCATTTTCCAGGAACTATGAACCAACCCAAGGTCCTTTGTTCGGCAACACATTCTAGGACCCGACCATTAAGTGTATACATCCTGCCCTGATTTGTCTTACAATGACCAACACCTTACATTCATCTAAATTAAATTCCTACTGCCACTCCTCAGCCCCTCAGTCCATTTTATCTCAGAGTGCAACAGCACCTTGATCACTTTCTACATTGTCCACTATGCCACCAATATGTTGTCATCTGCAAATTTATTAACTATGCTTCGGATATTCATATCCAAATCATTTATATAAATTGCAAAAAGCAGCTGACCCAACACCAATCCTTGCGGCACACTACTGGTCACAGGCCTCCGGTCCAAAAAGCAGCCCTCTGCTACCACCCTCTGTGTCCTACCTTCAAGCCAATTTTGTATTGCATGCCTAGCTATCTCTGGATTCCAATTGATTTAACCTTGCTAATCAGTCTACCCTGCAGAATCTTGTTGATCGCCTTGCTAAAGTCCATATAGACAACGTCCAGTGCTCTGCCTTCATCAGTCTTCTTTGTCACTTCTTCAAAAAACTCAATCAAGTTAGTGAGTCACAATTTTACATGTTGACAATCCATAACCAGTCCTTGCCTTAAGATATACATGTAAATCCTATCCCTTAGAATCCCCTCCAACAACTTACCTGCCATTGATGTCAGGTTCACTGGCCTATAGTTCCTTGGCTTCTCCAAATCACCTTTCTTAAATAATGGCACCACATTAGCAAAACTCCAGTCTTTCAGCACTTCATCCTTGGCTATCGATGATGCAAATATCTCAGCAAGGTGCCCAGCAATCATTTCCCACTTTCCTAGTTTCCCAAAAAGTTCTGGGACACACCTGATCAGGTCCCAGGGATGTATCAGATAACAAGGTGTAGAGCTGGATGAACACAGCAGGCCAGGCAGCATCAGAGGAGCAGGAAAGCTGATGTTTCGGGTCTGGACCCTTCTTCAGAAATGGGGGAGGGGAAGGGGGGTCCGAAATAAATAGAAAGATGGGGAGGCGATGATAGAAGGTGGATAAAGGAGCAGATAGGTGGAGAGAAGACGGACAGGTCAAGGAGGCGGGAATGACGCCAGTAAAGGTGAGTGTAGGTAGGGAGTTGGGATGGGGGTTGGTCAGTGAGGAGGGAGGGGCGGGTAGGTGGGAGGGAAGATGGACAGGTCAAGGAGGCGGAGATGAGGGATGTATCCACCTTTATGCGTTTTATGACGTCCAGCAAGTCTTCCTCTGTAATATGGACACTTTTCACAATATCACTATTTAATTCTCCATGTTTTCTGGCCTCCATATCCTTCTCCACAGTAAATACTGGCGCGAAATACTGGTTTAGTGTCTTACCCATCTCCTGCAGTTCCACACATGAATGGCTTTGTTGACCTTTAAGGGACTCTATTCTCTCCCTAGTTACTCTTTAGTCCATAATGTATTTGTGGAATCTCTTTGGATTCTCCTTAATCCTATTTGTGAAAAATATCTCTTGTCCCCTTTCTGCTCTCCTGGTTTCCCTCTTGAGTTTACCCTATTGCCCTTATACTCCTCTAGGGATTCACTTGATCCCAGCTAAGCTATACTTGCTGTATGCCGCATTCTTTTTCTTGTCCAGAGCTTTAATTTCTCTAGTAATCCAGCATTCCCTACACCTATCAGCCTTACCCATCATATTAACAGGAACATACTGCCTCTGGACTTTCATTATCCCAGTTTTGAAGACCTTCCACTTTCCAACCGTCCCTTTTCCTGTAAATAGTCTCTCCCAATCATCAAAATTAGCCTCACATGGCACTAAGATTTACCCAGGTATTACTCCCCTCAAGGCCCTATTTATTAAACTCCTGCCTAATTTCCTACGTTGTCTCTACACAACCTCCATTCCTTTTCTTCCAATGTCATTGGTACCCACACATACAATGACCTCCTGCTGGTCACTCTTCCCTTTGAGAACATTCTGCACCTTCTCTGAGACATCCTTGATGTTCTGATGTCTTGCTGTCAACTGCAGAAACATCTGTCTGTGTCCCTGACTAGAGAGTCCCCTGTCACAATTGATTGCTTGGAACCTGAAATACTTTTCATTACAGTCAAGCGAGTCTTCGCATGAGAAATCTGGCTGTTGGTGCTACATTCCCCTGAAAGTCCACCACCCCCTACATTTTCCAAAACAGCATACTTGTTTGAGATTGGAATCAGCCACAGAAGACTCCTGCACTACCTGCTCACCCCTCCTACCTTTCCTGGAAGTAACCCATCTAACTGACTGTATCCGTGGTTTTCTACCTTCCTGAAACTGCTATCCAGCAAAGTGCACTGCCTCTAACTGCTGCTTGAACCAATCCGGCTATCCGAATGGATTCACAACAAAACACATTTTCTGTAGCCATACTCATCAGTAACATTGAAATTATCCCTAATCTCCTACATCCAACAGGAAGAGGACATCACTCTACTACAGGCCATCTCTTAAACAATCTATAGACACAGAAACTAGAACAGTCTTACTGCTCTAAAAACATTGCTCTGGATAACAACACCTATTTTTAAGGTCTAAGTTAGAAACATAAGAATGTCAATGTTAACAATTCAATAAAGGCTTGCTGCAGGTTGATAAAAGATTAAAAACACTGTCACAATGTCTGCCATTACACTGGAGCGTATTGCTATATGTTGGAATATTATTTGCTATTATACCAGAGCGCATTAATTCTCCAAAACCAATTCCTCTTGTCAGCTGAGCCCAATATGATCTATTCCAGTAGTTGCAGGATATCTTTGTTTTTTACATGTGATGCAGATTATGCACAAAAGCTGCTGGAAATTAATGGGAGAGAGAAAGTGAGTGACCCTGACAAGAGAAACAATGTTGCCTTACGTGTATGAAAGCATTATGTCATTTAGACCGGCAACAAATCTTGAACCACAGTGGATCATACAACCCATTTGAACTTTACTCTCATAGCTCATCATGGCACTTTTTTATGCCTGGGAATAAATTACAACATTATTACTTGCTTACAACCAGCTGCAGTGCCACAGTTATTTCATTTGTGAGAGAGGGATGTAATTGTGATTTGCAAAAAAATCCTCAAATGTGGAATATAATTGAAAATTTGCTGTTATTCATCACATTTCACTGGTGAGGTTACACTACAGAACTTTCTGTGCCCCTGAGTCTTCCTGCTTGAAACTTTTCCATTTTCTATTATTTGTAATTTCCAACTAAAGCTCTTACAAGCTTAATGGGCAGTTGTGGATGGCTGAGAGGATCACTTTACCTAAGTAAAAGAAAACACTTACAATCCAGTCTATTTAACATAATGGTCTGTATTTTGCATTAATAGGAGTGGTGAAGCTGTCAGAGCTTTCTGTTTTTATGAAGTAAATGAGACAGCTGCTCCTTGGCATGCACAAGTGCAATTGAACTTAAAAATCCAGCAGTTGCATTATGAATTATTATGTTTCTTCACAAGTGATGTTGAAACAGAAGCTAAAGGTAAAGATGGCATTAAAATGCGTACATCAACATGAAGCAGGATTATGCACTGACTAGTTTTCAATTAAACATTTCAATTTATGTCAGGGCAGGTTCATTAAGGAGTAAGTGATTTTTTAAGATTGTGATACATGATAAATACATTTTCCAATCTGATTGGTTGAAGATTGTTTTGTGCCCTATTCACAAATATAACAGAGTATAATTTGAGAAATTGGAGGCAATAAAAGTGAATTCTCACTAAGCTGGGATATGGAGGTTTTTCCTATGCTGAATGGCTGAGTAAATTGTATGCATGTTCTCTGGAGTTTACAAGAACAAGCAGTAATCTCATTAAGATTGTTATGGACCAGACCAGAACCCCTCAAAATTTAATGGGAAGATAGCCTAGACCATAATGATTTTCTTATTTCAAAGGTAAATGCAAGGTGCTGTGTTTCAGATGCAAATTGATTGGTCAAACTTCTCAACATTAAGCAAAACGCAATTTATTTGAACACTGCAGTTAAAATACAACGAAAGGAAGAGGAAGGTGGAATAACTTAACTCTATTGGAAAACTTAACAGAATAATAGATTATTTTACTCTGAATCGTAACTGTTCCAATATAGTAACATCCCATAAACACACCCTTGGCAAAAATGGCAATTTCAGTAAAACAGATGGTCTCACATGCAATCCCACCAGCAAGAAAAAGATACATTCCGCAGCTCCCCAGAGAGAGAGAGTGTAGCAGCTGGGAGAGATTCACTGCCTTCCAACCCTGCTAAGACCCTAGAAACAACTGCTGAAAGCTAACTAAAATCCTGAATTTATGTGAACTTGACCACACTCTCTCAGGCTGTTTCTATTGCCCCAACTTAAAAAAAAACTCAAGGCCACATGAGTTACTTGTCTTCTCATAGTCTGCATGGCACTTGACCCCAATCTCTCTCTAAAAGAAACCAGGACAAAATACGTCCCTTAAAACCACAGCGTCATCACAAAGATAGATACGATTCTGAAGGGGCTTGATCAGGTAAACAATGAGAGATTGTCTATTTTTGTCAGGGAATCTAAAACATATGGATTCGGGTTTAGTGTAAGAGGTTGATCAATTAGTGTTGACAGAATGAAAAATTTCTTCACTCAAAGAGTCATGAATCTTTGGAATTCTCTGCTCCAGAGGCTTGTTAATGCTTTATCATTGAGTACATTTGAAGCCAAGGTAGGCAGCTTTTTGGTCTCTTGAGGAAACCAGGGGGATGGCAGCAGACAAGAGTATGCAGTTGAAGCCAGAGATCAGTCGTGACCGCATTTAATGATGGACCAGGCTCGATAGCCCATTTGCTCGACTCTTGTTCATATTTCTTGTGTTCTTGTCATATTGGATCAGACATCTGGTTAGAGCAAATCTATGATCCAAAGTCTGCAAACAGTTTGTGAGAAACTGATGACATGGTGAATGATGAGTGCTGTTCTTTCACTGCTAAGTGCAGAATGTGGGCTGATAACATTACTATTTACCAGTTCACTAGAGCAATATTTTCTTCCCAAATCCACAAGAAATAGTGGGAAAAAAAATCGGTGATACAAAATAAAAGCTTTTCAATGGAAGCATAAACTTGATAACTGGATAACCTCACACTTGTCCATGTTAAACTTCATCTGCCAAATTTTAACTCATTCACCTAACCTATCCTTATCCATTTACAAATTTCTTATTTCTTTATTGCAACTTACTTTCTCAACTATTTGGTGTCACCTGCAAATTTGGCTATAGTGCATTCTATTCCTGCATCCAAGTTATTAATATAGATGGTAGATTGTTAGGATCCCTGGACTTAACCCTGTGGCAACCAATTAATTATATGTTGCTGACCAGAGAAAAGACCCATTTATCTGTATGATTCTGTGACTCTGTAATTTTGACTCCTTTTTGTTTGTCAATCTTCTACGCATGTGAATAAATTACATCTAACTCCATGTGATCTTACTTTGTGTACTAACCTTTTGTGTGACACCTTATCAAGTGCCTTCTGGAAGTCCAGAGAAACAAAATCCACACAAGACAATTATCCACTTTGCTTGTCACATCTTTGAAGAACTTTAGCAAGTTAGTCAAACATGATTTACCCTTCATAAGTCCATGATGACTCTGATAGATTATATTTTGACTTTCCCAAATGTCCTATTATAACTTCCTTAATAATGGATTCAAACAATTTTCCAAGAATAGATGTTAAATTAACTTGTCTATAGTTTCCTACTTTCTGCCTCCCTTCCTCTGTTATTGATTATTATTTTTCCACTCTGCTGGAACCTTTCCCATATACAGGGAATTTTGCAATGTTATAACCAGTGGATTGATTATCTCTGCTGCCACTTGCTGCAAAACATTAGGATTAAGCCATTAGGCCCTGGAGACTTGTTCGCCCCTAATCCTGAGTTTACTCAGTGCGTTATCCCTCATTATGATGATTGCTATGAGTTCTACCCATTCTACAACCTTTGCATTGCCTGTTAATATTAGGACGATACTAGATCCCCCACCATGAAAACTGAAGCAAAATATTGATTCAGTGTCTCATCCATTTCTGTGTTCCCCACTATTAACTCCCAACTCTCATCCTCAAGTGGACCAACATTAGCTTCAGCTGTTTTCTTCCCTTTTACATTCTAATCATAGTTTTTGCTATATGTTTCTACATGAAAGGATCTACTTCTCGGAAAGTAAAAATTGTCCCCTTATGGATTTGATACTGGCTTTGAAATACCTTACCTAATAAGGAAGGATGAGAATAAGTCAAAATTAGGCAATCAATCCTTATGAGGCAGACAAGTCTATAGTGCTCCAGGGTGTTCTTGATTATTGATTAACTAGTCAAATTAATGAGCCCCAGTAGAATAGACTAATAACTGGGAGCCTCAGGTTCTTTAGGCATAGCTCCAGAATATCATGCAAACTCATAGAGCTTAGTGTGTTTAACTCAAAGGTAGTATTCATTTGTGCAATCATCTGGAAAATTAGCAGTGCTTCTGTGCACAGTTGGAGGGCTGTAATCCTTGAGCTTTGTCAGCTGAAGCCTATCTGGAGAAAGCCAAATTGTATGTTGCCTGAAAGAAAGAGAATGCTCTATAGATGGCTAAGTAAAGCTATATGTGTGTGGATTTCTCAGTGCTTTGGTGTACAAATTATTATACATGGCAAGAAGATTTTGCAAATGGAAGATACCCAACTAATAGAGCAAGCTTAATGAAAAGGCCACAGTAGAATAGTATAATAACTGGAAGGTAAATAAAACTGATGGGGCCTTTGTGGTACAGTGGTAGTGTCCCTACCTACCCCAAAGGTACATCATTGAACAGGGTGATTAAAATATTTACAAGCAAAATATTTAAACCAATGCAGAATAAGACAGTCTGCTGAAGTTGGAATGAGGCACATCATAAGGCTAATATAAAAGAAGCTTCAGCTGGTACTTATGGTACAGTGGTAGTGACCCGACCACTGTGTCAGAACACCTGGATTAAAGTCTCCCCTGCTCTAGGGGTGTGTCATAACATATCTGAACAGTTTGGTTAAAAAAAAAAGCTTTTCAAAAAGAAAGTCTGGTTGGCTAAATTCTAGTATTTGGGGTTCTTGTGGCACAGTGATGGTAATGGCCTCTGCATCAGAAGGTCCAGATTCAAGTCCCACCTAACCACCTACCCTATCCCTGTAACTCTGCATTTCCCATGGCTAACTCACCTAACCTGTACATCCCTGGACACTATGGGCAATTAGGCCAATCCATCTGACCTGCATGTCTTTGGACTGTGGGAGAAAACCAAAGCACCCAGAGGAAACCCACAGAGACACGGGGTTAAGTGAGTGGATAACACCCTGTCCATATCTCTGCAACCTCTCCCTCTTGTCCTCTCCACAGCTTGATTTTCCATCTTGCATTGTCAGCCAAGTTGAATACGTTACTCTCCATGTCTTCATCAAAATCATGAATTTACATTGTAAATAGCTGAGACCCTAGTCATCATCGATGATCACTCATTAATGAGTATGAAATTCTGTGTCACTGGTCACCGTTCTGTGGGTCCTTGTGCGGCTAATGAGCTCAATCCTAGGGGCACATCTCTGACCGTACACTCGCTTTCCAGGAGGTGGAATTGGTCTTGGACTCAAGATCACTGGCATTCCTTTTTCAGGCTCTTTTTCTTGCTGGTGAGTGTTCTCAATTGTGTCCCTTCAGCGAGGCAGTTCTCCCAAGTCTGTTTCTTCTGAGTAAGTGTCTCCCAGGGATTGATATCTATGTTGGATTTCTTGAAGGAAGCCTTCACGGTGTATTCAAAGCGCTTTCTTTGCTCCATTCTTATTTGGATGCCCTCCATGAGCGAGATGAAGAAGATTTGCTTTGACAGTTGGACCTCAGGCATCCTAAGCACATAGTTGGATCAGCAAAGTTGGTTTCAGATAATTGTGGCCTTGATGCTTGTGCTATTGGCTCCTTCAAGGATATTGATGTCAGTATGCCTGTCCTCACAGCTGATGCAGAATATCCATCTTAAACAGCATTGATGGTATTTCTCCAGAGCCTTGGAGATGGTCCAAGTATCTGAGCAATAGTAGAAGAGATGGAGGTTTGACAGCCTTATACATCAAGATCTTCGTATTAGCAAGGATGTCATAATTGTCAAAGACCCCGATTCGAAGGATAGTTTGGATGTGTTGTTGGATGAGAGGTGGCTTTCTAGGTAGGGGAATTGTTGACATTTGAGAGGATTTCTCCTTGATCTTAATGGAGAGATAAACTGTCTTCTTGAAGTTGAGGCTGAGACTAATTCTTCTACTTGAGGCTTCAGAACTGACCCTGTGACAATCCACTTTTAGCAACCTGCCGACTTGAAAATTCCCTGTTTATGTCTATTCTCTGCTTCCTAACCATTAACGAGTCCTCATATCCCGAAGAATGCTTTGAATTGTTCAACAAGGTTACTTTGGAAGTATTATTATGAAACCTCAAAAATGCATACATTCTTAATAAATGTTTTACATTTTTAACTTTTAAAAGATGATACTTGAATGGGCATTTGTAAAATAAGTTTTTAAGTGTGAAATTCGTGAAGCATTTTTAAAAGAAGAATTCAATATTTGGAAACCATAATTAATTATTTACCTAAGAACAATTGTATTTCCCTTGTAGCCTTCAAATCTGAGTGCATTACAGAATGATCCTTAATACTTCTTCACAAAAAGCCATTCTTTATAATTGAAGGTCAATGAAGGATAAGAGATGGCAAAGTGGCCTGACATCAAATCCCACCCCCTCCCCCGCAAGATCTATCATTATTTACATATTGTATATTGTGCTGCACCAGGATAGATTTACCAGGATATTTCTAATAAAGAAAGAAGGCTAACAGCATTGCACAGACATTCATACAGTACAGTATCTGTAAACATTACATGTTGTGTGAACATTAGCCATTAACATGCTGTGCTGACTACAGATCCTACGGCCAAGCAGTTTTGATTGCACCAGCATCAGGAAACAATCCCTGTAATGGCTTTGAGGTATAAGCAATATACTGCAGCCTAGAAAGATTTACCTGAGTTACCAAAGTACCAATCACCTTCAAGATCCCATATTGCACACATGGTGTAGGAACTGTTTACTTCAAGCCAGGAACATAATCCCTTCCATAGCACTAAAGATGGCTAGGCTCTACACTTTTCATTTCATAGTTGCAGCTAGACAGATATTCATACAGCTAATGATGTGAAGTGAACATATCTTTACAAATAAAAGAATGTATTTTCAGTGAAGTGTCACCCATGCGCCTGATTTCCAGTAAGATTCAGCTTGATGTGACATTTCATTGTTGCATCGTTTTGTGAGGAACTGAAATTTAATTATTCATCACTTATGCCTGACATATACACATTTCTGGAATAAAAGTGATGTTTGAAGTAAGTTAGGCATGATGCTAAATGAACTAAATCAGATCCTATCAGGAACATGTTGATAAAAGTCAAACTCAGAATAAATGCAACCTCCAGCTGTTTGATTTTCAGTTGCTTGCCTGTATTTAAAACTTGACTGCTGATTTTTATTTCATCTGTAAATTGCCTCACTATGATGTACAACTATTTTGATCCTTTCCTCATCGATTGCAAATTTTAATATTTAATTTTTTAGAACCTGGAATGACAATGTGCTGCTAAAATAAGTACAGCACAGAAATGGTTTAATGGTCTATAAAGAAATTATATGACGGCCATTACATTTGAACCTATTTGTAGTTTTGATCAGGACTTTGTGCTGCCAGATGCTAAAGCACTTAGGTATATTGAGAAGGAGGAAGCCTCTTGTCCTTTAGCAAATGTAATGTACACTGTCACAAAAAGAGTTATAAATATGATTCAAATGATGGATGAACTGACAGATACAGAGTTCAATACGCATTGCACACTAAGAATCTCATTCATTGCATTTGACGATTGTAATTTATGATGGAGTGAACATTTTATCAACCACCTTTATCAATTTAAATGCAATACTTTCAGTAAATGAAATAAAATGTTATTTATTTCTCTGCTCCAAATCTAGGACTGTGTTTACATTGACCAAAGTGACGAATAATGTTCTTTAGCTATGAACAAAATATAGTCATTGCAATGGGTCTGTTAGTTGTTCTTTTATGGATGTTCTTGGCTAAGTGCTCTGTTGCCTTTTCTGTTTTACCAATAGGTGATTCAGATTGATTTTGAAGAATTTGACTTGGAAATAGGCTACGACACTCTCACGGTCGGCGATGGAGGAGAAGTTGGTGACCCTACCACTGTGCTGCATGTGTAAGTACATTATTGATCATCCAGTCTGTATTCAAATTGTCTGCTTCTATCAAGTGTTTTAGATTATTATGCCTGAAAAACCGAATAGAAAATTATAGAAGTATGCTGTGACTGTTGCAGCCTTTATTAATCAAAAGGGATGGATAGTAAACCTCTTAGCAGAACTGAGTAAAAGAAAAATGGTCAGTGCAGTAAAAGTAAAAATATGATTTCTATTAGAACAGTGAAAAGATTTTGGAAAGGCAGAAGTTGAGTAAAGCTGAACCACTGTAAGATGGAAATAAATATAATGGAACATGAATGGGAATAGGTTAAAATTAAAACTGATTCCTAAGGTTTGAAGTCGCTGAACTCAAGATCCAATTGGATTTTACTTATTTGTTTACTCATATGCTTAGAATCCTGTTAGAATTGATTTATTTTTAAGTTTTAATATTATTTTTGTGTACTTTTGATCTTAACTGTCAGCTTTAATCCCACTTTCCCTGGTCCATCAGGTTTCAATAACGCAAAGCTGCTCTAACAACAGAATATACACAATGTTCTTTATTAAAGGAAAGTACACTATAAAAATACTGCAAAAATGTTAACCATGCAATGTTTACAATCCCAATTGATCCCTTTTATGTGGACTTGTCTGAAAATCAGACTAGAGCAGGTGATCAGCCCACTCCATTTCCGTCGTTGATCAATCAACCTTCCCAAACCTCGCTAAATTTTTGCTACAAAGCAAGCTGCTTTATACTCGCTCCATACAAAGAAGCTATGGATTCAAATTCTTTCAAACTGTCCAGTCTCCAGAAAATGATCAGTTTGACCACCAGCAAATATCACAAAAATGAGTTCCTCTCTGCTCCTATGATGCTGCTTGGCCTGCTGTGTTCATCCAGCCCTGCTGTCTCAGATTCTCCAGCATCTGCAGTTCCTACTATCTCTGTGTTTCCATGTTGTTTGTTCAATTAACTCATTAGGACCTGCTTGTGTCTCCTTGGAAAAGAAGCTTACCTCTTGCCGTAAAGATCTTTGACATGGAACATCAGCTTACACCCACTGTTCACCACTTATATGTTATTTTATCTGCTGTATAATAATTGCACAGCAACATTTCATGACAATCACACATTCAGCTGATAAATAGTCCACATGACCACATCTGATTGATTGTGTCTGTTTTGAACAAAACCTCTCCGATGTTACTGTGTCAGCAGAGTCCATTACTTCTTGATGTAAATAAACAAACACATTCTCTCTTTAAACAAAAATCACTTTAAAATCCCATGACCTTTCTAATCATTGGGTCTTCACCAATTTTAATATGGTTTCTCTTCTCATTTCGGTCTGGTTTAATTTCATTTTGCCTCACCTAGTAAATTTTATGTCAATAGCTACATAATATAAAATCCAAATTCTAAACTTATTTGTCAGGGAAAATACTGACAAAATGGGTTATCACTCACTCACAGGCCAAACTAACAAATTTTATCAGACAACTAAAACTTATATTTGCCTCACCTGAAGGAATATTTTTATGTGGTTCAGAAGTTCAATGCATTTCTGTTCATCTTTTCCTGGAGTCTCAGGAATTCTAGAAATTGCTTTGAAAGATTTTTAGCTTTTGTTTCCCAGTCTATGTTAACTTCTGGAGCTTGTAGATCAGCTGGAGTTGCACACTTTGACACTTGTTACTACCTCTCTCTCAAGTCCTAAACCTGTTTCAATTAAATTTTGTCACATCTATGTTCCCAACTTTCAACTCTGATAACTCTGACTCACCTGCCAATGTTTCTAACTCTAAATCTCCTGGCAAGGACGTCCTTTAACAAATGTCCTCCTGACAAGTCCTATCCTTGGCCAGCTGAAGCAATCTCAGTAATATGACTTTCTTTAGATCCATTTAATGTCAGTAGCTTTGCAAAATTCAAACTGAGCTGTGCATCCATACCATCAGAATGTATGACTCCAAATTCATTTGCATAATTCATGTCCAACAGAAAAGGTGTCACTGACCTTCCATAAGCTTAGAATACTTCTCTCGAGTCAATCATGAAAAGGATATCCTGGAACACAAGGGTTCCTTTTTGGCCGTCACTTCAGCTTTTCTCTTAAAGCCACATAACAGTATCTGACACTGAAAGAAATTGGCAATTTAAGATATTTCCTTTAGTAATCTTACATGCATTATAATTAACTAATTTTGAGTCCATTAGCTGAATAAAGATATATGCCATTCAGGTGAATTTTAATATTTTCCCACATCTGCATTGTTCTAAAAACTACTTTGAATTATATTTATAAATATTGTTCATCAGCCTGAATAGATACATTATGATACACCTCTGGAGCATGTGGGGCTTGGACCTGAACCTTCTGACTCAGAGTTAGGAGCGCTACCACTGTGCCATCAAAGTCCCTAAAAATTGGGAAGAGTGACAAAATTAGTAGGTAAGGTTTGAACCTAGGCTGGGAGACCTTAGTGGATTTCCAATCCCTCACCTCAACCACACAGCCAACTACAGGCACAAAGACACATTATTATAATACGTAAAAGCTGCACAAATGGAAATCCCACTTTGCATGACATTTGTGCTAATGAGAAATTAAGTAATATGAGTCAGAATTGATTATTCAACAATGTTAGCGCTGATGGTCCAGCTAAATTCCACGTTCCTACATTACCACACACTGTTATGCTGGAGGCAGAGGAGCAATGGGAGGCTGTAAATGAAGCCAAATTAATTAAACAGCTTGAGAGAAGGCGGTGACCGCCTTGGTCCTATTCATGAAGCAAAATATTGTTGATTGAAGTGTATTTTCCCAGGTGCTACATACAAGTTTCGGCAAACTGTGCATCTGCAATAAAAATTTAGAGGAGACCTTTTTTTGTCATTTCTGGAACCTGGTTTGTTAGAGTTATCTGCACACAGTGAATGCTGGCTGAGGCAGCCAAACTGATCTTTAACTTTTGTAATGTAAGTTCAGATCAGGGAATCAGAATGAACACTGAGGGATTGACCAATTTACTGTTCACTGTTTCACAAGACAGGTAATTAATGTTCTCTTTGCTAGGGCAGGCTGATACATACAATTTGACAGTATTCACAGAATGGAAGATTGAGTGTGAACAAATTGATTTAAAAGAGTTATTTTAAACTTCATTGCTTGGGCATTAAATTAAAGGAATGGATCACCTACAGGCTGAAGTACATCCCTGATTTACAATCCATCGATTTGTATTGAGTTCTACAAAAAGTGGTCATTGTGCTCCACCAAGTTATCATTCAGTCTGTGAAACTGAAAATTATCTCCAAATCTACAGAATGACACCAAATGCACAGCAGAGGAGAAACAACACTGAAGTGACTGAATATCCTATTGAAACAAAGGAAAATTTATATTCACTATTGTGTTTCCATCCTATTTCTTTCTTCCGATCAAACGTGGTTTATGGCCCTTTTATTTCCCAATGCCTTTCTACAAAAATGTTCAACATGTTTAATGTTCAACCTGCAACTTTGAGCCGTAGGGTTCTGTTTAATATCTTCCCTTAAACACTGACACCTAAGCGTATGTATAGCTTCAAAAGCTGTATATGCCAATCACTGCCTATTGCAGCCATTTGGTGCTTTTATGTCTCTGTCCCTGTTTCATGGTTAGTTGAAGTATTATGTGCTATGCTGCTGGGCATTTCTGTAAAGTTGTTCATGTCAGAAGGGACTGGATTTTTCCAAGGAGTCTGAAGGATTGTGAAGGCCTGACAGTAGAAAGCCTGTGCTATCATTCACGAGGGCTATGGTTGGTGTGCTTTGTGAGCTACAGAACAAGAGGGGAAACAGAGTGAAGACAGCAAAGTGGAGAAGCTGAGCATAAAGGAAACATTGACAAAGAGGCTAGTCAATAGGAGGCCATGCTCCTGCAGGGAGAACTACTCCTCGTTGGATCTCAGCCAGAAATAGTTTGTAGAGTGGATACAATTCACGAAGGAGGTGGTGATTAACCTGTACCACCTGCACCAACTGGATGTGTTGCTGCATTGTAAGGGAAGAGTGGCACTGCCAATGGCTGTGAAGATCATCTCCAAATTTCTATGACTCAGGATCATCTCAGAGCTAATAATAGTATTCTAGGTAGCTGTGGGAGTCAGTAGGAACAGCACCTCATATTTCGCTTGGGAACCCTGCAGCCCAATGGTATCAATATGGACTTCACAAGCTTCAAAATCTCCCCACCCCTTACCGCATCCCAAAACCAGCCCAGCTCGTCCCTACCTCCCTAACCTGTCCTTCCTCCCACCTATACACTCCTCCCACCTCAAGCCCCACCCCCACTCCTACCTACCAGCCTCATCCTGCCCCCTTGACCTGTCCGTCCTCCCTGGACTGACCTATCCCCTCCCTAACTCTCCACCTACACCCACCTTTACTGGCTCCATCCCCGCCTCTTTGACCTGTCCGTCTCCTCTCCACCTATCCTCTCCTTTATCCATCTTCCATCCGCCTCCCCCTCTCTCCCTATTTATTTCAGAATCCCCTTTCCTGCTCCTCTGATGCTGCTTGGCCTGCTGTGTTCATCCAGCTCTACACCTTGTTATCTCATATTCTCCAGCATCGGCTGTTCCTACTATCTCTGAACGAAATTTTGAAGCCTTTTCTCTCTTTCATAAATGCTGTCAGACTTGCTGAATATCTCCAGCAATTTATGTTTTCACCTGCATCAACTCTTTTCTTCCTAATTGATCTAGAATACTTATTGTCCAAGGAAAGTGAAAATATAAATGCCAATGTAATGACTACCAGCTAATGCATTACCCAGGCAACTTTCAATTGCAGGACTAAGTCCAAGAACAGTTGGACTTATAGCAGGGCTTCCTAAGGTGGGGATCTGGACCCACAGGGATCATCAGCTGACATTTTGGCATCACAAGTTCTGAGGTAGCAACAGTTGCAGGGAACTTTCACAAAGTTTTAACAATGTACTCCCCACTCTAACCAGCCTTTGCTCTGTCTCAGTTTTCACTGAAGAGTGACTGTAATTTTCAAGTCTCGAAACAGGGTCACAGTTGAAAAGTGTTTGGGAATCACTTTCTTTTACATACTATGTGAGAAATAAAACTATGCCCCTGGTTTCAATGGCTTCGTGAACAATTCAGTAATGGGTATGGAGGCAGTACTTTCTGGGTGTCTATCAGGTTGGCAGTGAAAATTCAACTGTTTCCATCTGAATCTTTGATTGTGTTAGGGCACAATCAGCTGGTGCTGCAGCTGTATCCAGTGACTTTTGCCAGAAAATGTCCATGTGAAAAGAATTTACACCCAAGGAGTTCGCACCCCACCACCAGACACCACCTTAGTCAAATGTCACAAGAATTACCTTATAATCCTTACAAGTAAGTAATGATATTTTAAATGAAGTCCTAGAAAACAGCTCATGGCAAGGACAGTATTGTAAGTTACAATCCTTTCAAGACAGGGAGGTTAAGGGACAGCACTGGCCAAATATCATGTAGCATGTTAAAATCATGCAAAACATTCTAAGAGATAGCAAGAACTGCAGGTGCTAGAGTCAGAGCTAACACAGTGTGGAGCTGGAGGAAGACAGCAGGCCGGGCAGTATCAGAGGAGCAGGAAAGTTCACATTTCGAGTCAGGACCCTTCTTCAGAAAACATTCTAATTTTTTTTTCAAAGTGGAAAATAGCTTGATCTTCATTATTATTGTTAAAACCTCATCTAACTTCCTTTTGTTTTTACATTGACGGATTCACAATCTAAAAATATTCTGACATACTGTGCTGTGATGTTATAGAAGTAAAATAATATATTTTCCATGGATGTGTGGTTAATTAGTATTATCCTTTGTTGCAATTTGTTACAGATGGGATCAGAAATAAGATACTGTAATTTTGGGGAGATAGTAGGAACTGCAGCTTCTGGAGAATCTGAGACAACAAGGTGCAGAGCTGGATGAACACAGCAGACCAAGCAGCATCGTAGGAGCAGGAAGGCTGACATTTCAGGCCTAGAC
>NC_063335.1:14860458-14884286 GCF_021869965.1 Rhincodon typus
TTCTTCAGAAAATTTTCTAAAGAAGGGTCTAGGCCCGAAACGTCAGCCTTCCTGCTCCTCTGATGCTGCTTGGCCTGCTGTGTTCATCCAGCTCTACACCTTGTCATCAAAGCTTAAATTAATTGAGATTACCTCGTTTATCTAATTTTTTTTTATGGAAACTGGTCTATTAAGCAATCAAACTAATCCATTATGTAAATATTCAGAGCAATGCTTGAGCACTATAGCAGAACACCTTGATGAATTTGGCTTTCTACTGTGCTTTCCAAAAGTATATAAATACTCTTAATTCCTGGATAAGAAGTTCAATGAGAATGAGAGCCACAAGTTTAATCCTTTCTCCTCATGGCTTCCCTCTGAAATCCAGCCTTGTTTTATTTGGTGATCAGGGAGGAAAGGCAGTGTATGTTGTAGCCTAGGTTGGATCAGTATACCAAGGACGAGGTGCAGCACCAAGGAAAATCATTGAAGGAGAGATGAAGCAACTTGGGAGAAGTGATCCATCTTGGAAATTATATGGAAAATCACAATCGACTGAGATCAGAAATGTTGGGAATGCATGGAGCTTGGGGATGATGCATTGGAGAAATGGGCTTCAGGACCTAACATGAGTTGTGGTTCCCAAGCCCCCATGTGGCCTCAGTATCCTGTGAAAGAAATTTTGCATAACTACCTCCAAGGTCATCATCCAATTAAGGATTCTAGGCAGACCAGGGGAGGAGGAGACCCAACGGATGGTCTGTTGTAATGTCTGAACAACAGATTCATCAAGATCCTGTTGAGGAAGATGGAGATTTATTCGGCACCTCAGAATAGAGAAGCTCCTGCAAGGTCTTCCACTTCAGTGGTTCAAAGAACCCCCTGTTGAAGGGTTGGCCCCTGCAGAGAAGTGCCAAAGGATGCCAAGAAACTTAACCACCTCAATTCCGCTACTTGCAAGAGGTTTCTTCCACAGAGTTGCCAAACTCTTAGCTCAGTGAGGGTGTAATGTGATACCAGCAAAGACGTACTGCTGAGGGACATGTCCCTGAGTTTGGAAACTTAGCTTGCTTCCATGTCTGTCTGCTAGTAGCTACCAATTCCCACAGCAGCCAGTTCCTAGCAAAGTTGTCCCAAGGTGAGAACACCATACCATTGGGGTTTCCTGCTGTTTTCTCAGCTTCCTCAGTTCCATACTCATCCCTATGGTGACAAGAAGATTCAGATCAAATTGTATGAAAAACAGGAGAGTGATTGGGATTTGGAATTGATGTGTTGATAGATAAGTTTTGAGTTTTTCCCTCCATATTATGATGGTTTTAGCTAAGCAACATTTGTTGTCCATTGCTAATTGCCCAGAGGGCAGTTAAGAGTCAACCACATTGCTGTGGGTCTGGAGTCACATGTAGGCCAGACCAAGTATTAATGGCAGTTTCCTTCCCTAAAAGTCATGAGTGAACCAGATTTTTTTTTTCTCCTGACAATTGGTAATGGATTCACAGATATCATTAGACTGTTAATTCCAGATTCTTTATTGAATTCCAATTCCACCATCTGCTGTGGTGGGATTTGAACCCAGGTTCCCTGAACACTATCTGGGTTTCTGGATTAACAGTCCAGTGACAATACCACCAGGCCATCGATGTCCCCCACCCACCAATTGGGATTATTTTGAGATGCATGGTGGATAATTTTTCCGATGGCAGTGTCATTTTTCTAAAACATATGAGCTGAAGCATTTGGAGATTTTGCATAATATAACTAAGATAGACTGCAGTAATTAGGAAATAGTCATGTCTTGACTTATTCTTTAATCAATATTAAAAAAAAGTGAAAGAAAAAATTGATTTGATAGCACTGACATTTATGATGGACATATGTTTAAGTATTGCTGATGATGGATCAGTCACTTGGATAACAAAGCATTTTGTGAAGAAGCGTCCAGACCCAAAACGTCAGCCTTCCTGCTCCTCTGATGCTGCTTGGCCTGCTGTGTTCATCCAGCTCTACACCTTGTTATCTCATTGTGTTAACTGAAGTGCTTTTATTTTCCCAAGGCATGGTAGCTTGCCTGATTTAACTGATTCATGTTGGGAGGAATTCAGAATGGTTCGGGATTTTCACGCACATACTGAGGTAGAAATTCAATAGTGTCACATCTATTTCTCACTCAGAAAGTTGACATTTAAGCACTCAATAAGGTGGATGAAGCCTACATTTTTGTCATGCAGTGGAAACATGTTGCATACCAAATTGTTTAAAGCAGAACAGGAGATGCATCTATAAATTAAGGCCCTAATGCTATTTTGAGACTCCATATGCTCTGGACAACCAAGATCCTTGCCATTCAACCTATCTGCCCTTTTGTGCTTGCTTTGAAAGTACATTGTGTGAATGAAAGTAGAAATAGTTTATTTTTCAAATTCCTAAATTCATACCTGCAAGTTCATTTGCATCAGACAAAGGGAGGAAAATATTAGTTTTTATCTTCATGAAGTTTATATGATTTCCTTCATTTGATGATCTTTGGAAGACAGGTATTGGGCCTTTCTAACTTGGCCTTGTGCCTCTTTTTGTTGAGAGAGCACGGTCTGGATTCAATTGTCCTTGGAACCAGTGGTGGGTATCATGTGCACAGTTAATCCATTTGGATCACTGCAATGTAGCAGCGTACTAGCTTTGTATATGCTGCACTTTTTCATGATTGCAGCATCCAGATAGCATTAACGCGAGGGTGGTTGATTGGTTGGAAGGCTGAACACGGTGCTGCTGTTAAAAACAGTAAAGAAAACCGGTAAAATTTGGAAATGAATGCTATGGTTGTAGTGGAGCTCCATCTTGAAGTTTACCAGATGAATTCACCCAGAATTTGCAAGATGCCTGTTTGTTCGTTCTTAGCTGTGAGTGGTTTGCAGTCGTTAAAATTTCGCTGTAATACTTAAAAAGAACCTGAACCTCTTAATGGGTACTACATTATGCCCGGGACAAATGCTGGGAGTCCTTCATGTGTTGAATATGACTTGACAAAAACTAATTAATAACACAATTGAGGATAGTGCAGATTCAAGTTTCTTGGATGTTCTACTGACGACATGAATGGAGAAGACACAAAGGAGGAGAAATGTACTTTATTGAGATCCTCCAGGTACAGGCTGAAAGGACAGTGGGAGCAGATAACTCCAAAGTTTAAGGCCACTTGTTAAGCCCGGAGGATCTGGATGCAGGACCCCAAGAATTTCAATACCCAACTCAAATGGCTATGCCAAGTGAATGCATCTTTACTGCCACCAACTCAGATACTGACAATGCATGTAGCTTGCACAGTAGCATTGAGGCAGGGTCTTCAGATGGTAAGACACTGCAGCTAGTGCAAGGAACAAAGATAGTGCGGCTACCAGTTCAGCTGAAAAAGACTCAAATCAGCACAACGATAGGGTAGTCTCCTGAAAGAACTGATACATAAATGCTTGGTGTGTTCTGCAGCCATGGGGTCAATGATGATATGCATGACAGAGTCCAATATCAACCTTTGCACAGAGCTTGAGCCCTTGAGATCAAACCAATGCAATTAAGTACAACTGATTTGACTACTTGTTAAAAAAATGGAATTTTCTTTAAGTTTTTAAATTGAATTCATAAGGTTGTAGTTCTGAGTCCTGCTGTGGTTCAATTTGCGGGCTCTTTGATGGTATTGTCCCAACCTCTGGACCGGAAGACTGTGGTTTAAGACCCATCTGGTGCAAAGGTTTATAATAATATCTCTGAAAAAGTTGATTTAAAAATATACATAAGTCAATGTTTTAACATATCAGATACTTAGAATCAATAGATCAATCGCTATTGTAAGTCTGGCTATCACAATGTTAGAATCTGATTTATTTTTCCATGCTTTCTGTTACAAACTGTGAAATCTGCTTTAAAGAGACATCTGCCCATTTTTGTGTTTGGGAGATGGCCATCAGAGTCACTGTGACTCCTGCTGTTCTCAAATGATTCATTCTATCCTGGAATAATGTGTCTAAATGCCCCACAGGAAAGACTAATGACCTTTGATGTCTCAAGCTGGTACAGTACGTGAGAAGCATCAATTGGCAAACTTGTTCATCTCTTTATAATACTCATTCTCACCCAGCTTCTGCATATGGTCAGAATTTTAATTCCAAATTGCATTTTACTTTGGTATTCTCTGAAACTCATCCTGTAAAGGTGGCAAAGATAGCTGTCTATCCTTTTGGACTGCACTTGGTCCAGAAATGTAGGACCACGATCCTGTATTAAATTCAACATCTACTTTTGGCCAACAATTATGACGTTTTTCTGTGCATCTTGAAGTTCATGCCAATACGAAGTTTCAATCAATTTTTTAATGTTTTATTCCCAAATTCTTTCCTGGTATATTTTCAGTTCTGTGTATGAGAGCATGTTCAGACAAATAACCATAACAAAAGCAAAATAAATACAAGGGGGAATGATCTGAAACAGCATTAAGATCAGGTGATCAGAGAACAAGAAGCTATTAATTTGATTTTATTGAAAATTGAGAACGATACACTTTCATTACAAAGCAGCAGAGGGAACAATCAGCGTCAGACTAATTTCTGGGGTGTCTTAAAAGGAAGGATTGAGGAGATTGTGTCTATATCTTTTAGCAGTTAGAGGAATGCAGTATCTCCGAGAAACTTAGAGAATCCTTAATGTGTTTGACAGGGTGAATACAGAATGGATGTTTCTACTCGATGATGTGGGATGATATCTAAAACCAGGGGACAGAGTCTCAGAATAAAGGGATAAGCTATTTAGAACTGAAAGGAAGAAGAAGTGCTTTACTCAGAGGATGATGAATATTTGGAATCCTCTATCTAGAATGTTGTGGAAGCCGAAACTAACACATTTCTAGACAATAATGACATCAAGAGGTATGGTAATAGTACATGAAATGTTGCCAAGGTATGATCAGTTATGATTTATCATGGCAGCACAGCTTGATGGGATGAATGGCCTTTTCCTGCTCTTATGTTCTTATCTAATTGGAGCAGTAATTCAGCATAAATCCGGTAAAATGTTCAGTCAAGTATTGCTTCTTTACACTAATAAGAATTGGAAAACATTTTGTTGTTTCTCGCAAATCTGTTGCAGATTCACTGAGGTCAAACTATTTTGTTATTGTGAATGCTGGCAGCTCTAGTGACAAGTGTTTCCTTCTGAAGAACAAATTAATCCATATAAATTAAGATGTAAGGACTCTTCACGATTATGCTGGTACATTTATACAAGAAGAACCAAGTAACATAATGATCCAACAAACTTGACTCAGTCATAGGGTCCTTTTTTGGAGTCATGCGGTTGAGAGTTTCAACCCCACATCAGAGATTTTAGGAAAGACTGATATTTTGAACCAGAACTGGAGGTCCACCTTTGTTAGAAGCTGTAAATATTCAATATGCCATGTCATCATTTAAAAATGAAAAAAAGAGTATTCCTGGACAGGATTTATCCATTTGGACAAATTTACAAAAAGCAGATTGCCATGTGGTTTATTTCATTGCCATCAAATTGGCTGCTTTGTCTCCCTACGTTAGAAATTGACTGCAGTTTAAAAGTATTTCATTAACAGTAAAACACTTTGGGACATCCGGAAAAGTATTGCATGATTGCCAGCTCTTACTTTGTTTGGTGGATTTGTCAACATCAGATTGTATAAGCTGCCACTGGATATTAAAATAATGTCCTGAGAAGTATCAGCTCTCATATCACATTGTATTGATGCAGATATAGATGTGTAAATATATATTGTAATCACAGATTTTTGCTCTCGAAGGTAGGTACTAAGTACTTCTTTCTCAATTGGCCATTCTGCTGGAACTTCATCTAACACGATGATGTTCTGGAAGGCAGCTTCCATGAGGACTCCATTATAATCTTGTCCAGATTGCTGGAGCTAAAGTCACTTATAATATGGTAAAATACAAGCTTCAAAATCTCCCCTCCCCCTACCGCATCCCAGAACCAGTCCAGCTCGCCCCGCCTCCCTAACCTGTTCTTCCTCCCACCTATCCCCTCCTCCCACCTCAAGCCGCACCCCCATCTCCTACTGACTAACCTCATCCCGCCCCCTTGACCTGTCCGTCCTCCCTGGACTGACCTATCCCCTCCCCAACTCCCCACCTACATTCACCTTTACTGGCTCCATCCCTGCCTTTTCGACCTGTTTGTTTCCTCTCCACCTATCCTCTCCTCTATCCATCTTCTATCCGCCTCCCACTCTCTCCCTATTTATTTCAGAACCCCCTTCCCCTCCCCCTTTTCTGATGAAGGGTCTAGGCCCGAAACGTCAGCCTTTCTGCTCCTATGATGCTGCTTGGCCTGCTGTGTTCATCCAGCCCTGCACCTTGTTGTCTCGGATTCTCCAGCATCTGCAGTTCCTACTATTTCTGGAACAATGACTGTTGTGTCCTGCTAATAAAGTCACTGCTACCAGGAGACCCAGTCATTTACCATTTGGCCAGTTAAGTAGTGAGACTAGGAGACAAAAATATTAAGGGGCCAAAAATAATCGGAAGAGATAGACTACATTGTGATAGGCTGTAGCAGATGGCTAAGACCACCCCACACCTCCAGGGGAATTACAACGGTTCAGAATACAAGCTCCTGTTGAGCCCTTTAAGTATTATAATTAGCCTATTGATGAACTACAGGTTCACTAGTCTGCCCACTGAATCACGATCTCAAATATCGCCAGTGCCAGTGCAATGGAAGTCAGGAACTGTGTGACAGGGGCGCACAATTTTTCAGTGCCATTTTCTCAACTGTCTGCGCCTGTTCTGGGCTGTGTCAGACAATAACAGCCTTGGCCGAATCCTGCTGTTTCAATTGTATCTTGTTGGTATAGTAGCTTTACACAAGTCTGCTAAAACATTCTTCAGTTTCACTTCTGGAGAGACCCCATGAACATTAGCGTGGCTATTTAACTTCCCTTTGGAAAGCAATTTCCAACCTAGGATGGGCAACTGACAGCTATTTAGTGCTGTGAGATGAAGACGATTTTGTCTCATCGGGCTGGATTGTAAACTAACATAGACCATGGAAGGCAAATAACGTGTGTTAAACATGGAACCATCCTGCTTTAAATGAATAAGCTTAAATTGCTTATGAAAGCCTTGCTTATAATTGGATCAAACTGGTATTTTTTATACTCCCATTAATTAGTTTATGTAATCATAGAAAGGATTTTAATTAAATTTAAATCACTTAAATTTGACTTTGTTTCAATTTAATAGGGATTGTTATAGTTACAGAAGGAGCTTTCATATTCTCAGTTGTGTCCTGTAAGCTCTCTCATCTCTCGACAGACATAACTAGTTACACCATTGAAAATCCACTTAAATGGGACGAAATGTTAAATGTAGCTATATTAGCAAAGCTTCCTTTGGCGATTGTACAGCAAGTAGCATTATTTTTCGCACATTAGTTCTATACAGTTAAATATCATCATAATTGTTGGATAGCACATAAATATGCCACAATCTTAAGCAAGTTTCAGAGAAAGAGACCTCAACCTAGCCAAGATGGGATAAAATTTCTGAGATAGCTTCAGAGGTATTTTAACCTTCATCATGCTCAACTCAAGCAGACACTAATTGTTTCATAACTTCTGGTATCCTTTGTGTTTCCTGCCTCAAATGAAAAGAGAAAGATGACTGTAATTATATAGCACTTCTCATGAATTCAAGATGTCCAAAAGAGCTTTACGTGCAATGAAGTACTTGTGGAATTGTGGCTGTTGCGATGTAGAAAAAAAATTGGCAACTAATTTGCAAACTATAAGATCCCACAAGCAGCAATGTATTAATCAGTTGTTTAACTGATGGTGGTTGATGAATGGATACTAATTGGGATACTGGGGGAATTTCTCTGTTTGTCTTCAAAATTACGCCGTGAAATTTTTCATGTCCATTATACTCTATTGTACTATACTGCATTGCGTTGGATGTCAGCAGAGATTATACATTTCAGAGAATGCTTCAAACTGGGCTGAGAGAATTTAAAACAATTCAATTCTAACAGATTGCTGCAAAAATCAATCATCATTAAATAATATTCTCCTTGCAAACCAGTTTTAGTTGACAATTTAATTTCACGGCATAACACATGGTAGGATATGTAACTTAAATTGCTAAAGAAAATGTTTTCTTCATTAGCATAAAATGAAATTTTAGTGTTTTTTTAATGGGAGTTCAGGAGCACCTGGATTCAGTCTAGAATTGCTCACTGTTGTTAAAAGACTATCCAGTCCATTAACATATTGTCATAATTGCAGAAACAAAAGCTCTTTCTACATTGGATATCTGAAATTTTGAGGTGTGAAGATATTATTCTTAAAAGATGGACACTGCTGCCTTTACCTACTTCCCTGCTGCTCGGCTACTGGAATCAAATATACATTTTATAAATAGTACAAATGCCTGAGTACAATTTCCTGTAATGATTTTGTTTCTGTAGCTTATCTCAACTTGACACAGTGCTGAGTCCCATATTACGAAAGAAACATTTTATGATGCATAAGGCAACTTCAGAAAGACAATTAGGAAAGGTCATTGTGTGTATTCCAGCATAATATCAAGTGCTAAACCACGATCTCTTTTTTCGTTGCCAATGGTTTGCAGAGAATCTATATCAAAGTGGGAGATCATAAACCCAGTGAGCAAATAGGTGATTTCCTTATCAGATTCTCATATTTTTGCATGAAAATTTCTTGATTCAATAGATGCCAAGTGAAAGACATTTGAAACATTTCATTGCAATTAATTCCCTCATTAAATATGAAAAGAAAATTTTCCAAACACTCACCAAGTTAGGAAACATTGGTGGAGAGGGAATCAGATCTCAATGAAATGTATTTCCAGTAATTTCTGTGACTGAGACAGAGGCAGGCAAATGATTTTGTACGTTCAGTGGTGAGAAAGTAAGAAAACCAAGTCAAGTCATGTTGAGTAAATTCAGCAGATTAGTTAGCACATGAAAGTACAAATTACTTTCGTTAGAATCACTTGGCTCTTTGAGCCTGCTTCTCCATTCCATTAGATCACAGTTGATTGGTTTACTCCACGTTCCTGCCTACCCTCGGCTAACCTTTCATCTTGCTGTTTATCAGTAATCTACTTATCTCTACCTCTGCCTTAGAAATATCTAAGGATTCTGCTTCCAGTGCCTTTAGAGGAACAGAGTTCAAAAGATTCATAATCCTCCAAGAGAAAATAAATCTCTTTATCTGTCTTAAATGGGTGAATCTTTGTATATCAACTGTGACCCCTATTTCTAAATTCTACCAAATGAGAAAACATACTTTTCACACCCACCTTGCCAAGAACCTTCAGGATTTTATATTTTTCAATCAAATTGTCTCTTAGTCTTATAAATTCCAGCAGATAAAACCTTGTCTATCCAAAATTTGCTTGCATGGCAACCTGCTCATCCCAGGTGTTAATCTAGTAAACATTCTCTGAACCTTTTCTAGTGCATTTACATTCTCCCTTAAATAAGATGACCAGTGCAGTACACAGTAATCCAGGTATAGTCTCTCTAAAACCCTGTGTATCTGAAGCATAGCTTCACTACTTTTGTCTTCAGTGCATCTCACAATAAACCGTAACATTCTATTAGCTTTCCTGATTACTTGCTGTTTCTGCATACTAACCGTTCTCAATTCATTGACAAGGATACTGATATCCCTTTGCATCTCAGAGCTCTTATATCTCTCACTGTTTAAATAATATGCTTCTCTTTTATCCTTCTTGCCAAAATTAACATTTTCAAGTTCCTCCCGTTATACTCCATTTGCGCAATCATTTAACCCATATATATTCTTTTGTGGCCTCGTTATGTCCTCAACATAACTTACTTTCCTATCTATATTTGTGTCATCAGAAAATTTAGCAAACAAGTCTTTAATCTGTAGAGATCTTATGACAGTGTTAGCATCCCAAACCCTAGGTCAGAAGGACTGGGGTCAAGTCCCATCTGCCCCAGAGTTTTGACAATTGTTATCTTAACAAGTAATTTGTAATTTCTACCTTTGACCCTGTTATAAATTTGCTTACTCTCCCTTCCCTGTTAGCTAGCCAATCTTCTATCCATGTTGATAGTTATCACTGATACCTGTATTTATTTTCCTTTGATATCACACCTAATCAAATGTCTTCTGGAAATTGATGTACAATACACTCACTGGTTTACCCTTCAGGAACCAAATGTTGCTTCCTGAAACACCAAAAAATTAATTAAACATGATTGCCTTTCCATGGAACCATGCTGACTTTGCGTGATGATTTTGAATTTTTCTAATTGCTCTGCTATAATGCCTCTAATAATCGTTTCTATATGAATATCCATATGAATATTGCTAAGCTAACTGGCCTGCAGTTTCTTCCTTTATGTTTCCTTTCTTCTTGAATAAAGGAATAATTTACTATTTTCCAATGTAATGGAATTTTATCCGAATCTAGGAAATTTTGGAAAAATAAAACCAATGAAAAGACTAGCTCACGAGGTTAGTCAGTGCTCAGCTCCAATAATTTGCTTAGAGTTGAAAGCTCAGGAGACACAAGTTCCTTATTTCAAGGGTTTTAGAGTATATAAGTAGGAAGGTCTTGCTGCAACGATGCTGATGAGACCGTATCTGGAATACTGCAAGCAGTTTTGGTCCCCTTATTGAATAAAAAAAAATCCATTGGAAGCTGTTCAAAGACGGTTCATTCGGATGATCCCTGGTATGGAAGGATTGTCATATGAGCAAAGGTTAAACAATTTGGGACTTTATGCATTGCAGTTTAGAAGCATGATCTCACTGAAACATATAGGACTCTTAAGGCGCTTGATAAGGTAAATGTTCAGATGAGGTACCCCCTCATGGAAGAGTCTCGGACTACAGGACATTGTCTCAAAATTAAGGGTTGCTAATTTAAGATCGAGATGAGGAGGAATTCCTTCTCTCAGAGGGTTGAGGGTCTTTGGAACTTCAAAGTTTCACAGAGAGCTGCAGGAGATGAGTATATTTAAGGCTGGGATGGATTGATTCTTGATTAGTGTGGGGAAAGGGCAGGAGAGTAAACATGAGGAATGTTGGATCAACAATGGTCGTATCGAACAGTGGAGGAAGCCCAAGGGGCTGAACAACCCACTCCTATTCCTATGTGTTATGGTATTAATGATGGTCCAGGAAGATATTCCATACCTGGTAAGGAAATACACCACACATGAATTATAGCCTGCTTTTGAGAGATATCCCGATCTCAGACCTGAGTACTGTTGCAACACTACTGACCTTCCAGGACTGAGAATCCATCAAGACTGCTAGCATTTGTACTCAATCCATTAATCTATTCCATGAAGATTACAACAAAAGACCATCAGTTGCACCAAAACCCAAGTACCATAACTGATCAGTTCCAAAGAAGAGCCACTAGACCTGAAACGTTAATCCTGTTTTGATGCGTTTTAAACAATTTCTGACGCAAAAATAATTAAAATATCACAGCAATCAGTACACTTACAATTATTTTGTTATTCACCTTTGTGTTTACCCCATAATGGTGCTCCTCTCAGTGTTTTTGCCCACTCTGGCAGCTGCAGATGAGAGGTATGACTGCTGAAAATCTAAAGAGAGCATTTTCATTGTCCTCCAACAATGCTCTTGAGCAGGTATGGGTTGTGATGCTCTTCACAGACACCGTCTTACCATGGACTTCAGTACCTTAAGCAGTCAGACTGATGGGCAAGTTCAAGTTATGATGGTGGTCGCGGTGGGGATGGGGTGGGAGAGGGACCTGGGCTGTGCAAAGTGCTGGCAGCAGAAGAGAAGCCAATATGTTTCCTGCTCCATGATTCCTACTACTCTGCTGTGACAGGAAAGATTATTACAGTAAAGCAGACTGGGAAGATGGCCTGCAATTATCATCACGGTGAGGCAGTCTGGGAGATTGCCGTTCAGTCAGTTCTTGCAAAATGGTCTTGGGTAAACAAGGTGAGAAAGATGAATGGAAGGCTGAAAGACTGGTGTGGGAAAATGGGTACCAATATTGTGGGGCACTGGCACCAACACTAGGGGAAATGGGATCTGTACCACCTGGACTGTCTCCATGTAAACTATATTGGGAATGGTGTTCTTGTGATCCACCTAACTATGAAAGTAGAGTAGGCTTTAAACTAAATAGTGTGAGCAAGAGCCCAAATTTGGGAAGTTGTGATGCTCATTGAAACATTCAATACATTTCAAATCAATTAGCTGCCTTTTCATGCTTGGCTCTGTGAGGTCCTCATCTAACATATCTGATGCAGAACCAGTATGCAATCTTTCCATTTCAAGTCAGCATCTGTGGTGTCTCTGACATACATCATGGCCACTGTCATGACTGCCTGATGCACGCCACTGCTAAATACCATGTTATAGCCTGGCTTCTAAGTTGCATGCAATTCCAGCAATGGCGGTAACATTTAACACAGTACCGTCTTTCTCAATGCTCTCCTCCTGCTCAACTGAGTAAGGGACAAGGTGGAAAAAAAAACTAAGTTGCTGGAAAAGCTCAGCAGTTCTGGCAACATCTGTGAAGGAGAAAACAGAGTTAATGTTTCGGGTCCGGTGACCCTTCCTCAGACCGGACCCGAAACCGAAACTTCCTCACCAGACCCGAAGCGTTCACTCTGTTTTCTCCTTCACAGACGCTGCCAGACATGCTGAGCTTTTCCAGCAAATTTGTTTTTGTTCCTGATTTACAGCATCCGCAGTTCTTATGGTTTTTATTAAGGGACAAGGTGGCTCTGGCTCCTTTTGCAGTTCCCCTGGGGTTGGCAAGATGTGTGTTGAGATGGACCTCCATCTTGGGAACTTGCAATGGAAAGGTTCATGTACAATGCAAGTGACCACTACAGATTACAGTTTACCATGAGACAACATGAAGTTTGTGAGGGAGTTTTATTGATCGGGAATGATGATCGATAAGTAGAAAGCTGCAGCAGCCTTCAAATTTTCTTAAGTTTTATTTTTGATGTACATGTATGACTTATTTCAGTGTGCAGACTCTTTAATTGTTTTTTTTTGTGTGCAGCAATGCGTGAGGGCTGTCTTAACAGTTTTGTGGGCTGACAAAGGAATTTCTAGATTACTCTGTATTTTGCCTAATTGCTTAATATGGGTGAACAGCTGTGACATTTGCTTGAGACATGACTAATTCCTGTCCAGAATACAATGATTCAGGGTATATGCATAACATTGAGGTTGTGATGCTAATGGAGGTTGAAAGTGGAAAGGTTGAAAGTTATTGAAAGGTGGCAACATCTTATCCTTGAACTACGTAAAATCATTTTTTTTTTGTCACACTGGAATCACATTCTGATGTTAGACCTCCTCGACAATCTTGTTCCATATAAGCCTCATTATTGCCTTCTGTGGCCTCCACCTCTCCCACACTCCCCCAACCTTCCCACTTAAACCACTCCCCCTACCCCAACCACCCCCATCTACCTCCCCACCCAACAACTCAACAACCAAAAATAAATACAGCAAACTTTAACTTTGTTTTAACTGGGATCTTATGAACCATCCCTCTTGATAAACTGGCAGAAGTGCATATTGTCGTGATCTATCACAATGTCTGAGGAGTCAGTTGAGGGAGTGAGTGAGAACGCCCTCTGTTGGTATGTTTTATTTAAGGCTCAATTCCAATATTATTTAAGTGATTTATGCCGTAAATAAAATGTAACAATGACATGTATACCCCCTGCATTTCATTTCAATTATTTAGTATGTGTTTTTACATTGTTGACCTTTTGATCAACCGGAATATTTGATCAATTGGCACATACCAGTGCTGGTTAATAAAACATTTGCTGTAATACAACTCTGTGGAAATCCTCCTCCGCTGGATTGATGGGAAAATGTCAATCTTCTTGCTCAGTCCTTGAGCCAGCTTGAGACAAGTTATTGTCTGTCAGACAGTGCACTCCTTACCTCCAGAGGCACTGTCTGAGTGGTGCTATAAATACCACTCCTGGAAGATTACTCCTCATTAACGCTCGAGTGTTCAAAATGCAGGTGTCTGTTTTAGTGCCTCTAGACACTTGGAAATCATGGTAATTTCCAATTAGCCCCCAAAATTGCAGTCTAAAATCAAACTTTTAAATAGATGTGTCCTAAATACAGAGTATCCACTTAGCATCTGTTTTTATTTTACCATCTCCACACCCCAACCCCAAGTAATTTCCTTATTGATGTTACATTACGGTCCATTCATGTTCCCAGTGAATGAAGCTCCCTGCCCAAACTGCAGTGCAATAATCTCCAAACACATTTTCAGCAACTTGCAGAATGCAAACATTGTGCTGCACCTCTGCCAATTGTAAGGAGCTTGATGAATGTTATATTGAAACTAAAGCACTGTAGGCTGCAAAATCTAAGCGGGTGCCAGTAACTCCTGTTTCCCAGCTGGATCACTGTGGGCAGCAAACATTTGACATGAGGTTTGCTGTAAATACCATGTTAGGCGGAAATTCCTGCTGTCTTTGAACATGGTCAGATGTTCCCAGTGACCTTATACAGCATGATGCTGTAGAGAGTCTGAGCTGAATGGAAATATATGTTAGCATGAGGCATTGGTTGAAGACTTGCAATTTGCAAGTTGGTGAATGACCATTTCAGGACAAAGAAGACTATTTAACTGATCAACACTATTGCCTATAGCTTACAAATTTACAGCAGCATTCATTTTTAAACTGAAATTGATCTGGTTTGATAAATGCTACAACGTAACTTTGTCCATAAACAATAAATATCAAATATAAATTCATCCACATTTAATCCCTACAAATTCTGATTTTCAGAAATAATCTTTCACAGGATGTAGTGTTGCTGGACAGCATTTATTTCTTATCCCTAACCACTCTTGAGAAGGTTACAGTGAACTGTTCATAAGGAAACTTAAAGATTTTGACCTTGGGGCAGTGAAGGATTGGCTTTATAGAACAGTTCCAAGTCAGGATAACATGTAACTTGGCATGGGACTTGCTGGTGGTGCTGTTTCCATGCATCTGCTGCTGTATAGGATGGGCTGAAGGGCTAAAATTGTTGATGATATTTGACAGCTGCATGACTTTGAATGAGTCCTGTGAACATTCCTATATGTGCTGAAGATAGCACAATCAACTGGTTTTTCTGTTGTTGATTTTCTATGCAAGGCTGTTTGTTAGTTTGTTTAAGAGAGAGAGTTTCATTCCAAGTGGCTGGACTTCACCTTGGACCAGGATCACGAATGGTGCCGGAAACAAACTCAGCCTGCAGACCAGCCTTTGATCAAGGGGTCCCCAATGGGCAGAAGGGCGTGAGGCTTATTGTTTATTTTTTCCCTTTTTTTTCATTCTGTTTATTCACTTAATACATGTTCCTTTCTTTTTCACCTTTTATTATTACTTAATGAACATTCATATTTAAGCAAATTGCTGTTGTCATGCCTTCTCTCAACTACATTTAACAGAATCTGAAAAAGAACCGCTTGGATACACTCTGTGATCCAAGACTGCTGCCCTGGCCCTTCCAGGGGATAGAGACTGCTGATGTGAAAGGCATTGTCAAAGTAGGCTTGGTGAGTTACAGCTGTGCATCTTGTACATTTCACACATCGCTGCCATTGTGCATTTATGGTGTTCAGTGGTGGCCGGGGTTTCTGATGGTCTTGAGCTTCTTAAGTGTTGATGGAGATGCACTTATCCAGGTATTCCATCACACTCCTGACTGTGCCTTGTTCAAATGTGGATAAACTTGGGAAGTTTGGACAATTTCCAGATGACTTGCTCATGTAATCCAGGTCAGTTTCCGGTCACAGTAGTGTGTCATTGAATAATGGTAAAGCCATTGAATTTCAAAGGGAGATGTCAGAGATGGTCATTATGTGACATTTGAATGGCATGGATGTTACTTGCATATAGGCACTTGCCTATGGAGCCACATCTCCTTTCTCAGTACTTGCCTATGGAGCCACATCGCCTTTCCTAGTACTTGCCAACAGAACTGGGTCATCCCCAATGGAACAAGTCTCTTCCAAGGATGCTCACGTTGAAGAAGATAACCCCATGACTCAATGAAGCCTGGATATCGCTAAGATCTTGCTGCAGATGGACATGGATCACTTCAGTATCTGTACATTGTGCAGTCAGCAGCAAACAGCCCCAATTCTTGCCTCAACATGGAGGGAAGTTCATGGATAAAGCAGACCTAGTACACTACCCCAAGAATCTCCTGAAGCGATGTCTGTTATACAACTGTGAGTGCAATTTAGTCTTTTGTCTACCTGCGTAATTCTTCCATTGGGAATAATGGAAGTTAAATTGTCAATTATAGAAAGCAACAAACACATTAGATTTTATCAAGTAACATTCTGATAAAAGAATATCGTGGTAATAAGTTTGCACAAATATTTTTGATAAGGAAATATCAAATAGATATCCTTATTCTCAAACAAGTGAATACTATGATCTTTGTAAATTATTTTATTGCATAATTTTGCTCACATTTTAATAATTTTTTTTCTGGTGAATTGCAACACTATGCTGATGTTGTGCTCTGAAGAATAAAATGTAGTATGCTTGATATTAGACCAAATGAAGTTTAGATATTTGACTTGTAGATGGGAGAGAGTGAAAGTCTCCCTGCTTGAACCTATTCAAATTAGTCTAGTTATACAGTCAAAGCTTGTACTTGATATTCAATCCAAACTATTAACAATTGGACACTTGGCTGCAGAACAGATTGCCATCAGCAATGCCAAAATCCTGCTGGCTTAGTACTTTTAGGTGATTAGAGAAGTTGGTCATTGTTAGATTTAATTGGCATTCATTGGAAAGTGATCACGTCAGTTAAAACTATCAGTGACTATGTAGGAGAACACAGCACTCTCATGATGGTCTGCTTTTTACTTCTAAGGCAGTCTTTATGGAAGCAACTGAAATTGTAAATTAGTAAAATGGAGCAGCTGGGGACAGCTAATTGAATTTTAAGGCAAAAAAAAATCATTGGCAGATGCTCGGGACTAAATTGGTGCCCAGGACCTCCCATTTCTTTGAAGGATGCATCTTTGAAATTACTTGTTTCTAAATGTAGCCTACCATGATTCTAAACTGTGTTTGGGAAATAAAAAGGGCAACTCACTTGCCATCTGTGCCAGAGTTCTGTGGAAGAAATTATAGCTAGAGGTAGTTAGAGCCTAGTTCACTACTTAATCCATTAAAATATGGTTCAGAAAGTCAGTATCTCAATTCCCAAGAAGTTCAAGAATGGCAGAGGATGACAGGTCAGTTGGAAAGTCAAAAATATTGATGTAGCATAACATAAATTTATGCCATATGTGCAGAAAAAGCTACTGGTTTTCTGTATACTAAACCAGCATCATACATCAAATGTGAAAAGTGAGCATATACTTTGAAGCTATTATAACAATTGTAATGAGGACAGCCAATTGGACACCATAGAATATGAGTTCCCTAATTGAGGTTTTTAATCTGGTCCAATCAGGGAGCTCTGGCTGACAGATAAAAAGGTGAGTGTCAGAGATACGAACACTCTAATGCCTGACTCTGAATGAGGCAGTACTAAAGTCGAGGACTGTTCACATGTACATAAAGGGTAACTTGGTCATTATATTGGCCTCTGTAGAGTTACTTCGGCTATCATTGATAGTATCTGCCAAACCAATCAGTGATCCATTTGTTGATGTATCAAGTGCTGAAAGACCTTTTTTTGGAAAACTAGGCCTTCATGATATGTGTGTGTGTCACTGGGAAAGGCAGCATATTTGAATGGATGGTAGACAACCGCTTTCTTGAACTGTCATAGTCGATGTATTGCAGGGACATCCACAATACTGTTCACAAGGGATTCCTAAACATCTGACCCAATGACAGTGATGACATGATAGTTCCAAGTCAGGATGGTGTACGACTTGGAAAGGAACATTTGCAGGCAGTGCAGTTCCATGCATCTAAAAACCCTTGTTTTCCCACATGGTTGGATCTGCTGGGAGGTGCTGCCAAATGAGTGAAAATGAGTTGCTGCAGGACATCTTGCTAGTTTTTACACAGCATGTGGTATATACTGTGCCATTGTGTGCCAGTGTTGGAAGGATTAGATAGGGTGAGCTAAGCTGCTCCATCTTAGATGGCTGAATTTTTTGAATATTTTTAGAGCTACAATCATCCAAGCAAGTGGAGAGTATTCCACCGCAGCCCTGACTTGTGCCTTGTAGATGAATTGCAGGTGGCTTTGAGATGTCTGAAAAATTGCTGTCCTGTCGCTGCTCTTGTAGCCACTGTATTTATCTGGCTACTTCAGTTCAATTTCTAGTCAATGTTATGATGCTGTATTCAATAGTGGTAAAGATGTTGAATGTTAAGGAACGTTATTAGGTTCTGTCTTGTCGCTAATGGTCAGTACCTGGAACTAGTGCGGTGTGAATGTTACTTGCCACCCATTGGGTCACGTCCAACCCTATCAGCACTTTTTTAAAAATTTTATAAGTGGCAACAACGGGAGAGGGAACAATTCAAATCAAAGTAGATTCTGCCCGTGTTCCAGCAATAAGTTGCCAACAAAGGATTCCAGGAAATACAAACAAATGTATAATTTTTGACAATAACATATTTTATTTTAGTTTGTCCAGCCGTTAGAATTTAAAGTCACAGTCAATAGTCGGCTATTGTGGGTTAGCAATAAACACTGTGTCTCTTGTGGTTTCTCAAGAAGATGATTAACATTACATGTAGACCTAACATGCAATTAAATTTTACACCTTCGCTTGAATACTAATGGAAAAGATAATTGCACACGAGCATACAAGTCAGAAGCAGAAACAATCAAGAACAGAAATTGCTGGAGAGACTCAGCAGATCTAGCAGCATCTGTGTAAAGAAAACAGAGCTAACTTAAAAAGAAACTAATTTAAACAACCAGGATGTACTGAAAAAGTGATAAAACCCATTATAACTTCAAAGTAACCTGTGTGGAGATGTCATTGCACACCTCTGGACCAGGTGGCAGTTAGAACCCAGGTCTCCCGGTTCAGGGATATGGAAACTACCTCTGCACCATTCTACCATTACAACCTGAAGGATATATTATGGAAGCAAGTACTTGGCTCAGCAGAGTAGCTGCCTTGCATATTGGATATTCATGAAATTAAAGGTCCATCAGCCAACATAAAAGAGAAACTAACTGAGTTAGCAGAGATGAACTCCTCCATGAGGAAATTCACAAGACTAACGGTCCTTCAGACCAGCTAAAACATCAAGTAATGACACCCTCTGTGAAGAATATCTGAGACATGAAAGATTCTCCAGACAGCAAATGGCCCACAGATCAAAAGCCTGGAGCTCTCAAGCAGAAGACGTTATACATTTCCAAGTCTGAAGAGAATACACCCAGACCATCTGTACATGTGAAGTCAGAGATTTTCTCTGTGAGAGAGGAGAGAGATCAGGAAGCTCGGGAGGGGGCAGTGTGGCTAGGTGGAGTTGAAATATAATGATTAGCTACGGTGATATAGTTTCAAGCCATGATGTTATCAAGATTGGAGGGCAATTTGCAGGCAGCAGGGTCCCCATGCCTTTGCTGTAGTAAGGGCCATACGTTGGAAAGGTGCTGTTGAAGGAGCATTCATTAAGATACTGTAGTGCATCTTATTGATTCAAGTTGGTGGTGGAGGATGTGAATATTGAAACTGGTGGATGGAGCTGTACTCATGCAGGCTGATGGTGTGGACTTCTTGTTCTGGAAGTTGCATTCATCCAGGTAGATGGAATATATTCCATCATAGTTGACTTGCAGATGGTGGAAAGGCTTTGGCGATTCAGGTAATGAGTTACTCGTCGTGGAATCCCTACTTCCTGCATGCTCTAGTAACACGGTATTTGTATAACTATATAAATATGGATTATAAATATTATATAGCTATAACTACACATAACTATACAATTATATAGTGTAACTAGTGCAGTTTAGTTTCTGGTTACTGGTAAGCCTAAGAATTTGAAGGTGGGAAATCAGCAATGGTAATGCCATTGAATGTTGAGCGGTGATGCTTACATTCTCTCTTCTTGGAGATAGTTATTTCTTTTTTCACCTGAGTCTAGTAATATTGTCACTTATCAGTTCAACTCTGAGCTTTGCTCAGATATTGTTACATGTGGAAAAACTGCTTCAGTATCTGAAGAATCACAAATGGTGCTGAACATTGTGCTATTGTCAGCATAATTCCCCAATATTGGTTTCATAATGGAGGGAAGGTCATTGATGAAGCAATTGAAGATGGTTGAACCAAGGACACAGCCCTGACAGACTGCTGCAGAGATGTTGGAAGACTATGATAATTGACTTCTAACAACCACAACTGCCTTCCTTTTGTGCTTGCTATGACTCTGACCAGTGGACATTCTCCCCTTATTCTCATCTAATGCTCATGGACTCCAGTTTTGCTGCAGTTCCTTGATGCCATACTCTGCCAAATGCTGTGCTGATGGCAAGTGTTACCACACTCACTTTCCATTATTTACCTCCAGACACCTAAAAAGATGCTGATGCAAGCAGAATGCAATTAAGAATTTGCTCTACCAAGAAAAAAAGTTGTATTTTTAATGAGTGTGGCGGACAGTATTTGAAGAATTATTGATTTCTATTAATTCTAATCAATCAATATTTGTTTATTTAGTTTTTTACAATACAATAGTAATCTATTGCGAATTTCAGCATCGCCCAAACCAAAAGCTATGTTTATAATCTTCTGCCATCTGTGGAAATAATACATTCTCTACTTGAATATCATAAATTACTTTTATGGATGAGACAATATTTTACAATCTCTATTCAGCATGCTTAATGCAATGTCAGAAATGCAATTTTTTGTCAATATTATGAACTGACACAGCAAATTACTTCCAGTGAAAAAAAAATTAAAATCTTGAAGAAGCATTTTTTCATATAGTCATGCACTAAAAATAAATTACATAAATAGGAGTGCAATCAAGACACTTACACAAATCACATTCTTTAACTGCTCACTCTAGGTGATTAGGAAACAAAATTAGGTTTCATCATTTACAAAGGAAAATTATTGCAGCATTAAGTCTTCAGTGCTGCTTTTCTGTTAGGCCTCATGGTGGCAAATAACAGCTACCAATAAGTTAAAGTCGTAAATGCTGAGACAGAGACAAATTATTTCAACTATCATTTATAATTAGTACTAGGTCCTGAATTGTATTGCACCATGTTCTGTGTGCTGTAGAGAAAACAACATGAGAAGAAATAGTACCTTTCACTGTATATTGAAGTATATTGTGAATAACATCCAGCTCTTGAATCTCCACCCTTTCATGTGTCAGCAAATATTATCTCTTGAGGTTGGTTACTGTATGCAAGCGAGATACTTTTCAATGCCAAGCTGGTAATTTTACCTTCAAACAAGTGCACTATGAAACACTATTTTAGTTGAAATATATCTGGTACAAGTGAATGTCTAGTACATTGAATATGAGGGACTCAGGTGTTAAGCATGTTGTAGCAAAACTAATTCATTCTCTCATACTTTTACATTATCATACATATATTCTGGTGAGCGGAAGCTGGTTACGCTGATATGTGCTTTAATCAGAAAGTAACCAAATTATGCTTTCACACTCAGGTTCAGTGTTCTTAATTTAGCTTTCACCCAAAATATTCCTCTTTTTCCTACTGATGTTATGGTGCTACCTCAGAGCACCGAGGACTCGTGTTCAATTTCTGACTGTGTGGAGTTTGCACATTCTCCTCGTGTCTGCATGGGGTTCCGTTGGATGCTCCAGTTTCCTACCACAGCCCAAGGATGTGCAGGTTAGGTGAATCAGCTATGGTATATATAGCGTCACAGGGATAGGGTAAGAGACTGGGTCTGGGTGGAATCTCTGTGGAGGATCAGTGTAGACACATTGGGTTAAAATGGCCTCTTTCTGCACTGTAGAGATTCTATGGCATTTGTTGGTTTGGACTAACTTAGATTGTTTATATTAATCATATACATTTCTGCAATTCTATTTAACAGCTATGTACATCAAAAAGAAAATTTTTATGGTTAATTTTCAAGGGAAATGAATGTACTAATAGATTACTTGTTTCATGTCTACTTTATGATACTTTTTTGCAATAAATTTTGTTAACCTTTGCCGAATGCGCAACCAGGTAAAATATTGCAATATGAACAGATGGCATAAATATAACACTACAACTTTTAATTTCAATGTTGAGATGTAGACCTTATTGGTAAGCATGTACATTTAGTTAAATATTAATCATGTTGATGTGGGTCTCAACCCTCTCATAATTCTCAACAGGGAAGGACAGCAAGCATTTTTCTGTGAAGGATATATATGAACCAGTTAGGTTCTTGTGATAATCCAATAGTTTAATAATCACTTTTCCAAACTACCTTTTGTTTCCACAGATTTCTTTAAAATCTAATTCTTAAGCTGAGATATGGGGATTTCAATTCAAAGTTCTCTATAGTGGGAGCCCTGACCTGTGACATACCATAACACAACCGGAGCGCGGTCTTAACAGGAAATGTGTGTTTTTTTTAAATTTCTTTTTAATTTTCTCACAGACCTACTAGTTTCTTCTTCACACACCCACCAATTGTCTTTTCTCTGCTTCATTCCCATTTAAATGCATTAAGCAACACATGATTTTTCATTCCAGTACTGGTAGCCAATTCCATCTGTTATCTTAGTTCCTTCCCACTGGTAATCCTTTAAACTAAGCTACCCTTGCAACTGTTTTTTCTCTCTGTAAACTATTTATTTTGACGAGGCTTTTGGTCAGACCCTTGCAATTTTATAACGAGTAACAATAGTTACATGTTCATGCAAATGCAAAGAAAATGCTTCTAAAATCCCAGACAGACAGCAGATTTCACATTAAAACAGAACAAAAATGATAGATTTGTATTCTGATGAAATGTCCATCTTTTTGCACAGTTCAGTGTCTGCAATTAGGAAATAAAGTCTAAGAGGTTGGATTTAGCTTTTAAAATTTGTGAAAGTCACAATTAATTAAGCTATTCTAAACTACCACTAATAAAATATTGTATTGCTATTTTCTTGCAACCTGTCATATTTTCAGTTTGCAGAATTGTGCAAGGGAGGTAAAGACGATTTAGGTCATTTTACAAAAGTAGTTCCTGACTGACTGAATGCAGAATGTGCAAGAGACAGCATGGTGGCTCAGTGGTTAGCACTGCGGCCTCACAGCACCAGGGGCACGGGTTTGATTCCAACCTCAGGCGGCTGTCTTTGTGGAGTTTGTACATTCTCCCTGTGTCTGCGTGGGTTTGCTTCGGGTGCTCCAGTTTCCTCCCACAGTCCAAAGACGCGCAGGTTAGGTGAATTGGCCATGCTAAATTTCCTGTAGTGTTCAGGGATGTGTAGATTAGGTGGGTTATAGGGGGATGGGTCTGGGTGGGATGCTCTGAGGGTTGGTGTGGACTTGTTGGGCCAAAGGACCTGTTTCCACACTGTAGGGATTCTAGAACACAGATATTTTAGAGGAAAACATATTTTAGAGGGTTTCATGGCTGGAGGGGATGGCAGAGATAGGAAGTGGCAAAATTCTGGAGGAACTTAAACACAGAGAATTTTAAATTTAAGACAACAAGGTGCAGGGCTGGATGAACACAGCAGGCCAAGCAGCATCATTGGAGCAGAAAGGCTGACGTTTCGGGCCTAGACACTTCATCAGAAAAGGGGGAGGGGAATGGGGTTCTGAAATAAATAGGGAGAGAGTGGGAGGC
>NC_063335.1:14884686-14900690 GCF_021869965.1 Rhincodon typus
GGGGAAGTTACGGTCCTTGAAAAACGAGGACAACTGAGATGTACGGGAGTAGAATGCCTCATCCTGGGAGCAGATGCGGCGGAGGCGAAGGAATTGGGAATAGGGGATAGCATTTTTGCAGGAAGGTGGGTGGGAGGAGGAGTATTCTAGGTAGCTAGAACAGTAATGGTTCAGTAATGTCTTTTAGGTGAAGTATCTGCCATCCCTCTTGGTCTAGTCTGCAGTATTAATGAGCAAGAAGCCATACTCAAAAGCATATGAGAAGCGTGAAGTGATATAATTTGATAGGAAGAATAAGGGAAGGCAGTATAAACCAATGATTCAATTTCAAATGGGGTGCAGGAACAAAGACAATACCTATTATGTGTTGTTAAGATCCCAACTAATGGTAATACTGGACAAGTCAGATCTCAGAATGAAACCTGGATTGATATATCATCCGTTTAATTTTTTGTACTTGGTTTTCATGATGGTCCTCACTGAAAGAGATGGTCTATAACAACAGAGTATAACATTAGTGCATAAAATCAAACAAAAAGTTATGACATTTAGGAAAACCTTAACATAAGCAGCAAAACAAAGTTTTCAATCTGTTTCCCAATATCATGCTTTTACAAAGACTCAATCCCAAAAAATAATCACTGCCGTCTCAGCTGTTTAATGTTTCAATGAATTGACTCCTCCTAGTTTCTTTTCCTTGGAACGTGGAGATAGTTTTTATGATTCCTTTCTGAGACCACACATGGACATTTCAAGATTCTGACGGCCAAATATTTTTTTCAGTTCAGACAAAGTGAAGTAAACTCTTTTGGCTTGGAAGCTTCACATACTAAAATACTTTATTTTCCCTGAATTAAGATTGATGTTCCTGCTAGAAGAAAGTGTTTTCCCTTCTGAACTGAAATCAAACTAAACTGGTGGCTTTCTGGTTGGTTGTAAACTCGGCAATATAAATATTCCATCCATTGTCACTGCAGGGGTCCTGCCAGGTACCTGACTGTAGTTACACACGTTCTTGATGTATCAACGAACTGATGTACTTGGATCACTGTTTCAGTTGACTTTCTGACCTGTTTAAATAAAAAGTTCAACTTTGTGGAACATCCACCTCTCTTTAACTGAAAGTCCAAATCTCAAGTTATATGTTATACAGCTTTTTTCACAATGTCAATGCACAACCTTTTGAAGATGACGGGAGAAGTTAAGGAAAGCGCTTACAAAAAAAAAAGACACTTACGAGAGCTGTAGCTTGATTAACAGAGAATGGAGTTAAAATTTATGGAAGTAAGTTATGACAGAGCTTTATGAAATATCAGTTGGATCTCAGCTCAAGTACTTTTTTACAGTTCTGGGCACCAGACATTAACAAGAGAATGTGTGAAAGAGACCTGAAATGTGAATATTAAGTTATAGGCAAAGACCAGAGAGGATGGGGTAGTTCTTCAAGTAGAGAGCACTGGAGAGATTTTGTGGAGGTGTTGAAAATTATGAATGGTTTTGATTGAAGAAGTATATCTATTAGGATTTAAGGTGACCTTAAAAGAACCGGAGGTGACATGAGAATATTTTTTTTAAACATATTAAGATGTTGTAATCTGTAAGGTAGTGTCTGACTGAATGGAGGCAGAAGATTAAATAATAACATTCAAAAGACAATTGGATAAATAATGGAAGAACAAAAGTTACAGGACTAAAGTGAAAAAAGTGGGATCAAGCAAGGGAATAATGTAATGAATGGTGGCGTCCTGTGCTATGTCAATCTATTATTTTAAATGGCTCAATATTTAATTCAATAAATACTTAGCTGTGACTGTTACACAATGTGACAAAAAATTAGCTTACGTAATTTTAAACCACTCTGTGCAATTAAAATTTGGTGCTCAATGTTTATTTTTATGATGCATTTGAAAAGCTTCAATTTAATTGACAGCTGATTTAACCATTACAACTCAGCAAGTACTAAGTAGCATATCCTTGCTATAAAAGGCAAAGTGCTTAAACATTAAATAAGAAAAACATTATGAATAATCAACAGAAATTGCTGGAAAAGCTCAGCAGGTCTGGCGGCATCTGTGGAGAGAAATCAGTGTTAACGTTTTGAGCCCAATGACCTTACCCCAATTCTGAGGAAAGGTCACTGGACCTGAAACGTTAACTCCAATTTCTCTCCAGAGATGCTGCCAGACCTACTGAGCTTTTCCAGCAATTTCTGTATTTGTTTCTGATTTCCAGCATCACCGTTCTTTTAGTTTTTATTAACAATCAACTCCACCTAAGATCAAATCATGATTAACCATTTTAAAGTTCTTTAAAAAATAGACGATTTCTATTTCAAATCAATTGGACTTGGTAAAGAGTTAACCCTAAACACATTTCATTGCAGATATTTAGAAATAATATCGCATGAAAACAGGATTTTGAAATGACAACCTAATGCAGTCTTTAAGCAGTAACCAGTTATAGAACTTAGACAGAGGATATGTTCTTAGGAAAGCACACTGAGCGTTTCATTTGTTAAAATTAGAATGGTCAGATTTTCCCAACAGCTCTCAGGTTTATGAAGTGAATGCTTCAATAGTACAAGCCATGGTAACCATAGGTACGATCAATGTTGAGCTAACTAATCTTCATGAGGATAGTTAAAGCTTCATCGCAATTGGCCTGCTTCATGTTAGGAAAGGTAAATTAAGACTGTCCATCTTACAATCACCATTAAGTGACCTCTGGTGAGAGGATTTGATTTGCTGTAATGACATTGACAGTATGTTTAAGCAGATTATTCAAGCAATCAAGCTCATGCATGAATACCATCCATGGCATAAGGTTGTGTAGGGTGACTGGCAGGTTGAAATTGCACCCTGAAGGACTTTAGGTGAAAGAGATATGAGAAAAAAAAGTATCTGACTGAGTAGCCTAATAACACATTGCATTACAGAGATAGGATGTTCCAATACCTCACAACAAAAGGCATCTATCTAAGCTGGGTTGTGCATAATTAAAATCAAAAAAGAAACCATCAAGTAATGAATCATTGTGTTTCACTCTGCATTGCAGCAGCCACTGCAACGACTACATTACTAAGCAGATGAATTACAGTTCTGGCTTTTTTGTAAAGAATTAATCACAAAACTTTTCTGTTAAATAAAATTCAGCTTTTACTGCACGGTGACATTTTCCTCCATTGAAAGATGGGTCATAGGCAATTATATTTAGTTGGGAGAAGAAGGAAAAAAATACTTAGTTTATGCTGACCGTAAAAGTGAGCATAGCTCCAAGAAACAAAAAAGACCAATAAAAAGTCCTAGGCAACAGAGATTGGTTGAAGGTGGAAATGATAGGCTAAGAATTCGATCAGAAGATATGAGGAAATGGAAAGTAAAGAGCTGTGGAAACTACATGGTCAGTCAGTTCAGCCTACCAAATGATTTTTAAAATGGACAAGAAGGAGCCACTGCTCAGATAATGGTTCAGCAGGTCAATGTACCACACAATGTGCTATCAATAAGATATCTCTTACCTGTGCTTACATAGAAACACCAGAGGCAATTTGTATCCCATCAATTAGTGTTAACCCTCCTTCTAAATAAATGGTCTGAATCACATTTATCTACCTTGTACCCATTTCCCTTTATCCTACATTTTGTTTCATTCACTGAACCACTTTATTTTGTTGTTGACATAACATCTGCCTCACCTCCTAACACTTGAAATTAATTTGACATCCACACAACTCTGTCTAAAGGAGCATTTCTTCCTGTCTGTTCTAAGTCTCTAGGCTTTAATTTTGTCCTAATATTGCTTTATTCTGGAACTCTCACATGTGATGCAGATTTTCACTTCTAAATAGGCCAAGGAATCTGAGCTGAGTTTTGTTTAACCTAGACCATGCGATTTCTTAATTATCTCAATTCTAACGAACTGTTGACCTCCTTCCCGCCCCTTTGGAGAGAGTAATCACTAATTAGTTGGTAACCAGCTGAAATTAATGGCATTCTGCCCATGCTAGGTAGAAACCAGGACCTATCTGAGACCAACATGTTGAGCAATGCAATTCAATTCTCCTTAAACTGTGTGAGTGCCTTTCCTTCTTCTGAACGTAATAGGAACACATAAGTGCTCATCTGGTTTCATGACCAGCCCTTGGACAACAGGTTCGACTTCAGTGTTTCTTCAGCAAGTTTCAAGTATCTGTAGAACTTAATTTGCCACGATACTTATTCACCCATTCACTTCCTCAACCAATTCCTATGCCAATTTTTATTGCCTTGAATCCGGCATGAAACATTTACTCTTGCTGTCTAGATTGATGCTTTGGTACACCCCCAACCTTTGTTCCTTTAAGTGCAGAAGCAACATATTTGAGCTTCCCTAGTGCACCACTAACCACAACGTCACTAAACCCGAACCATCCATCACTGTTGTGCCTTTTCTGAAGAAGGGTCCAGACCCAAAACGTCAGCCTTCCTGCTCCTCTGATGCTGCTTGGCCTGCTGTGTTCATCCAGCTCTACACCTTGTTATCTCTGTTGTGCCTTGCCGTGTTGCTGAAGCCATCCACTTTTTCACTCTTTTTGACTAACAGTAACAATGACTAAATCACCAACGAGAATCATTTGGACTGTAAATGATGTCTCTTTTAAAGGACATAAACAATAAATCTCCAAATGTAATAGAATGAACAGAATGTAAATAAGTACAGTGTAAGTTTTTGAAAAAGCAAAAGAACTGCTGATTCTGGAAATCTGAAAGAGAAACAGATATTTCTGGAACAGCTGAGCAGGTCTGGCAGCACCTATGGAGTTAATGTTTCAGGTCCGGTGACCCTTCTTCAGAACTCAGAATGTTAACTTTGATTTCTCGCCACAGATTTCTCAGCTATTTCTGTCTTTGTTACAATATAAGTAAGTTCAATACTGAAACGTCCAAAGCTATCGATGATGGAGAATTCAATAAACTCAGCATTCAGAGTGAAGAAGATTTTTTTTTATCTTTATCCAAAATGATCAATGAAAGTGTGCCCCATTGTTTGAGATTCTCTCCTCTGTCAAGCCCCATTCATAAAATTAAATAATTCAACATGATCTCACATTCTTCCAAGCTCCAGAAAATTTAGATTCAGTTTGCTAACCCTCTCATCATAGGAGAGATCCTTTGCTGTACTGCCTCAATGTCAGTTTCTTGCCTTAAATATGGAGATCAAAACTGCACACAGGTGGTGTCACCAAAGTCCTGCATAATTGTAGCAATGCTTCTTTATGGTTATACTACAATTTCTTTGCAAGAAAGTTTGCTTTCTTAATTGCTTGCAGCACTTGTATGCTAATGTTTTGTGTTCCTTGTATATAAGTCTCTGACCATCAACATTTACAAATGACTTGCTTTGCTATTTTTGCCATCAAAGTGATTAATGTCACTTCCACAACCCCTTTGGCCCACTTTGTAATAAACTCACTTAATCTGTATTAAGCTGTTTGTAGCGATTTTATGTCATCCTCACAGTCTGCATTTCCATCTGACTCAGCAAACATAAATGCCTTCCTCTCAGTCTCTTCATCTAAGTCAACGATACGGATTGCAAATGGCTGAGGCCCTAGCACTAATCCCTGCAGCACTCCATTGGTCATAGCCTGCCATCTTGAAAATGCCCTATTTATCCCTACTGTATTTCCTGTCTATGAGCCAACACTGTGCCTATGCAAATGTATCATTCCAAAATCCATGAGCATTTATCTTCTTTGTTAAACTTTTATGTGGCTCCTTTTGGAAGTTCAAGTTTACTGATTTCCCTTTGTCTATACTACTAGTTACATGCTCAATAATAAACTCATCAGACTTGTACAACAGGACACCCCTTTCATGAAATCATTTTGACTTTGTTTGACCATACAGTGTTTGTCTAAGTGCATTGTTAAAACTGCCTCAATGATAGATTCCAGTGCTGTTCTGATGATTGATATCAAACTAACTGACCTATTGTCTCTGTTTTCTACTTCCATCCTTTCTTGAATAGTAATGTTATGTTTGCTGCCTTCCAATCTGCACTGGTCCAGAATTTAGGGAAGTTTGGAAAGTTTTGGCTAGGGTCACATTTGGCACTTTTAGAACCCTTAGGATGCAGGTCATCAGAGCCTGGGGGTTTGTCCAATTTTAGGTTTTTTGGGTTTCTCCAGTCCCTTTTTATCAGCTGATATGGACTATCTTGAATTCCTCATTCTTTAATTCCCCAAGTTACTGTTTATTTCTGGCGTGCAATCCATGTCTTCCACTGGAATGATGACAAAATATTTGTTCGATGCCTCTGCCATTTTTTCATTCCTCGCGATAATTTTTCTGATCTCTGTTTCCGAGACCCTAACGTTTATTTTAACTGCTGTCTCTTCCTTTTTTTCATTCATTTATAATAGCTCGTAGCAACATTTTAATCCACTTATTTTAATCTAATACTATCTTTGACCTCCTAGTTAAGCCACAAATGCATCTTTCTCACCAAGTTTTTGTTTCCCAATGAAGTGTATCTTTATTGAAGGTTTCTTTAAAAGTTTTCTATTGTTTATTTGCAGTGATTCCTTTCAGTCTATTCACTCAATGGATGTTAGCCAGCACTCCCCTCATCTCAATGTACTTAGCTTAATTTAAGTTTAAGATTCTTGTTGGTGATTGAACTATGTTTGGTTTCTGTATTCATTATCTGCTCCAAGCCCTCCAAGGCCCAGCCATAATAGAAATTATCAGCTTATTGATGGATTATGCGCAGTCCCTTTTCAGGGATAATTGAATACAGATGAAGTGAGGCGAGCAGATAATCAGCACTCCATCCAACATATTCTCAATGGACAGGTTAATAGTGAGGCCCAAGAGCAGAGTGAAAGATAATTTTTTGGACCTTACTGCTTAATTCTACCAGGTGTTGACTCCACTTTACTATATTAACCACTTACACTTTGCCTCAGACTACTTCTTCATCCATTTCTTTGTGATCTCATGAGTCAATAATTCTGAAGTTGTTTCGGCTGCTCTCTCATCCTCAATCCAATGTTGAATTTTTGGCTCCTGACTATTTCTTAACTTGCACCAGATACTATTCATCTGATATCAACCTTCTTGCTGAGTTCTATTAGCTTCATGGTATGCAAAATTTTCAAATTAATATCCTCACTTTGGTGTACAAATTCATTCCTCAACTAACTCGTTCCTCTCTCCATAACCTCTTCCAGTCTTCTATTTACTTAGAGTTTTCAGTCCTGTAATTTTGATCTTTGAAATATTCCCCTTTCCTATTGCCTACCTGTGATGGTTGTTTCTTCATCAGCCTAAGTAAGCTGTTGTGTAATTGAAAGCATAACAGCATCCACATTCTGCCTCCCTTTCTCTCCTCTTGAGCATCCTTAAGACCCTCTTAATTGTTCAAACTTTTGAGAATACCTCTTACTGTCTTGTCTTGGCATTCTGTAATGTCTTACTACATGTATGTCAAGCATCTTTGGATATTTTTTGATGTTAATGATGCTACATAAATGCAAGTTGTTTGTGTTTAAATTTAGTTGCAAGTGGTAGCAGATACTTATAATATGTGTTCTAGCAATCAAAGTAAGTAATTGTGCTCCTACATTTGGCAGACATACAGGAGGCTGAAAGAACACAGCAAGCCAGGCAGCATTTAGAGGAAAGGAGTAGTCAATACTTCGAGTATTACCCTTCCTCAGGACTGAAGGGTTATACCCAAAACATTGACTGCTCCTGTCCTCCTGATGCTGCATGGCTTGCTGTGTTCTTCCAGCTTCCTGTTTGTCTACCTTAGATTCTAGCATCTGTAACTTTTTTGTCTTTTCTTACAGTTGGCTCTGGATAAATTGTTCCTAAGGTACTTGACAGGCCCTTTTAAAAAAAAAAGTCTTTTTCTTGTTGAGTTGAAGAAGACAGATGCCTTTCACTGTTGATTCTGTTGCTGACTTTTAAAGCTATTGGTTGTGATCACATAGATTCTGTAGACAGACATTGCATTTTATCCACATCAAATAGTTACAAGTTTTAGACAAGCTTGCAGGGACATCAAATGCACTCGATCTTTACTCCTTTTATCTGCTGAATAGATTTGAGCTGTGTTGGTTTTGTCAGTTCTATTAGAAGAGCTTTGTCAAATCCATGAATTCTCAACATGTACTGATTGGACAAAAAGGTGGGCTAGTACTTCTCCAAGATAAGATCCTTTCAACAAGAATTGGAAGGCGTTTTGTACGATTGAGCATTTTACATTTCAGCTGCCTGTGAATCTAACTTATTTTCATGCTTCACATAAGAACAATTCAAATCATATGGCCCTTGAGGTGAGCATAATCAAAAGCATGATTGAATATGAAGAGATCTTGTGAACAATCCACAGAAATTTTCCTGCAGATCCAACTTGAGCAGAACAACTCGTAATTGCATTATTTTGTATTGATAAAACATATACAGTCTTATTTTGATGACAGCAAGGATCAGGAGAAATTAGATTTGGACCAGAAGAAATTATGTTCATTCAATTAAACATGAAAGATAGAATTTAGAGTCCTCCAGTGAATTGATAGAAAAATGTTGTGCATATGTTCAAGCATGAAAACATCGGGCAGAATCTTATGGGATCTACGTGACATGGATTATGGCAAGATTTGTAGCGGAATCAGACAGACACCTGGTGAGGCCTATCTTTATGTGGGGACTATCTCACTGTACCTTTTATGCTTTTGCTGAGTGGTATGTTGAGTTTCTCAATAGGCAGCAGTGAGCTGCCGATTAAGGGGGATTATCGCTTGTTAAATATCTTATTAGTAGTCCAACTCACCTCATTGACACTCAGCTTCCCATATTATCAAATATGCCAAACAAGCTGGATACTGAGAATTCTTGACATGGAAGTCAGAGTATGGCATCTTCAACTTGCCATATGCTTTGAAAGATTTCCATGTTGCACACCGGGCACTGACATCTCAGAGCACACTCCATGGGCATTCTCCAACTGCACCACATGTCCATGGACCTTAGCATCTGACATGTGCCAGACCCACATGGCACATCTCTGATCCACTTAGCGGATACTTCTGCACCTCAAGGCTGAATCTCATGCTTCCCCAGCAACAGGAATTGTAATGCTACAGGTGGGTCATTGTGCGTTCAGGGATACCTACCCAACTCAGGCTGCATCCCTAGGATTATCTTGCTCGCACATGCTCAGAGTGGGCACTACCTGGTTGCTCACAGTACCCCTGCCTTGCTTTGTCTTGTCTTGGCTTTGCATATTTTGGCCCCCCATCCAGAGCCCCGAGGCCCATGTCACTTCTGGCTTGATTTGCCATTTAGCACAAACACAAAGTCAAGAGGCTTGTCATGGGTGTAAGCAGTCCACAGTCAAGTCGAGGGAGATAACTTACTTTATAAGTAGTAGGAACTGCAGATGCTGGAGAATCTGAGATAACAAGGTGTAGAGCTGGATGAACACAGCAGCTTTTCTGAAGAAACTTTTCTGAAGAAGGGTCTAGGCCCGAAATGTCAGCTTTCCTGCTCCTCCGATGCTGCTTGACCTGCTGTGTTCATCCAGCTCTATGCCTTGTTATCTCAGATAACTTACTTTGTCAGGACTCCTAAGTGTTGGCTAATGTCTTCCTCTGGTACCAGTGCAATAGCTTGGACATGGTCAGTCAGCCATTCAGCATGTTTAGAATCAAGAATCTCTCCACATAAGGGGTGAGGAGTTAAATGTCAGGCATACCCTCCGAACAATCTTTCTGCTCTATTGTGGGCTGTTCCCCTTCTGGAATGAGAAAAGAAGCAGGTATTATGGAAAATGGAAGTCAATGGCACAACTGTTAGTTTTGTTGTTGGTGGAGAGATGTCCAAGTCAGTGATTGGGCATACAGGGTTAGTGGCTTCAGGGTTTGGGGTGGGTGAGAGCAAACATGAGAAGGGGATGTAGACAATAGTGAGAATGGTAGAGTATGAGCCTTGGTGAGAAGTTGGTACAGAAACAGAGATTGAGTGAGGCTGTGGTATTGGAGAGAAGATTATGGCACTTATTGAATTTAATTGAATGATATATTGTCACTTGCATTTTACAGTGAATAATACAGTAAAATACAGTGAAAACCTTCAACTGTCACCACAATCTGGTGCCATTTTGAATTGTTTAAGAATAAAAAGGACAAAAATATATAGCTGAAAGAGAGTTTACCTTTGTTCTGCCATCTCCACCATGAGTCCTGACAGGCTCACCAATGATATCCGTGCCTCCACACCCCTCCTCCACCCCTCGCTGCCATCTGTGCACTGGCAAAGTGAAGAAGGTCAATGACCTTGTTATATTGCTGTGCATTCTTCCAAATCTGAAACTGTGTTAACCCAGGTGGAAACCTTGGACCAAGCTGGCTGAGTCTGGTGTCTTTACTTCCACTCCTGATCCTGGGGACAAGAATGTGCCATATCTGCCCTACCCTGTCCAGCAGGACCTCCAGGCCGTCACATGCACAGTGGGGCACTGATTTCCCCCTGTCTGCTATATCCAGAGCAAAGGTCAACAATTGGGCATGCCATTTGGGACTGACAGTACCTGTCTTTTAAAGATGACATGGGGTAGGGAATGCTGGGCTAGTGACTCATATCTGCTGAGTGGTGAGTTGTTCTAGGAACTCTGCATGGTAAGCTTAGGCTAGAGTTGAAAATGAGGGATCACATAAGGTTGGGATAGGTAATTAATGTTTGGTAAGAGAAGTGATAAATCTCACAGGGCTTGATGGCAAGGATCCTTCGGAAAAACTTGATGCAACTCACACTTAGCTTAATAAATGAAAGAATTTCTCTATGGCTGAATTTTTAGGCACCAAAGGAGGCTATTCAGCCTATTGTGTTTATGGTACCCAAAAGCTGTGCTATCCATCCCAACTGCAGTCTCCAACTTCAGATGCATTTCTCTGTCAGTAATGGCACTTCAAAGGTATATCCTTTTTTTTAATTTTAGTGAGGATTCTCACCTCTATCACTCTCTCAGGTGGAGTTCCTAACCCCACCATTCTCTGGGTGAAAAAATTTCTCATCATCTGCACCCTCAGACTTCTAATTACTTCAAACCTATGTTCCATGTTAGTTAGCTAAGGAAAAAAAAGATTCTTCTTTCCCACTCAAACTAGATTTCAGGAAAATTTACACACCTCAGTCAAAGCTCCACTCAACCTCCTGTATCCAATGAACTCATGTCTGACTAATCTTTCTTCACATCGACACTTCCCCATACTTGACAATATCCTCACAAACCTCTTCCTCACCTTTCGTGTGATCACATTCTTCCTGTAATTCAGTGACCTGAACTATATAGAATACTTTAGTACTAATCAAACACTGATGCTTACACAGTCTAGCAGAGCTTTATTACTCATATTTTAGTCTTGGTCAATTAAAAAAAGAATCAATGAAGGCTCTGATCTGTCTTTTTTGATCTCTTTGTCCTGCTAACTTCAAAGGTTTATGTATATGCAATCCAAGGTCACTCTGTTCACTTACATTGTTAGGTATTCACCAATCATTGTGCATTGCCTTACTTGCCCTCCCAAAATTTGTCATCACTATTGGCTGCATTGAAAAGCCTGAAATGACAATGTAACTAATTTGTTTTGTTTTCCGCATATAATGCCTACAATTCCTCCTGTTGTGTGGTGAAAATGTATGAATGACAAAATGGGATGAATCAAGTTGACTACCAATCAATGCGTGAGCTTTATTTTTGTGGAACTACAAAAGTTGACTGAATGCAAAATAATAAAAGTCAACTCACCTGTGCTTGCTTAAGCACTTTACAGCAAATCAGAATGAAGTTCTTGGGCACCGTGTTTCCATGGGCAGGGTACATAGAAACATAGAAGATAGGAGCAGGAGGAGGCCATTCAGCCCTTCGAGCCTGCTCCGCCATTCATCATGATCATGGCTGATCGTCCAACTCAATAGCCTAATCCTGCTTTCTCCCCATAACATTTGATTCCATTTGCCCCAAGTCTGATATCTCATCGCTTCCTGAATACATTCAGTGTTTTGGCATCAACTGCTTCCTGTGGTAATGAATTCCTCAGGTTCACCACTCTTTGGGTGAAGAAATGTCTCCTCATCTCCTTCCTAAATTGTTTACCCTGAACTCTCATACTGTGACCCCTGGTTGGCAAAAGAATAACAAGAATCATTATAAAACAGAAAGCATGTCAATGATACCAATGGCTGTGATGAAGATGAACAGAAGAAAAACCCCTTAAAGAGAACCTTGAAACTTCTTCTGATGTCATTCTGGCCAAGAGAATGAGGACCTTGAAACATTATGAAGGTTTCAATTATTTTCTGCTCATCACCACCTGGAATTTCTGGAATTCTTGTTAGTTACAAAGGCATTTTGAAACATTATTATTGGGTCTTGTTCCCTAAGAGGTGACATTGTATGAGGGTCCTTTGAGTTGACCATGCAGGTAGTTACCAATCTATCATCACCACAGGTCTTGATACATATACGACAGCTATAAGAATGGTGTTGCTTTCTCTGTTCCTTGCTGTACAGCCAGACTTAGACTAATATGTCAGAGGTTTCAGAGGCTGGTTTTCCCCTCCCTGGGAGTGGCAAGAAAGGTGGCAAATTACTGAGTAAACTGACCTGGTGAGAAACATACCCTCTTCCAGTCAGCTCTGCATTTAGCTGCTGGTTGAGAAGGCCCACAGGTGATTTTTGAATATTTTCGAATCAATCTGTTGATGTTATTATTGTAGCAGGTGGGTTTTCAAAAACTGGTCTTCTCACTCAGAGATAGGGACACCATCACTGCACCACAAGAGCCCACCCATGGGAGACTTTATTAACATACCCACAATTAAGGCCTCTACATGGTCCACTAGTGACCTCTAAATAGCGTCAACCCACCCTTACTCCCTCAATTGCCTGTCTCCCTGATGGTCCAAAAAGTTGGTTTGTTTCCCAAGTGTGATACTATTTGTGACTTGCCCACCGACCAGGTTTCGGGTTTCCGACAATCAGTCACCGCGTCCAGCAGTCCCTGTGGCTCATCTTTACAGGAATACTGGGCTCAACTCCCACCAACATCTACAGCCCTTAGAATAAATGTGCAACTAGCTAAGGCACTGCCTCCCAAGTCAAGTTTGTGGACAGAGCAATATTCACAATATCAGGAGCAAAAATTCAGGTCTTATTCTGAACTCTGCTGTCAAGCAGGCTACTGCTGGATGAGTTCATAAAGAAAACCTATCAATTTGATTGAAGGAAGGCAGAAATCCCTGTCCCAGTGAAACTTCACCCTCACAATAATTAATGTCTGTGGGAGAGGATGGGATGGAAATCAAAGGAAAATTAGGAAAGTAAAATTACAAAACTAACAACTTCAGGTTTTATGAATACCTATTCCAGGTAATGACACTACTGCTTATCACTTTGAAACCTATTTCCTGAATTCTGAAATAGGATCATTTTTCAAATCAGGAGGGGCCTATTAACAACAGTTCCAGCAGGACCGTGGCCACCAGCAATCTTTTCTGAATTTGTGAAGTGAGAAGTGAAGTTCTCTGGAGCTCACAGTCCATTCACCATGACAAAATATAGGCAAAAATGATGAATGCTGGCTGAAGTGTTTTCTCATACCTGGAAAGTTACAATTTGTAGCTGTAGTGCCCCTTCATGTCACCCACTTACTTCATCAACAATTGGATCACAAAAGCAGCCTGGATCACTCCAGGTCAGATTTTGTTCTTCTGCCTATCATGAAAAGTATGAATCGTTCCACCAGCTCTACTGGCCTCCAAATGATATCGAGCCCATTGGAAAGCCAAAGAAGCAGAAGCTTCCATTGTCATGAATTGTCAGCTTACCCTCTATCACAAATCATTGTCCCAGAGGAGTCTGTCGATGAGATGCAACAGGAATTCACTGAATGGTTGCAAAGTTTCAGGGGCCATTGTGTAGCGATAATTTGGAAATAAAAAGGAAAGTCAGGAACTTTTATCAGAGAGCCGTCTCTGGAAAAATTAGTATTCAGCTTGAGTAACCTTTTCTTTTGTTTAATAATGTCTAAATAAGGGTGTAGACCCAAGAAACCTGAGGTTGTGTTTCAAATCTCTTACATCTGAGGAAATAAAAGCCTGAAATGCTGGAACTGCAAGGCCTTCTCATTAGCATGGATATTAAACTCACAGTGAAAATCCTTCCAACTGGGCTGGCTGGGTGAAATTTAACTGGATCTTATTCAGTTCCATTTGTACTGTATTGTTTATGAGGTTGAGATGGTGGGGGTTACTGGACAGACAGTGCAATGTTTTGTTGTCTTAGTGACGGTTTTTAATAATTTTGACCAAAAGGATATTAATACTGTGTCCCTTAAACAAAAAAAATGACTTTTGTCAAAGTTGTTTTGAAATGTTTTTGGTATCACAGTATCCTACTATGGCTGCAAATGTTGCAATCTAATGTATGCACAACCACTTGGGCACAGCGTGCATTTCTTTGCCTTAAATTTGAATAGAGGCCTGAAGCTGGGTTCCCTTATGTTAGCTTAATTCATTTCAGCTACCAGCAGCTAGAAATTACAAACACGCAAGTATTAGGCAGAATGTTTTCGTTTTTCAGCAATTTCTGTTTGTATTTTGACAATCAACTTACACGGATAGAAAATTAAATTGAAGACTGAAAGCATTACCTGTTCTGCTCGTGGTGCATTTTCTTATTTCTTATTAACTAACAGGAACATTTATGCCAATCTATAAAAATCCCTGTTATGGTTGGAGTTTCCTCAGCCCCTGCAAAGGAACGCTACTATCTGCAGAATGAATTAGATCCTTTAAAATTAAAGATACAGTGCTCATAATCCTTTTATGTAATAGTTTGTTTATTTCCCAAAAGTAAAGAACCAACAAACCACAAAATTTGTAATGAAATGTTTATGCACCCTAAGGTGACCAGACCCTTTTGTGAATTTTCATGCAGTACTAAGTTTCTGTTTGATTCCTTGACTTCACAAGTCATTTCTCCAGTGGGATTATCTCATCACATTGTCTCACATTGTTCACTTATATTATCTACGTATCAAGCTAATTGTCAACGTGGACATCAGCTTCTGCTGAAATTTTTCATTCTTAAATTCGAAATGCACGTGACTGCTGGAAGGAGTACACTTGAAGATATTGGAATTACAAGTTTTAAGCTTCTGCTATCCACTGAAGCCTCAACCACTGGTGTCACATATTTCACTATTATGGACTAAGAAGTTCTTTGTGTCACATTGACCTTTGAATTCCCAACATGTATTCATAAAAAGGCAGTTTTGTAAAGCTATGGCTGGTGTGTCTGGGTTCAGAACTGTTCCTCAAGTGAGATACTAAATCAATTATTTCCAACTAGAAGTCACTTCAGCACAAAAAGCAAAAGGATTGGAAAAGGAAGGATAAAATAAATGTCACTCACAAAATATCTTCTGTTTGAAGTATGTGAATCATCAATATTCTCAGTGAGAAGCACATTTCACTTTCAATCAAATTTTTTTCTATTCTTTTACAATGACTTACTGATGTTATTGTGGGATCAAAAGCTTTGAAATGTACATATTCAGCTATCAGAGTAGATGACAAGGGAAAATAACCAATCTTTGCATTAAAATGTTGGTTAATGTGTTCTTGGAATCATAGGATCATCCTAGCTTTAAAATTGAACATTGAAAGAGTAAATCTCAAGAACGTGAACAACTAAGAGGGGCTATTCCTTCAAAGGATGTTAAAGAATTAGCTCAAACTTATTCATTATGAGTTCAGTGGCATCACTAACAACACCAGTGACACTCACACTCTCGCCCTCACTCTGCCTCTCTCTTCTTCCCCCTACTCAATACTGTTCTTTATGAAATTCTGATATTTTTCATGCTCATTTATGTGGTGCCACTGCACAAATCACTGGATTAATTGAGATAACAAGGTGTAGAGCTGGATGAACACAGCAGGCCAAGCAGC
>NC_063335.1:14905690-15007987 GCF_021869965.1 Rhincodon typus
CAACACAGTGTGGAGTTGGAGGAACACAGTAGGTCAGGCGGCATCAGAGGAACAGGAAAGTCAGCGTTTCAAGTCGGGACACTTCATCAGAACTCTTTATGAGAAAGGAAATGTGGCTGTAGTAACGGGTTTGTCTCAGTATGTGGTCAAAGAGCTTCAGGGCAGAGAAGATCACTAGTGGGCTGCAGTGGGAGAGAGATCCACTGAGGTCTTTACGGAGGGAGAAGGACAACTTCTTCAAGGTGGGCATCCGTGGAAGATGCATCGCAGTAGGGTTTTAAGTCACCCAGAGATAACAAGAACTGCAGATGCTGGAGTCATAATAGAGTCATAGATTCATAGAGTTATACTGCATGGAAACAGACACTTTGGTCCAACTCGTCTGCACCAACCAGATGTTCTAAACCAATCTAGTCCCATTTGCCAACATCCGGCCCATATGCATCTAAACCCTTCCTATTCATGTACCCATCCTGATGCCATTTAAATGTTGTGATTGTACACACCTTCGTCACCTCTTCTGGCAGCTCATTCCATACATGCACCACCCTCTAAGTGAAAATGTCACCCCTCAGGTCCCTTTTAAATCTTTATGTTTGTCTTAAAATTCTATGAAGACCAATTTAATCATCATTCAATTGATAAGGAGCTACTCTTGCACTTGTTCTTAGATATGAAACATCTTACTATTATACTGCTATATCCATGCAGAAAGGTTTGTTCAGTCTCAACCCACAGGCCTGTTTATCAATGGTTACAGAGATAGTAGGAACTGCCGATGCTGGAGAATCTGAGATAACAAGGTGTAGAGAGCTGGATGAACACAGCAGGCCAGGCAGCATCAGAGGAGCAGGAAAGCTGACGTTTCGGGTCAAGACCCTTCTGAGTCTCGACCCGAAACGTCAGCTTTCCTACTCCTCTGATGCTGCTTGGCCTACTGTGTTCATCCAGCTCTACACCCTGTTTATCAATGGTTCTGCTTTCTGCTGACATTTTTCATAAAAATGCCCCTGATAACGCACAGTGTTGCACTTTTTACCTGCAGAATTGAAGGGTGAAACCGTCTATGCTGTCCTTTCTTGATATGAATAATGTTGAATGAATTTCACAATAAGCCAATAGGAAATTAAAACCTGCTTAAATTAGATAATAGCATTAAGCTTTGTGCATACAGCATTTATTTTCCATCTGAATTCTTGGTAAACAAATTGCTGCTTATGTCAATATAGTTCTCCTTATAAAAGCTGCATCTTATTATCTGAAACAAAAACAAAAATTGCTGGAGAATCTAAGCAGGTCTGGCATCATCTCGTCAGTCATTGGACTCAAAACATTAACACAATTTCTCTCCACAAATGCTGCTAGCCCTGCTGAGCTTCTGCAGAAATATCTGCTTTTGTTTCAGTTTTCCAGTGTCCGTAGTTCTTTGTTTCAAGTTAGTGCGTGTTATTATTGTGTAGCAACAATTTACAAAATATATCAGCAGACATCATACAGTGGAGTAATGTTATTCCATCTTGCAAAATGTAATTATTTTGCATTTGTGGTGTTAATTTATCAGGAAAATTACTGTTCATTCTGTTTTAGCACTGTCAATTATTTCCCTGTAACGCGTTATTACTTTTTCAGTAGGATCATCTCTCCCTGTCATTGATCATATTGTCAAGGGCATTTTTTTTCGTAAAACTGCAAAGTATCTCCCTTCTCTGTCAAACAACTCTGTGTATGGAGTCCATTCAAGTAGATGAGCAATCCTGGCCCCAAAACACTGAAGCTGGTGTTGTGTCGAAGCCACAGTGCAAATAAAGCAACAGTGACTCATATATTTTACAGAAATTCCAGTTTTCTGATTAAAAGCTGTAGCACATTTTCGTTTATGTTACAGATATATTTTGGAAGTTTGCCTGTCAGTTTTCCCAAAAGCATCATCTTTTTTCTGTAAAGAAGTGCCAGCTGTTCTATCTCTGTCAGCTTTTTTACCATTTCTGGATCTGGCAGAAACCATACCCATTTACCAAATTATATAATTTAGATAATGAACATTGCTTACAAAAGATGCTATGCTTGCACTTATGGCTCATCTAGAGAAACATATGAGAAAGGAAATATATAGGCTTCGCTAATGGAGTTAGATGAAGAGTGATAGGATGACAGCTCCTGAAAATAACTATATCAGCATGGACTAGTTAACCCAAATGATCTTTCTCATGCTGTGTGTTTCATGTAATTATATGTTTGATTTTGTGTTATGGTATCTGCAGAACTGTCTTTGCAATGTAATTAGTGCTGAACATAGTGAAAGAGAATTGCACGTTAATTTTATTATTTGGTAGTGTTTTATTAATTGATACTTCTTAAACAAAAACTACCTGGTTTTATTATGGGGCAACAAAAACAACACACACTTAGACAGAGATAGTAAGAATTATCAATGCTGGAGTCAGAGATAACACAGTGTGGAGCTGGAGGAACACAGCAGGCCAGGCAGCATCAGAGGGGCAGGAAAGCTGACGTTTCAGGTCGGGACCCTTCTTCAGAAAAAGTGTCCTGACCCAAAACATCAGCTTTCCTGCTCCTCTGATGCTGCCTGGCCTGCCGTGGTCCCCCAGCTCCTCACTGTGTTATATATACTTAGACAGAGCCTGAAACATTGCAAAACATTGAAAGGTGCTTCAATGGAACCTTATCTAATAAACTTTAATACTAAGGCACATCACACTTGGACTTACATACCTTTTAATGTCATAAAACATCCTAAGGTACTTTACAGAGATGTTACAAGGCAAAATATGACACTGAACCACATGAGAAAATTTTAAGGAAAATGACTGAAGTTTGGTCAAAAATGTCGGTTTTCTGAAGTGTCTCAAATGGGGGCAGCAAGGTGGAAAAGTGGAGAAATCTCAGAACAGAATTCCAGAGATGAGGACCCAGACGGCTGATAACCACTAATGGTGTTATAACTGAGATCAGGAATGTGGCAAAGAGACCAGAATTGGAAGAGCATTTATATCATGGAGGATTACAAAAATCGGGAACATGCTGAAGAGTTTTGAAAAGAAAACTGAGTATTTTTAAATCGAGGCATTATTTAAGTGGGGGTAGTAGGAACTGCAGATGCTGGAGAATCTGAGATAACAAGGTGTAGAGCTGGATGAACACAGCAGGCCAAGCAGCATCAGAGGAGCAGGAAGGCTGACATTTCGGGCCTAGACCCTTTCTTCTAATTCCATGTGTTTATTGATGGCCTTCTTGGTGGAGAACCAGGCCTCTAGAAATTCTTGTGCTTATCTCTGTTTGGTCTGTCCTAGGATCCTGACGTTGTCCCAATCGAACTGGTGGTTCTCCTTGTCTGTGTGTGGAGACAACTGAGTATTGGTCGTGTCTTTTTGTTGCTAGTTGGTGTTCATGTATTCTCGTAACCAGTTTCCTTCCTCTCTGTCCAATGTAATGTTTGTTGCAGTCCTTGCATGGAATCTTGTATATTACATTGGTTCTGTCCATAGTGGGTAAGGGGTCTTTGGTTGTTGTGAGCAGTTGGCATAGGGTTGATGTAGATTTGTGTGCTACTCTGATGCCGTGTGGCCGTGGGAGTATTGTGGTCAGTTCAGATACATTCTTGAAGTATAGTAATGAGACAAGTGTGTCGGGGCATACTGTATCTTCCTGTTGTTGTTTGTGTGATAGGCATTATTGGGCCTAGCTGTTCGGGTATCCGTTGTCTCTAAATACTTGGTGGAGGTATTCTTCTTCATTTTGGCATAGTTCTGGGTTACTGCAGTGTGTTGTGGTTCGTTTGAGCAGTGTGTTGTGGTTCGTTTGAACAGTGTTCAAACTGTGGTCTCATATATGCTACTGGTGCAACATCCAACAGCTGCCATAGAAAGAAAGGGAGAGAATCAATGGACAAGGAAATGTTAGAAAAGGTGTCAGGCTTTTAGGTGCTTCTTGAAGAACTGGTATGTCATAGAGAGGTGGAGGTATTTAAGTCAGGAATACCAGAGTGTTGAGATTAGGTCCCTGAGCTGCTAAGGTGACAGTGTTTAGCTGAACAATGCTGTTGGGGGAGTAGGGAATAAATGGAAGGAGACATAGAACAAGAGTTGATAACATAATGGTTTTGGCACCGGACAAGTAAACAAACAGCCTAGTCTAATGCTCTGGGAAAAAACGAAAGAACTAGCTTGCTGCAGTGTACCAGCGAAGCTCAGCGCAAGCTGGAAGAACAACACCTCATTTTCTACTTGGGGACCCTGCAGCCCTCTGGACACAATATCAAGTTCAACAATTTTAGGGCCTGAACTCTCCCATGTCCTTGCCCCATAACCACATTAACACATAGTCTGCCATTACACACTACCCATTGTTAGCCACTAACAGTCTCCATTAACAGCTATTCACCCTCCTAGTCTGATCATTATCCACTCCTTTTTCTGTCCAACTGTTCTTTTCTCTCTTTGGGCTCTATCCCCACCTATTGTTTACTCCTTACCCCCTTCCTCCCCCCCCATCCTATCGTCTGCGTATAAACCAACATTTTCCTAGCGACCATCAGTTCTGAGGAAGGGTCACTGCACCCAAAACATTAACCCTGATTTCTCTTCACAGATGCTGCCAGACTTGCTGAGCTTTTCCAGCAACTTCTGTTTTTGTTGGTAATGCTCTGGGGATATGGGTTCAAATTTCACCACTTCAGCTAGTGGAGTTGAATAAGAGTCAGGTAATACCTGGAATGTAAAGCTAATATCAGTTATAGTAACTATGGCAACAATCATTGGGTGTTATAAAGATCTATCTGCTTCGTCAATATATTTTAGGGAAAGAGTTCTGCTCTTGGTCTAATTACACGTAATTTCAGACACACAGCAGTGTGGTTTGCTTTTAACTACCCTCTACAATGGTCTAGGAAGACGCTTTGCTCAAAGGCAATTATGGAAAGGCAACAAATGCTGGCCTTGCCAGTGATATCCACGTGCCATGAAAGAAACAAAAGAATCGGTCTTAATGCAATAATGAAGTGTTGATGATGGCAAGATTTTAGCTTAACCTCATGTGAAATAGTTCAATTATGGTAATCAAACTTGCCAAATGTACGAGAGCGCACATAACTTGAAATGCTCATGTCCTCTTGGACTCCCTACAGTGTGGAAACAGGCCCTTCGGCCCAACAAGCCCACACTGACCCTCACAGCATCCCACCCAGACCCATCCCCTTATAACCCACCTAATCTACACATCCCTGAACACTACGGGCAATTTAGCATGGCCAATCCACCTAGGCTGTACATCTTTGGACAGTGGGAGGAAACCAGAGCACCTGGAGGAAAGCCACGCAGACACAAGGAGAACGTGCAAACTCCACACAGTCGCCTGAGGGTAGGATCGAGCCCGGGTCCCTGGTGCTGTGAGTCAGCAGTGCTAACCACTGAGCCACCGTACCGTCCTCTCAAGCTGTTTTGCTTTTATTGTTCACCGTTTATGCCATTAGCTCATTAAGCCTGAACTCTTACGCAAATATTGGGAGTACCATAATACAAGTAGAACAACTGAACAATATCCCATAGTCTCTTCTATCACTTAGAGTAAGTGTTTCTTCCTTCATTTGGGCTCATGTTCTGAAAGGTGCTTTGAGCTTTTGTTGAATCCATTTCTGGGTTGATGGATTCTTAAAACTAAACAACACCAATTAGCTATTTCTCTTCGTCCAACAAAAATTGAAGGTATTGAAAACATTATTTGCTGATGAATTTGCCAGTATTTCTTTTTGGAAAGCAGCTAACTTGAGGCCCAAGCACTACCCTGGGCAGATAGGTAATCCAAGCCATTTCAGAGAAGGTACTTATGCTTTTTCTTTGCCCCATTTGCTCCATTCCAATCTGCCTTCTCTCCGAATGAAATTCAGCTCCTTTGATTTTGTCTCCACAAAACCTTAGATACTTTTCCTTGTTGCATCCATTAATTTATAAAATCTTAGTGGAATATTTTTACATTGTGTCTTTTGTGAAACATTGTTGTGGGTGACAATTTGTAGCATCTAAATGGTAATTTATGAGAACATTTGGAAGGATTCTGTACTTGGCACATGGAAAGACATGTCATCAGAGACAATAAACATGGCAAGCAAACATCTGAGAGATAGCGCACAGAGAATTCAAGAAATCTTAAGACTCGTTACAGCTGGTTGTCCTCTCCTGGCGCTGTTCAGACCCATTAGTACAGAATGCACTAAAGTAATAGATAACACAGTGTTGATCTGGAGGAGCACAGCAGGCCAGGCAGCATCAGAGAAGCATGAAAGTTGATGTTTCGGGTCAGGACCCTTCTTCAGAAAAAGGGTTCCGACTCAAAACATCAGCTTTCATGCTTCTCTGATGCTGCCTGGCCTGCTGTGCTCCTCCAGCTCCACACTCTGTTATCTCTGACTCCAGCATCGGCAGTTCTTACTAACTCTGAGTGAGTTATGCACCAAAGTAATGTTGCTTAATACCAACGTCTTCAATGCCCATATGCCCTGTTAGGATCTCATTAAACTGCCGGTTATTGCTGAAAGCTGTTTTGGATGCAGGCCTGGCTGAGGATTTTCATTATTACCTCAGCCTTTCAGGCATGACCATCCTTGTATGGTTAGGTATGGTTACGGTCCTTTGAAAAAGTCAAAAAGCATTTAATATTGTCAGGTACTGGGTCAGGCTTTTGATTCAGATACTGCCAGATGAATACTGGTGTACTTTGAATTAAACATCCATTTACCATTTGTCAGTCAGCTCTCTTTATGTCAATTTATGGGTTCCGTTCTAAGTACTGTAATGTGTGCTACTGTGCTATTCCTGGGATGCTCACATTGCATTGATTTGCAGATGTTTCTGTGATCTTGTCTGTGATTAAACAACTGCTTTTTCAAAATTAGAGTGTAGGTGTGAAAGATGATGGTGTGGAAATAGAAAGGGGATGTTGTTTTGGCTTCATAGTTATTCCAGATAATGTGGTGCAGTTGGGTACTCTGGGAGGGTTTGGAGGAGGTTTTGAATTCTTGCATTTCGAACTTGCAGTGACAGATTTCCATGCTGGAATGTGATGTACCTTAGAAAGGAATTGGAGGTGGCAGTTAACTGACCCACCTTGAACTACCTGGTCTCAGCTCTGCTTTAATCAGGTAGAATCTCATGATGCTTGTTTCAGTAGTCAGAACCATTTCTGGGTCCCAATCCAGCAATGGTCTGCAATGTCAGATTTTCCAGGAGGTGGCTTTCTAATTGGTCAAATTAAGTTTAGTGAGGGGATGTGGTGAGGATGTGTTTCCGGAGGCTGTAGTTTCAATAGAAAGACCTAACGTAAGGGCATTCAACAATTTCACTGGGAGGTGTGATCCTGGAATTGTTAATAAAGAGACACATTTTCTAATCAACACGGTTAGAGATGATATTACACATTTCTGGAGCAGGTGAGACCTGAACCCTGGGCCTGCCTAGTCCAGAGGTAAGATGAAGAGACTTTATTGTTTCATTCAACTGAATTTCAGAATGTTACTATTTCCAATTATAGATACTTTCCTTATCAACCTGTTGAGAGATGTTCCTACATTTAGTAATATAGAATTGCTGTTCCTGTCCACTTTCAAACCAGGGACTTTTCATGCATGAGGTGATTTTGATAAACACAGCACATGAAGAGGCTTTTTTTATTAACCTATTTTTCTAATCAATCTGTTCAGACATATTATTACATACAGGGGAGGCCTATTCTGCTACTGGGAATCTTCTGGTGGAACCCTTGTGTTAGTCTCTCAGTTGCTCATTGTGAGTGACCTGTTACTGTCACCCTTGTCTCCAATATCACTTGCAGTTCCAACTTCAAATCTGCCTCTCTGGCACTAAGTAGATTCCAACAATAATGATAGTCTTTATGTCTGGTATTTCTCAATTTCTCATCAATGGTCATCTGAAGAGTATTGATTGTGTGCAATTTGATAACGGTAATGTGCTGAATATCTAGGGGAGGCGCTGTCTTTTTGAAGATTGTCACTGAATGGCACTCGGCAGGCTTAAATGTAACCACTTCTATTCCCTAACCTGAAACATGGTACAATAAGGTTCATTTAAATCATGACAATATAACTGATCACATGACACTGACATCAGTAAGAGAGAAAGCACCATTTGAGAATGTGCATATGATGGGAAAGATCCTCAACGAGGCAATTGTATTTGATAACTTACTATGTACAATGTAAATAAAGGGTTATTATAGTACATAATGAAATGAAGAGCCTCACTAAATGTAGAGGAGCAAACAGCCTCAGAGTCAATGGATGTCCACTCATCCGCAGCCCAGCATACTCAGACTGATCTCTCATTACGCAGACAGGAGTATTGCCTTAAAGCACAGGATAATGCATCAGTGTTGCCAGGTCTTCCTGCATGGAAGTGTGGACTGATTCATAATCTGAGAAATTATGAATGGAGATGAACTGTATATTCATCAATAAGCATCCCTTCTGGCCTTGATAAATCAATGATAAAGCAGTTGAAAATGTGTTGACCTAAGATATTCTGAGGAACTCATACAAAAAGGCCTATAGGATGTGATGATCAGAGTACCACTTTCCTTTCTGCTAGGTTTGATTTCACCCAGTAAAGAGCTTTCTCTCTAATTTCACTGATTTCATTTCTGCGAGGGCTTCAGTTTACATCGATGTGCTGAGCTCTCCACAAAGTGAAAATGGGAATGTTCATGGCGTCACCTCTTTCTGTTAGTTGTATAATTGCCCAGCAGCTTTCAACTGGATGTGGCAGGATTGCAGAGCTTTGTTCTGATCCGTTAGTTTTACTATTGTTTAACACTGTTTAGAGTGGATTGTTTCAATTGTTTAATTTCAGTAGCAGCCAAGAAGAATTATTGTTTCCGCTTCTCCGCTTCATAGTAAGTTACATTCCGAAAGGAAGGGGAGGATTCACATCTAAATTTATATTGAAAATTCCTTAGCTTAAGTTGTCATCCTGTAATTAAATCATCCCATGTGCTCTATTGCTATTTTAATTCAGTTTTGCATATTCCAGCTCCTTAGTCTGTGTTGTTTATTGTTATAAATTGTTTTGTTTAATTTTAATTATTGAAATTAATAATTATTAAATTTAATACTTTATCATTCCTCTCTGGCCACAGGAGAAGTGCTAGAATACTGAAGGGCAGTTAATATCGTGTTATTATTCATGAAAGGAGCAAAGGATAAACCAGGAAACTACAAGCCAGTCAATCTAACCTCACCAGTGGGGAAAATATTGGAATCATTTTTGGGGGATAGAATTAATCTGCACTTGGAAAGGGTAGGGAACAGCCAGCATGGTTTTGTTCAGGGGAGGTAATGTCTGCCTAACTTGATTGAATTTTTCAAAGTGGTGACCAGGTGTGTAGATTAGGACAATGCATTTGATGTAGTCCATTTGGACTTCAGCAAGGTTTTTGATAAGGTCCTGCATGGGAGACTGAAAGTGAAGGTAAGAGCCTATGGGATCCAAGAATATTTGGCTAATTGGATACAGAATTGGCTGAGAGTCAGGAAGCTCAGAGTTAGGGTAGGTTCTCACCAATCCTCCTTCCGATGCTAGTCAAAAAAGTTTATTCATTGCCCTGTGGTAGAGGACAGACCATCAATAGGACTCAACAGAAGAGGCACTTATTTTAATTGGCAGGTTTTTTGGGGGGTTTGTTTTGAACATCTCAGTAAGTATGTACAGGATTACATTAACTCTTGGACATATTAATGATGTGGAGACGCCGGTATTGGACAGCAGTGGATAAGGTCAAAGGTCACACGCCACCAGGTTATAGTCCAACAGATTTAATTTAAAATCACAGGCTTTCCGAGTATTGCTCCTTCCTCAGGTGAAGTCACTTCACCTGACAAAGGAGCAGTGCTCCAAAAGGTTGCGATTTTAAATAAATGTGTTGGTCTATAACCTGGTGACACGCGACTTTTGATTTGGGCGTAATAAGTAGAACTAACAAGAGGAAGATGAGACATTAACATTTCCACCAGGAGACTGTTCAACAGCTATCTGTCTGAATTGTTCCATGCTCCATTGATTGGCTCTGTAATACATTGGAAAGTGTTTCAATTTGGCTCAGGCTAACTCTTCCATATTCATTACGTAATGTTCTCCACCTGCCTGCTGAGCTGAGTTGTAGTGAGAGGTTGTGCTTTGGAGGAATTTCCTCCACTACCACCTACATTGCTGGGTGAGCTAAAAAGCCTGTTTTTTTATTTTAACTTTTTTTAAAAAGCACTTGGGGGAGAGTGCACCCTCACCCAGATGCTGATTCTGAACTAAAGGCTCTCAGATTGGCCTTGTAACTTCCAGAACCTGAAGGCTGTGTCCAGTTGAATGAAAGGCCTGCTCTCTGGCAGTGAATTTTGCCATAAATTCATGGAAAATTCGAGGCAAGTGCCTGTTCAGGCTTCTGCTCCTCAATTGATTTTGACAGAGATGTTCTTGAACCTGTTAGAAAATTCTGTTCCTAGTGTTAAATACTTTTTTTTATGGGCAATGGTGTGTTGAGAAGATCCAGATTAATCTGCCTGTATCTGTCACCTTCACTTGCTCTACTACCAAGGGACAGTAACAGCAGTATGTAGTATCTGCAAGATACACTATAACTCACCGAAGTTTCATCATTTCTTCCAAATGTGGAATTCCTTTCCATCCCATAAGTGCTGTAGGTGCACCTTCACCACATGGACTGTAATGGCACAGGAAGATGGTTTCCCCACCTTCTCATTTCATGGGTAGTAACCACTGGCCTAATCAGTAAATACATTAAAAAAAAATACAGGATATAATCTGTGCAATTTTCATCTCAAGTTGTCTTCGCCAAGTGCAGATCTGACCAAGAGCAACATGGGTGGCAATCCCACCCCAACCAGAACATGGATTGAACCCCATATTTTATTACTCATTTACTCCAATATGGCTATGCAACCAACTGGACCTTCAAGGGTTGCTGTGAAACCATAAATATTTATGTACATATTTCAACTGAAATTGCTATTTTCTTTTAAAAGCCGAAGCTAGCTGCTGTGACTTAATGAATATCAGGCGCTAAGTGTTAACTGATGACCACTCCAGACCATCATCCTGCCTGCATCGCAATTACTTCAGCTCCAGGGAGGCTGAGAAAGAGTTGTAGGACCAACTGGTAAACCAGTGTGACCAGGCTGTGAGTTTGGTGGAACAAGTCCTTCAACCCACACAAATTTGTATTGGACTGGACCTAAATCATGGGGTAGCCTCTGAAAGCTACCCCCCTTACTCTTTGATCCTCATTTACCCCACTCTTCCCACATCCCCCAAACTCAGAACCACCCTGATGTCCCCAAACACGTACTTTTATCAACAGTAATCCTACACTAGGGGGTCTGGGATTACGTGGGGTGTGGTGGGGTTGCGGTGCGAGGTGGTGGTACCCTGGCAGCAGACACAGCTTCTGCCATTGGACCAGTGAATTCTGCAGCAGGCTGGCTCAGTTTGGCAAGGGAGCTAATTTCATCTTAGGTACGGTCGTACAGTGTCTGCTCTTTTGGAATGCACACATGAGCTGCCTCAGCTGCCAAATAATCAGCTTCAGGGTCAAGGATCAATTTCTGTAAAGATTCGAAGGGAAGTGGCTTCTGCTTCCTGATATAAGGAAGAGCTTACCAATACTTTGTGTCATTCCTGATTATCGTTGTTTCTCTGGAAAAAGGAGTGCTGACATATCTTCATTACTTAGCAGCAAGGGAAACTGATGTCATTCCATTACACTCTGAATGATGAACCACTACCCGAGGGAAACAGATTTTGCAAATCCTTCAATTTTTTTGGGGGAGAGTCCAGCTGTAGTAGAACAGTGGTGTACCAGGATTGAAAGAGACTAGTCACAAGATGAAATGCTAGACCTATAAAATAGTGTTTGAGGAATGAGGGCATGGGTATGATCAGGACCCTCGTGTTAATAATTTGTTGGTGGAACAGATCCTGGATCTTCCTACACTCTTTAAAAACAGTATTAACATGGAACTACCTAAATTAGAAGCACTCCATATGGCCAAGGGGCTCACATGGAGAACAAGGGAAACGTTTATGAATGAACACACGTGCGCCCCATGCACAAATAAGGTAAACAAGCGCGTGGGAATTTTGTTATCAGCCCTCAGCATGATGGCGACAGAGTAGGCAGCACCTGGGCTCCTGAATCCAGTCTTCAGCCACTTTGTTCTCTTTCTTTTTCCATTCTTCCCCTTCTTCTTCTGTCAGTTTTATTTAGTTTTCGCTCAAACTTAGCTTCGGTAGGAAGGTACCTTTGAATTGCTGCAGAGTGATGGCAGCGTCTTCAGAGGCAGGGCCTGTGAAGCCTGGAGTGGAACTCACCCTTCTGCGTGGAATGGACCCCTGGCAGCAGCATGACACGGGCTGGGCATAGCCCAGAGCATGACTGTAGCAGCAGAGAAGGAAATGTTGGACTCTCTCAAAGTTATCTTTCTTTTTTTAAAAATTTAATTTTAAGTTAATGTGAATGGTGCCCATGCATGGCAATGGTACGCATTCCTCACTGTATTTTGTATGGAATACATGTGACAATAAATGATTCAATTCACTGCAAAGTAATTAAAAAGCAGTAAGTCAAAACTGCGAAAAATGACTGTTTCATGCAAATTTCTTGCAAACCCTTCAGAAAGACACCCGCTGTTTGAGAAATTACAGAAGAAAGGGATGCTGTGATGGTAGGGATGCTGTGATGGTGGAAAAGCCCATTCATTTACTGAAACATTCAAAGCTCAAAGATTACTGTGAATTGTTGGTTAAGGAAAATATTTTGTTACAAGTTGAAAAATAAGTTCTCGAGAGAGATTTCTTACCAAGGTTGCTGGAGATTTTCCTGGAAAGGCAAACTTTTATCAATGAACAAGATCAAATTGAGAATGATTGATATTTTTAAGAAGTTAGAAAAGAACTGTAGAGGACAATGGGGAGGTGTAGCTTAATGGCATTATCATGAGACTATTAATACAGAGACCCAGGTAATACACTGGGAATGTGGATTCACATCCCCTGATGACAAATAGTGGATTTTGAATTTTCAAAAACACGGTCTGTAATCAGAATTTGATTAGGACTGTGCAACCATTGTCAATTGTTGAAAAACCCATTTGGTTCACTAGTGTCCTTAAGGGAAGGAAACGTTTTGAAGATGAGTCACTGGACCCGAAATATTAACTCTTCTTTCTCTCCACAGATGCTGCTAGACCTATTGAGTTTTCCCAACATTTCTTGTTTTTGTTGTCACTACCATCCTTACCTGGCCTGGCCTATGTGCGACTCCAGACCCACAGCAATGTGGTTGACTCTTAACTACCCACTGGGCAATTAGGGATAGGCAGTAAATGCTGGCCTCGTCAGCGATACCCCTATCTGGTGGTTGATGATAAAGAAGGACTTGGCCTAATCTCTTAAGATCTTGCCAGTGAAACTCTCAAATTAGATTAAGTCCAGCAGAGAGTGACGGACTCAGAATGTCGTACAATTGTCCAATCTTTTTTCGACTCTGTGGATCAGTACATTGTAGAAAATCTTTCTTTGGATTTCGTTCCATTGGTACATTTTTTCAGTCTGCTATTGTTTGTGATGGTGGGAACTCACTTTATTATAGCGATTCAGGAACAATATCTTAACATGCAGGAGTTACCTCCATTTGAAGCATGTAGGTCCACTACTAAGGAATGAACCATTCTTACCATGGATATACAGATGTTGTTGACCACCCCACACCAGCCTCAAACTCATAATAGTGTTGAAGTTGTATCTATGGCTTTACATTCAGATGATCATCAGACCCTGGAACCCAATCTGCCTGTTTATCCCTTTCGGAAGAACCACATTGGTTTATCTGCCGCACTTGTTTTCGAAAAGGGTCAAGAATATGACTGGAAATTGATGTCTTGTCCAGAAGAGACTTAGAGGCATAGACACATGGGAGTAAAGTGGGAAATTTTAACGGTTAAATGCTACAAATTAAATATTAATGTTGAAATATAAATAGTTCAGAGGGATACTGTGAAAGATTTGAGGGCAGGTGTAGCATGATGGTATTCTAACATAGTTAGAAACCATATCATCAGTGTCAGCCAACAAGTTAAAACCAGGACTTGTGTGTTTATAGGATTCCTAAAGGTTGTCCTCTCTTACCCTCTGTTTACATAATGATATCCCAAATAAAGCCTGTGGATGTTTACTTACCAGAGTGTAGACACAACCTTTCTAATAAATACCATCCCTCAGGCAGCAAAACATGGCTGTATACAGTTCTATAATATGACTAGAGTGTGAAATCCTGTGTATTGTCTCCAAAAACTTTGAAGATTATGATTGATCTAATAATTTCAGGCCAATTCACTGCTTGCAGGAAATTTAAAGAATTGATTTTCTGTCAATCTTTTTCTTTCATTTTGACCATGGCATATTCGTTTTGCCAGGTGTGAAATACTTCCGTTCACAGATACCAGTACATTCATGGCTTTCAGTATCTTCGATTGAATCATATGCTGTAGATGTGAAAACTTGCACTGTACAAGCTAGTGCTCTTTATTATCTGTTGGCTGTGTTAGCAAGTGAGTTGATAAAGTAAATATATTAGTAATTGTACAAGTATACAGCTTTGAAATTGTATGTGCAAAAAATACAATAATTCTTCTTCTTATCACTGTTGATCAATACTAATTTAATGAAGCCATAAATTAAAATAAGAACTACATATACCAGCATTACTATTATGAATGCTCCATGGGCCACATGCAAACTGCTTATCCTTCCATACTTTATGGATCTTTGTTAAAAATCTATATTTAATTCAATCTCTTCTGTTCCTAGTTTGGAATAGGACCCCTACCAGTCATATTTCCTCTTGTTACAAAGCTCAAGAATCAAAAGGAATGTTGGTGTTTGGTACAAGAATCAATAAATAGCTGGAATGGCAAAAATCTAAGGCATGGGGCCCCTGTTAGAAATTAGACAACATAGACATTCTGGGAATTGGATGGGCGGTGGTGGAAGGTGGTGGTGGTGGAGAAGGAGAAGAGCTGACCGGAAATAATTTCCAAATTTCTTTATTTGCTCCATTTTTCTTTTGATTTGTGCCACCATTGAGAAACACAGACTGGAGCTGTGATACAACTCAGCCGGTTGTCATTTAATACCAGTTATTAGGAGGCTTGCAATTTTTAAAGAGATAACAAGGTGTAGAGTTGGATGAACACAGCAGGCCAAGCAGCATCAGAGGAGCAGGAAGGTTGACATTTCGGGCCGAGATCCTTCATCAGAAAAATGAAGGGTCAAAAATGAAGTATCATCTGATGAAGGGTCTAGGCCCAAAACGTCAGCCTTCCTGCTCCTATGATGCTGCTTGGCCTGTTGTGTTCATCCAGCTCTACACCTTGTGACCTCAGATTTTCCAGCATCTGCAGTTCCTACTATGTCTTGCAATTTTTAAACTTGCTTTATTCCATTTTCCTGTGATCTATAGTCAGAACATTGGCCACAACCTTCAGGATCTGGAAATGTTTTTGGAGGTAGTTAGGTGGATGGTTTGGATGGAGGCAATTTGGACCTATGTCCTTCATTTCCCCCTGTTCACAACTGCAGTGGATTTTGCCAGTTGTGCATTCTCTGTGGCAGTGACTGCCCACCTATCCACAGCAGGTAGCCAGTAAGGTAAGTAAAAATAAACTTATCTCTTAACAATTTGCTGCAAGGGCCCCATGCAATATTTAAGAGCCTATCAGAGCATTAGAAGTAGCCTCAGTGCAGGAGGTCAGAGGATTTTGGGAGGCTACTGTCCATTTTGCTTTCATGAAGCTCCAAAGAATATATTTGCAGGGACTCAGCCAAAAGCATTCATGTGGAGTGGTTCCTCTTTCACATTGGCTGCATTAACAGCTTTGGTCTTATTTACTTTTATCAATCATTGTTTAAGGGCAGCAAGTGGGGTGTCTGTGGACGGAAGAACAGAATGGAAGATATTTTGAAAGATCAAAGACAAGAGAGATCAAATAGCAGATTAGGTTCATAGAGCCAAACGGAATGGTTATGGAATAAGTAATGGAACAAAAGGTGTGTCTGGAGGAGGTACAAGCGGCAGAATCATGTATAGTTGCTGCCCAAAGGGAAAAAAGGAAGGGGAAAATGAGACAATTAGGAGTACCAAACAGAAACCTATTAAAAATGGATGTATGAAAATTAGGGCAGAGCGTTATAAGCTAAAGTTGTTGCCTCAGTTTTGAACCTAGACAACCACAAAGTAAGCAGTCAAAAACTGAAGTGCCATTCCTTGGGCTGACATTAAGTTTCATTGGAATGTTGGATAAGATTAAGGACAGAGAGTTCTGAGTCAGTGCCAGCTAGAGAATTAAAATGATCAGTGACAGGAAACTTGTAATCATGATTGATTGCATGCTCCATGCAGGTATTCCACAAATCAGTCTGCATTTGGCCTCCTATTTGCAGGGTAGACCATATTGTGAGCAGTATATGCAAAGTTAAAAATTGAAAGAAGTTCAAGTAAATCACTTTTTCACTTGTGTTTGTCCTTTATGTGGTGAGAAAGGAGGAGTTACAGTATAAATGCTGCATCTCCTACACACTTGCATGGAAATGTACCATGGGAAGATGAAGAGCTTTGGGGGCAACCAAAGAATGGACCAGATTTGGGTGATCAAGGGAGTTATTGGTTGGTTCGCCAGGCTGACTAGTTTTTGTGCAAATGTTTAATCTCCCTTCTAGGTGACATCATTAGTACTGTGTAGCCTCCATTGAAGTGCTGTTTTTCTGTTCTGCTGTGAACTTATATGGTCCAGTCTGTCATGTTGGGCAGTCTTGTTTCCGGTTTCTTCCGTAGTGGTATGTAGGTGGGGTCTATTTCAATATGTTTGTTTATCGCACCAGTAGTTGAAAACCAGGCCTCCAGGAATTCTTATGCTTGTCTTTGTTTTGCTTGTCCGAGTACTGTAACTTTGTCTCAGTTAAACTGATGTCCTTCTATGTTGAAGTGTATTGAAACGAGGGAAAGTTGGTCATGCCGTTTTACTATGAAATGGTGTTCATGTATCCTGGTGGCAGGGCAGCACGGTGGTTCGGAGGTTAGCACTGCTGCCTCACAGCGCCAGGGACCCAGGTTTGATTCCAGCCTCGGATGACTATCTGTGTGGAGTTTGCACATTCTCTCTGTGTCTGTGTGGGTTTCCTCTGGGTGCTCCGGTTTCCTCCCACAGTCCAAAGATGTGCAGGTTAGGTGGATTGGCCATGCTAAATTGTCCATAGTATCTAGGGAAATGCAGGGAAAGGGTAGGGCATGGGTCTGGGTGGGATGCTCTTCAGGGGGTTGGTGTGGACTCGATAGGCCGAATGGCCTGCTTCCACACTGTAGGGATTCTATGATTCCGACCATAACCCAAACCACAGGTCTTCCTTAAAACATTAAACACCTAGGGGTGAGTTATCCCTTCAAAATAAGGGAGAAGAGGGGAAACCGTGCTGTTTTGTGGCGTCATGCTGAATTGACAGAAATGGCATAAGAAGATCCATTGATTATGGAAACGTTGAGTTGAGGACTAGTGAAACCCATGCACGATTGTATACAAGAACAGAATTAGAAGATCACAGAAGTCTTGGTGAAGGGTGGCTGTTAGACTGGGTTGTGGTGTAAAGAGATGGAACAGAAGGCATGAATATTTTTTGTAATTTGCTGAATTTGGTACAAATGTTATGAACTATTTCCATTCTTAAGATTAACAAAGCAATAAACATGCTTTAAACAAAACAATAAAGCAATGGGTTAGATTTTATAGATAGCAGGAACTGCTGATGCTGGAGAATCTGAGATAACAAGGTGTAGAGCTGGATGAACACAGCAGGCCAAGCAGCATCAGAGGAGCAGGAAAGCTGACGTTTCGGCCATAAAAAATCACATAACACCCCACCAATCTCCGGATCCAACGCATCATCCTCCGACACTTCCACCATAAAAATCTTTACCATGGACGTCCAGTCCCTATACACCTGCATTCTCCATGCAGATGGCCTAAAGGCCCTCCGCTTCTTCCTGTCCCGCAGGCCCGACCAGTCCCCCTCCACTGACACCCTTATCCGCTTAGCCGAGCTCGTCCTCACCCTCAACAATTCCTTTCAATTCCTCCCACTTCCTACAGACAAAGGAGGTGGCCATGGGTACCCGCATGGACCCAAGTGATGCCTGCCTCTTTGTAGGTTATGTGGAACAATCCCTCTTCCGTAGCTACACTGGCCCTATCCCCCACCTCTTCCTCCGCTACAGTGATGACTGTATCGGCGCCGCCTCATGCTCCCATGAGGAGCTCGGACAGTTCATCCACTGCACCAACACCTTCCACCCCAACCTTAAGTTCACCTGGACCATCTCTGATACCTCTCTCTCCTTCCTGGGCCTCTCTGTTTCCATCTCTGGCAACCACCTGGAAACCAATATCCATTTCAAGCCCACTGACTCCCACAGCTACCTAGAATACACCTACTCCCACCCACCTTCCTGCAAAAATGCCATCCCCTATTCCCAATTCCTTCGCCTCCGCCGCATCTGCTCCCAGGATGAGGCATTCCACTCCCGAACATCTCAGATGTCCTCGTCCTCGTTTTTCAAGGACCGCAACTTCCCCCCCTCAGTGGTCCAGAACACCCTCGACCGTGTCTCTCATATTTCCCGCAACTCATCCCTCACATCCTGTCCCTGCAATAACAACCAAAACAGAATTCCCCTCGTCCTCACATACCACCCCACCAACCTGCGGACCTAATGCATCATCCTCCGACACTTCCGCCATAAAAACTACCTTGAAGCAAGATTCTATAGTCCTGTTGGGATGAAATGAGAGGCAGGGGTATACACCCGGGGACATTTCATATGGTGAGTGATGAATCAGATCAGCAATGGAGGTGGCAGGTAATTGTAGTGATTCAGGCCCCAGTTACAGTAGCCTATTTGCTGCCTAAAGAGTGGCCACTTGGCTCTCGGAGACTTCCAGCTCATTGGAGGGTCTTTGAAGACGTAATCTGCATGCCCCATTGACAGGAAGTGGACATAGAAGACTGCACCTATGGCTGATCCTAGTCAACTGGAGAACTTCCCCTTCCACTCACATCCTCTGTTTTGCGTGGGGAGTTCCTTCTCAATGATCTCGCATTTCATCAACAATTCTGAAGGCAGCTCTATGTTAATGTTCTCGTTGCAGTCTCAGTCTTTCTTAGCTCATTTTACTGCTCCTTGTGGGGCCCCTGAAGCTCAAGTGCTGCTATCTCTCTGAATCTACAGCATCAACAGCCCATCCAATGTCCATGATAAGGAGATGAGCATAGCTTTGGCTAATTAGTAATTACCTCTCCTAACAAGTGTGGGCTCAAGATTCATATTTTGTTCCTGTGATTTCTTTGGACACTGAACTCACTAATCCCATGCTTTCAGTGAGGACAATTGCTCAAATGGAACATGGGTTGAAAGTCAGCATTAACAAGTGTGTGGCTCTACTTAGAATCTATGAACTTTCAGTTGCACCTCTCAGTTCTGAGAATTAGATCTGTCAACGTATTTTCTACATTTTTGTATCGCTTTGACTTTTTTAAAGCTGTCAGATGCCTTGGTGTAAAATTGAACTGAACTATAAGTTAGCTCAATTCATAGTAACCCTGGTTACTCTCTCAAACAATGAACAGTGTTCCTCTTAGTGAGAGATAATTAACAATTTAACTTGCATCAATAATCATGGTGCTACTGTACAGTACAGAATAATGCAATGTAGGCTTGCCTTGAATTATTTAATTGTCTTTTCTTAGTCTTAATAAATAAACCATTTTGTGGCATGGGAAATGGGCATAAGAAAATTTGTTAAATCAGTCATAAAGTATTCAGGTGCATTATGTTGTATGAATAAAAACATACTGTGGCAAAATCATTTAAAAGTAACTTTCTATTTATTCTGTATTTCATCGACTGTCATCATCCCAGTTACTGTCATGTAAATAATGTACAGATTTGTTGTCGAAAGTTCATCTCTGGGCTAAGTATGACAAAGTTTGCCAATTGTCTGGTTTAGCTTGAAATAGTTACTGATGAGAAGTATGGAATGTATGAAATTAAATGATGCTAAAACAAATTACCAATGTAAAATCTGTGCCTCATCAATGGGGCAGCATGGTGGCTCAGTGGTTAGCACTGCTGCCTCACAGCACTCAGGTCTTAGGTTCAATTCCACCCTTGGGCAACTGTCTGTGTGGAGTTTGCACATTCTCCCTGTGTCTGCATGGGGTTTCTTCTAGGTGTTCTGATTTCCTCCCATAGTCCAAAGGTGTGTAGGCTAGGTGGATTTGCTAAATTTCCCACAGGGATTAGTGGGATGGGCCTGGGTAGGATGCAATGAGGGTCAGTGTGGACTTGTTGGGCCAAAACACCTGTTTACACACTGTAGGGGTTCTATGAACTCATTCTATAAATAGTGGTGCATAAAATTCCATTTATTTTACACAGAAATTGATGAGGAGAGTTGTGGTGATCCTGGAACTCCATTATATGGCATACGTGATACAGATGGATTCTCCAATGGGAACATTTTGAGATTTCAGTGCCAATCTGGATTTGAGCTGATAGGAGAAAAATCCCTTCTCTGTCAAGACAACAACCAGTGGTCAGCAAATGTACCGATTTGCATCTGTGAGTATCATATTTTCAGCTTTTATATTAAGCGCTCTTTAGTTTTGTCTTGAGCCATTGCAATATAAACTTAAATCTTTTCCCATGAGATGTAATTTTGTCTTATCTGCAGTTTTCCAGAGAGCACTTCTTTTGGGTCACCTGGATATATTCACGACAATGATCAGTCTATCAGCACCTTCAGACTCATATATTACTGAAGTAGTTGACACCATTTTTAATCAACTTTAAATTCAACTTTGAAAGAAGTTAGGGTTGAGAGCCCCACTAGCTTAACTAGATAACCAGTGAATAGATTAAAGTACCAGATTAGATTCCCATCAATTGTGAACAGCCCAGTTTGCTTCAGAGTTCCTGCTTTAGGCAGTGTAAATTGTCAAGGATGTTACAAACGATCACTATCTCAATGCAAGTACAGAAGTGTGAACTCTGACTGAGGACAGAGGAGGGCTTATCTTTGAAGCTTTCTGCAGTTAAATTGCCTGACTATTCCTCTCTTGTTTCAAATGAACGCCAGCCACTCTGGTAAAATAACCAGAGAAAACCGTTCTAATGGGAAAATGTCCCATCAAATTTATTTACTATCTTGAATTCAAGAAAATTGACAGGGTAAAAAATGAGACAATTTAGATGAAGAATGTAAGAATTAGCATGATAGTGTTCTATTAATTGACTGGTGCTATGAAGAGTCGGCATTAGTCTTGGTGTGGGAGTTGGTGTTAGAGTGAAACATTAAGCAGAACACAGTTCTTTTTGCCGTGAGGAAGGGAATAAAATCAGACCATCCATGACTTTAGCTGTGTTCAACAGATGGTGATAGAACTCCATTAGCAGTAGACTGGAAACAGATTACCTCCCACTTCTCTTGAACATTTGCAGCATGATCTAAGTTATAGCAAAATAATGAAACCACAACATGTTTCAAACAAGTCCTGTGTTTTGACAGTCCTTTAACATCCCACTTGTGTCTAACATCTGAAAATAATAATTTGTACAGGAACTGATTTTGTGTTGATATACCTCCCCAAATGACTATTATTCATGTATAAACTAAGTGGGCACCCTGGTTATGGCTGATATTGCCACAAACATTTCCAGTGTAATCTGAACAAAACCAACTTTAATGTGAAATATCGAAGGGTAGCACAGTGGCTCAGTGGTTAGCACTGTTGCCTCAGAGCACTAAGGACCCAAGTTTGATTTCAGCCTTGAGTGACTGTCTGTGTGGAGTTTTCACATTTTCCCCGTGTCTGAGTGGGTTTCCTCCGGGTGCTCCAGTTTCCTCCCTCTGTCCAAAGATGTGCAGGTTAGGTGGAGTGGCCATGCTAAATTGCCTATAATATCCAGGGATGTGCAAGCTTAGGTGGGTTAGCCATGAGAAATGCAGGGTTGCGGAGATGGGTTAGGTCTGGGTGGAATGCTCTTTGGAGGGTCACTGGTACCTCAATGGGTCAAATGGCCTGCTTCCACACTGTCAGGATTCTATGAGTCTTTGAACCATTTTCAGATAAGTTTTGATACTCTGCCACATAAAGACACAGTAGGACAGCAAAAGGTTAGGTTTTAATGTCAGGAGCTGGAGACGTTTAGAAGGGAATCCCAATCTAGAACTGTGATAAGGAGTGTTGGGTCAAACCTGAGACCACCTCTGAAATCCATCTTAGTGTTTATGCCAATGCGGAGGACACCTTTCCAATATTGTATACTGTGTGAAACTTTAATACTGTTTTCCTTCCTTTTCTTTTTAAAAACAAAATATGAAGGAAGTTGGAGGTCCAGGTTATGGGACTTGCAGAACAGGATAGCAAGTATTGATTCTTGGAAAGATTCTTGGCAGTGTGAAGGAACAGAGGGATCTTGGGGTTCATGTCCACAGTTCCCTGAAAGCTGCCACCCAGGTGGATAGAGTTGTTAAGAAGGCGCATGGTGTGTTAGCTTTCATTAATAGAGGGATTGAGTTCAAGAGCCGTGAAGTTATGCTCCAGCTATACAAAAGCCTGGTTTGGCCACATCTGGAGTATTGTGTCCAGTTCTGGTCGCCTCATTACAGGAAAGATGTGGTAGCGTTGGAAAAGGTGCAGAGGAGATTAACCAGGATGTTGCCTGGAATGGAGGGAAGGTCTTACGAGGAAAGGTTGAGAGAGCTAGGGCTTTTCTCTTTAGAACAACGAAGGATGAGAGGTGACTTGATAGAGATGTACAAAATGATCAGAGGTATAGATAGAGTAGACAGCCAGAGACTTTTTCCGAGGGTGGAGGTAGCTATTACAAGGGGGCATAGTTTTAAAGTGAGTGGAAGTAGATACAGGGGAGACGTCAGAGGTAGGTTCTTTACTCAGAGAGTGGTTGGGCGTGGAATGCATTGCCTGAGAGGGTAGTGGAGTCAGCCTCATTAGGGGAATTTAAGCAGCTATTAGATAGGCATATGGATGATAGTGTAAGGTAGGGGTGGAGGTTAGATAGACCTTAGGTTTAGAGTAAATGTTCGGCACCACATTGTGGGCCGAAGGGCCTGTACTGTGCTGTACTGTTCTATGTTCTATATTCTATTGTCTAGGACCAGAGGGCATAATCTCAGAATAAAGGGTCACAAATTTAAAGGAGTGATGGGGAGAAATTGCTTCTCTCCAAGGATAGTGTGAACCTGTGGAACTCTTTGCCACAGAGGTCTGCTCAGGCTCGGTCTTTAAGCACATTCAAGGCTGAGTTGGACAGATTTTTAATCAGCAAGGAAATCAAGTATTATTGGGTGGAGGAAGGAAAATGGAGTTGAGAATCATCAGATAAGATATAAACACGTTGAATGTGCTGAGTGACTACTCCTGCTCCTATATCTTGTGGTCTGTTGGATTCAGAAATGAGCATATTGACATGAGCTCAATGGTATGTTAGGTCAAAGTACAGGGAAGCCCTCACACCCAGAGGTAAATGGTGGAATTTATGTGGTATGTGCGCTACGTTTGGAGACCATGTGACAAATCCTGGTTGTCTTGCTGTGAGTTTGATCGCAGAAGGACTTTGTTTTTTATTGAGCACTCTGTTGTTCATGAAGGGGCTTCATTGTGTCAATGGTCATCCATGCAGGAACAATCCAACTACCCTCACAAGCCAAGCCAATCCACTTACCCCATTTCCCAGGCTTGCCTGATTGACCCTGGTGACTGCAAACCCTACTTATCTTGCTGTGAAGGTCTGGGTTACTCAGCTGTTTGCAGTCCTAGCAGTGCCCACCTCTCCCACTGAGGCTCAAAGGAACAAGAAGCCAACAGCCTTTTGATCAGTTGGAAACTTCAGTGAAGCCTGTCACCCATTATAAAGACAGGAGCCTTGATAATTGCTCATGAACTGTGAGATAAACTTGAGACAGGGTAGCCTCAACTTTTAGGTCGGACCTCATAGGGACCACGGACCTCAACAAAACCCACCCCTTGGATTCACATTTTATTTTTGAGTCACTGCACTCTTCATTCCCTTTTAAAGTAGTTGGCACATTGCATGCCATTCATATCACCTGCATTTTGTGGGGCCCAAGTTACAAGGAGCTATTAGGGTAGCATTTCATCTGAGACTACTTTTTTTTGTAATCCTCTGTGTATTGCATTACAATGCATAATGATACACTATAGCATGTGAGGACAGGGCTGTCAAAGTTCTGGTTGTGTATCCCAAGTACAACAAAGAGCCGTGCTGCATACAGTGTCAGAGAAACAAATAAATGTGTCATAAAGCTTGAATCATCAAATTATCCTGATTCAATAATTCAAATTTCTGATGTTAATTCAGCTGTTGCAACCGGTTCTCAGTATTGTGTATGAAATATTCTGATCCAACTGGGAGCCAGCAATGAGAAATTTAATTGGTCGATGAAAGCCATTCATCTCAAATTAATTTTCAGAATGTGTCCATTCCAAGTTGCCTTGAGAATGTACAACTAATTGACTTACAAATCCACTTCAATCGACCATATTGTTAATGGATTGGAATTCATGCTTGCCAGACTGAGTAAGGATAAGAGTTTTCTCTGGCATTAAAACATTGCTGATCTTGTTAGATAATTTTATGATCAACGGTGTTTCTACCAATTTTTAATTTTGGATTTTCTTTTAAATGACCATCCTTTCACATTAGTGAGATTTGAATTCATGGGAGAAAGTTTTTGTGTAGGTCCAGTAAATGAGACTTCACACTTTCGTATCCTCCATGACCCATTGGCCTTTTGTTTTCTCTTCACATAGTATTTGGTTTTATGGCACAGCTTGTGAGTCACAGTGGAGTGCAGGAGGTGTCCAAGTGCTGAGCTGAGGTAGATAGAGTGCCTTTCCATTGATTCTCAGACCTCTGTCACCGCTCACCCCCATCCTACAGACCTCAGACCACAAAATAACCACTGAGACAGCCTGTGCCATCAATGTGTATTGTCAGGCTGCCTGTGCTCCCCATGCATTCTCCACAGTCACTCACCTGGTATCCACTATGTGCAGGAGAGATGAAAGCACAATAACAATTATATTACAAACAAAGATAGCAGGAACTGCAGATGCTGGAGAATCCGAGACAACAAGGTGCAGAGCTGGATGAACACAGCAGGCCAAGCAGCATCATAGGAGCAGAACCTATGATGATGCTTGACCTGCTGTGTTCATCCAGCTCTGCACCTTGTTGTCTCTATATTACAAACAAGTTTAGTTCAAGCTAAACCTGTGACAATAAGTTTTGCATTCAAAAATGTGTCATTGGTGGTGCAAAACAAAGTGTCCATTGAAAAATAATTAATTTGTTAGGTGGTTATTCTGTTGTGTTGAAGAAAATCAAGCATGTGCTCTGAACTAACAACAAAAGCAGAAGATGATATTGCAACATTTTAAGGCTATCAGTTTTTAACACTGAACAGCAGTATCAGCAGACTGCACTGACAGTTTTTCGAACTCAACCAAAAATTCAAAATCACCACTGCAATCCAAACACTATTACAACTGCAACAGCATTAACTTGAAAGAAGAGATGGCGTCCAAAATAGAGTTCCCATCAACCTGCAGACGAAAGCAAGTTCTTGAATTTATTTACCAAAAAGAGGGGAGTTCTTCTTCACAGTCAGAGTTGTATAGATATTTAACTTTGCTGAAATGACAAGGAGAGTTTCTAAGCACAATTTCCTACATCTTGAACTCATTATGTCACTTTCTCCAGTAGAAAAGGTACTGCAATGCATGTCAACACACTCACATTAGCAGTCAATGTAATGCTCTTTTTAACTTTGTAGGGCAGAGTCTTATAATGAAACACTACAATAAAACCTACAATACGATGTCATAAAATGTCACAATATGGCATTGCATACTGAACATCTGAAGGTGGAAAAAAGGATTCAGACTTCCTTTTCAGAATGTTATCAACCCCTCAGCCAAGTGTTATGCTCTCTCCAAAGAAGAGTGCTTTATTTTAGGATTTCTAAAGCCTTCACCAACACATAAAAATAATGGGAAGAAATATAAGTGTCCTGTGGTTCTCACAATTGGGGTACCAACCTCAGAAAAGATGACTCTGAGTTTTACATTCAATGCTTTCCTGCTTTGCAAAAATGCTGCATGGAAATAGAATATGTTATGAGTCAGGGCAACCAGAACTGCACCCAGTCCTCCAGAAGAGACTTCACCATCATCCTGCATGACCTCAAAATGTCGTCCCAATTGTGATACTCAAAGGTCTGAGCAATGAAGGCGTGTGCTAAACGCCTTCTTAACCACCCTGTCTACCTGTAGCTCATAACTGGTTCTGTTAGGATCTTCTTTGAGTAGATTTACTGAAACCAACCCTTTCTGTAATGTTCATCTATGTGCCGTATTCATATCAAGTGATGAAGGATGAGCCATGAATAAGTGTTCAGCAGAAGACACTTAACTTGAGTAATAAGAACTAGTTTGTCATATCATAAAAGGTAATTGGTTACACTAACAATATTAGTTAACTGCATTAACACTAAAGAAGATGCATTGTTATCTCCTAAGAAATAGTAACCTGGTATATGGTACATGGCTATAGGCAGTTGAACTGATTAACCGAAGAGTTTACTGAGCAACTAACAAGCTCCTGTCACATATAGTCATTATAAATCAGTGGGCAGAATTATTACAACCTTCTAAGTTAAGTCTCTTTCAGGCCAACTGTCTTATACAACACTACGGGATCTTTAAGGCAGAGTGCAATTTGTTTTTCCAGGGGGAAAAAAAAAAGTGCAGCATTTGTGGACCTGTTTCGCACCTGCATTCGAGTCTATGGGTTCACTCTTACGTCTGAGTCTCTGACCTATTATGAGCATAGAGACAAACATATGAAATAGGAGCAGCAAAAATTTACTCGGCCCCTCAAGTCAACATGGCCATTCAATAAGATGACGGTTGATTTGTTTGTGTTTCGAACTCCACACAGTGTTCAAGTCCAATAATATAGATCAGTGCAACACTGGTTTACTTCTGAATCTCTAGAATAAGCAGCAAGTGAACTCATGGATGCCACGGTGTCTCAGTGGTTAGCACTACTGCCTCAGAGTGCCAGGGACCCAGGTTCGATTCCACCCTCGTGTGATTGTCTGTGTGGAGTTTGCACATTCTCCCTGTGTCTGCATGGGTTTTCTCCCACAGTCTAAAGATGTGTAATCTAGACGGATTGGTCATAGTAAATTGCCTGTAGTGTTCGGGGATGTGTAGGCTATAGGGGGATGGGTCTGGGTGGGATGCTCCAAGGGTTGGTGTGAACTTGTTGGGCCGAAGGGCCCGTTTCCACACTGTAGGGATTCTATGGTGATAATAATCACATGGGATATTGAAGAAGGGTCTAGACCCAAAACGTCAGCCTTCCTGCTCCTCTGATGCTGCTTGGCCTGCTGTGTTCATCCAGCTCTACACCTTGTTATCTCAGATTCTGCAGTTCCTGCTATCTCTCAAGCTTTATTGTAGTTGTGCATTCAGCTGATTCATAAATGAAGCATTTTACTGGAACAGTTTTACCTGTGCTAAAGTCCACTTTGTTCCAGTGAAACCAATGCTCCTGGGTTTCATAAGACGTTACTAAAATAATTTGCATTTCTTTACATGTAAACTGTGACTTCTAATTTTTAGTTTTTGCACGTTTTAAATCAAAAGTCAAATTAAACTAAATTGCTTTTCCATAGTACATATATATGACTTTAAGTCACAGGCTGTAAGAAGACTGGTTTTGTGCCAATTTTTAATTGTGAAGGGAGATCTATGGTATAGAATCATGCCTGCTCTGAATTGTCTTAAGCTGTCCAAACTAATTTAACTTAAGCCCATTAATAGCCATCAGAGGGAGTAAATTTTCTTGCCATATGTCTATACTGGATATAGTGCGGGTTGTAGTTGTGAAAGAGTTTTGTTCCAACTTGCAGTGCCATTGGATTCATCCATGCCTTGTGACTGATGCATTATCTTAGCTAACTTTTTACTTGCTGTTACTGAAGAACCAATTTAGAGTATTTCAATTGTTTATGACTTATTCTGACTCATTCTCATTTTATTGTACTGTATTTATGAATAAAAGTTACTTAAAATGCAGCCAAGGACCTTTTTTTGTTTGTTTTGTTTGCTGTTTATAAAGCCAATTAAAACAAGAATTCCTTAAACCCAGAATGCATTCACAATAAATATAAAGGATTGATTCATGCTTCAAATTTTACTTTCATTATGATTTCTGCATACGTGAATAAGGCTGCAGGCATTGCCAAATTTAAGTTTCAACATTATCTGCCGCTGACAATTTATTCTGTTAAAACTGCAAATTCCAGGTGTAGCTATCCTTGAAGTTGGATATACACTACATCACATGGAAAAGGTAGTAACCTATGATTGATTGATTGGATCATTTTTGACAGTTTTGCTGCTTCCGAAATGGGCAATTTTGTAATGAGCTCGACATGGTAGTTTAACAATAAAGCAGCATGGGATAGCATTATTCTATTTGTGTGCTATCAGCTGTTTCTAGCTTGTGGAGATAATGTGAAAAACAAGCAAGTTAATCTTGAAGTTGTATTTCAAGGAGCTGAGATGTATGTTATTTTATCGACTGTTGCCTTTACACGGACAACTTGATAGTCATTATTTCAACTAACCGTATTATCCGAGTACAATATCTTCAACTTTATTGTGTTATCAACACTGAATTATTCAGTAAAATAGTATGGTGCCATTTAAAACAAATACTTGACATGATAATGTTTCCTTTTGAATGAATGCTTCCAATTTACTAAGAGTTCAAACGTGCTGCTTTTTTGAATGTAACCTGTTTGATCTTATGTTTACAGTTCCTTGTTTGTCTAACTTCACGGCACCAGTTGGAACAGTACTGTCACCGGACTATCCTGAGGGCTATAGCAATAATATGAACTGTGTCTGGCTAATTGTTGCAGTCCGAGGGAGTCGGATTCACCTTTCTTTCAATGATTTTGACTTGGAATCTCAGTTTGACTTCCTTGCTGTTAAAGATGGGGAATCAGTTGATTCGCCTCTGCTGGGAACATTTAGTGGTTCAGAAGTTCCTTCACATCTCACCAGTAATGGTCACATTCTACGTCTGGAATTTCAGGCTGACCACTCCATGTCTGGACGAGGATTTAACATCACATATAGCAGTATGTTTACTTTTCTAAATTGATTCAACACATAACAGACGTACCTCATTTATTCACCTGCAAACTCTTGACATTGAAATTTGGTTTAATTTTTTTAAAAATTTCAATAGGCAGTAGAAATAATTGTAATTTTGCAAACATTTTCACACAATTGCAATGATGCCACCAGCTTTGGATAGAAAGAAAAGTGACAATCAATAATAGTACCTCAGTTGGCATCAGAGAAAGAAGTTGCTCATTCTGACTAGTCAATGCTTGTGATAATATGTCATTCAAGCCTCCTCTCACTTATCTAATCCTACCAGCAAATCTTTTATTCTTTTTCCATCATACATTTACCTGGCTTCCGCTTAAGAATCTTCAGAAATGGTATGTGTGCTTGGTCATTTAGATGCTATCCCGAAGAAATGTGTTATATAGCATCTTCCTTCCCATCATTGTTCCCTTAGCTTACATCCTCCGTTTGTGTAAGTGTGACTGTGTGCTTAATTATTACATAATTGCAGTTGCAGTGGTTGGTAATTGAGAAACCAAAGATTGCACTCAATCAGGTAATTGACTAGGCACCGATACTATTGCAGAGTACAATGCACAATATATTTCTAAGGTCTTTAATTATGTTGGAGCTATCAATAAAAGGTTATTAGTAGTATGACTGTATTCTATTAAATTATATTAACTTTGACATTTGTCAAGTTGACTTACATTTAATATCAGTGGTGTTACAGAGTCATAGAGTTGTACAGCATGAAAACAGACCTTTTGGTCCAACTCATCCAGCCAACCAGATATCTTAAATTAAGCTACTCCCATCTACCAGCATTTGGCCCATATCCCTCTAAAGCTTTCCGATTCATGTACCTATGCAGATGCCTTCTAAATGTTGTAATTGTACCAGCCTCCACCACTTCCTCTGGCAGCTTATTCCATATACACACCACCCTCTGTGTGAAAAGATTGCCCTTAAGCCCCTTTTATCTTTCCCCTCTCACCTTAAACCTATTATCTCTAGTTTTGGACTCCCCCAACCTGGGGAAAAGGCTTTGTCTACTCAGCGTATCTATGCCCGTCATGATTTATAAACCTCTATATGATCACCCCTCAGTCTCCGACACTCCAGAGAAAATAGCCTCAGTCTATTCAACCTCTCCCTAAAGCTCAAAACTTCCAAACCCTATGAATCTCTGAGTCTATGAATTTACATTGCTGATTTTGTTTAAAATGAAAACTGATAATTTAGCATCAATTGAAGAAAAGATTAGAATAATATTTTGAGTGTAACCCTTCCTCAAGACATTCAAAGAAGAGTCACTGATATTTTCCCATCAGAGTTGCCTCATCTACTTTGTAGTTTCAGCATTTGAATTTCCAGTGTTCTTCCATATTTTGTTCATCCATTTCAGAATGTGAATATGTGGAGATATAATTGTTGAATGTTGCTTGCAATATGACATAATCCAATGAAAGAACTAATAACTGTGATAGGAAAACAACACTTACTTTTATGTAGTGGCTATCAACTCTCAATTGGCTTCACTTTATTTTATATTTATACTGTGGAAATTGCTGATGGGAAGATTCACCATAAAATGACTTGCTTTGAAATGTAACAGTAAGAGCAAATTACAGCAAGATCTCACCAACATATTTTGAAATCAGCAACCAGTCAATCTCTTTCTTATAGTGATTACACCATGAGAATCCTTCTGTTGTTTTTCAAATTGAACTGTAAAATGTTTCACATTGGACCAAATTGACTGGAAATGACAAACATTGAACCAAAATGACTGGAAATGACAAATAGGGCTTTAATTTTATTCCCTATTTAAAAGATGGCCTCTTCACCAATGCAGAATGTCAACTAAGAAAGAGTGCACACATTTGAGAGTGAGGTCTGAATCATTAAACATCTGACATAATCCTAACTCAGATGGACAGTTTTCAGAAGCATTGCTTTCAAATACAAGATTAATTAATTTATTTAAAAATGTTCATTTTTAACTTCTTTAGAAGGAAATTAACATTGAACTCAGCACTGAGCATGCAGTTGAAAAAGTTGAATTGCAGTAATATTGCTGCACTTCAAATCCAATATCAGGTCTGTTGCTCTGGCATGTAGATTTAAATCACAAAGTTATAACAGGTGTAATATTAAGATTCCTTAATGTATTTTGAATTGAAATCTAGTCTCAGTAATGATGATGATGAAGATCTCAAATTGTTATAAAAACCCATGTTATGTATTCTTTGGGGAAGAAATCTGTTGATCTTGACCAATCTGCCCCTGTATGTGACTCCAGACTGATGCAAAGTGATTGACTTTTAACTGATGCTTGATGGGGCATAGGAAGCCTAACAGCTGCTGTGCAGAACAAATGAATGAACAGATCTTTTGGCATAACTCATGCTCCACCCTGTCCAGTTTAACCTGCAAAATTGACTTTAATAATATCTGGAGGTTTGTGCCAAAATTGGGAAAGCTGGCCACAGACTATTCAAGCAAAAGCCCAATATTGTCATGCTTACTGAATCATGCTTAATAGACTATATACCAGATACCACTATCAATATTCCTGAGTATCTCCTGTCCCATCAAGACAGCCAGAAACAACAATACAGTGATATGGAAGGGACTGCACTTTGAGTTCTCAATATTGACTCTGGATCCAATGAAGTCTCTTGAGCTGCGTGATTGTCACCTATACTTGATAGCTCAGTAAACTTCCATCAGGAACATTGCTACTGATCAGGGTGGCTGAGTCGAAATGGACTAATTTACCAAACTGGGCATGTGGCATGCGGTGAGGAAATAAATAAATAACAGAATAACCTACTTGATCTTATCCTCACCAATCTGTCACAGATGCAACTATCAATGAAAATATTCACAGAATTGATCATTGCTTACTTCTGATTACATTGATTGGAGGTAGAATACCGTCTTGTATGGTATTCAACCACAATCTGCAGTCTCATGGCCCAGTACATCTCATACTCTAACATTACAGTCAAACTGGGTGATCAATTCTGGTTCAGGAGCAGCCTCAGGCATTCCTAAAAATGCAGTACCACTGGTGAAGGTACAACAGATGACTGCTTAATGCCAGAAAATTGGAGTAGAATCTTGTATATAGAGCTAAGCATTTCCACAAGTAACAGATGAGATCTAATCTCGGCAGTCCCACCACTTGCTGCTGTATGTAGTCATACATACAGGAGAGGAAAACTTCACAAATATCCCATTCACCATGATGGAGGAGCCCAACACATTGGTTCAACAGACAAGGCTGAAACATTTGTACCGATCTTCCTGAAGAAGTGCCACCAACTTCTCAAGGCTAAAGGATAGGGATACATGCTTTATTGACAATTTTCATTTCCCATGCATGAATAAAAAAAATAATTCTATTTGTTTGGTGTCAGAAAATCTTAATCAACGGCTTCTGTACTTTGCCAAAAAAACTCCATCATTTCTAGGTTCTGTCCAGGGATCCATTCTTAGCCCATTTGTTTTTGTTAGCTGTGTTTTTTTTGTTGAATTTTTTTTTGAATTGTAGGAGATGGGCATCGCTGGTTGGCAAACCTTTATTGCCCATCACTAGTTGCCCTTGGGGAAAGTGATTGTGAGCTGCCTTCTTCAACAGCTGTAGGCCACGTTCTGAAGATTGATTTCCATATTGGAAGGGGTTCAGGGATTTTTGCCCAGTGACTGTGAGGGAACGGCAATATATTTCTAAATCAGGATGGTGAGTGGCTTGAAGGGCTAATTGCAGTGGTGGTGTTCCCATGTATCTACTGCCCTTGCCCTTCTAGATGAAAGTGGCCATGGGCTTGGAAGGTGCTGTCAGAGGAGTCTTGGTGAATTTCTGCAGTACATTTTGTAGATAGCACACACTGCTGCTACTGAACATTGATGGTGAAGGGAATGGATGTTTGTGGATGTAGTGCCAATGAAGTGGGCAGCATTGTCCTGGATGGTGTTAAACCTCTTGAGTGCAGTTGGAGCTGCACCAATCCGGGCAAATGAAGAGTATTCCATCAGACTCCTGACTTTTGCTTTGTAGATGATGGACAGGCTTTGTACATTTAGGAGGTGAGTTACTCACTACAGTATTCCTAACCTCTCACCTGCTCTTGTTGCCACTGTATTTATATGGTGAGTCCAGGTGGGCATCTGGTCAGTGGGGATTCAATGAAAAAAACACCATTGAATGTCAAAAGGTGTTGGTCAGATTGTCTCTTATTGGCATGAATGTTACTTGCCAGTTGTCAGCCCAAGCCTGGATATTACCCAGATCGTGTTGCATTTGGTTCAGTATCTGAACGTTGGTAATCATTGGCAAACATTCCCATCTCTGACCTTAAGAGGAAGGGATGGTCCTTGAAGAAGCACTGAAGATGGTTGGACCTAGGACGCAATGCCAAAGAACTCTCCTGTGATGTCCTGTAGCTGAAATGACTGACCTCCAGCAACCACAACCATCTTCCTCTGTGTCAAGTATGACTCTAATCAGCATAGAGTCTGTCCTGATTCCCATTGATTCCAATTTTGCTCGCGCTCCTTAATGCCACACTCCATCAAATGTGATCTTGATGTCAAGGGCAATCATTCTCACCTCACCTCTGTAATTCAGTCCTTTTGTTCATGTTTGAACCAAGCCTGTGATAAGGTCAAGAGCTGAGTGACTCTGGTGGAACCCAAACTGTCACTGTGCAAGGTATTGCTGAGTAGGTGTTGCTTGATAGTACTGTTGGTAGCACCTTTCCATCACTCTGCTGATGATCAAAAGTAGACTGATGGGGCGGTAATTGACTGGGTTGGATTTGTCCTGCTTTTTATGTACAGGACATACCTGGACAATTTTCAACATTGTCAGGTAGATGCTAGTGTTGTAACTGTATTGAAACTGTATTGGCTAGGGCAGTGGCAAGTTTAGTGCCTCCAACCATTTCTTGATATCTTGTGGAGTGAATTGAACTGGCTGAAAATTGGTATCTGATGTTGGGGACCACTGAAGGAGGCCAAGATGGATCATCCACTTGGCACTTCTAGCTGAAAATTACTTCATTTGCTTCAGCCTTACCTTTTGCACTGATGTACTGGGCTCTTCCATCATTGAGGATGGAAATATTTGTGGAGTCTCCTCCTGCAGCGAGTTGATTAATTATACGCCACCATTCATGACTAGATGTGACAGGAATATAGAGCTTAGATCTGATCTGTTGGTTGTGGGATTGCTTAGCTCTGTCTATCACTTGCTGTTTATACTGTTTGGCGTGAAAGTAATCCTGTTTGGTGGCTTCACCAGGTTGACACCTCATTTTCAAGTTTGCCTAATGCTGCACATGGCATGCCCTCATGCACTCCCTATTGAACCAAGGTTGATCCCCTGCCTTGGTAGCAATGGGGGATATGCCGGGCATTAAAGTTGGCAGAAAGCTCTGAACAGGATAACTTTGTTTCCTGAGCTTGCTATGTAGATATGAATTCTCATTGTTCTCTTCCCACCCCAGTGTTCTCTAAATATTAATAACTATCCCGTTCTCTTTGTTTCTTTACATTTGAGACCTTATTTTTGTATGGAAATTGGTTGTTTAATCTGCTATATTGCAGAATATTTGCAGACACAATTATTCAGGTTCCTTTCAAAATAGGCTGACATTAAATTTCAAATGACAACATAAGAGATTAACCATATTTTCTCTCTTTTCTGTGCACAGCATTTGGACACAATGAGTGCCCTGATCCTGGCATTCCCATTAATGGTCGACGGTTTGGTGACAATTTTCAGTTAGGAAGTTCTGTGTCTGTTCTCTGTGAAGAAGGATTCATCAAAACCCAAGGGACAGAAACCATAACATGTGTTTTAAAAGATGGAAAGGTCATGTGGAGTGGCCCAATCCCTAAATGTGAAGGTATTGCCATGTATTTTGATAAATTAATATGAACATGTAATAAATATGTGACAACTGATCATCTCCAGAGATCCATATTGGGGCTTCAGCTGTTGCCATTTTTATGAATAACTTAGATGAAGAACGGCACAGAAAGGCTGGGTGGTATATCATGTGAAATAGTGGCTATGTGGAGACAAAGACAGATTATGTGTGGATAAGAATGCTGAATTGGGAGGTGCGAGATTGATTTGCATCACATTTTATGCCCGTTGAGAGACTATGAACAAAGAAGGATCAAAAACAATTTGGGATCCATTTGCAAAATTATTGAAAACCAGTATACAGACAAAGACAATCTGATCAAAATAACAAATGGTGAGATGTATCTCGAATTCAACACCACTTCTCTTGAGTGCTCCACTGTTTTTACATTGTTGGACTGCTTGTCTAACATCTTGTACTGGTCAGTGGAAACGGATTCCATCCCTCCCTTTGGCAAACCATCTGAGGCTGAACCAGATTTTTCACAACTGGTTAAGGTCAAAAAATCACACAATACTAGGTTATGGTCCAACAAGTTTATTTGAAAACACTAACTTTCTAAGCGTTGCTCCTTTCTCAGATGTAGTGAGAGAGGAGATATCAAGGCACAGAATTTATAAGTAAAAGATCAAACGATCATACAATGGATGCAAATGTATTAAATAAACCTAAAATGGTGGCTGACTCCCTCCTGTTAAATCTTTAATTAATTAGAAAGGAGATGCAGATTTTGATTGATTAAAATCGAAATTCCAGAATTTCTTTCAAGTCACTGCCCCAAGATAACTAAAGGTTTATTCACTGTATACAAGAGGTGACATCTTAGGTCAGACAATGCATTTTAGGTGTGAGGCCTTGTTTAGAATCTGTCTTTGTTTCAACCTGGAGTTAGACTGTTTTCATTTTGACCTTGTCCAACCCAATCCAACACCAGCACCTCCACATCATCACACCTGGGTGTCATATTTGGTCCTAACACAAGCTTCCAACAATGTATTCTTTCCATTAACTGGACCATTTGTTTCAATCTCCATATGACAATGATCCCCTGTGTCCCTGCTTCAGCCTTTCTGCCGATGAAAACCTCATCCATGCCTTTCTTACTTCTGGACTTGATTCCATTGCACATCAGTCCAGCATCCCGCTTCCTACTTTGTGTAAACCCGACTTTATCCAATGCTATGCTTTCCAGTTCTGAGGAAGAGTCACCGGACCCAAAACGTTAACTCTGTTTTTCCCTTCACAGATGCTGCCAGACCTGTTGAGCTTTTCCAGCAACTTTGTTTTTGTCTCTGCTTTCCATGTTCTAACATGTACTAAGTTCCATTCACCCACCATCTCTATATTCATTGGCTCTTGATGAAGAAATATCTTAATTTTAAAATTCTTGGTTGATTTTGGATCCCGCTTTGGTTCTGTAATCTCCTCTGCCCCTATGATACACTGAGATTTCCATTCTGGTCACTTAAGAATTCCTCATTTTAATTGTTCCAGCATTGGTACTCATCAAGTTTTGAAATTCTCTCCCTAAACCACTCTGCCTTCCTATCTAACTTTCCTTCTTTAAGATAGTTATGAAATGGTTCTATTGACCATGATTTTGGTCATCCATCCTGATACCTTTTCAAGTTGCTCAGTGTCAATTTTTATTTGATGACACTTATATAAAATGTCATTGGAAGTTTTATGATGCCAAATAAATACAATTTGCTGTTCAATATGGTAAAGGATTTCAAAAGAGTCAATTCAGCGAAGTTTTCAAAGTTAGGAGCATCCTAAAATCAGAGGTGAACTTTTTGAAATGAAAACAAGAAGTAATTTTGCCAGACCAAAAGTAGTGGATTTCTGGAATCCTATTTCCACAAAATTGTAGGTACTTGAATGGAGATTTCAAGACTGAGTTCAAATTCTTTTTTCTTATGGATAAGAATATGAACACAAATATTGATAAATAGCATTTCACTGCAGATCGACCATGATTTAATTTGATGTGAGAAAGCTTGAGGGTTTGATCGTTAAAACTCGACTTCTCAATGTGTTAACATAATTATGATGGTTTAAAAAAGTCACACATTCTGGTTAAGTGACAGTTATCATTTTCAATTGATTAATTTGCATTACAGAAGTGATATTATTTATTACACCAATATGGATTTTGAATACAGTTAATGAAATTCATAGTGGAACATTCAAAGTTTCTACTCCTGTCATGTTGATATTCTTAAGTATACTTTTTTCCTGTTTTTCTGTAATGGCTTTCCTACATTTAAGATTGCAGTATACCCTTTGGATTGATATGAACATGCTAAGGTGTAAATTTATTGCTTTTGTTTTGAAGCTCCTTGTGGTGGCCATTTTTCTTCTCCTAATGGAGTAATCCTGTCACCAGGCTGGCCTGGATATTATAAAGATTCCCAGAATTGTGAGTGGGTGATTGAAGCTGAACCAGGACATTCCATCAAAATAACATTTGAAAGGTCTTCTCACAAGCTTTTTTTCAAATCTCGATATGTGTATGAATGACTATCTGAGTTGATAAGCGAATTCTTTGTACTTTTGAGGAAAGTTTAGCTTGTACAAATTAGTCATTGTGAAAAATCTTAGTTTTTATATCTTGGCAAATGAAATTAAAAGTATTACACTATATCCCACATCAGTTTTCGTAAAACAATTCTTCCACGACTACTTTGAAAATCAATGTACAGATTTCGGAAAGATAAAAGCAGAATTATAGTGTTCCATTTCCTTTTCAAAAACATGAATATGTGACTAGCTGAACAAAAGGAGTGATTTTTGTATCATCTTTCTTGGTTTATAATGATTAAATATGTTTGATGGAAACATTTACAAAAACCTAATTATTAAGTTGCGTCCTATAGTTGGTTAACTATGCTGGGGTGATACTTGAAAAGAAACTATTCTCCAAAAGTTAAATTTGTTTGAATATATAGTATTGACTTATGTATGAATTTAAATTTCTCTATGCATAGGTTTCAAACTGAAGTTAATTATGATGTTCTGGAAGTTCACGATGGTCCAAGTCTTCTGTCCCCAGTTCTTGGCTCTTTCAATGGCACACAAGTTCCTCAATTTCTTTTTAGTAGCACCAACTATCTCTACCTTCTCTTTGCAACTGATAATAGTCGGTCCAATATTGGTTTCAAGATTCATTATGAAAGTAAGTGCTCCTTGTAGCATTTTAATTGAACTTATGCTTCATTTAGATTTGTTTAATGAGAGATGAGCTGTTAATATTTTGTTACAAAGGAAGCAACCACTGTGCCTTAAACAGCTGCAGTGGAAAAAATTAAACAAAATGTTTGGTTATAGATGAGCAGTGTAAGTTTTTGGGTTTTTTTGTGAGACTTTTATATTTTTTCTTTCTGTTTCTGCAGGTGTTACAGTGGATACATATTCCTGCATGGATCCTGGTATTCCAGTGAATGGCTATCGTTATGGGCAGGACTTCTCAATAGGTTCCACTGTGGCGTTCAGCTGTGAATCTGGCTACACGATCAGTCATGAGGAGCCTCTGATGTGTGAGAAGAATCACTGGTGGAATCATCCTTTGCCTACTTGTGATGGTAAGGAACTGCTTGAAGTCACCACAGCCCAGAAATCACTTTGCGAGCTGTTCAAGGATAAATGGTGGGCTATTCCACCTTTGGCCATTTAGGACTGAGATGAGGAGAGATTTCTTCACCCAGAGAGTGGTGAGCCTGTAGTATTCTCTTTGCCACATCCTCCCACCACCCCACGCTCTCTCTGCCACTGCCATCCACACACACTCTGCCTCTCCCTCACTATTCATCAAACACCCTCTCTCTCTTTGTCTCCCTGTCACATATGCACACACACTATGTGTGGACTCGGGAAACCTGCTCCACCATATTGAATTGGTTTCTACAGGTGGTCAAGCCTGTTCATGGCGGAATAAAAACCCAAAGAACTGCAGATAATGTAAATCTGGAACAAAAACAGAAATTGCTGGAAAAGCTTAGCAGGTCTGGCAGCATCTATGGAGAGAAATCAGCGTTAACGTTTCAGGTCGTATGACCTTTCTCAGAACAAATGCTCATGACAAAACTTTCTTTTCTACAGTCTGCTCCCAGACTCGACACTTGTAATCTTGACCTTGCTGTCAACCCTGGGTCTGCCCACTGCCTCAGTCTAGATCACAGCCATAAGGCCACCCCACCACCTTGATTCTGCTGGCAGCCTTGACCCCGCGTTCATTAGCCACCTCGGCCTTGCACATCTGCCACCTCTTATCCAGGCCATCCCACCCCGTAAGCATCCCCTCCATTGTAACAAATCAGTTTAGTAAACTTACTGCCATAAAGATAGACACATGTGCACGCCTTTATCCACCAATCAGAGACAGTTTATCTTCTACATTTGTCACCAATTGGCTCAGTGTAGTTCGGATTTAAATGTTGCCATAGTCCCGAGGGTCATAGGGTTGCCGTCTCATGAGGGACGGAGACCCTGTTGGTGGTTTACCTTGAGAGTCATCACGCCTTTGGCCAGGGGAAAGGTTGAGGAGGAGGATCCTTCATGGGAACCTCGGCCAGTGCAGGAATGGACCCTCCGCTGTTGGCATCACTCTGCATCGCAAACCAACCATCCAGCCAAATGACTCTTTGAGTCATCAGTAACCAACATGGCAGAGAAACAGCCTCTGATTTGAGGAACATAGGAATATATCAATGCCTGTTTCGAGCAGGTCCTACTTGATCTGGATATGAACAACAGGGCACAATAAGATAGGACTCCTTGCCAGGGGACATTCTGATGCCCGGGTTGCCTGTTGAACAAGCTGGTTCGAAAAATATTACTTTTCTTAGCTTACATGCTCTGTCCTCATCTAAGTTTCCAAAAACGTTGCCAACTCATGTTTATAAGCCCTTCAGTTAAAAATGATGTTGTGAATCTTGAGTATTTCATAAATGAATAACCAATGCTTATTTAGATCTGGAATTCATAGGCAGGTGGAAATCTCTGCTGTGATGTTTATGTACTCAGGCGTATTTGAATTTTGTTCCTAATTTGTAAAAAGGTAAGGCAGTAAGTGTCAGTGTACTGAAACCCCTTGTTTGCTAATTATGAATAATTTTACTGAACATTTATTTTACAGATGTTTTCTCTGAGCTGTGTTTCTTGTTTCACCCGAGGGTCATTTGAAAATTAATTTTAACATCTGACACCTCGCTAAAGATATAAACAAAATTGCTTTTTTTTTTCAAATATTTTCTTGGTTAGTACTAACATATTGACCACAAATTATTGTGTTTTCTACTTTTGAGATGAACATCAAAAGAGTTCTAAATGCAAATATTGGTGCAGTTTTAATAAATAGTTACAAATTGAATGCATTTGCTGTTCCTATTTAGTTCAGGCAGGCAACAGCAGCAACAACTCATATATTCAAAATATTTATAGTATTAATTTATGATTTTTTTTCTTAATCTTTCCCAGTCGAAAGTGACATATTTTCATTGTAAAGATTTGGGGATATGCTAACTATTTCTGCTGACACCTTTTTTCTCATGACAGAATATAAATTAGCTTGTAAAATCCTGTGAAATATGCATTTACTAGTGTTGCTTGAGTTTTTAATAATGACAAGGGGACCTTGATAATAGTCACAGCATTATTTGCGTTGTAAATCCCTGCTATTTTTGGTTATGAGGCAACCATCCGAGAGATTTTCCAATTTAAATTCTGAGATCGCTTTGCTAATGTAGAAATGCCAATAGCTGAGTCCTGAATTCAGGTTGAAACACAAACATTGAATTTAAGCAGAGGTTTTAATGTTGTGAAGATTTTGCAAAATATCCTTCCATTCAGCAATATATTGATTTATATTCTATTGGGAGCTGAGGAATAATCAATGCAGTGCTGTTAAAGGCATTTGATTGAAACAGAAATGAAATTAATCTCTTGTCTAAGTGGAGGTTGTGTGATCCAGGCTGAGCAGTGGTTTTGATTGAGCAATGGAAAAGGCAGTGGCAGAACACTCAGGATTGTCATTTTTCTACCCTTCGTTTAGCTCCAGTGGCTGCAGTTCGCAAAGATGATGCTGGACAAACCTACAGTGGTTGTCAAAATTAAAGGCGGTGGGGAGGATCATAAATTCACATTTAGATAGTATAGTGAATAGCTGCAGTCCAAACCCTGATCCTTGTTGTAACCCTTGTGAAACCCTGCTACTTGGGAAAATGTGCATTTATTCCCTTTCTCTCAATCTATGCCAACATATTACCCCGCATCCCATGTGCAATAGCTTTGCCCAATAACATTTATGGAGGGATCTTATCAAAGGCCTTCTAAAAATTCAATACCCATATCCTTTGGTTCTGGTTTATCTATTCTACCAGTTGCACCTGCAAAAAAAAACTCCAGTAGCTTTGTTGAGCATGATTAACCTTTCATATACCCATGCTGACTTTTTCCAATCCTGTCTGTATGTTAGGTTCAATTTACTTTTAATACAGTTAGTTGACCACAGGGCTCTTTCCTTAACAGGCATGTGACTATTGAATTGACTAGCGTTTTGCTAAGTGTCTACAAGCATTAGAGTACTTCATTTAAATGGAGATAAAATGCTATTGTGCATTCAACAATAGCAAAAAACATATTTATCTGTCCGTCTGGATGTTCTGTTTTGATTTGTATATTGTTTCAAAGTCCTTATAGTCATTTGAAAGAACTGAATAGATGTCTAATTTCTTATATTGAAAGTTCACGTGTTCAACTTTTGAAGACTCAATATCTGATGGTTAGCCATCTGTTCAGGAAACCTCAGAGGCTTAATTCTCTGATCTCTTAAAGATTTGTTTGCACAATTGTGCAGTAGAATTTCATTATGAGTATCTGTCTGAACTCCAAGTGCTCTAGTAGATTTACCTCAGCAGAAGTTGATCACACGGCTGTAAACAAAGCTATAACTCAGATTAGCTTGTTTCGACAAGATTTTTTAAAATTTTGACTAATTTATGAATACTGAGGGGAGTGTACATTATGATCATTTTGAATGTTTGTATTTTCATACTTTTAAGAGCTCCCAAGAGGAACAATTATTTTCACAAGGTGCTTGAAAGGATGATTGTTTATTTCCTTTGGGTACTTCAAAGACTACATCCCCACAAGCTAGCTCAGCAATCATTCTCATACCTGGAATTCCATGTTTTCTTCACAATGCCTCTTCGTAGTATCCCCTCAGTATTTACTTATATTAATACCCTAATATGTTTAATACCAGGGGCTCTTCCTACAACTTTGAGTTCACTGAAGCTTCGTGATAGCCAAGGAGGCATCTGTATTCCCTGATTTACTTACAAACATGCAATGTTTCAGAAGAAATCCCAAATGAAAATATTATAAAGCAGTAAATGAAAGAGAAGGAGTCTCTATTTAATTTATTCACACCTTGTATCTTATATGAAGCATTGAAAAATGTAGAGAATTAGCTCTAGAGAAATCCTGCATTTAGAAAAGTGTGATATATTTTGCCAAGTCATCCATGCAGTTAAACATGTTTTTGTGCTGTATCGTGAAATTCTGGATCATATCAATGACCTTTGCGACATTGGCTAGAGAAACAAGCAAATGAGTGGATGGGTGTTCATCAAAATCTTCAGGGCTACTGTCCACCTTTGGCTCCTCCAGTTGAAGAAGGTACTGTATCTGCAACCGCATTATGTCTATTCTGTTGTGCAATATGCAGTCATCCATTTCCATTTCCATGGTTCTCTTTATTGGAATTTCCATTTTCCCACATATGAACAAAAAAAGACTTATCATTGGGCATGTTGTCCTCAACCTGCTGCTTCTTATTCTTATAACTTTGAATCCAGTACAGTGAGAGCAGTTCTTAACTGTGGCTTCCATCACTCCCTTCCCTGCCACATTCATTCTGACCATAGTCTTTACAACAGTTGGGTTATTCTCTTGTTTCCTAGCAATGGCATTGATAACCTGAGAGATCAGCTGTCATCAGTAGTTAGTTTTCAGATTCCTAAACAAGTTCTGATGCATTGATTGGAACTTAGCCATGGTGCTGGGAGGCAAAGACATCAGCTTGATGCTCTTGAGTCCAGTCATGTCATGGTGTATGGGCCAGTTGACTGTACTGATAATAATGTTTGTTTTCTTTTATGATATGATTTATCAATTTCCTTATTCGAGATAGACAGTTTTGTGAGCCTTATGCTGCCTGGGCACTGTCTTGACATTCACAAAGCAACCCCCCTGCTTGGACTTTGTAAGTAAGCAGCAGCCTTTTAATGCCATCTTTTTTGAACACAGGCTGTAGCAGTGATTTCCTTGCTCCACTTTCCATCATTACGCATTTCATCATTGAACATCAGTCAGCAAAAATCTGGCAAAAGTGGTAGGATAGTCAGGTTTCATCTGCTGAAATGTACACGTGTTCATTGCATGACTAGGACCATTTTTAAGCCAAAAATGTGTGATTTCTTCCACAGCTATTGCATATGCACCACCTGTCATGCAGTCATTAATACCATGCTTTTTCTCGAATTGGTCCAGCCATCGGGTCCTGCAGGTGAACTCCTTGTGGCCTGGCCTCTTTGCCAGATGGACTCCTCACTCAAGTAGGATTGAACTGGAGATGTGAATATTCTCTATTTGGACTGCTTTGCACCACGTTAGCAGAATTCCTTCATTGTCTTCCTTGCTGTGAAGAATGTCTGCTTGTCAAACAGTTCCAAGGCATTTTCTGTGTGTTTCGGATTAGTTGCCAAATGTCAAGGTGGAATCTCCCATTTCTTCTCCATATCCACTTTCTACTTAAATGTGTGCTTGACCAACTTTACCTCCTCTCCGATTGACAAAATTGTAATTTTCTTAGTGTTTTTGCTGTACTCAAGACATTGCATTCCCTTTCATCAGGCGATCTTGATGTCAAAAGATTGCTTTCCATCTGAATAAGAAGATCTTCCATTGGAATCTCTGTGCTTTTCATTCTATGATGTTCACCATGTGGAATGTCTTCACAGCTTGTGGACAGTGGTCAGGTCAACTTCATTATCTGACAGCGTAGCTTGGCTCAATATCTGTTGATTGCTGTTATGTGTTCATAGTGATTGGAACTAAGTGGATCTCTTTGACTGAGATCCTTGACTGGGGTTATTAACCTGGGCCAATCAGGGAGTCCTGGATGACCAATGTAAACAGGGGATTCAGAATTTCGTCAGTTCAGGTGACTGACCCTGAGCTGTCTGGCCACAGCCAGAGTACTGTACACACATAAATAAAGGGGGACTTGGTGATGGGATACCAGCCTCTGTGCAGTTATTTCAGTGTTCTTATTTAAATGTATTGCTGAACCTGTTTGGCCTCTGATTGTGGTTTCTAATGATGTTGAACCATTTGTTTTGGTCTTCAGTTTCAACATTGGCACTTCCAATGTTGTCTGGTGGCACATGCCTGGCATATATCATGAAAGGCTGGGTAATCTTTAGGCGTGGTTCTGCCCACATTGCTAGCTAGACTTGTCCATCCTAATTACTCTTTCAACTTTGCAGAATGGCTTTGTCCTTGTGTCTGCTTTTCAGCAGTGCTTCGATGATGTAACTTCTGGGTTGGTCAAAGAGGTAGTTTTGGAAACCTGTATTTGGACTACCTATTATCACATGGTTGATTATTTTGTTGGCTAGCTCAGTTGTTGTAGAGCCATACTAGTGCTCCTGGTCTCTGCATCTATGTTTGAATTGGTCAGTAAGGTCTGTCAGTTGTTACCTCAAAGATATGAATTCAATTTGCTCAATGGCAAATTGAGCTTTAGATGTTGACCATATTTCATCTGGATCTTCAAAGTCATCATCAGGTTCATTTGCAGTATGTTGATGTCTTTATTCCATACAGTAATTTTAATCCTCAAGTCAAAGAGAACAAAGAACAAAAAACAAAGAAAATTACAGCACAGGAACAGGCCCTTTGGCCCTCCAAGCCTGCACCAACATGTTGCCTGTCACAACTAAAACCCCCTACCCTTCCGGGGACCGTATCCTTCTACTTCCATCCTATTCATGTATTTATCAAGTCGCCCTTTAAAAGTCACTATCGTATCTGCTTCCACTGCCTCCCCCGGCAGCGAGTTCCAGGCGTGTAAAAAAACTTGCCTCGTACAACACCTTTAAACCTTGTTCCTCACACCTTAAACCTAAACCTCCTAGTAACTGACTCTTGCACCCTGGGAAAAAGTCTTCTTAACTACTTTGGCATATTGAGATTCAGCAAGCCAGCCTTTACATTTTGTTGGTAAAAGTAAACTCAGATAGAAAGTTTTAATAGGCTGAGTGGCTTCATCTAGTTCCTATGTTCCTATTCTGAATATGGGGCATGGGATCAGTATATCACATTTTTTCTCAGTGATAGTCATTTACATCTGTTTAAGGTATACCTCCTGAGAGTATACACATCAGATTACAGTAAAACCAAGAGTTCATGAATTCAAATGCAACCATAGTACATTTTTCATTGTCTTCAGTGTATCTTGCAATTTCTGGTCTACTATGTTAAAATGACAGTCACTTGAGATGATATTCTTTCTTCTTCTACAGCAACTTAGAATATAGAATGTAAAACAGTACAGCACAAGAACAAGTCTTCAGTCCATCATGTCTGCACCAATTTGATGCCATTCTAAACTAACCCCATTTGCCTGTTCATAGTCTGTATCCCTCTATTCGCTGCCTGTTCATATATGTGTCTAAATGTCTCTCAATGTTGTTATCATATCTAGTTCTGTCACCTCCCCTGGCAGCACTTTCCAGGCAGCTAGCACCTTCTGCTTAAAAAAATACTTTCTCCCCCGCACCTTAAACCAATACTCCCTAGTATTTAAAACCAAAAGAACTGCAGATGCTATAAATCAGGAACAAAACCAACAGTTGGTGGATAAGCTTAGCAGCTCAGGCAGCATCTGTGGAGAGAAATCAGAGTTAACATTAGGGTCGCCGGACTCGAGACGTTAAATCTGATTTCACGTTGCAGATGCTGCCAGACCTGCTGAGCTTTTCCAGCAACTTCTGTTTTTGCTCCTTAGTATTTGATATTTACACCCTGGCTTTCCTTATAGCTAATACTCTCCAATTCAGGCAACATCTTGGCAAACCTCTGTTGCGCCCTCTCTAAAGCCTCCATCCTTCTTATAGTGTGCTGACCAGACTGCATTCAAAATACTCCAAATGTGGCCGAAGTAAAGTTTGAGACAGCTGCAACATGCCTTGCCAATTTTTAAACTCAATGCCTAATTGATGAAGGCAAGCATGCCATACACTTTCTTTACCATCTTATCCATTTGAGTTGCAACTTGCAGGGAGTTATGGACTTGCATCACAAGAACTTTCCGGATATCAATGCTCCTCAGGGTCCTGCCATTTACTGCATACTTTCCTCTTGAATTTGACCTCCCAAAAAATGTATCACCTCACACTTGGCTGGATTAAACTCCCATCTTCCATTTCTCTGCGCAGTTGTCAAAATGATCTCTATCCTGTTGTATCCTTTGACATACTTCCTCACTGTCCGTAACTCCATCAGTTTTCATGATCTTTGAATCCCTACAGTGGGGAAGCAGGCCATTCAGCCCATCAAGTCTGCACTGGCCCTCCAAACAGCATCCCACCCAAACCCACCCCCCTACCCTATCCCTGTAACCATGTAATTCCCATGGCTAATCCACCTGCTCACCTAAGCAGCTCAACCGACTGCTGTTCAGATTTAACGGTTGACGTCCATGCCCAGTCTTTAACGTGATTGTTTGCACCTGGATGCTTGCTGAAAATTGAAAGTCGATGGGTCCTCCTATTTTTGCAGCCAATTGTAGCACCCCCTGCCAACCAACAGGTTTCCCTTCCTGTGTCCTGAACCTGCCATCACACTTTGCCCAACATGCCCCTATCCCCTTCAACGGTGCCTGGCCCAGTGGGATCCTGACTTATCTGGGTTCCACCATTTGTTTTGTTTTCTGGGCCTCCAGTTGCTACACCCATTTCTGGTGGTGGTACTACCAGAACTGCAGAGCTACTGGCTTGTGATTGATCGATGATCTCCAAGAGGTGGGTCATCGTGTTGAAAAGGAGAGAAATCTCAGCTCATAATAATTTAAGATCCATTGGTTAACAAATTAAAACAAAGTTGGCTATCTGTTGACTTTTTGGCTGGAGTACAGGGAGCACACCCTCAGAGTATATTCAGACCCTGCTCCAACAGTGTCTTGCTGTTTTCTGAGACACTCAGTTGATTCAAGCAAGTCCTTAGCTTCAGGACTGCCTGGTTCTGTAAGAATTCAGCACGTGCTCAGTAACTTTTTCTGAAGAAGGGTCTAGGCCCGAAATGTCAGCCTTCCTGCTCCTCTGATGCTGCTTGGCCTGCTGTGTTCATCCAGCTCTACACCTTGTTATCTCAACACTTGAACACATTCTGCTTTCACTGTAGTAAAGTGACTCAAGTATTTAGAGAAGTGCATTTGTGTAAAATCGCACAAAGTTAGTAAAATAAGTGCAAAATGTAAATTATAAAGACTGTTCTCTCCTCCTTCCCATTCTCCTTTTTGTTAATTGAGCCTAACATACAATTTCTATAGTCATTTCCATAAGAAAACAAGTTGAATTGGTTTTTATTTTCATCTCTTTGAGTCCTCCAACTATTTGAGCATGAATTATTGTTTAATACATTTTTTTCATCGCACATAATGTCATTTAATGTCAGAAATAAATGATCCATAACTCCCATTGGATATGATGTAAATCAAGCTAAATCAATTGAATAACTTTCCAAACTAATTAATTGGCCACTGATATATTGACTAAACAACAGAGTACTTGTTGCTTCTAGGTTGCATTGAACCTATAAGCAAATACACTGATGGTGCTTGTCAGCTGTTATCTTATACCTCATGGTCATATTTGAAACATGGCAGAGCAAGATTGAACTTCATTGGTCACAAAATACGTTAAGTAGGTCCCAGATTGCAAAGACATCATCATTCGTAAGATTAGAGCAGTTAATTTACACCAGAACAAGCCAATCAATAGTTCTCATTGACCGTCTAGGTATCTTTTGTGATACCTAATGGCACACTGTCTTCTGTTAATCCATTTGATGTCTATTCCCTCATTGCAACAACGGTCAAAAACATAAGGGACCTGTTATTTTGAAAACATTTCTGGGGATCATTGTCACTATTCGACTTCCATGTTGTTTTCGAGTAGGCATGCAGACTAGAACTATCACTGGAATGTTTTCTGGCTTGATATATATACATTGTATTTTAATTGCTCTGTTTGACAGATGTCCATCTTTTGCTTTTACATGAAAATATTTCATGACAATTTACAGTTATACAATGATACAGTGGTGCCATATCTTCTCTTTTAGCTTGAAATTTCCTCACAACATTTATTACTTGTTTCAGCATGAGCACTCTAAAATGTTTGCCAAGCACCTGCTATTGGGCAAGACAAGCAATTAACAATATAACATTTATTTTGTAGGTAACTTGTTACATTCAAAATTTTGCAATGCAAATTCAAAATATTTTGCCAGGAACTATTTGATCTTTACAGAATTGGGGAGATCAAAGTAAATTTTCAATGTTGTATCTCTTTCGTGCAATCAATTTTGTCTCCTGTTCTGAGTTTTCCCACAACATTGGGGATAGATCAAGGGGACAGTAGAATGAGAAAATTATAGAGGGGTGGAAACGTTCCAGCAAATGATCTCAGGTCAGGATTCTGATGTGATCCCACCCATTTCTATTTTTCATAGGGTTGAGTTGGGATTCTTGTCGGGAACTCCTGTGCATGAAGCAGTAAATCAACTAAAGTATTTTAGGAAGTAATAATGTGCAAATTTGAGTATGGATTTCAAACCACGGTTCAACTGGAATCATTTAACAGATTCCCCAACAGTGCAACACAGTGTGGAGTTGGAGGAGCACAGCAGGCCAGGCAGCATCAGACGAGCAGGAAAGTTGACGTTTCAGGTTGGGACCCTTATTCAGAAATGGGGGAGGAGAAAGGGAGCTCTAAAATAAATAGAGAGAGGAGGGGTGGGGCTGGGGAAGGTAGGTGGGATGGTGATAGGTGAGTGCAAGTAAGGAATGATGGGGATTGGTCAGTGAGGTGGATGGGGTGGGTAGGTGGGAGAGAAGATGGATAGTTTGTGTCAGGTCAAGGAGGTGGGGATGAGAGGGAGGGTTGATCATGGGATGAGGCCGGGGATGGGGAGATTTTGAAATTAGTGAAGTCCACGTTTAGGCCATTGGGCTGTAGGCTATCACCATCCCACCCACCTTCTGGAGCCCCACCCCTCCTCTCTCTATTTATTTCTGCCTTTCCACGGAGTAGAGGGGATAGCTACCACCATCCGGCTGGAAGGAAGGAAAATCAAAAACAAAGTGACTACATGCGGAGGATCAGTTCTCTTGACATGTCTGGGCACCTAATTCAGCATTTCATGGCAGATTGCTACTGACATTTGCAGCAGAAAGCAAGTAATTGTGAGCACTAGCAATGGCTTATCTGGAGGAAAGGATAGGGCTTTATTTGTCCAGGAAATCTAAGGCATGGATGTGGGAGGGCAACAGGCCAGGACTAAATATCAAGTTTTGGATATTCAGATGAGGATATAACATACCTGCAGAAAGAAGAAACAGTCTAGCTGCAAGGTGTGTTGACCAGAGATAGACTGTTGCAAGGGTATTGAAGATTGTTTTTCAAAATAACAAGCCTCTTGTGCTTTTTCACTCTTTACCCTCTTAAAGTACCAATTTTCAATTCTACTGATTATCTAGTATGAGTCTTTAAGTTTTACGCTTCAGAAAATAAATTGGAACTATTGTTGTAATGGGGGATAAACATCAAATGGATTATTTGAAGGCAGTGTGCCATTAGGTATCACAGTACAAAAGATTCCTGGAGGGTTGGTGGAAATTCTGTTCCATGTGCCTGTTATGCCCTCCTGTTACCCTGGAATCTTGTGTGTCCAGATTGGAGGGAGCACACTGCTTCTGTTGACATCTTTAGGAATTTCATCCTTGCCTAATCAAATACAGAGACTGTTCTCTCTCACTGATCTGTGACAGAACTCAGCCCATATAATCCTCTTAGCTTGCTCAGCTGGACATCCAGGTCAGAGTGAGACTCTCAGAGGAAGGAAGGGGTCGAGGTGAGGTTGCTTTCCCAAGTCCCCCCTCCATATCTGTGCTTGCTGTACCTGAAAAATCTAAATGTTGCTGAGGTTTTCTGCAACTCACCAGGTACTCTTTAAGTAGAAATCCCTCTTTTGATAGGATAACCGTGTCATCCTAATTGACGGGGGACCTTGAGGCAAGCCCTTGACTGCTTTGCTCTGGTAAAGGCCTTCTAATTCAGAAATCATGCATCTGACCTGAAAACAGATCTGCCTTTTCACCAAACACTCAGATAGAAAAGGTCCAATCCTTGTCAAAGTCCTGATTTTATTCACCTGTTTACCCTCACTCTCCACTTCCTTATTGTATCATTCATTTAGTTGAAGTCTATGTAGCTTAAGCTTTCAACTTTTAACCACCACTGCACCACACTCTCTCACCCCCCCACTGCCTACAGCCCATCTTGCCTCACCACTGCTCCTCCCAATCATCGACATACCTACATCTTCAGATAAACTAGCCAGCTCAAAATGTAAAATACTTCACAATGTCCTTCAGTATCTTACTCTTTTCCCTACTATATTTGGAAGGGCCAGTTTGACATTGCACATTTGTACTCTTGGATTGTTGCAACAACCTGAAGTTAAACAACAAATGCTGGGCAAAAATTTAGCAAATACATACACATTAAATTCTTCAGAGATAGTAAGAACTGCTGATGCTGGAGTCAGAGATAACACAGTGTGGAGCTGGAGGAACACAGCAGGCCAGGCAGCATTAGAGGAGCAGGAAAGTTGACGTTTCGGGTCAGGACCCTTCTTCAGAAATGGGGGAGGGGGAAGGGAGCTCCGAAATAAATAGAGAGGAGGGGTGGGGCTGGGGGAGGTAGTTGGGATGGTGATAGGTGAGTACAGGTCGGCAGTGGTAGGGATTAGTCAGTGAGGTGGGAAGAGCAGATAGGTGGGAGACAAGATGGACAGGTGTCAGGTCAAGGAGGCGGGGATGAGACGGAGGATTGGTCATGGAATGAGGCCGGGGGTGGGGAGATTTTGAAACTGGTAAAGTCCACATAGAAACCGCTCTCTCCATGACTCCCTCGTCCGCTCCACACTCCCCACTGTCCCCACCACCCCTGGCACCTTTCCCTGCATCCGCAGGAAGTGCTACATCTGCCCCTACACCTCCCCCTCACCTCCATTCAAGGCACCAAACAAAATCTTTCACATCAGACAGAGGTTGGGTGACATGTCCACCCTGGGCCTCCTTCAGTGTCACAATGACACCACCCAGAAACAGGAGGAGCAGCACCTCATATTCCGCCTTGGGAGCCTACAGCCAATGGTCTCAATGTGGACTTTACCAGTTTCAAAATCTCCCTACCCCCAGCCTCATCCCATGACCAACCCTCCCTCTCATCCCCGCCTCCTTGACCTGACACAACCTGTCCATCTTCTCTCTCACCTATCCACTCCTCCCACCTCACTGACCAATCCCCACCACTGCCTACCTGCACTCACCTATCACCATCCCACCTACCTTCCCCAGCCCCACCCCTCCTCTCTCTATTTATTTCAGAGGTCCCTTCCCCCTCCCCATTCCTGAAGAAGGGTCTTGACCCGAAACGTCAGCTTTCCCACTCCTCTGATGCTGCCTGGCCTGCTGTGTTCATTCAGCTCCACACTGTGTTATCATTAAATTCTTATTCTCATCAATGCGCTCTTTGGAAAATTGAAATTCAGAAATTTAGATGAAGAATTTAACAGGTCAGCAATCGCTAATTGTATAATTGAAAACTATATAAGTAACATGTGTGCAGTCATACATTCCTTCATTCTTATGGATTCGAAGTTTTCTGTAACATAAATGAAAAACTGACCCTTCAATGAAATCCTGAACAAGTGTCCTACGTTGCTTATCTCATGAAGTATTGTTTCATGACATAAATACATGAGGTAATTAATTTAAAGCTTTTTTTTAAAGAAAAAAAATAAGGTGAACATGTAGCTTAGATTATATTATGGAGCTAAACTTTAATTGGAGTTCTCGTATCGGAATGCATTGCATTATTATTAGGCTTAAATCTTAACATAAGTGTCACCACTTATTCCAACATGGGGATTTTAAAAATCTATGCCAAGCTGTTAGTGAGCAGGAAAGACTGTTATTATAATCTCAAATTATAGTTTAAATGGAACATTTTTAAATGCAACATGACTTGGTACCAAAAGCAATTATCCTCAGTGTAACTGGTGTAAAAACGGACAATATCTTTCACAAGAGTACTGTATTAATAAAAATATGATGTGTTAGCCATTGTTACTTTTTTAGCTTGGCAACCACCATCTTGCATGATTTCACAGAGGTTGCCTGGTCACCAGAACCAGCGTAAGGCTTGTTTTGCAGTGTTGTTTATATCTAATTTCAATTATTAGATATAGTTACAGATGCTAAACTGTGATATTTTTTAACAATATAATCTTGTATTGATCAAAAGTGCATTACTTAATAGGCAATAATATTCTAAAGGTTTGTTCCAAATCCACTGAAAGATTATCAGTGTGGAATCAAATATTTCCCATGCTATTGAACACTTTAAAGTTAGGCATAGCAGCATAGCTTAGATACATGATGCAAGTCCCTCTGTACAGCATCAATGTGTTTACAGAATTGAGTTTAGTTTAGCAATGCAACCTGCCTTATAGTCTAGGTGAATTGAATTATATGTTATTATCTTAAGTTACTGCAGTATATTGTAACATTTTGTTTCCTGATTCATATCAAATTGGGCTGAATCTGTATTGGTTAGTTTTGTTGTAAAAGCATACATAGGAGATTATAATTCTCCTTCATGATCAGATTCAAACTTTGGTTCCAGAGGTGAAGGACAAAAGTAAGTCATTGGGTCACTTGATTCATGCATGAGTTATCTTAGTTTCCTTGTGCTAAACTATGATGATTAACTTTTTTTCCATATCCAGTCACACTGTAAAATTTTATGTTTGTGAGGTGAACTGATTGAAATAAAACCAAGAAATGCGGATGCTAGAGAGCCGAAACAAAAACAGAAATTGGTGATGAAACTCAGCAGGTCTGGCAGCATCTGTGCAAAGAAAGCAAAGTTAATGTTTTGAGTCTGGCGAATCTTCCTCAGAACTGAGAGCAGTTAGGAAAATGTGATATTTAGGCTGAAGACGAGGTGGGGGCTGCTGATGATGGTGAAGGGAGAGGTGAGTGTGGATAGGTGGAGATGGATCCTAACAAGAGAGATATGAAAGGGGTAGATAAACAATGGGATCACGGATGGCACGTCAGAACAGAAGAGAAGCTGAATAAAGTGATAATGAGAGCTGAAGGTAGCAGAGAGTGGGTGGTCTGCGCTGAAAGCAAGCCATGTAATGTGATAATAGGTTTGAGAGTGTGTGAAAATAGTTTGGCTGTGCTGAAAGCAGCTCATGTTGTAACGGGACTTGGTGTGGAGGTGGGTAAAGAACATCGAAAGTTGGAAACAGTGTAACCATTACTTCCTTCATCGAGTATTATGAGCATTGTTATTGGCAAACTGAATTTACTGGAAGGGTATACTTTAATAGATTGGAAAAGGTCCAGGAAATGTTCATCTTAACCCAATGGGCATTAATTTATTAGAATGGATTGTGTGTCCATGATAGGATTTTTCCAATTTTCACTTTGTTGATGTCAGTCGAGCAGAAATCAGATGGGTTTGAGCAGGTGGACAACTGCTTCAGCAAATTATCATTGAAGTTGAAAGGTAACTCCCAGTCCAGAATGGTGATATCAATGCTCCTTTTGGAAGTTGGGGAAATCTGAAAATTCCGTCAGTTTCCATTGCTCTCACAAGCTTCCTACTGAAGAATTGCTTTGCTTAAAATAAGCCATCAACCCCTGGCCTGATCTCATGATCTTGATTAAGTCATGGAGACACTGGAGAGTGAGATGGTCACTCTGTACATTGATGTCAAAAAATATTTATATCTGGATTTTTTTTCTGTGATTATCTTGAGGACGATGATTGGAACCTATATATGAGCTAATGGCTGTGAAAGAGTTGATGTTGAAATTGCATTAAACTCTACTCAATCTGACAATGTGTCAGGATCTTTGGTTGGAGTCCAGCATGATTTTCTGATGGACTCAGATGTGTCAACTCTGACTCCTGATGATTTTATAATTATACTTAAATTCCCAGTGCACTTGTACCTATTGCTATCATTCATTAAACTAAATCTTGTGTAAGTCAAGTATCCCTTTTCTTTGAAACCCGAGTGGTTTATCCTGTACCACTGTTAACTGATCAAACCCTTAGACCCAGTATGGAAAGTAAGAGTTCCTGTGGTGTAGTGTCAATGTCGCTACCTCTGAGCTAGGAGGCTTGGATTTAACTTCCACCTTAAAACCCCACCTTAGAAAGGACAGTTAGTGACATCACTCTACTCTAACCACAAGTCACCAATTGTTGGTACTGCAACATAGGACAATTAATGCTTTACTATTTAGTGCTGAAATTGTACTAAGACTAAAGTGATCATAACACTATACTGTATATGTATATTGAAGCAAAATTATTGAAAAAAAGCAGGCATAAAAAGGGCTAATTTTTATGCTTGGGGCAGAAAGTGGGAGGAGAAAAGATCTGCCCTCACTACTAGATGTCATTATTGATTCTGAGCAGATGAATCTTGCTTCCAGGGGCTGTAAATACAGTGGAAGTGAGTAGGAGAGAGATTCCTGTTTCTAAACAACAGGCATCATTGGCTGGACCCATTGTTCGATTAAAGAACCTTCAGTATCTACTGCTGTATGAGAGGCTGGGAGCAGACCAATCGCAAGACTACTGTTAGCTGGAGCGGTGATAATGACACTGGAATCTTGCCCTTTGAAATTTGAAATTAAAACATTCAACATCTTCAGGAGGAACACTGGGAACTGCAACAATAACCTCAACGTCGAAAGTGTTTTGTGCTGGAAGTAACATCATAGAATCATAGAATCCCTACAGTGTGGAAATAATCCCTTTGGCCCAACAAGTCCACACTGACCCTCAGAACATCCCACCTACACCCATCCCCCTATAACCCACCTAAGCTACACATCCCTGAACGCTACGGCCAATCTCGCATAGCCAATCCACCGTGCCTGCACATCTTTGTAGTGTGGGAGGAAACCAGAGAACACAAAGGAAACACACGCAAACATGGGGAGAATGTGCAAACTCCACACAGACAGTTGGCTGAGGGTGGAATCAAACCTGGTCCCTGGCGCTGTGAGGTAGCAGTGCTAACCACTGTGCCACCGTGCCACCCAAACATACTAAAAGGTGGGAGCTATTTTGTACTTCTTTCCTTTTGGACTGTCACTGCTCATTGGAGATGGGCGTGAAGAGGAGATGTGGAAGAAGAATAAAATAATACTGGGGCATGCCTTGCTTTGCCTGGACTGTCCATCAAGAAAAACATCAGCATTACCCAGCCCTACCGCTCATGGCCTCTGGCAAAATAGGAGACCACCTTGCTCCTCAACCTTCCCAGAAGAAATAATTGTCCCTGGAGATGGATGGGGTCAACCTTAAAATTTGACTCTCTGCCAAATTGTGGTACTTGAATTCAAGAATACATAGATGATTGAGGCAACTCAAGCGTGCAGTAAACTTCTAGATGAACTGACCTCTGTATATTGGAATTTGGCATTGGCCTTAAATACAGGACACTTGGGATCTGGAATCACACAATTGCCACTTAAAGGAAATTCCATTTGTGCCCTTTAAAACAGCCGGTGTTGCACACTGTCTATTTCCTCACCCATATCCAGTGCCTGGATAAACTTTGGCATGAAATTCTACTTTCCAGCAGCAGAAATCTCCATTAGTGGGCCCCCTGTAAGAGGTTCTTCCTCTTTCAACTCAGGATATGGGATAGAGAACATTTTGTGCAATAAATGTTTGAATTGGATCATTTGTAGAAACCACAAATGGCCTCGATGAAACTATGTTCCACATTTATATTGTTTCCTTTCATTTGCAGTTCCTGTTTTGTTAACTAAAGAATTTGCCTTTAGTTCTTTTGTAGTTGCACTTCAGCTCCATATTCCTTGTTCATGGGATATGCCGTGATGAAGAGGTAGGCTGACTGGAGGACCAGGTTTGTTCCTGGGCCCAGCCAATGTGACCATAAACAGGTTGAGGCAGTGGGTCATGCAGGGAGTTGGGGTGGGGGTGGTCATAATATCTGATTCTGCACTCTTCCATGGCTAAGTTCACACTTGAGTGTTCATAGGGAGAGAGCATGCACTTTTTGGTGTCTCTCTCCATCTAAACAACACCATCCTTCGAATATTTCCTGTCAAAGTGCATGTCCTCTCACTTTCCTACATTAAAGTTCATATGCAGTGTTTTTGCCCACTCACTCAACCTATCTATAACTCCATAAACATTCCTTATGTCTACACCACAACATGCACTTTCACCAATTCTTGTATTGTCGGCAAATTTGGCTACATTGCACTCTGCCACCTCGTCCAAGTCGTTAACGTTTGAGGCCTAGGACTGATCCTTGTGGCAATCCTGTTGTCACATCTTCACAACCTGAAAAAGCCCCTATTACCTTCTTATATTCTTTAATCTGGACTCTTAATATCTCTGGTAGTCCTTTGACCATTACGTTAGCAGCACAAGAGGGGTCCGAAGACAGATAATCACAGACTCTAACATTTGAGAGTGAAAGCCCTACAATAAAAAACAAGCTGAATTTCAGAGCCTGAAGACTCAAGTCTGTGGAAAAAGTTGCTCTATTTGCATTACACTCAAAGTAAGGGATTGAGGACTGAGGCAGATGGAATGGATCCAAGCGTAGCCCAATGCCATTCTTGGCATTAATATTCCAAATTATCGAGTGCAATGTGGCACCAACTGGAATGGATGAAGGAATGACTTCTGTTTGCAGCTGGTCCCTTCTTAAAAGGCCTCCAGAGATGTGATTGAAACTGAGAGATGTCTGTCACTGTGATTTTTCAGGGAAAGAATGATAATTGTATTAGCATAAACCTAAGCTGACTTTATCCTTTGTGCCTCATTCAATCTGATCCTATTCTGCATGCGTCATGAGGACATGTACAAGAATGCACATAGTTCATACAAAGTGCAAGCGTTCCAGATAGCATATCATTTTTACACAATTCATCCCAAATCAGGATGATCTCAAACACACAAAAAAACAAAGAACTATGGATGCCGGAAATCAGAAACACAAACAGAAATTGCTGGAAGAGCTCAGCAGGTCTGGCAGCCCTAGAGAGAGCAGAGTTAACGTTTCGGGTCCAGTGACCCTTCTTCAGAACTGAAAATCCTTCAGACATTTCTTCAGAATTATCTCACTTTTGCCCCAGGTACAATAGGAAATTTTGGATCCATTGTATCCTGTTTACCAACCATTGCATGCATGGATGGTGAAAATTTCCAAGGGAGTGAAAAAAATGGACAAGCTCCTGCCTCAGTCTTAGATTACCACAATATCTGCTTGGCTGAGCAAATGTTCATCGCTTAGTAACATATTGAGAAAGTGATTGAAAGCAGCTTGTATTTTGTACCTTTGGTAAATATATGATACCATAAATGCATTGCTGAGTTCCGTCCTTGACACTCTGTTTTGCAATTCCTCAATCTTGTCAAAGTTTTATCCATTAAAGTCCATGTTTTCCTTATTCATTGGCTGTTCAATGATTTCTTTCACAGAATGGCCGACTTTAATCTTTTCTCTTTCCTTCACAGAGCATTGAAAATCTTCCCCTTACTGAAAATTTATTCCAAAAAGTTATTATAAAATTTTAAAATTGTAAGAGATGATCGAGAAGGTAATAGCTAGCATGCCTGATTTAGACAGGAAACTAATTTAAACTGTGTCATTGCTACAAAACATGAAGTCTTAATTTGCTTTCTGCTCTCTTCCGGGCATGCTTTGCATAATACAGTAGATTCAGGAAGTTGATTGAGGGCACTAATGAAAATAATTCCCTCTGGTTCAGTCATTAATTACAGTTCTGAATATCTTCTGGCTACCTGAGGCATAATAATGTTGAATAAATGATTAGACGTTCAGAACATATTCTGCATTTATTTTTAAATAAGTGTTTCCAGCTTTCCATCTGTAGTCCATTGAGTCTTAAATGCCACTTTGTGATCTCATTTTCTGACTCTCTGTTTGGAATTTTAAAGCAGTGTTATAATATTTCTTGATCAAATTTGCTGCAACATTTGTCAAGTTTTAGAACAAACTATTGACCAACATAATGGTTTACTGATGTTGCCTTAAATTTGATTGTCATTATTAGGTCAACAGCTAAAAAACGTGTTATTTTTAGATCTATGGTCCACGTTCATTCCTTTGTTCAGGTAGGACAGGATCTTTCTTTAATGGTCGAGACTCTGATGTTGAGATCAAACGCGGTGAGAATTTTGAGGGATTAGTCAGTTAATGCCAAAGCCTGTACTCACAATCTAATTAAGGACAATGGGCAGGCTCTCAAAGCTGGAGGACCATAGTATGAAAATAATTAGCCCCTACCTCTGTCGGTAAGGCAGAAAGAGGGCACTTCCATCTTGAAGCCATGTCAAGTCACCATAGTCTTACCAGACGATAGGTCTGCTCTCTCATTTGTAGGAGACAACCAGTAGTGATTTAATCTGAGGAGCACCATACCTCAGGTGAAGGGTGAGGTTGAGAGGAGAGTCCTTCATGGTAACCTCAGTCGATGATGGGAATTGAACCTGCGCTGTTGGCATCACAGCACTTCAATGAACCGATCATTCAGTCAACTGAGCTAAGCCGACAGCCCCCCTCACCATCTTGAGGAGTCCGTTGAATACTTTTTGGAAACCTGAAGAAATGAAAACTGCCAGACCACCAATGTGGAGAGAATTACTCTCCACATGTGGCCTCCAGCAGTGGTTGTAGTCAGTTCGAAATGCTGGCTGCAAGGGGAACCTCAAAGTGATCCTGGAGCACTGTACTCCACCTCACGTTCAGTCCCAGCCTGATACCTGGAGGCTTGTTGCAGGCATCTGCCTGTCTCCTAATGGCACATCCGGGCCTGCAGGCCAACTGGAAAATAATGGACCAACATAGGCTATCGAGCATGGAGTAAATGGAAAATTCCAGTCAACCTCCAAACAATAGTCTTAATTGATTTGTTGTTTGCATTAACAAGCCAACCTATGCTTACTTTCTCCCTCGCACACCTACTTTGAATACCACCTGGCTGTCCATGATTTCTTCCATCTCTAACACCTCTCTCACCTTCCTGGACCTCTCTGTCTCCGTCTCGGGCAACCACCTAGAAACCGATATCCATTTCAAGCCCCATCTCTAACACCTCTCTCACCTTCCTGGACCTCTCTGCCTCCATCTCGGGCAACCGCCTAGAAACCGATATCCATTTCAAGCCCCATCTCTAACACCTCTCTCACCTTCCTGGACCTCTCTGTCTCCATCTCGGGCAACCACCTAGAAACCGATATCCATTTCAAGCCCACCGACTCCCACAGCTACCTAGAATACACCTCCTCCCACCCACCTTCCTGCAAAAATGCCATCCCCTATTCCCAACTCCTTCGCCTCCGCCGCATCTGCTCCCGGGATGAGGCGTTCCACTCCCGTACGTCTCAGATGTCCTCGTTTTTCAAGGACCGCAATGTCCCCCACTCAATGGTTGAGAACGCCCTCCACCGTGTCTCCCGTGTCTCCCACATTTCCCGTAACTCATCCCTCACACCCTGTCCCCGCAATAACAACCAAAAAAGAATCCACCTCGTCCTCACGTACCACCCCACCAACCTCTGGATCCAACGCATCATCCTTCGACACTTCCACCATTTGCAATCCGACCCCACCACCAAAGACATTTTTCCCTCCCCACCCTTATCTGCTTTCCGGAGGGACCACTCTCTTCGTGACTCCCTTGTCCGCTCCACACTCCCCTCCAACCCCACCACACCCGGCACTTTTCCCTGCAACCGCAGGAAGTGCTACACCTGCCCCCACACCTCCTTCCTCACCCCCATCCCAGGCGCCAAGAAGACTTTCCACATCAAGCAGATGTTCACCTGCACATCTGCTAATGTAGTATACTGCATCCGCTGTACCCGTTGTGGCCTCCTCTACATCGGGGAAACCAAGCGGAGGCTCGGGGACCGCTTTGCAGAACACCTACGCTCGGTTCGCAATAAACAACTGCACCTCCCAGTCGCGAACCATTTCAACTCCCCCTCCCATTCCTCAGATGACATGTCCATCCTGGGCCTCCTGCAGCGCCACAATGATGCCACCTGAAGGTTGCAGGAACAGCAACTCATATTCCGCTTGGGAACCCTGCAGCCCAATGGTATCAATGTGGACTTCACAAGCTTCAAAATCTCCCCTCCCCCTACCGCATCCCAAAACCAGCCCAGCTGGTCCCTGCCCCCCTAATCTGTCCTTCCTCCCACCTCTCCCCTCCTCCCACCTCAAGCCCCACTCCCATTTCCTACCTACTAACCTCATCCTGCCCCCTTGACCTGTCCGTCCTCCCTGGACTGACCTATCTCCTCCCTAACTCCCCACCTACACTCACCTTTACTGGCTCCATCCCTGCCTCTTTGACCTGTCTGTCTCCTCTCCACCTATCTTCTCCTCTATCCATCTTCTATCCGCCTCCCCCTCTCTCCCTATTTATTTCAGAACGCCCCATTTCTGAAGAAGGGTCTAGGCCCGAAACTTCAGCCTTCCTGCTCCAATGATGCTGCTTGGCCTGCTGTGTTCATCCAGCTCTACACCTTGTTATTTCTCTATCCATGATTTCCTCCTAATTTCTTATCAATCAAACTGATGAAATGAAGACAGAGGATAAAATAATTTTCATATTGAACCTTTGAAACAAAGCAGAATTAAATGCTTGGCTATTGAGAAGGTTCCACATGGAATGAATGTCTATGGTGTGTAATCAGAATCAGGATGCCTGTAATCAATATATGTAGGTGAAATTTTAAAGTGGGAGAGTGAATCAAGACATGTCTCGAAGTGTTATCTGAGCATACTCCCGCATTTTATGAACTATTGGGAAATATAATTAACAAATATCGCAATTCAAATGTAGAGTAGTGGTATACGAATATATTTTTCAGACTGGCGGAAGGTATGTTTTCCTCAAGGGATGTTATCTTGTCCATTGTTTTTCTGATTCATCTTAATGGCCTGAACTTGGGTATATGGGGCATGACATCAAAATTTCCAGCTGAGATAACACTCCGAAAAAACTAAAGAGTGAGGAAATTGGAAGTAGGCTTCGAGAAGTAACACAGTAAGTGTTGAAATGGGCAGCCACGTAGCAAATGTGAAAAAGTGTGAAGTGACGCATTTACAATATGAGGTGATATCAAATAAATGGTATAAATTTAAATAGAATTTATCAACAAAGTTTACATACACAAATCTTTCAAGGTGACAAGGCATGTTAAGATATTGTGGAGTGCGGAGTGAACGTTGACCATAATGGGTCCTGGGATGAGGAATTTTAGTTGCACACGGAGTCTATAGAAGCTAGTACTTCTCTTTAGAAAGCAGAGAAATTCTGAAAAAGTTTCAAATCTGTGAAGGGTTTTGATAAACGAGGAGTAATTGTTTCTACTTATGCCTGGATTGTTAACTGGAGAATGCAAATTTAAATGGCAAAAGATTGAGAGAAGACATAAGGAGAAATTTTATAATGCAAGTTGTTATGCTGTGGAATGCTGTCTGAAAGTTTGGTGGAAGTAGATTCAATTGTAACTCTCAGACGTTAATTTAGCCACACACTCTTAATGAAAAACAGAATTGCAGGCATCTGAACAAAGAGCAAATTGGAGAACTCCTTCAAACAGGTAGCATAGGTAGAATGGGCTTAATGATCAACTGTTGTGCTCTACGATTTTATGATTCTGTCAAATTAATTATCTTGTAACATTTTAAAATAGAAAAATCAATATTTAATTTTGAATCCGCAATGCAGTGATCTTTATAATGTGAGAAGTTGGCTTCAGTGCATTTGAAATAAATTCCAGAAATGCTCAAATTCAGTGAATCTTGTCTGATGCTAGTAGAAAGAGCTTGCCAAAAAATCTCATTTTGTTTCACTACCCTGAATCAGCATTATTCATGGCGTGGTTTAAACATATAGGAGTTAATTGTGTCAATATACAAAAGTTAAGAAAATGCCTCTGTTTTTCTGTATTTACCAATAGACTTCAGAGTTTTGAAGTATTATTTCTAATAATAAAGTTTTGATCGTGATTTTCACTTATCAGTTCAATTCTCTGCCTAATCTTTCTGTCCCAGGCCTGCTACAGTGTTCTCATGAAAAAAAACACAATTAAGCTTGAAGAACAGCACTTCTCCTTTAACTCAGATCTTGAAAGCTTTTTGGACTCAGCACTGAGTAATGATAATAATTTTTTTTTTGTGGCTTTGGTTTTGTCTCATTCCTTCCATTGTATTCGAACAGCTGCAATGCAGCTATTCATATTTTACCTCGACACATCCATTGTTTCTTTTCTAAAAACGTTCCCGCTCCATTTGACTTTTGTGCAATGAAACCTTTTGTCATTTATATTCTCCTGTCCACCACACTATTGCAGACTTTCCCTTTTGTGCTTCTACTTCTTCTCTTCTCAACATCTAAAATATCTCAAACTTTCCACAGTTCTGATCTGGAGTCATCATGGTTTGGAACTTTTGCTCTGTTACTCTCCACAGAAGCTGTCTGATCTGCTGATTATTCTCAGCATTTTCAGTTTTTATTAGATATATTTTACATCTACAACTAATGTGAACTAATAGAATCATATAAATATGCCAGCTGCAACATGGAACATTATTGAACAAACAGAAGTGCCTTTTGCTGAGTGAAGCAGCATTACTCCTGTTTAAATATCAAACTGCATTCCAACCATCTCAGCCTTCTTGCAAGTGGAAGGCATCGATCTTACATGATAATTCCTTCTGCTTTATTGAGGCAGGTAGTTCTAAAGTTAATTAGAAGTTCACTGGCTATTTACTGATTGGTCTAGACCTAGGGGTGAATTCATCTTGTCAGAATGGCTAGCATGCTGTGTAAGTGGCAGCTTAAAACAACTGAAACTGTCAGTGGGCTGGGAAGCTGGCAAGAGAATATTGCTTTTCACCATTGTTAATAACAGAATTTTGGAAATTCTAGTTGAGGATTTTCTACTTCCATTACAACCTGTGCACTCCAAATGTCCATGAAGAGCAAATGGCTCACGATTGCCCTTGTAATTTGTTGTATTGACTTTGCTTTTAACAGCCTGAATCAAAGGATGGATTGCAATTTCCATTTTGATTATAATGATAGTGACTGGGACACAGCGCTATATTCTGGCATGAAGACCACTCTGAAGAGACATCTGTCTAATAGAGCTTGAGTAGCACAATTTACAGTAATTCTCAAACCAATTTGATGGGCATAATTCCTATGCAAAATTAGGCTTGAGAGGTTTGTATGGGCTTGAACGAACAGCTCATAGTACATCTATTTTTGAGGAAAAGTAAAAAAACACTTGGGAATTTAAGATTTGCAGTAATCCTCTTTGACTTATTGCAGCACATTTTTCTCAAAGAAAAGTATGATGGTTGTAAATGTTGTTGAATCACTTGTGGTAATGCAAGGAAATATCGAGGCCATGATTACAATTGAAATGTAATTATGCTCTGCTATTTTTGTGGATTTTAATCTTTTTTCCCCTTGCATACTGCCAAAGAACTTCAATTTTCACTTAAATGCTGATTTTCTTTTCATTTCTCTTTTGTAGCACTATGTGGTGGTGATATTCGAGGACCCACTGGTACTATTTTATCACCTGGTTATCCTGACTTCTATCCAAATTCATTAAATTGTACATGGACTGTGGAGGTTTCCCATGGTAAAGGTAACGAACTGCTTCTGTGAGATTTTTACTTGTTCCTGCCTACAATCTGTCCAATCACATTCTAGTCTGTGGTCAATTTTTAGTTGAACAGAATCAGAAAATAATGAATTGGAACAAGTCAACTGCAATCTGGCAGTATAGTCCTATCTGCAAGTATGACATTAATTCAATCAGCACAACATTGGTTTCAATGAGGAGTGTTTATATTTTAATTGTGGTCAGTGGAAACAGAAGTAGTTTCATAGAATTATTCATTGAATTGGCTTCTGCTTGATTGAGATTCTGAAGGTTAGGGAGGCATGAGGCATTGAATGGAATTGCACCGTAGAATGGAACTGGAGAATAGCCCAGAGTCCAGGAAGTAAATAAACGAGAACCATTAATAAAAACTGACAAACTGATTCTCACCCTTGAAATAAGTGATGACAGAGACAATACCTTTTGCTGAGTGAACCAGCAAACATCTTGCTTAAACATCAAACTGCATTCCAAACATGCCAGACCTCTTACTGACTATACAATATTTTAGACAATCTTCAGTGGGATTAGAATTGCTTCAGCTTTCCTTTGGCAGGTGGTTCTAAAGTTAACTAGAAATTTACTAATTGGTCTGGACCTGGGCGTGAATTTTATCCTTTCAGTATGGGTAGGTTGCTGCTATGAGCAAGAGTTAAAGACAGCTGAAACTTTCAGTGTATTTGAAAGTTTTCAAAAACCTGTTGACTTTCACTTTTAATCCAAGCACATTCTTCAGCACTTAAGTACAATTCATTAATGATGATGTCAATGAGGATGAGTTTAAGTATGTTACACTGGCTGGTTTCTCACAAGTTCAAACGTACATAGATTGTACACACATGACAATTGATATGCTCCAGATCAGCCAGGAGACTTCAATAACTGAAAGGATTTCCTCTCCATCAATGTTCAGCTGGTATGTAATCTCCCAATGATAATAATTTGTGCATATTACCCAGAAAACTGAGTGAAATGTTTATACTGCATTAGTGATGTCTCACATAAATGTTCAAACCTCAAAGTAGAGGGAGTGCATAGTTTTTTTGAGGAGGGCTAAAGTCAAGGAACACCATGACTCATGCTCAGGAAAGCTGCAACAAAAGCCACATGAGCACATGTAGGTATTGAGTCAGCATTTGGGTTACTAAATATGTAGACCAGGTACTCAGTCAGATCTGAGGCACACTTCAGTATGCACCCAATAGAATTTTCATGATGGTATGGGTCTTCTGCACAGCACTGATGACAACAAGGGCTGGAGCACCAGGAGGAAGAAGATAATGAACATACTGCATTGTCAGAGAATGTCAAGGAAGAGTACATGGGCTTACCAGGGATGTCTCGGCCAGACTGATTTAGGCATGTTTCGGTTAATTTGAGTACAATGGCACTCAGTTCTGGACCCACTCCCCAGGTTGGTATTCTCTAGAATTTCAAAGAATGTGAGGTGATAAGTTGAAACTTATGAAATACTTCCATAAATAAATAGGGTAAATTTAGGTGAAATGTTTGCCCTGGTTGTGGAGTCTACAACCAGAGTACATAATTTTAAAATAGGGAGGAAAGTACTTTGTTATGAGTTGAGGAATTTTTTAATTTAGAGGACTGTGAATCTTTGGAATTCACTACCCCAGAGGGATGTGGAAGCTTAGGAATTGAGCATGTTTAAAGTTCAGATCGACATATTTATAAAAACAACGTATATGGGTAATAGGGATAGTGAGGGGATAAAAGGCATTAAAGTGCATGATCAGTCATGATCACATTGAACAATGAAGCAGGGTCAAAGGGCTCAATGGCATATTCTTGTCCTTATGTTCCTATCAATAAAATCATGGGACAACATTTTACTGCATTTTTGTCTCTTAGTATGAACGTAACCACATCACTGACACTAATAGTGGTAAATTCAGATTATCACACTTTTTTTTTGTTTCGGATACATGTTATAGTCTATTGGACCATGGATATCTGAGTGTTTTTTTCTCGGAAAAGTAATCACTAAAATCATCGGAACTATTTTCAACAGATAATTCTTGGAAATCACTATTGTTTAAACAGCCAAGATTCTGGACGTGTTGGATTTATTAGAATTAATATGTTTTAACTCTAGATTAACTGGAAATCACCTACCTAGGGTTTATAACTTTAATTTGGATATCATTTCAAGTTCACTTGCTGAAATAGAGAAGTTATCTAACTTGATGTCTGCTTTTCTGAAAATAAAATTATTTTTACAGAGTCCAGTGTGAAGCCTGTACAAATTATATAGTTGTTCTTTTGAAAAATGCCTCTTAATTCTTGATGACTCTTGAACCAAATGCATTTGAAGATCTCAGTGAAAACTGCTTGCGTTTAGTAACATCTGGTCTTCAAAAACTAGCAATTATTTTACTAAAGGTTCTTTTTGAAAACTTATCTTTGCAGAGAAAGTTCTTTATTTTGTTCCTTTAATTGGTGTGTGTGTGTTGAGTTAATAAGAACGGCAAATTTTTTACGTTGCTACTTGAAATGTGTATTAAGCAGCTTGACATCTTTGCTGAATAAATCCTGTGTTCACAATACATCAAAAATTGTGTTTCTTTCTTATACAAACCTGGATGATGGAACTTTTCTTCTTCTAAATCTAACACTGATAAATTAAATAATTAGGAATATTGGTAACAGGATTTTAAAAAAATGTTAAATTTATGTTGTGACTAGAGAGAGACTGCTTTCCTCCCATTTTGGTCCTAACAAAATGCAGTTATTTCCATTTGGTTGGAGAAAAGTGCTGAGCAAACATAAACATGAAAGAGGGATTCTAAAACATTATAGATACCCGGTGATTTGTGTTCACTCAGATCTATTGAGAAGGGATGTTATCCATCCTTGGTCACTGTGGAGTTGCACATTTCAAGCAGCAGGAGCTAAACTCAACTAGTTCTATCACTGTGCAGCCCCTCACAGATGACAGAAAGCATAAAGCATGAAAACAATTAAAGTGCCAGTACCCCTCATGGTGATGCAGGCTTAACCACTGTTAATCACAAACGCTGATAATGGACCTTATGGATCCCTGGAACATCCCAGTTGATTATGCAGCCATTCAACAGCGTGACCCCTTCAGCAAGGAAAATACGTAGCAGTTGGACATAACAACAGAGAAAGGGCATATGTCCTGGTAAAATACAAAAAGACATGGACACCATTAGTATTGTGTAATTTAGTATAGAACAATTCACTATGTTGCATTTTACAGTCTTTATTTTCTCTTAACATAGAAATGAAATGTAATAAACTATAATTAAGCAGCTCATTTTGCTTGCAATGGACCTTTAAAATAGTTATCTAATTAGTCCAAAGTATTGATATTTCTCCAAAGTCCTGCTCGTTTTCCTTTCATGACAACATTTATTTCCCTTTATATAGTACGACTGAATCTGTTTTCATCACTCCTTTTAGGCAGTGTATTCTAAATCAGAGCAGCTTGGGGCAAAAAATAAAATTTTCATCTTCTCTTTGGGTCTTTTGCCGATCATCTTAAATGTGTCATCTGTATACCAATACCCCTGCCAATGGAAATCATTTTTTCTGCATTTACTCAATCAAAATCTTGATAATTTGTAATATCTCTCTAAATTGTCCCTTTAATCTTTTCTGATTCAAGGACAATAATTTCATCTTCTGTTATTTCACTATGCAACTAAATTCTTCCAACTTTGATATCATTTAAATCAATCTACTCCACGCACTGTGTCCTTAACATTGTTCCTAAAATATGTCCAAAATTGGATGTAGTACCAAAGCTGAAGCCCCATAAGTGATTTGTGAAGTCTTGTTACAACTTTCTTATTTTGGTCTTGGTGCCTTCAGTAATAAATCCCTGACTGTCAAGCTTTTGCTTTGTAGCTATTTTCCCTTGCCCTGTGACATATAAAGATCTGTTTGTGGCAACCTCTTTAAAGTATCAGTTACAGTTCTAGGTCAGATACTCATTTCTGATTTTCAGTATATCCAATCAGTGAAATCAATTGACCTTTTACCCCTCATATTTTGTCAGATATTCTAATTCTTGTCTTTGGGTATTGGGCAGACCAAGATCGCTGGTAATTGACACATTGCTTCTGTGTCCAATCATTTTACAAGTTTAGTTTTGGGTGCAGCTTTCACAGAGAGGAGTTTTTCACTTTGAATTCATGTTCATTAACAAACACGTGAGAACAAATGTGCTTTACTGTGTGTCATCAGAGGGCAGCATGTAGGTAAAATATAGGAGGAGGTCACAGAGCGTTACTCGAGTGACATTAAAGGTAACTATGTGGGAGCAGGGTGAAAAAACACTATTGCAAATGATCTTCTGACAATGATTCATGGGATTAGAATGAAACCATAACTCACCCGACAGAGTAAACAACAGAGGAGATGCTTTGGAGGACAAATGTAAAAGGCAAAGCCACCATCATCCCATTGGGCTGCTCCCTCCTTTAAGGGAGACAATGGCAATAGTTTAACCTGAAGCTCAGCAAGTTTCAGGTAAAAGGCAAAGTTGAGACCTTCATGGTGACCTGAGCCAGTATGGGAATTGAACCCAAATTGTTGGTGTTACTCTGCATCACAAACCAGCCATCCAACCAACTGAACTAACCAGCCTATGTTCAATTTTGTCAAATTTTGGTGGAATTTTGTTAAGGTGGTAACTGCTATACCTGGCAGGCCAATAAGGCAGCTGCATTGCCTCTTCTCAGTATAATCCTGTCAAACTACACATCCTGTCACATAGTTATGAGTCTAACGACAAGCTTCCCCTTAGAAAGAAGACACCAGGAAGGAAGTCTCAGCTTCCGAGAGCTCTCAGCCAATTAGAGGCTTGCAGTTGCTTCACTCAGCAGTGCCATAGGGAAGGCTATGGTTGCAGGAGTCCCAGGATCACAGGGCTAACTAGGTCATCAAATATATAACGTGGGCGGAGCGGGGGTATAGTTTCTAGGGGAAAGGTGAGGCTGTGGTATTGTTAGCAAGGTCAAAGGCTGCCTCACAATGGACACCATCCCCTTGCTTCCTGATGTGCATATTTAATCAAGTGATGACTTTTATCCTGTGGAGGTGATATATTAATAGACTGGTCCTTGTGCCCTGCATGTCCTGTGGAAGTAGTCCATCTACAGATGTGATAATGGTTGTGGTGGAGGGGTCGTTGTTGCTGGTGGGAGTAAAACACAGCCCCTCCACTGGTGATTAACCAGCTATGTAGAGCCTGAATTGACAGTGGGGAGGCGAAGGTGGACCATGGGCTTTCTGCCACGAATGTAACTCTGGTGGAGTTGGGAAGGCTGTGTGGCTCATGTACGGCAAGATATTGCTTAATTACATGCCCTCCTACCTCCAAGCTTGCCACCAGAGAGATTCCGGCCAAAGGCTGCAGACAGTTTGAATCAGGAAAGAAGTAATTTTGTGCTTATGATAAAAGATGTCCTGCGTAAGTAGCGAAGGTTTAAATCTGAGTGGAGGAATATAAGGCTGTAGTTCGAGGAAAATTGACTTGCATCAGTAAAACATAATCATATGCTTAAGAATCCCTTAAAATATTCTTATCCCAGCAGTTCTAATTTATGACACACACTGAACCTTCAAGCATTTGACAGGAAGTGATCCAGGAGGATGATGGTGACGCCTCAGAGGAAGTCACTTTGTCTGAGTGTGCCTCATCACAAGACTCATGCAGACAATACATCACCATAGACATTCTCACTACAGTGGAACAGTCAGGGCAAATAGTTTGGATTTTTACCTGGTGACTGACAAGTTAGTGAACTAGAAAAGATTGTGGAGGAAGTGAAAACAATGGAGAGTCTACCTTGGTAATTTGATCCAAGTTCTGATCTGGATGGAAATGCTGTTATTTAGGAGTTGTTGAAAAAGATGGGAAGCTTCTGGAGCTGTTTCAGGGATGATTAAAAAAGGGGATATGGAAGTGAAGATTTGTCTTCAAATTCTCATTCAAAAGCAGAAATGACTCAACAGGCCTGGCAGTATCTGTGGAGAGAAAGCAAAATTAATGCTTCAGGTCCAGTTCTGAAGAAGGGGTTTTCTCTCCACAGATGCTGCCAGACCTGTTGATTTTGTCCAACAATTTCTGTTTCTCACTTACAACATTTGCAGTTCTTTGTTTTCTTTTCAAATTCTCACACGCTGTCCCTTGTCATCGGAACTAATGTTTCCTCTAAACATGCATCAAGAAAGTGATGCATAAACCATTCACAAGCTGCCTCAAAGAAATACATAAAGATATTGTACATTGACATGAGCAAGTCGCACACAAAAAGTAAATTTAACATTCATCAATTCCTATCATGCTGCCTATTGTCCAGATAGTTGAGTATGCTCCTGTGCTGGTGAAAGTGGAGCAGTCTTTGCTGAACCTTCATGGACTTCAGAGGGTGCTGGCAGATAGAGAGGAGATCTGAGCCCCATGCCTTTGTCAAACCTACATAGAAGTGCTATGAAGAAGATTCTACATAAGACCAATGCTAGACTGGTCATTTTTATTTTTAGATGGTGCTGCGTACGACAACTGCTAATAAGGCATAGCCAAGAGGTCCATTTTGTAGCGGGTCTTGTTACATTAGGCTGAAAATGTCTGTCACTAACTGATATTCCATACTGAGCATCCTGAAGAAACTATGTTCCTGCACGTCAAGGAAGCTTGTGCCCTTCCTGTCTAGCATCTTACCGGCTACCCATCTCTGCCAAAAAAAAAACCTCTCTTCCGTGGAGATAGTAAGAACTGCAGATGCTGGAGTCCGAGATAACACAGCATAGAGCTGGAGGAACACAGCAGGCCAGGCAGCATCAAAAAATCTAAAGAAGGGTCCCAACCCGAAACGTCAACTTTCCTGCTCCTCTGATGCTGCCTGGCCTGCTGTGTTCATCCAGCTCTACACTGTGTTATCTCTCCTGTGGAGTTACAGGTGTGGTAGCATAGAGATATTGCTGTTATTGCTGCTGCTAATAGCACTGCTGGTTACCTTCATCCTTGTTTCAGATCTGGTATAACATGGCATAAGTGATGCACAACAGGAATTTACAGGTACTCAGCTGAAGCTAGTTGGTTCAACAACCCGTTTATTCCAATTTCAGAAACCTTTGAATTAGGGGCCATAAAAAAGAGACCTTCTTCAGCTGTGGTGAAGAGTCATCAGATTCGTACCATCAACTCTGCTTTCTACCACAGATGCTGTCAGACCTGCTGAGTCTCATTAGCAATTTCTGTTTTTGTTTTGAATGTGTATGCATGTTTTTTGTATGGACTTCCAGAAGGTATATGATAAAGTCCCACATAAGAGACTGTTAACTCATGTAGAAGCCCATGGAATTGAGGGCAATTTACTGACATGGCTAGTGGCAGGTGACAGAATGTAGGGATCATGGGTAGATCCTCAAATTGTGACCAATGTGACCAATGATTTTTGACAAGGATATGTATTAGGGCCTCAATTATTTCCAGCATTATCAGCTGCTTGGACAATGGCATCAGACATCATATATCCAAATTTACTGATGAAACCAATTTAGGTAACAAATGATAGCAGAAGATTACAAAGGGATATTACAGAATAAGTGAATGGGCAAACCTGGAGCTGATGGAGTTCAATGTAAACAAGTGTGAGGTTTTCAATTTTGGATTGAAATAGGATAGAACGGTATAGTTACTGGATAGCATGAAGTTAAATGCAGTGTATATCCAAAGAGACTTGAGAGTTGAGGTGCATTGATCTTGAAAATATCAGAAGGAGGTGCAGAAAATAATCAAGAAAGCTAATATCTAGAGGACTGGAATACAAAGATGCAGTGGTTATTGTGGAGTTATACAAAACCCTGGTTAGACCTTGCTTGGAGTGCTGTGAGAAGATCTGGGCATCACACCTCAGCAAGGTAGTATCGCGTGGGTCTACAAGAATAATACCAGTACATCAGAAGTTCAGTAATGAGGAAAAATTATATAAGTTATGCCTGTTTTCTCTAGAATTTAGAAAGATCAAGGTCTTCAAAATATTCACAGGAAAAGACAGGTTTAATAAACATAAACTGTTTCCACTGGTTGGGGGTTCTAGAGCTGGGGAGCAGAGTCTGAGAATTAGGGTCAGACATTTCATGAGATAGGTTAGGAAGCACTTCTACAGACAGATGGTGGTAGATGTTTGAAACTGTCTTCGACAAATGGTAGTCGATGCTGGATCAGTAGTTAATTTTAAATCTGAGACCAATAACTATTTGTTAAGCCAAGGTATTAAGGAATGTCAGCCAATGGCAGGTATTTGGAGATAGGATACAGATGAACCATAATCTCAATGAATGGTGGAACAGGCTCACGGGACTGAATAGCTTACTCCTGTCCCTATGTTCCTAACTGGCACCAGTACAGGGCTGATAGATCCAAAATGCAGATCAGATATACAGGCCTCAGTTGTATAGAAATTGTATTAAAGTTTTAAATGTGTGTTCTAGAAGTTGTTATTATAATTCTTAAAGTAAGCTTTCAATACAAGTTCTGGGGGAGAAAAAGTCATTTACGCAAGATAAGACAGCCGCTGTGAGGTGTCAGTGCTTTATTGGCATAAATCTCTATTATGTCTTCATCCCCTTATTTGCTTTCCCTCATGTGTGCAATGAAACCTAGGAAGCCAGTGGGTCACAGTTAAATTGCAGAAACCATGTCAATGTCACACTATTTGTGTGATTAACATATTGAAATTGATAGCACAGTTCACCCAAAGGTGTTTGCTTGTGATGTTGGTTTTGGCCATTTGGAGGAAGCTTCCTGACCTGTTTTTGGTTTTCCAGGACCTAATTTCCCTGGCTGCACCAAAAACCATGTGTTTTCTCGCATAAACATACGGTGGCTTCCCCCACCCACCACCCCCACACCTATATTTTTTGAATGAGACACATTTCATTGCTCCTATACTATGATTATTTCAGTCTCATAGATTTGTGCAGGTGGATTACAAGAGTGGAATATTGAAGCTTGGCTTATTTGGTATTAAAGAATTGCATGGAAGACAAAGCTGAAAGAAGTTAAAGGCTGGAGACCATGATTTCAATAGGACAATGTACATGATCTCTATATCACAGGGGACTAGATGGATGTTACTGTTTTGATGACAAATTATCATATGACAGGTGTCTCAAAGGAGAAGAAATTTATCAGGATCAACTATTCTGGCACCTTGTTTCAAGGAATAAACATTTTCAAATCTAACTTTCACAATTTAACTTTCAAAAACACAATTCAGACCTTATTAGTTTGTGTGTTGTATTTAGTTTTCATTGCTTGGCAATGGAATTATTTAGAATTTTTTCAAAGTTGTCCTCCTTCTCCCAAAACTTCTCCTTTGAAAAATATCCCTGTATATCATTTGCTAATTCATCAGTGTCAAGTATTTCATAAGTGAATATACCGACTATAAATGACCATTAAACAAATGCTGGTGACTAACGTATTAGTTTTATAGGGTATTTGCTGCTTCTGCAGATTGCTAACGCAAATACGTTGCTCTATACATTTGAATAAGTTAATTGCTGAACCATTTTCTAAATCCGGTGTTGTGCCAGACTCTGGAGAAGGCGTTGTTCTGTAAAAGAGTAATTTTCATGTGAGGAATCCTTAGTTTGAAGGAAGATCTATTAAAAGAAAGAAAATGTATCAGTGATTCATGTCTGACTGTATGCTGTTAATGAAGTTGGAATGAAATGTGATTTTTTTAACTCATTCCATTTCATTTATTTTTGTAGGTGTACAGTTCACCTTTCACACTTTTCACCTCGAGGATCATCATGACTACTTTCTAATCACAGAGAATGGCAGCTTTACTCAGCCTTTAGCACGGTTGACTGGTTCGGATCTGCCAGCACCAATTAATGCTGGTCTCTATGGAAATTTCAAGGCTCAGTTACGCTTCATTTCAGACTTTTCAATATCATATGAAGGATTTAATATTACATTTTCAGGTAAGAATATAGGCATATGCAACACTAATTGGTAAATCAAAGAAGTTTGAGTGTGAAGGTGATCAATCTTAGTTTTAACACACAGGAGTATATTGTAGATCAGAAATTAAAATAGGAAATGCTGAAAAGTAGTTACAATATCTAAACTCTTGACCTTTACCAATTGCTCTTTTCAACCTTTTTATTATATTTGGGCTTATTCATTCAATTCTGATGAAAGGTTTGACCTGAAATATCAAAACATATTAATTTCACCTCCAAATTATCAGGCACTTCTAGCATTTTCTGATTATTTATTTAAATAGAATCAAACTAAATAGTCTAGCTCAAACTTCATCAAAGTTTAAACTTACTTTCTCCTTTGAGTTTTATTTTTGTTTAAAAATGCTTCTTCACACATCCCTGTGATAATACTGGCAGAGTACGACCTGGAACCCTGTGAAGACCCAGGAAATCCAACATTTGGCAAACGTGTAGGGACATCATTTGGAATTGGTGATTCTCTAACATTTTCCTGTACTCCTGGTTACCGTCTGGAAGGTGCATCCCAGATCACATGTCTAGGAGGTGGCCGTCGTGTGTGGAGTGCACCTCTGCCAAGGTGTGTGGGTACGTGGTCCAGCTGCTTTTGTTTGCTTGTACATGTCGTTATTGTTGGCATTTAGTTAATGGCATGCACATAATAATGAAACATTTAGTCACAGCAGTGTTCATATTGGCTTTGGTGCAACAGATAATATTAGCGTTCGAGCGAAACGGAATTATGTCTCCATTCATGGTTGACTTCGGTCTTAAAATTATTGACAACTTTAGCAAACTATATGACATGCAGGTGAATATTGTTGTATAATTATTTTCAGTACCATAACCCTTCTCCAAGCCATGAATACTATGTTTCCCCATGAGTGAAATAATTTTCTCAAAACAAAATCTTTAGTTACAGTGCCTCATCATTCTCTCTTCTTGATTTCAGAGTTTAATCAATTGCTATTCAATTTAGAACAATATGATTATGATAAAATGAAAACTAATATTTTTGCATAAATAACAGTCAAATACTAGACAACATAGGCTCTTTAAAAATTATTAAAGAACATTTAAGGATAAACGTGCAATCTGTGAATCTCTTATTGGTAAAAATGAATCATTAACTGACTATTATATTAATCAAAATTCATTCTTATGTTTCCATTCCAAGTATTAAGGACCTAGAATAGCACAAGTGGAAAAGTCATGTGTGGAAAAAAACATCATTTCCTTCTGACCAGAGAGTAACATTCTACTTATTTAGAAAGAAAAATGGCATATTTTGCTTTTAGTTTAGTTTCATGTAAAAGTAAAACCCTTGGAAACTGCAAGTAACCCAACATTCGGAAAAACCTTGTGCATAAATATCCATTTTAAAAAATCAATTTTATATTCACTTTTTATTACTTCTAACCTGAAGACAGTGAAAATTATTGGCGTAGCAATAATAGTTATGAGACATTTTGTCAAACAATCTTTATTTATACATGATTCGAGGTAGCTAACACAACGAATCTCCGCACAGAGGTAGTAGGAACTGCCGATGCTGGAGAATCTGAGGTAACAAGGTATAGAGCTGGATGAACACAGCAGGCCAAACAGCATCAGAGGAGCAGGAAAGCTGATGTTTCGGGCCTAGACCCTTCTTCAGAAATGGGGGAGGAGAAGGGGATTTTGAAATAAATAGAAAGAGAAGGGGAGGTGGATGGAAGATGGATAGAGGAGAAGATAGGTGGAGAGGAGACAGACAGGTCAAGGAGGCGAGGATAGAGCCAGTAAAGGTGAGTGTAAGTGGGGAGTTAGGGTGTGGGTTGGTCAGTCAAGGGAAGACAGACAGGTCAAGGAGGCGGGGATGAGGCTGGGAGGGACGAGGTGGGGGTGGGGGTTGGTCAGTGAGGTGGGAAGAGCGGATAAGTGGGAGAAAAGATGGACAGGTCAAGGAGGCAGGGACGAGCTGGGCTGGTTTTGGGATGCGGTAGGGGGAGGGTAGATTTTGAAGCTTGTGAAGTCCACATTGATACCATTGGGCTGCAGGGTTCCCAAGCGGAATATGAGTTGCTGTTCCTGCAAACTTCGGGTGGCATCGTTGTGGCACTGGAGGAGGCCCAGGATGGACATGTCGTCCAAGGAGTGGGAGGGAGAGTTTGTCCAGATGTCAGCTGTGGCTCAAAGATGATGGGTTAATTTCCACTCCCGTGCTTGAGAACAGAAACCAAGACTGATGTTTCACTGCAGTACAAAGGAGGCACTGCAATGTTCTCGGTGTTGTTTTTTTGGATAAGACTTTAAACTAAGATCATATCTGCCTGTTCAGATGGACATATCATATTCCATGACACTGTTTTGAAGATGAGCAGTGTAGTTATCCCCTGTGTCCTGCTCAGTTATTATCCCTCAATCACCATTACCAAAAAATAATCGAATATCTGGTTATTATCACCGTGCTGTTTCATCCTTAAAATGTTTGCAGAATATAGATGTTTATCTGTGCTGACAAATCAAAAACAGAAGTAGCATAGATTCCTCAGTAATGTTATGCAAGTGAAATGCTTCTTGTATTAGCTTTGGTTAGAACTTGGAACTATGACATTATTGTGATTACAGAGACTTGGCTGAAAGAGGGGCAGGACTGGCAGCTACATGCCCCAGGATTTAAATGTTTCAGGTGTGATAGAAGGAGAGGTAAAAGGGGTGGGGAGTTGCATTACTGGTAAAGGAGTTTCTCACGACTGTACTGAGAGAAGATACTTCAGAGGACTCATGCAGCGAGGCATAATGAGTAGAACTCAGGAATAGGAAACCTGAAATCACAACGCTGGAGGTATACAACATGCCTCCCAATAGCCAGTGGGAGATAGAGGAGAGAATATGTAGACAGATTTTGGAAATCAGCTGGGTTGTAGTGGTGGGTGATTTTAACATCCCCTATATTGACTGGGACTCACTTTGTGTTAGGGGTTTGGATGGGGCAGAATTTGGAAGAACCGTTTAGGAGAGTTTCTTGACACAGTATGTAATTAGTCCAACCAGGGAAGGGATTATTACTGGAGTCAATACAGTGTGGAGCTGGAGGAACACAGTAGGTCAGGTAGCATCAGAGGAGCAGGAAAATTGGTGTGTTGCATCGGGACCTTTCATCTGGTTTTCGGAAGTTAGCCCAGCCAGATGAGTGAAGTTTCAGTGCGGCAGCATTTCAGGAGTAGTGACCATAACACCATGAGTTTTAAGTCACACATGGATAGGGATAACAGTAGTCCTCATGTGAATGTGTTAAATTGGGGGAAGGTGAACTACAACACTATCAGGCAGGAACTGGAGAATTTTGATTGGGTGCGGCTGTTTGAGGGTAAATCTACTTGAGACATGTGGGAGTATTTCAAACAGCAGTTGATAAGAGTTCAGGAGTGGCATGTTCCTGTGAGAAAGAAGAATAGGTATGGCAAGTTACGTGATCTTTGGATGACCAGCGATGTTATGACCTTGGTCAAAAAGAAAAAGGAAACAGATGAAAGGTCTAGGAGGATGGGAATTGACGAAGGCCTTGAAATAAAATAGGAAAGTAGGAAAGAACTTAAACAAGGAATTAGAAGGGTTAAAAGGGGTCCTGAAAAGTCTTCAGCCAACAGGATTAAGGAGAATCCCAAGGCTTTTTATACATATTTAAGCGGCATGTCTTGCATGTATTAAAGAGTATCATGCAAGGCATTTTAATAACTACTGCGAAAATGAAAACTAAGGTCACATGACTATGGCAAGCCACAATGAACAATTGCAATTCTCCATACGAAGCTGAAACTAGACATTTCTTCTTATTCACAATCACACAACTACTGGGAAATCTTTGTTTCACTTTCAGTGCCTGGGGAGGGTGAATAGGAAGATTTTTACTTTGGACTCATGTTGAGATTTTCTCAACTTGAATTTAAATACGGTGAGCAAGAAATCACCTCTTCTTAACCTTTCAAATACCCATCATGCTTTAAGTACAGAAGAGCAAGCAGTAGAAATTTTCATTGTTTTTTTCAAGGCTATGACACAAGTAAACTGGGATAAGAACATTTACCATTTTGACAGTGGAACAGGCTCAAGAACTGAGTGAGCTATTCCTGTTCCTATGGCCCTACGACTTGTAGCAGTAATTATACTAAACTGGGTCCAAGTTCAATGGCATGTGTCCAGTTTGTTTTAGGTTGGTATCCTATTGTAGAAATCAGACATGTACATATCAATATTTAATGATTATTTCACAGGAAGGGGATGTCACTGACAAGGCCTCACTTATTGCCCATCCCTAATATCCAGAGTAGAGCATTAGGAGTATAGTTGCCAATGGATAATATATAAATTAAAGCAAATTGTTGCAGAATTTTTTTTTTAAGGTTTAGTTTATTCACGGAATGTGAGCGTCGCTGGCTGGGCTAGCAATTATGCCTATCCCAGAGGGCAGTCAAAAGTCAACAACATGGCTGTGGGTCAGGAGTCACGTGTAGTCTAGACCAGGTAAGGATGGCAATTTCCTTCCCGAAAGGTGAAGCAGATGTGTTTTTGTTTCATGGTCATCATTAGACTTTAGTTCCAGAGATATTTTTTACTGAATTCAATTTCACCATTTACCATGGCAAGATTTCAACCCTGATCCCCAGAACACTACCTGGATCTCTGGATTAACAATCTAGTGATAATACCATGAGACAACTGTCTCCCGTTTATTGAGTGTTTTCATGATGGAACATCTCATTCCTCAGTAATCTGACGGGCACAACTTGCTAGTCACTTTACCTGTAAGATTATGAGTCTGAACTTCTATATTTCTAGGTCCCGACTGACTTCTCTTAAATAGTTACCCATCACAGCATAAGGCATGTAATAGATGCCTTTTTGAGAAGACATTTAAATTATAAAGAGTTCATCATCGATGACTCCAAGGCAACTCCTCCTGATTGTATACCACAGTGCTGCCACCACTGCTAGGTCTGTCCTGCCAGTGGGAAAGGACATATTGAGGGATTGTGATGGTGGTGTCAAAATCATTGCCTGTAAGGTATGGTTCTGTGAGAATGATTGTATCAGGCTGTTGCCTGACTAGTCTGTGAGACTGCTCTCTCAATTTTGGCACTAGCCCCCAGATATTAGTAAGGAGGACTTTGCAAGGTCGACAGGGGTCTTTCTGCCGTTGTCTTTTCCAGTGCCTAGATCTAAGCCAGGTGATCCATCCAATTTCATTTCCTTGAGACTTTGTAGTGATTGTTACAATTGAATGGCTTGCTCGTTCATTTCAAGGGCAATTGAGAGTCAACCACATTGTTGTGGGTCTGGAGTCACATGTAGGCCAGTCCAGGTAAGGACGGCAGTTTCCTTCCCTGAAGGACATTAGTGAACCAGATTAGTTTTTCCAACAATTAACAGTGGTTTCATTGTCATTGGTAAATTCTTAATTCTAGATATTTTTTATTGATTCAAATTCCATCATCTATTGTGGTAGGACACCAGGTCACCAGAACATAGCTGAGTTTCTGGATTAACAGACTAGCGATAAAACCACCAGGCCATTGCCTCCTTACCTACCTATCTTTGTTTCATCTGCAAACTTAGCAACAATGCCCTTAGTTCCTTCTTTCAGATCTTTAATGTATAACATGAATAGGTGTGGTCCCATCATGGACATCACTAGTCACCAGCTGCTATGCTGAAAAAGACCCCTTAATCTCCACTCTGCCATCTGCCAGTCAGCCAATCATCTATCCATGCCAGTACCTTGCCCTTAACACTGTGGGCTCATCTTATTTAGCAGGCTTCTGTGCAGCATCTTGTTAAAAGCCTTCTGGGTGCACTGTTTTGACTTGTCCTGTAAATTCCACAACCATCTCGTTGTTGCCGCAGACTCCATAATAAGGCCTGCCAACATGGTGTGGAGTTTGAAGGGGAAGACATGGAGGAATGGCATTCCTTGAAGGAGAATAATGACAAAGATGTAGTGAACCAGGAATAACCAGCTTGCAATTTTTCAAGAGGTCTGACTGGGGCCTCAAAACATTGACCAGACTGGAAGAAAAGTTCAGGTTGCACTGATTCAGGGATTATTCTCCTAATACTGCCTCCTCCAGAGAACTACTCAGCACAGAAGCGTAGTATTCTCTGAAGGATGGTGTGAATTCAAGAGGCATACCTGTACCCAAGGTGTCAGGAAGCCGCGTAAGTTCCATGAACTCACTATCATGTGACCTTTCCCCACTTCATAGATAATTTCCAAGTCAACCTGTTCAGAGATGTCACTCTATGTTTGGACTGGGTAGGACTTGAACTAGAGCCTCCTGGATTTAATTTACTGACACTCCCACTGTACCACATTACCTCCCATTCCCAACTTTCAAGACATTTTTAATCAACCTGCTCTAATGTGTTATGACCTCTGAAAGAACTCAGGCTTCCTGACTCAGAGGTAGGGATATTGCCACTCAGCACAAGTGCACCTATCCCCACTTCCGAGGTTTTCCTTGAATTCAAATGTTGCCATTTGCCATGATAGGATTCAAACCCACGTCACTAGAACATTAAGGTTCTGGGCTACTAGTTTAGCAAAATGACCATGACACCACTTCCTACCTTTCTTCATCAGTTTGTTCAGACATGTTATGACTCACCTTTGGAGCAGCTGGGACTTGAATTCTGGCTCAAAAGTAATGATATTACCACTGTGTCATAAGACGTCCTCCTCCCATTTTCTAGAGATATTTTCAAGTCAACAATTTCAGAGATGTTGTTTCTCCCTCCCCACCCCGAGCAGGTTGGACTTTAACCCAGGCCTCCTGGCCCATAGGTAGGGACACTACTTCCGTACCAGAATAACCCTTTCTCCCAATTTCTAATGTTTCCATCTCAATTGGAATCACGAGTTTGTTTCCAATCATCAAATCTTTAATTTCATCCTACTCTCAGAGTTCACAAGTTTATGATTTGTATTTGAGATTTATGAAGATTCACACAGAATGCAAGAGCTTTATTAAGGGCAAAAAATATCCTCAAGACACATTCAAAACCACCACTACCATGCCCTTTAAAGGTAGTTACAAAAAAAGCAGGCTATAAAGCAAAACGCCAAAAATGTTAGAAGTGATGACTATATTTAATACCACCAAAACGTGATCAATCCTTCTTGATTGTAAGTGCAAGACAACTGACCTAGTCACCACCTTCAAACTTCAAGATTTTCCCTTCTAGAGCATCATCATACTTTTATTTCAGTTGTGTACCTGATTCATTGCATTGACATGGTGTTAATATTCTAGGAAATACCTTCTTGCATCCAAAATATTCAACGGAGTGTTGATTTGTTTGTTTAAATCTTGGAATGAAAGATCACTTTGACATCATCCATTTTTCAGAGTTGATCGGGCAATTATCAATTAAATTATTTTCTGTGCGATTTCCCATGAACACTTTCATTCACCCCTTCAAAATAACCCTTTGTTCTTGTTAGCATATTATCAGATATTTTCCTAATCAACCTGTTCAGAGATATTATTACACATCCATGATGTAGGTCAGATTCAAACCTGAGCCTCCTGTCTCAGAGGCAAGAACATCACTACTACTCTGTGTTAACTTGTTATAACAGTAATTTCTGTTATTCAATCCAGCTGTTCTCATTTCTCACTAGATTACTGAAACGTGTGTTTTACAAAAGTCTACACACTAACTGTTGCATTCCAGCAAGCTTTTCTTAATTTGGCACCATTTAACTGATCGACTTAACAGAGCTTTGAAGTGTGCTTGTCTGTTGTAATTATTTCTCTTGTACGACAATGGGACTCACAGCTAAAAACTCCATGGCCTGGAAAGTGTTGTTTCCCGTCACAGTCTAGTGGTTCTTGTTCATCAGTGAAAAGCAGCTGCAGATTTTAGCAGGTTACTTTACTTTTGGTTAAGTGTTTTGGCCTTAAAATTTTGCAAATTTTATTTAGATGCTTTGTAAGTTGTTGGTCAAATTACAACAATCTGCACAACAAAAGCCTGTGTTCTCTTACATCACTAAAAACATCCATAAAAACAAACACTTAAATAAACCATTAAGTAACATTACTGACAAGACTTCTTCCACTCCTGTCTGTTCCCTGGGGGCAAGCCCTATGTGGCTGAGACAGAGTTGGAAATATGTTTCTCATGTGTATGTGCATGTGGTTGAGATGTACAGGACAGTTATCTTCAACATGGTGATCATGGGGCATTCCGTATCTGCCCCATCAGTATCGCTGAAGGGGCACACTTGGTCACAAGGCTTCCTCTTGTAGGTGGTGCACTAGTCATAGGTGCTGGTTTGGGGATGTGAGACGATTAGCAACTTTGGCAGTAGTAATGCACTGGCAGGAGTGGATCGCTCAACATCGTCACAGAATGTCCTAGTTCTTTAATGCTGTGCATGCTGCTCAGAGGATACCACCAGCTGGGACACAACTGGTAACCACCCAGGAATCTTTGATCCATCGGTGCCATTGAGTAGTCAGTGCGACAGAATGCCAGTACATTGTTTCTGCACTTCATGTGTTGCCCCTTATGCCTGTCCAATAGATCAATCAGTGTCACAGTCAAGGAGTGCCAGCACTATATCTGAAAAATGGGCAGAGCACATATCATAGACGGTCTTCTCTTTCCCTGTAGATATCTCCAAATTGTCTTAGACAATGCCAAGATTTGGACATTTATTGTTTCAGGAAGATTCCTCAACTCCCCCACCTCAGCATCCTTGTTTGTGACTCCTGGGGCTCTGCACCTCCACCCAGCTAATTATGGCTGTCTGTCCTCTGTCCGCTCTGCATTTCTGACTTCCTCAAATAAATGTTGGTCACCTTACGCCACACATTCTAAACTTGCATCAGGTACCTCCAAGCAGAATGTTCCTGTGTTGGTGAAGGATTGCGTTGTACTGAAACGATCATTCTACCTTGTCTGCGTTTTTCACTGCTGGAGACACCATCACATAGTCTCGCCTGTGACTCCTACCACAACTGACCTTATGTAAACCTCAAATTCAGTCAAAGAACTGCAGATACTGGAGATCTGAAATAAACAAACCAACCATAGAAACAGAAAGAAACAATTTCTTCTGTTTTTGTTTGTTATGATAGACAAATTTGAAAAATTTGTTTTCAGTTAATTCTATTGAAGATCACCTCCATTTCCTTCAATTCTATTCCTTCTAAGCTGGTAACCACCAACTTGCATAATCTCTGAGTCTCCAAGTTAGCTGTCACTGGTAAACGTTCACTGTCTTCATATATAGCCCGTCCCTTCTTTAAATCTCTTGTCACTACCTCTTTTCCTTAAAAACAAATTGACCCAACCATCTTTGCAATCTATCATCCCATCTTCAATCTTCATTTCCAAAGTCCTTGCATGTGTTATCATGTCCCGATTTCATTCCTGCCTCTCCCTGATCTCAATTTTTAAATCACTCCAGCCATTTTTTAGGGAAGGAACTGCCATCCTTACCTGGTTTGGCCTACATTTGATTCTAGATCCACAGCAATATGATTGACTATTGAGTGCCCTCAGGGTATTAGGAATGGGCAATAAATGCTGGCTTAGCCAATAATGCTCACATCCTGTGAATGAACAAAAAAAAGCACTGCATTAAATTTCACGCTTACATTGATAACACACATCTTACCACCATTTGTCTCAACTCTCTGCTTTTGCTAAATTATCTGCCTCATTATCCAACATCTGATACTGAATAGACATTTCGTCCAATTAAATATTTGAAAGCCTGAAGCCATCATTTTCAACCCCTGCTCCAATCTCTGTTCCCTAGCTACCCAATTCCATTCCTATTTCTCGCAATCGTGTGAGATTAAGTCAGCCTATTCACAATCTTGTCATATTTGACCCTGAAATGAGCTTCAGACTTCATATTCATGCCTTCACTAAAATTATAGATTTTCATCTCCGTAACATTGCCTGATTTAGCCCCTGTTTCAAGTCATCTGCTGCTAAAAACTCCTTCGTGCTTTAATTATCTCTACATTATCCCAGTATTATCTGGCCTGTCTTTTATATTCTACCTTCAGTGTAGTTGAGGTAATCCAAAACTCTGTCTATATAATCATTTGCAAGGAGTCTATTCTCCTATTGTCCATGTTTCTATTGTGATTCCCCATGAAGCAACATCTTGTTGTTAATTCTTATCATTGTTCTTAAATTTCATCATGGCCTTGCTCCTCTCTATGCCTGCAAACTCTGCCAGCCCCACAGGCTCAGAGATTTTGTTGGTGTAGTAGAGACCAAATTACCTCAGACTACAACGGGACCTTGACCAGATGGGAAAATGGGCCAAGGAGCTTAATTTAGATAAATGTGAGGTGCTGCATTTTGGAAAGGCAAATCAAGGCAGGACTTATACATTTAATGGTAAGGTCCTGGGGAGTGTTGCCGAACAAAGAGACCTTAGGGTGCACGTTCATAGCTCCTTGAAAGCGGAGCCACAGGTAGACAGGATAATGAAGAAGGTGTTTGGTATGTTTGCCTTTATTGGTCAGTGCATTCAGTATGGGAGTTGGGAGTTCATTTTGTGGTTGTACAGGACTTTGATTAGGCCAATTTTGGAATATTGCATTCAATTCTGGTCTCCCTGGTACAGGAAAGATGTTATGACCCTTGAAAGGGTTCAGAAAAGATTTACAAGGATGTTGCCAGGGTTTGAGCTATACGAAGAGGCGGAATAGGCTGGGGCTATTTTACCTGGAACATTGGAGGCTAAGGGGGTGTCCTTATAGAAGTTTATAAAGTCATGAGGGGCATGGATAGAGTGAATAGTCGAGGTCTTTTCCTCCAGGTAGGGGAGTCCAAAACTAGAGACCATAGGTTTAAGGTGAGAAGGGATGGATTTAAAAGGGACCTAAGGAGCAACGTTTTCATGCAGTGGGTAGTACATGTTTGGATTGAGTTGCCAGAGGAGATTGTTGAGGCTGGTATAATTATAACATTTAAAAGGGATTTGGATGGGTATATGAATAGGAAGGATAGAGGGATATGGGTGAAATGCTGGAAAATGGGATGAGATTAGTTTAGAATATCTGGTCAGCATGGATGAGTTGGACTGAAGGGCCTATTTCCAAGCTGTACATCTCTATGACTCTATATCTTAAATTTTGTAATTTTGGCACTGGAGCATCCCAAATTGCAGTTAATCCACAATTGTAACCATCACTTCAGTTATGTAGAGCTGAAACAACAGCCATATACCTTCCCTATCCCTCTCCAACTCTCTAACTCACTGTCCTCCCTCAAGAAAGTCCACAAAGTCTCCTTTGAATGAGTATTTATTTATCTGACATTATATGTCTGTGGCACTTGGTGTCGGCTTTTGTTTTATAACTTTTCTGTGAAGCTTTTTCAAACATAACCATTATCATATTATGCACATATGTTTTCTTCTTGTGAATCTGGAGCACTGTGCTAAGCTCATGGCTGACAATGTCAGAACTGAGTCTTTTCATTTGGGTGTTGCATTTCTGGTTCTGCATCCATATCTTGCTGACTATGATGTGGCTGCTCATTTCATGAAACAACTCCAGACAAGCCTGATGCTTCTCCCTAGCAAGCCTTTTCCTGTCACTTTCTGGAAATAGAGTGATGTGTTGTGCAGCCACACTTCTAAAAGTAACTCAAGAAAAGAAGCATTGGTAAAATCTGAGGCTGGCGTTACACAATAGCCTGACCTGCTTCAGGCTGACAGGTTTCTTTGACATTCCAATCCAAGATAAATCACAACCACAATATTGGCTGCCATTTTCCCTTTAAAATTAGTCAGGCCCTTCCTAAATGCCACCTCCTCATCATGCCTGCCAGGTCTAGTTGAACTTCATATCAGACCAGTATTTTGCCACCTCCGACAAGTGCGTCAAAATTGAATTGTGCCAAACAGAAAACAGATAGGGCCTCAACCCTAAAAAATGAAAATTCAACACAATATTTCAGCTCATTGAATCTTCTGTGCTTGCAGTTAGCAACATTTTATTATTATTAAAGACAATTTTACTCTTGAACTGCTGGTATGTCTATCGATTAGCTTTCTAATCTGCCCCATACAATTATCAAAATAAAGATTACATTACAATAATAGAACTATTTAAAAATCAGAAAATATCTTTATTAATTCTATACAGTGGAATTAAATGCATAAATAAAATATATGGAATATTTCATTTCTAATTGCAGTTTTTACTCTTGTTCACTTTATTTCTTTAATAATGCTTTTTTTTCTAGTCTAACAATTTCTCCTTTCTTTAAAAAAAAATTAAACAATCTTTTCCGTGGTCCATGTAATACCAACAGAAGTAGGGTTAATATACAAATTCTACCCAGGGAATATGAGCCACCAGGACCAACATTTCAAAAAAAATCAAGGAGGTAATAATCTCAAAACTACCACCTAAAACATGAATAAATTGGGAAATAAGATCAAATAGACAAATGTATGAATTAAAAATTGGTTTGGGAAAAGTAGGTTTCTGTTCATGTCATAATGTAAGTTGTGTGATTTTATAAATGTCATTTATTTTAGAGGTCAGATTTTAAACTAATGACAGAGGCTACTCATTGTGTGGTTGGATGGTTAATGGTTAACGTGTCAATACTTCTGGAGCCATGATTTTCTTCAACCAGTGTGAGAGGGAGACTTCCTGAGGTGACATGGGAATTTGTTTATATTGTAAAATTTACAAGCAGATAGAATAAATATTGAAGAGCATTAGTTTGCTTTCAATTGGAAGAATTGATTTATTTTGCTTTGTGAGAAACCTATAGCTTGGAAAGCATTAATTTTTCATTTGTGGAAGTCCTAGTTAATGGAAAATGATTCCCCAGAGAAAATAATATTTCAGAAAATGCAGGAAACAGGTTACCCCCGTGTAAATGTTTTAGTTGGAAGTTCCAGACTAGTTATATTTGGGTGGAATCCTGAAGGGTTATTTGTAACTTAGAAAATGTAAGCTCACTTGTGGACTAATAATAAAAGAAGTCTATCAATCTCTTAAGACCAGGAGTTTGGTGAACTAGTTCATTTAAACCATTGAATGTTATAAGGAAGGAAATCCTCTCTTCCGTTTGAAAACTGTAATATAAGTGTGTTGGGATAGATGGGATTGCATTTTACCATGTATTTTGAATTTTTTTCAAATTGCATTATGTATAAATCGTTTGGTTTATTTTGTTTTAGCCTCATATTTGGTGTCGTAAACTTCTGTTGTATTGTTAAATCTATTTCCACAGTATTGTGTGCTTGTGTTTCAGGGAAAGACTCCCTCTTCAAATAAAAACAAAACAAAATATGATTCATCAAACTGGATTTGAGTCTGTGCTTTGACTTGTCCAGTAATAACATCAACTGGTATTGTCACAATGGGGCATTGGTACCTGTGTAGTACTGGAGGAAGACTGAGTTGTAACATTGAGATAGTTTCCACCTCAATCGTGCTAGGACTAATGTTCTGGTGAATCATATAACTAAGATTGCAGTAAAGGTTTTATACTAAATAGTGAATGAAAGGAATCACTTGAGTTGAAAATTGGAAAGTTGAAGAGAAGGCAGATGATAATACTGCGAGGCAGTGAAACAGGAGTGTAACAGACTGGCTCACAGCATGCAAAATTGGAAATACACAAGTGAAGGAGTTCAGTATAAGCAAAATGGTTTAAAGTCTCATTGAATGCATGCAATCTTTGTAACAAGATGGATGAATTGCAAGCGCAAATAAAAATTAATATGACACATTAGTGATTGAAGAGGTATGATTGCAAATTGACAATGGCTGGGAATTGAGTATACAATGATATGTAATATTTTGGAAGGACAGGAAGAAGAAAAAGAAGTGGGGTCGGTATGCTAATAAATTATTAGGTTTGTAATTTGAGAAATTATCTTGGTGTGGAGGGTCAAGATCTATAATCAGTTTCAATTGAGAAAGAAATAGCAAAGGAAATAAGACAAATGTGGATGTTGTTGATTGGTCCATGACAAAAGCTACTCTGGAGGACAGAATATAAATTACATATGATTTGCAGATGTTGGTTTTGGTGGACAAGGTCAGAAGTCACATGACACAAGGTCATAATCCAACAGGATTTGTTTGAAATCACAGACTTTCAGAGCACTGCTCCTTCATCAGGTGAAAAACCAAAACCCAGGCATCCTGATCTATGAGAACTGGCCACATCCATTTAGGGTTTTAAACAGAAACCCAAGGCCTCCCAAGCCGTTTACTCAAGTTATTTTGGTGAACTGCTAGGCACCTCTATCTTACAACCACTCTTCAAAAAAAAGGACAAAATAAACTCTCAAAGCCACAGCATTGTCACAAATATATTCAAGTGTTATGACCAGGGCTAATGTTAATACTGGACAAATGAGGTCCCAGTGTGAAACCTATCTTGTTGGATCTGAACTTTGTTTTATTTTTAGCTGTGGAGTTAGTAAACATAGTCACAAGAGGCTGTTAATATACTTTTAACACAAAGAATAAAACATTGCTGAAGCAAGATGCCAAAATTGAACAATATTAAACTAGAGAAAAAAAAGTTTGAAAGACTTAATTACATGTACCAGAAATATATTCAATTTCACACTATTCCTTTTATTCCAGCTATTCCCTATGAAACCCCAATCTCAGCAAAGAATCACCACTGTCTTCTCATTAAAGCTGCTTCCTTGCACTGTCACAGCTGTAATCAGTTTTCTTTTAGTGAACTTCTGTGCATTTCTATAAAATTATTTAAAAGCATGGCTCCCCCATTCTTCTGGTATAAAATATCAGTTAAATTTAAAGTTACACATTGGCCTAGATTTTATGATGATCAGTCAGTCATTATTCTAGTATAGATGAGAGTTGCACGTGGGGATCCTTTGGAATCGCCATTGTAACAGACTCGGCATTATACACTGAGAGAAAGTTAGAATAGAAGTATGCATTTCTGAAGGAACCCTGATCGGAATCTCCTATTAGAAACATAGAGCTCATTCCTTTCATTAAAAAGAAGGGGCAATGTGGCAGTCTGCATGATATTGCCAATACTTAGGAAAGTAATTGTATTTAATACAAGGCTGAGTGAGACACACCTTTGGTCTACAAAGGTCTCAGGACAATGAGCTATGATGTGAGGGGACAGAAGAAAGTGGAGTCACGCCACAATTAGATCAGCAACTATGTTATTGTATGGCACAGCAGGCTCAATGGACCAAATGACTGAGCCCTACACCTCTCATGTCTGGCCATCTGTTTGGAAATTGAATCAAATGGAATTATGCAGAAATTTACTGGCTGAATTCCAGCTAAAAATAAGCTGTGTAAAAGAAGGAAGGAAGACAAGACCAGTGTTTTATAAATATTTAAGAGTCGGCCAACAGCAAGTGAGTACACTTTGAATAACCCATGCAGTCTGATTAGACCAGATAAGCAAAGAAATGCAGCAGCTAACAAAACCTCTAATTATGAACTGGTTGTAACACAGAATTCAAAATAACACAAGGACTGTTCATGTCGGCACACACACCAATATGAAAATAATCATGACCAAAATTTAAACAATGAGCTTCGTCAGGTGACTATTTGGATTCAGCCAAACTAATTGGTTTATTTTGATGTCATTTAATTTTGAATCATCTCAGGGTTGTTTGGCAAGTGTCCACAACTGAACAGGCCTTCCCTCAAACTGGGCAGTGTAGGCTTCAAAATACTGGAGCTGAATTAAATAAGAAAATACTGGAATGGATCCTGATGTGCTGCAATCCAAACTGCTACAAGATTGAATGTCTGGCCACCCAGTGCAAAATCTTTCAGCAGCTCATTAAACATGGAATGCATATAGTCATTATAATCAATAATTGTCGTACCTCAGAGTGTCAGGTACTGCATTGAAAGGAATTTGAACTGTTTTGGACTTCAACAAAGTTTATAAATATGGCACATTCTTTGGAAAAGTAAATGATCAGAAAAAGTCAAATAATGGAATGACTAAGAATTGTGCAATAACAGCGACAGTTCTTCTAGCCATCTGGTTATAACTGTGATGAGGTGAAGGTTGGTTTTCATAACTCATGACATGTGTTTTCATAAAACACTACTGGCAAATTGATTTCGATATATACCTCAGCGCCAAAAGATTAACACCTTAACAACTGCATCAGGAGTGTCGCGAAATAGTTCAAGGTGTAGAATGTAGGGTCAAGATGGAAAATACAGCCAACAATTATAGATATAGAAACCTAATTTAATATACGACTATAGGTATTATGATTGAAATAGCTCTATAGAGGCTGGTATCCTGTCACCAAGTCACCCTTTATTTACACAGTGCCAGCTAAGAGAGTGAGCAGAACCTTTGACACTCCTGTTTATATCTGTCAGCCAGGGCTCCCTGACTGGACCCGATTAACATCCCCAATCAGGAAACTCATATTCTGTGAGGTCCACCTGGCTGACCTTGTTACAATCACTACATGACTCCCCAATTAAGGTGACGACAAAAGGTAGTTCTTTATATTTGTAGCCCCTCCTGGGGCATTTCAGCACCAGGTCAGGTTCCTCCAACTCTGCCTTTGATACAAGTGGCATGTAATGTACAGTGGTGTGTCTCAGAAAGAATTCATTCTGCTCTTCAGGCGGCAAAGATATCGAGGTGGCAACATTTGCCGTGTCCATCTCGGATTCAAAAGTAACTTCAACACTCAACTGAGAGGTAGGGACCATGTGTTCTGAAACAGTCAGAAAGGCAGTCGAGAAGGCAGGAATAATTTGCTCCCACCCCGTTTGTGAATTTGCAGCTTTCATATGGTCCACATGCTTGTTCAGGACTGACGCACCAACTCGGACTTTATATGTCATGGACCTGACCTTGTGTCGCCCATGACTCTTACCTCATGCAGGGCCATTCCTGTGGTTTCTTGACCCAACATTGTTCCCTGAAGTAAACTGTTTCTCTCGCATTTTCATTCCTGATGCTGTTTCACCCCTCCCTCCCAGGTCTGGGAAGATAGATTTAACCTGGTGCAGAGTCTTCTCCCCATTAGCAACTCTGCTGGAGCTATCCCTGTAGTTGCAATGGAGGTTGGTCCTATAATAAAATAGGAACCAGGACAGTTTGGTATTGAGTAAAGCTATAGGCTGTTTCTTTAAGCCTGCTTTTGTAGTTTGGGCTGCTCTTTGTGCCAGACCATTGGATGATGGATGGTATGGAACCATCCTTGTATGTAGAATACCACTGGACTTTAGGAAATACTCAAAATCCCTGCTGGTAAACAGTGGCCCATTACAAGTGACTAACACTTCTGGGAGTCGATGTATTGCAAAAAATGTTGCAGTTTTTCTATTCTTGTACCCAGGTTTGACGAATGAACTCTATGCACGTCCAGCCATTTTGAGTGGGCGTCCGCAATGACTAACAATATTGAGCCCATGAAAGAGCCTGCATAGTTGATGTGTAGCTAAGTCTAAGGTTTATTTGGTCATTTCCGCGAATTTGGGTGAGCTGCTGTTGGTAATCTTTGTCCTTGTTGGCACTTTAGGCACTGCCACACCAAAACAACTGTGTCTGCATCAAGTCCTGGCCAACAGAATTAACTTCTTGCCAACATCTTCATTTTGGAAACCCCTGATGACCCTGGTGGAGTTCAGGCAGTGTTTGACAGCGATCATTGCTCGGGACTATAACTCTCCATAATAATATGTCGTCCCTTACTTTGATCTGATATCTCCGGGTCTAATAAGGTTTCAGATCTGGTTGTCACAGCCCTTTCACTTCCCCCATCACCACCAGCTGTTTCAGTTTTGCCAGGACGAAATCGTTTTGCGTCCTAAGTCAGATATTGTAAGCTATGACTGGAAGTGTGTCCAGGAAATTTAAAACCATTACGGACTCTTCCAGTGGCGGTACCACCGGTGGTGTATCTGCCAGTGGGAGGCGTCACAATGCGTTCACATTTGGGCATTCTTCTCCAATGGTCCACCTACTACCTAAGTCTACTCAAATATCGTATGGAGAGTCATCACATGTCAATAGCAGATCTTGCTTGGGATCATAGTATTCCAATGTCTTAGAGGATGACAGCTGTTTCTTCACTTTCCTGAAGGCTATAGCTTGGCTACACGACCATTTCTAAGCCGACCCTTTCTTAAGAGTTGATGGAAAGGTGCCAGGATGGAGGCCACATTATGTATGAACTTTCCAGAACAGTTCACCAGCTGAAGGAAACACCTAAGCTGTGGTACTGATGTGGGAACCAAGGTACCTTTGATCATGCTCACTTTATCTTTGACCTAGCGCAACCTGGTCTTGTCAATTATGTCTCTCAAGGAAGTCACTTAGGGAGCCTGGAACACATTTTTTTTTCCTTCTAAGACATACGCCCACCTGGGAGAAATGTCTAAAGACTATATTCAAGTTCTCTAAACGATCTTTGTTGATGTTCCCTGTTATCGGCACATTAGTGAGATAACTGGCGACCTGGGGTAGACCTTGTAAAATGTTCTCCATCGTCTGCTGAAATATTGCACAAGCTGACGATACCCCAAATAACGATCTCATACGTTGGAACAAACCCTTACTGGTATTAATTGTAGTGTACTTCTGAGAATCCTCATCTAACCGCAATTGCAAGTATGCATGGCTCATGCCCAGCTACGTGAAGGGCAGCGTCCTGTCAGCTTTGAGTATAAATCCTTGATGCGAGGGGTTGGGTATTTATCCAACTGTGAAAAGCAGTTTACCATTTATTTGAAATCCCCACAAAGGTAACCCAACCCCTTGGGCTTCACAACCAGTACAACTAGTGCTGCCCATTCCACAAACTGTACTGGTTTAATGACTCCTTCATTTTCCAGCCTTTAAAATTTCTGCCTCTACTTTTGCCTGGAAAGCAAATGGCACTACACAGGCCTTGAAAAATTGTGGAATTGCTTCCTGGTCAACATTCAAGGTGGCCTTGGCTCCTTTGATAATCCTTAGACCTTCCCAAAAAATGTACTTAATTATGACTTCATTCGGGCAGCCATTTTCTAATCAAAAAATATGGACCCAATCCAGGTGAACTTTTCTTAACCAATTTTGCCTCATCAAGCTTAGGCCTAAGCCTTTTACTTCAATCAGTGTAACTGAACTAGCTGCTTTTTATAAGTGACCAGAACTGAAACTGTACCCTGAATCGGTAAAGGTTCCCCGGTATAAGTTTTTAGTCTAGCCAAGTTCTTGTGCAAACCTAAGGTTTGGGGCCCAGAACAAATCACCTTTTATTTACACGTGGAGAATCCTTGACACTGATCCAGCTCCCTCAGAGCCAGCTCTCAGAGTGAACGGAACCTCTGACACTCCTGTTTATATCTGTCAGCCAGGGCTCCCTGATTGAGCCAGAATAACAGCCCCAATCAGGAAGTTCATATTCTCTGAGGTCCACCTGGCTGACCTTGTTACATTCATTGCAACTAAAGCATCAAAAGAGTGATGCACAAAAATCTTTAGTGGTCGAAGATGAAAAAGTGAAATGATTAGGGAAAAAAAAGTAGAATGCACTGTAGCCACTCTCAACCCACTGCATATTCAATTCTCTGATTTTGTTCCGAATAGACTCACTGAAACAAACACATCAAGAATAAAAATTAACCAATGTTTCAGATCAAAGTCAGCCAGGCAAACAACACCAAATGTATCTCCTGATGGCACTGAAATGTTAATGACTGTTTTATAAGCTGCCACAAAAACATACTGATTCCAAGAAAATCCTTTCCAGGATATGATTGCAAATTTCCCCTATCCTGTAAGAAGATGTTTTTTGAGTTTCCATTTAAGATGGGCCACAGACATTTGTTTATCTGCAATGCAAGTTTATCTCTCTGGTAACTGTCACCCGTCTCCAGAAGGGAGGTTTAGCCGTATGCCTCCTCCAACAGCGCTGAACCTGACTGCCTATCAGCGACACAATTTTGAAACAGCAGATAGTTAAGGAATCAACTCTGTTTCATGCAACATCTCCTGACAATATCAAAACCCTTAACTTTGGGATACAAAGGAAAAGTCTTTAGTTTTTAAAAAGCGGCCACCAGTCTGGTTTTATGGCCATTTCAAATAATCAACCTTCTTTTGTATAAAAAGCAGAGCAATAATTAAGGATTGAATCTTAGCATATTTTGGCTAAGTGTCAATTTCATTCAGTGTTTCTCTCCACGAGGCTTAGCATTGTTTCTCGTTCTATCATCCCAAACATGATTAATTAACAACCTATAATCCAATGACACTGTGGGTTCATTGCAGCTACCAACTTGTAAGGAAAGTTCCAATGCACTTCTGATCCGGCAAAAGGTTGATACAATACAAAATACCAGATAATCTAGCATTACCTGTGGAGAAAGAAATGAAGCTCAAGTGACAGGTCAATGACCTTTTGAAAGATTTGGAGAAAATGTGGAAATGTGATAGGTTTTAAGTACATATGGAGGGAGGGAGGGGGAAGAAAACAAGAGTGAAATGTCAGTGATAGGGCAGAGAGCAGGAGAGATTAAGTGACAAAGTAGACGAGAGTGCAAGGGAAATCAAGATGGTGATAGGGCAAGTAAAGAAAACAAACAAAGGGCTTCTGGAGGTAGTAGGAACTGCAGATGCTGGAGAATCTGAGATAATAAGGTATAGAGCTGGATGAACACAGCAGGCCAGGCAGCATCAGAGGAGCAGGAAAGCCAACGTTTCAGGCCTAGACCCTTCTTCAGAAATGGGGAGGGGAGGGGGATTCTGAAATAAATAGGGAGAGAGGGGGAGGCGGATAGAAGATGGATAAGGGAGAAGATAGGTGGAGAGGAGACAGACAGGTCAAAGAGGCGGGGATGGAGCCAGTAAAGGTGAGTGTAGGTGGGGAGTTAGGGAGGGGATACGTCAGTCCAGGGAGGACGGACAGGTCAAGGGGGTGGGATGAGGCTAGTAGGTAGGAGGTGGGGGTGGGGCTTGAGGTGGGAGGAGGAGATAGGTGGGAGGAAGGACAGGTTAGGAAGGTGGGGACAAGCTGGGCTGGTTTTGGGATGCAGTTGGGGGAGGGGAGATTTTGAAGCTTGTGAAGTCCACATTGATACCATTGGGCTTCTGGAGCAATGAGTGGGATAGACAGAAGCATTAGCAAAGCTGCCATTTCTGCCCACTCACCAAAAGTGAGGCTAAGTTAATAATCTTAAACCGTTGAATTCAGTGTTGCATGCTGAATTCTGTAAAGTACCTCATGAAAAATGAAGTAGAGTTTGTTGAGACAGATTCAAACCATGTAGTTAGCCATGGTGAGAGTGGGTGAGAGTGTTGAAATGACAAATGAAAAAAAATTCGATGTCAGACTTGTGGAGTAAATTCCGACGTTCTGCAAAATGGATGATCACTCCAGTCTGGAGGGGATCGCATCAAGAGCAAAGAATACAGTAACCAAATAGACATAATTACAAGTAAATCATCATTCACCAAGAAGAATTGTTTAGGGTCATGGGTGGTGACAAGAGAGGAGGGCAAAGGGGAGGTGTTGTTGCGCTTGGAAAGCTGCCAGACTATGATGAGGCGATGTTGAGAATTATTGAGGGGTCAGCTATGGTGTTGCAGGGGGAACTGTTTTCAGAATATGGAAAGGAATTGCATAGATGTATTGAGTGGTCACAGCATACTGCATGAAATGGAAACGGCAAATGATAATGAATTCATCATGGTGGCTGGTGGGGTGAAAGATAAGGAAAAGGGAATCATGTGGTGGTTCTGGGAGGCAAAGGAATGATTACCAACTAAACATCAGGAAGTGGAATTGACAGGTTCAAGGGCCTTGTCAATCACGTTGAATGCAATTCACCGGTGAGGAGAAAGGGAGACATATCATCAGAATGGATGCAATGTACATAGACATGCTGGGAATGAAATAAAGCCTTTACGTGAAAGAAATAATGAAAGGGTTTCATATGTATACTTTACATCATGCTTAATGGATGCTTCAAAGTGTATTACAGTAAAAAATACACTTTTGAAATATAGTCACCGTTGTAATGCAGGACATATGGCATCCAATTTGTGTAAAGCAAACTTCCACAAACCACAATCTGGTATTGTTTTTTTTTCTGATGAAGCAAAAATATTGATCAGGACACCGAAATAACCGATCTGCCTTTCTTCTGAATTGTTCAGTGGTAGCTTTCATGTGAGAGCAGACAGTTCCAGTTTAACATCTCAAGCAAAATAAAGCAATTTTTTCAATACAATGCTCCCTTCATTTATGTACTGGATTGTCAGGGAGAGAGTTCCAGAATTGTGACCCAATGACATTTAAGGAACAACAATATATTTCCAAACTTTGATTGTGAGTGGCTTGAAGGGGAACTTGCAGGTGGTGATGTTCCCATGATTCAGGTTGATGTTAGGAAGGAGGATGTGCTAGAAATTTTGAAAAAAACATGAGGATAGATATGTCCCCTGGGCCAGACGGGATATACCCAAGGTTAATACGAGAAGCAAGGGAAGAGATTGCTGTGCCTTTGGTGAATATTTTTGCATCGTCATTGTCCACTGGAGTAGTACCAGATGATTGGAGGGTGGCAAATGTTATTCCCTTGTTCAAGAAAGGGAATAGGGATAATTCTGGGAATTACAGGCCAGTCAGTCTTACTTCTTTGGTGGGCAAATTATTGAGAGGATTCTGAGAGATAGTATTTATAATTCTTTGGAAAAGCACAGTTTGATTAGAAGTAGTCAGCATGGCTTTGTGAGGGACAGGTCATGCCTCACAAGTCTTACTGAATTCTTTGAGGATGTGACAAAACACATTGATGAAGACAGAACGGTGGATGTGGTGCATATAGATTTTAGCAAGGCATTTGATAAGGTTCCCCATGGTAGGCTCATTCAGAAAGTGAGGAGGCATGGGATTCAGGGAAATTTGGCTGTCTGGATACAGAGTTGGCTGTCCAATAGACGACAGAGGGTGGTAGTAGATGGAAAGTATTCAGCCTGGAGCTCGGTGACCAGTGGTGTTCCACAGGGATCTGTTCTGGGACCTCTGCCCTTTGTGATCTTCATAAATGACTTGGATGAGGAAGTGGAAGGGTGGGTTAGTAAGTTTGCTGATGACATGAAGGTAGGTGGAGTTGTGGATAGTATGGAGGTCTGTTGTAGGTTGCAATGGGACATTGACAGGATGCAGAGCTGGGCAAAGAAGTGGCAGACGGAATTCATCAAACCAGAAAAGTGTGAAGTGATTCATTTTGGAAGGTCGAATTTGAATGCAGAATACAGGGTTAATGGCTGGATTCTTGGCAGTGTGGAGGAACAGAGGGATCTTGGGGTCCACACCCATAGATCTCTCAAAGTTGCTACCCAAGTTGGTAGTGTTGTTAAGAAGGCGTATGGTCTGTTGGCTTTCATTGGCAGGGGAATTGAGTTTAAGAGCCATGAGGTGTTATGCTGCAGCTCTGTAAAACCCTGGTTAGACCACATTGGAATATTGTGTTCAGTTCTGGTCACCTCATTATAGGAAAGATGTGGAAGCTTTAGAGAGGATGCAGTGGAGATTTACCAGGATGCTGCCTGGACTAGTCTTATGACCAGTCAGGTCTTATGAGGAAAGGTTGAGGGAACTAGGGCTTTTCTCATTGGAGTGAAGAAGGATGAGAGGTGGCTTGATAGAGGTGTACAAGATGATAAGAGGCATAGATGGAGTGGATACCAAGAGACTTTTTCCCAGGGCGGAAATGACTATTACGAGGGGGCATAATTTTAAGGTGATTGGAGGAAGGTATAGGGGAGATGTCAGAGGTAGGTTCTTTACACAGAGAATGGTGGGCGTGTGGAATGCGCTGCCGGCAGTGGTAGTGGAGTCAGATATTTTAGAGACTTTTAAGCGACTCTTGGGTAGATACATGGGTGATAGTAAAGTGTAGGGTATGCAAGGTAGTTTGATCTTGGAGTAGGATAATAGGTCAGGACAACATCATGGGCCAAAGGGCCTGTACTGTGCTGTACTGTTCTATGTTCTATGTTCTTTCAGTTGGCCTTGTCCTTCTAGATGTTAATGTCTTTAAGTTTGGAAGGTCATTACAGTCAGAGAAATGAAGGAGGGTAGGAGTCAGGGATGGACTATGTGAAGGTTACGTAAGGATAAAATTAGATCTATACTACTTGTTTTCCTTGGATCTTATCCCATCACAATCATTACACTGCAATTGCTCGATTTTTGATCAATCTCTACACCCAGTGATTAAGTTCCATCCAAGAATGTGGATTCCCCCTCTCTTACCTGTTGATCTGTTTTGTGACCTTCTCCTTAAAATCAATTGTACGAAACATCATCATGGTTTTTTCTATGTAATTCCCACATGAAAGGGACACATTACCTTTAAGAGATTCCGTTAACCAAAGCATTTGCTAATCCCTCTCACTACTGGGTCCCCTGTTGTGCATTCAGCTGACCATCACCAAGATTTCATCTTAGCTGAACTTTGCAATCAGTCAAATGAGAAAGTAGCCCAAAGTTTATTTACCATCTGTCTCTGTGGGACTGGGGAAGGGGTAAGTCCATGTCATGAGTTTGCCACCTGCTAAACAGAAACAGTTCTTAAAACAACCTTTAACCTGTAATTAACCTGAAAAACACCAGGTATTTTATTCTCTTGACTCCACTGCATTATTGACAATGTGGATTCCCGCTGAATTTACTGCTTAAACATCCTTGCACATTTCCTGGTTTGGGTACCCACTAAACTGATTCATCAGACATATTACAACAAAGTTGTACTTTGAAACTATCCCATGGTATTTCACAAGAAAGTTATCAAACACAATTTGACAATGAGCTACATCGAGATATTAGTACAGGAGACCAAAACCATGGTCATGCAGGTAGGTAAATAAAACACAAATATTCCATCAATGATTGGACTCTTTAATCAGATTTAGGCCATAAGATTGTCATTAACTAGAATATTGAGTAATAAATGGCTACAGTTCTTTCTTTAAATTGCATAGCATAATACCCTTACTTCACAATTCACTTAAGAGATGGTGAAATAAATATTTTGTTTTTACTTGCAATACACCTCTTTGCTGAAAGTTTGGCTATTCATAATAATAAATGCCCACAGTTTTGATATTAATTGCTGCAGAAGTTACTAATTACCTTCTAATTTAAACCGATTTTGAAGTGTCTCTTCTTTTATTTTTGATAGGAATGGATGACTTTTCTCTGTAATAGTTGTGCTGTGTATGTGATAGAGAACTTGCTGTAAGTTCAGGGCTCTTCTTATATCAAAATGCTTCTCCTTCCAACTGCAGCTGAATGTGGAACATCGATTACAAGCAATGAGGGAATCCTGCTGTCTCCCAACTATCCTTTGAACTATGAGAACAACCATGAGTGTGTGTACAGTATACAGGTGCAAGCAGGCAAAGGGATTAATATTTCAGCCAGAACATTCCGTTTAGCAGAAGGAGACACCCTTAAGGTATGAAGTGACCAAGAAATTTGAATACCTGGAAATGTTTCATGTCAGTTTGAATTATGAAAAGCCTCAAATAACTTATTTTTTTAAAGGCTTAATTTTAATGTAAGGAGACAGTCCTTTTGTGCTTGAGGCAACAGCCACATCCTATCCTTCCATAACAACAATGGCCAACGTTCAACTGTTTCTCAAACAGAATGACTGTCCAAAGACTATTCTTCTAACGGTGAAATGTTTGATTAAGTAAAACTGCTTTTAAGCACATTTTCCTTCCTATGTGCTCATCTGCTGAAGATGAACATTTACCCTTTCAGTTTTCTTTTCTCTGTTGATTGGACATAATGCCACATTAACAGCAGATTTTGTATGATGTTATTTGATTCAAAATAATGAACAACCAATTTCTCCACATGTTGAGAATAAAAAAAAAACATGATCTTTAGCACTTCAGGCCAGTATTGTCTCATTTTTGAAAAATAACTTTCCTCATTGTATAACCCCAATGCAGTTTCCTAAAATCAGGCTTTATATACAATGGGAGAAGTTATATTTTTCAAAGTTCAAGACAAGAGTCAAGAAATAGATATGTCATAAAATCTGTTTTGAGAGTTGACTGAAAATTTAAGCTACAGCAACTGCATTTCATTATCTCTCTGGTAATGTTTTACACCATAGCTAGGTTTTAGGTTTAAATATTAAATAAATCTTTACAAATTGGAACCAACAGGTAAAATGTAGACATTTTTCAAAGTTTGAAAAATGAACTTGACAAGAATAATATTTGTGTATTACACATTGTATCTCTTCATACAGGAATAATTAGTTCCTTGTGATGTACATTGCCACAAACCAATTTAAATGTAAGCTACTATTCTAACTCTTTTTTTTAAACCAAAGGTATTATTGCAATCTGTGAGCAAGCATTGATAACACAAAAAGCTGATTATGGGATAGCTGCGTCTTACACTCTTATCGGGTTTACTACTGAATCTCTTAAAAACTAATTTATTGCATTCGAAGATGATGTATGCAAAGATATTTAACAAAAGTAAAACATTCCACAATGTATGTAAAATGACCTATTTCAATGAAATCTTCATTACAAAGCACCAAGAATGGAAAATTTAGCTTTTGGCACTTGATGGAAAAAACCTGCTTCAAGACAATTTTAGTATGAGTTGCCAAAATATTTTAATTGCACAAATGGAGATAATAGCGTGACAGTAAAATTGATGCCATCACCATCATCATCATTGTATGACAATATAGTTGATGACTGTTATGAGAGCTTTAGACAAAACCAGTCAGAAAACTTTAATTTATTGAGCTATAAAGTAGAGAAAGCCAAACAGAGAGCATATTAAACCGAATGAAAACATCTTAGTCTAAACTTGAGATTTGAATGTTCAGCTAGGATGAAGGTGATATGACTAATCATATTGAAGGTTTCCTTTTAAAGCTAGCAACTTGGTCCAGGAACTCCCTACCTATGTCCGTGACACCACCCACGCCCTCCACCTCCTCCAGCACTTCCAATTCCCCGGTCCCCAACACCTCATCTTTACCATGGACGTCCAGTCCCTCTACACCTGCATTCCCCATGCAGATGGCCTTAAGGCCCTCCGCTTCTTCCTGTCCCGCAGGCCCGACCAGTCCCCCTCCACTGATACCCTCATCCACTTAGCCGAACTCGTCCTCACACTCAACAACTTCTCTTTCAATTCCTCCCACTTCCTACAGGCAAAGGGGGTAGCCATGGGTACCCGCATGGGCCCAAGCTACGCCTGCCTCTTTGTAGGTTACGTGGAACAATCCCTCTTCCGTACCTACACCGGCCCTAAACCCCACCTCTTCCTCCGTTACATTGATGACTGTATCGGCGCCGCCTCGTGCTCCCACGAGGAGCTCGAACAGTTCATACACTTCACTAACACCTTCCACCCCAACCTTAAATTTACCTGGACCATCTCTAACACCTCTCTCCCCTTCCTGGACCTCTCTGTCTCCATATCGGGCAACCACCGAGAAACCGATATTCATTTCAAGCCCACTGACTCCGACAGCTACCTCGAATACTCCTCCTCCTACCCACCTTCCTGCAAAAACGCTATCCCTTATTCCCAATTCCTTCGCCTCCGCCGCATCTGCTCCCAGGATGAGGCATTCCACTCCCGTACATCTCAGTTGTCCTCGTTTTTCAAGGACCATAACTTCCCCCCCTCAGTGGTCGAGAACGCCCTGAACCGTGTCGCCCACATCTCCTGCAACTCATCCCTCACACCCCGTCCACGCAATAAGAACCAAA
>NC_063335.1:15012987-15032438 GCF_021869965.1 Rhincodon typus
GCACTTTTCCCTGCAACCGCAGGAAGTGCTACACCTGCCCCCATACCTCCTCCCTCACCCCCATCCCAGGCCCCAAGAAGACTTTCCACATCAAGCAGATGTTCACCTGCACATCTGCCAATGTGGTATACTGCATCCGCTGTACCCAGTGTGGCTTCCTCTACATCGGGGAAACCAAGCGGAGACTCGGGGACCGCTTTGCAGAACACCTACGCTCGGTTCGCAATAAACAACTGCACCTCCCAGTCGCGAACCATTTCAACTCCCCCTCCCATTCCTCAGACGACATGTCCATCCTGGGCCTCCTGCAGTGCCACAACGATGCCACCCGAAGGTTGCAGGAACAGCAACTCATATTCCGCTTGGGAACCCTGCAGCCCAATGGTATCAATGTGGATTTCACAAGTTTCAAAATCTCCCCTCCCCCTACCGCATCCCAAAACCAGTCCAGCTCGTCCCTGCCTCCCTAACCTGTTCTTCCTCCCACCTATCCCCTCCTCCCACCTCAAGCCGCACCTCCATCTCCTACCGACCAACCTCATCCCGCCCCCTTGACCTGTCCGTCCTCCCTGGACTGACCTATCCCCTTCCTAACTCCCTACCTACACTCACCTTTACTGGCTCCATCCCCGCCTCTTCGACCTGTTTGTTTCCTCTCCACCTATCCTCTCCTCTATCCCTCTTCTATCCGCCTCCCACTCTCTCTCTATTTATTTCAAAACCCCCTTCCCCTCCCCCTTTTCTGATGAAGGGTGTAGGCCCGAAACGTCAGCCTCTCTGCTCCTATGATGCTGCTTGGCCTGCTGTGTTCATCCAGCCCTGCACCTTGTTGTCTCGGATTCTCCAGCATCTGCAGTTCCTACTATCTCTGATTCAATTTTAACTCCCATGTTATGATCAGTCAGATACTTTTTTACGATGGCAGAAGCACTGAAGACAGTTACAAAAAAGTAGGACTTAGTTGCGCTTTGATTCAGAATTGAGCACAGGATACAATTATACTGTTTGACAGCCTTATATGAGAGATGATCCATTTTGTTGGCAGGGTTTTACCTTCACAATGGTGGCATGTTGTCAGTGCAAGAGCGGCGCTTACAGAGTGCTTGCTGGTGAGTGGTGCAGTATCTAGTTTGGATCCAATGTTCGGAGAGGAAAGAAAGCATATGGGATGACACTGACAAACTGGTTGTGGATTGAACTTTTTTTTAAAGGGTCCAGGAGAACCTTAAATTGGTTTGGAGCAGCCAGCAGCAGTCACTTTAAATACTATAAAGTGTAGCTTAAACAGCGTAGATATATTCTTTATCAACTTGTTCACACATGTTAAGATATACCTGTGAAGCAGGTGGGACTTTAACAAAGGTCTTAGGGTTAATAGTGTACACTCTGCCCCTTGACATCTTGGAATTGTATTATGCACCAGTAAAGTTTTTTTGGGTGGATCGAGAGCACCATCAGCTGACTAGCTTCGTGCTTTAATTTCTCTTCTACTCCTATATATTTTCATTAAATTATTTAAGCTGATCTGCCCTTTAAAAGTATGACTGCATCACTCCGACATTGACATAGCAATAAACAAGACATAAGATATCAATCAGTCTAATTGCTGTCCAGTGGAAGATGTTTTGCAGATTGAGAAGGTGCTCTGGGTCAACAAAAAAAAGACCCGAAAAAATTGCTTTTCATTCATTAACGCATTTTGACAGTTTGAATTATGCCTGATATGCCCACAAGTTCAATAGCACTCCATAAATTTTGAAACTGTTAGTAACATGTTAACATTGGTTAATGCATTAAAAAGCAGGAGTATATATTTTTTTCTTTCTGTTTTTAACATTGCGTTGAATCTGGTGGCGGTAAAGGGCATTTAGAAACCAACTCACTGCTCCCTACTGCCCACCACCCCACCCCCCAACGACACAATCAAACTCAGTCCCTTTTCAACAAACCTTGGTGCATTTTATGACACTCAGGTTCTCAGGCTCTTGACAAATCTACAATAGGACCCTCCCCAAGTGTCAAGGCCCTGGGATAAAAGGTCCTGTTCACTAAATGCTGCTGGTCAGCTTCTGGGAGTGAGTAACTACTGCTGAACAGAGTGCCTTTCAATGAGGGACCCCCCTGGGAGTTCACAAGCAATCTTGCACAGGCTTTGTTTGTCATGCTCCCTGCATGGCGAGTCATAGAATCAGGGGGTCATAGATTTGTACAGCACAACTTGCCCATGCCGACCAGATATCCTGAATTAACCTAGCCCCATTTGGTCAGTATTTGGCCTCTATCCCTTTTACCCTTACTATTCATGTACCCATCCAGATGCCTCTTAAATGTTGTAATTTTACCATCCTCCATCACCCACTTTGGCAGCTTATTCCATACATACACCCTCTGCCTGAAAAAGTTGCCCCTCAGGTCCTTTTTAAATCTTTCCCCTCTCATCTCAAACCCGTGGTTTTCCTCCGGGTGCTCCGGTTTCCTCCTACAGTCCAAAGATAGGCAGGCTAGGTGGATTGGCCACGCTAAATTGCCCATAGTGTTCAGGGATGTGTAGATTAGGTGGGTTATAGGGGAATCGGTCTGGGTGGGATGCTCTGAGGTTCAATGTGGACTCATTGGGCTGAAGGGCCTGTTTCCACACTGTAGGGATTCTATGCCCGCTTATTTTGGAATCCCCTACCCTAGGAATCCCCTACCCTATCCATACCTATTCTGACTTTATACCTCCTTTAACGTCATCCCTCTGCCTCTGACGCTCCAAGGAAAATAGCCCCAGACTATTCAGCCTGGCCCTATAGCTCAAACCCTCCAACTACGGCAATTTCCTTGAAATTCTTTTTTGAACCGTTTCAAGTTTCACGACATCTTTCCTATAGCAGTCTTTTGGGATAATGTGCCACTGATCAAGTCAGCAGGATTCAGGCACACTGCTTCAGCTGAGAATTTGAATCGAAGTGGTGAACCTAAATGGAGAGTGTAGGATGTTATCTCTTCATGGGAGGGTCAGTCCTGAAGCTGCAGGGAATACTGAAGGTAGAGGGCCTGTAAAGATGGTAATAGACCTGGTCATGGATGGAAATCGAAAATCTGGGGCTTTGGGGAATGAGCACCTTTTGATAGTTCAGCTGATTGAGTGGACAACAGTTGTGCCCAAGCTTTAGGAAATCTTTAGGTGGCTGGTTCAATTCTGGCTCAAAGGGACAGTATGGTTTTCTCTTCCTGTTTTCTATATTTCTACACAGATCAAAGGATTTGGGGAAAAGCAGGAACAAGTTATTGACTTGGATGTTCAGCCATGATCACAATGAATGATGCAGCATGTTTGAAGAGCTGAATGACCTACTCCTCTTATACTCTATGATTAGTGGCCTGGAAAGGGAAGCTGAAGCATGAGGGAGGTATACCACTGACCTCCTAAGGAGCTTCTGATTGATAGAAGGCTGGTGCCCAGTTGAGGAATGCTCCCTGTAAGCACAACAGATCCAAAAGTCAAGTGTAAAGGCACTTCCTCCGGGATCCAAGTTCTTTTTTGTTTCTGTTCATTTGCGGGATGTGGGCATCGCTGGCTGACCAGCATTTCTTGCCCATCCCTAGTTGCCCTTGAGAAGGTGGTAGTGAGCTGCCTTCTTGAACTGCTGCAGTCCTCCTGCTGTATGTTGACCCACAATGCCAAAAGGGAGAGAATTCCAGGTCTTTGACCCAGCGACAGTGAAGGAACGGTGATATGTTTCCAAATCAGGATGGTGGGTGATTTAGACAGGAACTTGGAAGTGGTGGTGTTCCCCTATGTCTGATGCCCTTGTCCTTCTAGGTGGAAGTGGTTGTGGGTTTGGAAGGTGCTGTCTGAGGATCTTTGATGTATTTCTTTGTATTTCTTCTTGTATTTGTTGCCTGGATTCAAGAAGTTCAGGAATTGCTGAGTAAAGTTCAGGGAAAAAAATAATGACAATGAATCTTACTGTTGTCTTATTGCATTTAAAATGCTAAGCTTCCTTCTCGATCACCTGCCCATCTTTCCACCTTGATTCAAGATAGAAGTAGCAGATTGATGTTGGCATTCCATATTTATGACTTTGACTTCACCATTACCAAACCCATCTGGTTTTTATGATTAACATTCAGCCTTTTCAGTCCCCTGCTTTCTTAAATTGTTCATGTTTGTAAGTTTATTTTGTGGAAGATATAATTAGTGCCATTTCTTGACAAATAGAAATTAAAATTATTTGCATCTGAAGGACTGTTGCTTCCAATAATAAACATCCTTTTTCGCAAGGAAATGAATAGGATAACGTTTAATATGGTACTTGAAAATAAAAGTACATAATTATGGACATATTGATTAGAAATTTCTTAATCAGAAACAAATAAAACAACTTTGTGTTGAAAGGTGGCTGAAAGTTATTTTTTAAACACAAATAGTTCATTTCAAATTACTTCAATCTTCAAATTAAAAGAAATCACAACAACACAAAAAAATAAGCATTTCCCTCCTCTAAATATTGTACTGCTTAATCTGACTCTAATTCTCTGCAACAAATTTTTGAGGGCTGTACATGAGAGAAATGAACAGATGGTACCGTAAATAAAACAGTATATTCACAATTTTTTTTTGTATTTTACCATCAGTGTTATGATTCTGCTTGCTTTGGTGTGGCAGTCTCAGCAGATTTTGCAGAAGTGACAGCAGGTTTGGGACAATTGAGTTTTTATAAGCAAACCTATCCAGAGTTTTAGTTAATTTCACCACAAAACTTACTGTTTGAGAATATTTCAACCAGAAAAAAAATCCCATATGGTGACACAGTGGGCAGAAGATTGTTGTTTCAGACTAGGTATGGACATGAATGTAAATGCGGGAGGGTCTTGCTCACAATCACGTCAGATTTTCCTGCAGAATTATATTTTCCTCTGCTCATTACGTATTAATGTACGTGGAAAATATCATCTTTTATGGACCAGACGTTGTGAAGCCTCCCAGACTTTCCAAACACCTTTTAAATGGCATCTGGGCAGCACTCCACTCTCTGGAATCCAGGAATGTCACTCAATCCCCTCTTATCACCCCCACGTACCCTTGGAAATATCAGATTCCAGGCACTAAGGTTCAGACCTGTCACCCCAGAGGCTCTGCCGATCCTGCCAGGAGAGGAAGAAAGTTCTTTTCCCTCTGGAAAGCAATAAGAGGCCATCCCAACTGATGGAAGCAGCCTAGATGGAGCTGGTTACAAAGGTCAGCACTTATGGGCAGATAAATAGAACCTTAATCCAGTGACGCTAAGAGATGGATGATTTTCTGTGCTGCACCATGTTACGTACCACTGTCTATTCAATGCTTCATTGCTCAAGGCGTGAGAGTTAGTCAGTGCAGCGATAAGTGCAGTCCTACTGGCACCTCAGTGATACTGCCCCTCACTGCCAGGGTTCACTCTTAAAGCAGAAAAGGAACAACAGCACTCAGCAACTTGTGTACTCTCAGCTCACTAACGTTTGATCAGAATGAGGACAATGTGCAAATCTGATAGCTTTTCACCAAAGGCTTGCATGGAACAAGGTTGATCAGCCACAAAAGATAGTCTTTTGAGTCAAACCCTCTGCTGAGTTCAGACCCGTTTGCTGTCCCCGGTCAGATTTGTGGGCATCAGCTAGTGTGGCTTCAATGCTTAGGAAGACTTGTTGGCCATGGAGAGGCATCACCTCGAACACTGTCAATATTCACACAAACACCTTGTTATGAAAGAGGAAGTAACTGGAGAGGTTTGTCCTCACTGGAACTTGGGCATAGAATTCTACCCCACCGGTACCACGCCTTATGTAGGCTTGGATTCGAGAACATACATGTTTCCCATTTTCAGCAAAAAACATTGCACATATGAATGCAATTCCCATGGTCTCAGGCTGGAATGAATATTCATTAAATGCTATTGAAGCAAAATAGGTTCCCAACGTCGAAGATCGTACCTGACTTGACCTAATAGAAAAATAGAAAAACTTTAAACCACTATCGATTTCGCCCACTTAAATTCCCTCTTCTACAAGTTCTGGTTGGGTCTGGTAAAATTCTGCCAGTTGAGAATTCGGCATAAGTTTGGTGCCACTGAGATTGTATGTCAATACATATGGCATGTCAGTCCAAAATAAAAGGTATGCTAATCGTGAAATGAAATGGAAGAATCACGTTAAGTGCCAATGTTCAAGTTATTAAAGTAAATTTGAAAAGGTTGGGGGATAAACATCAACCTCACCCATCCAGATTTGGAGAAAGCAGGCACATTATCCTATCACAAAAATCTACCAGCAAACTCCCTCAAAAGCAAACATTACTCTCGGTCTCTTCATCCAGATCAATAATACAGATTGTGAATAGCTGAGGCCCAGCACTGATCGTTGTGGCATTCCACTAATTACAATCTGCCAACTTAAAGATGTTCTTTGCTTTCTTCTTTATCCATATTACCCTTGTTATGGTAACCTCTAATAATCGATCACACAAATCTTGAGTGCAGGTTTTTCATTTCTACCGCATACTAGAAGTATGATTTTAGGCCAGTGTAGAAAAGCTCTGAAGAGTCCAGGAAAATGTATTATCTTTAGGCCAGTTTTTGCCACATTCCCATTTAATTATACAAATTCTAATCTTGCTTCAAAATATATACGAGATAGATGCCCATTCTAGGCCACAAGCTGATGTTGTTAATGTCCTCTTCACCCAGTCCAGGGTCATTTATTCTGGTGTTGTTTGTCCCATCCCTGATCAGTTTCTGTCACCTTCCTGTCTCTAAATATTTTCTGGTTCCAAGGCCTCTCTAGAATATTTTGATATCATGAACTGTTGTTTGTAGGTTCCTGCTGAAACAATCCTCTAAGATGCATAAGGTTCATTCATTGAAATCTGTTCTTTCATTTTGTTCTGAAGAAGTGTCATACTGGACTTGAAATGTTAACTCTGTCTCTCCAGATGCTGCCAGATCTGTTGAGTTTCTCCAACAGTTTCTATGTTTCAGATTTCCGACATCTGCAGTATTTTACCCTTTATCTGCTCTTTACTTTTTCTCTATTTAACCCTTTTAGCCCAGTGTACTCTAGTTCCTCATGTCCATGACACCTCATCTTGTGCCTTAACCTGATGTGTATCATGGAATGAGATGGAGTGAGAAGAGTGAATTGGGGTGAAGTGGAGTATGTTGGAGTAAGAGAGAGTGAGGTAGAGTGAGTTGCAATGGGTACAGTGAGTTGCAGTGCAGTAGAGAGAAGGAGAGTAAGTTGGAGAGAGGTACAGTGAGTTGGAGTGAGTTAGAGTGAACTGAAGTGAGATAAAGTGATGTGGAGTCAGTTAGAGTGAGTTACAGTGAGATGGAGAAGGGTAGAGTGTGTAGGAGTGAAGTGGCCTTTTGGAATGCCTTTTGAAAATTCAAGTCTGCTAGTCTCAGAGATTCATCCGCAAACAGCTCTAACAAATTTCCCTTCCATAAAACCATGTTGATGTTGTTCAATCATGTGATCAATTGATCAATGTGATCAATTATCATACCTTGGGAGCTTCCTTTCAGTGTCAATGCTCTGGAGATAATTCATTGTATGCTTCTTACTTAATCAATTTTTGGCACACGTATTTCTGGCCTCTGTTCAACTCTGATGAGATAAAACTCCTTCACAGAAAGTGATCTCAGCAGCTGCCCAGGCCCATTTCAGATAATCTCATTTAAACAGGAAAGTGAAAGTGTTCGAATAATTGGACTTCAATTTTGGAATAACTGACCTGGAAACTTAAATTGTAACATGTGATTTGTGAAGAAAGGTGGGTTTGCTGTACTTAAAGGTAGTCTCACACTTAAAAATGCATTTAATCGTCTGTCCAGCAAAGGGAGCATTACTGTAGTGGGTAGGGTTCATATACAAATTGAAAAGGACAAATTTAGTAGCTGTCCTGTTTTCAGTCCAGTTATTAATTCTACACTCTCTTTTTCGTAACATTTGTCAAGTTGACAATGCATAATTAGAAGAAATGCAGTTAGGATCAGTAGCCATGAGATATCATTGCTATAAGTCATTTTTGATGTGCATCTTGAGAGAGATTAAAAGTACACTCTGGGGAAAAGAAAACAAGAACTGGCTTTGCTATGACAATGTAAAATCATTCCATTATCTTTGGCCAATTACAACACATGTTGGTCTGACCACAGGATGTGCTTTGTTAACATTGTAAGTCATCATGTAGAACAGAACCAAATTGAATTAGGCTGAAATTTAAAGTTGTAATATAGTTTGCACAAGATTGTTTTTGGGTATTTACAAATTTATGGTCACATATTTAAACATGTAACTATTTAATGATGTGTGCATCAGTATTTTCTAACTGGAGAGAGTTTAAAAAAGTGAAAAAGAAATAAAGTAAGCAACAAAATTTGGGTGCATGGCAGAGATTCACGAGATATACTAAGGCTAAGACGTTTAAATGTTGTACAGCTAATATATATTTGGTTGGTATTCTCCTGAGTTTAGAAGTTGGTTGGGCTGATATAAAGAAATGCATTTAAATTAATCAAGGTATTTAATTGCTTGGATTCTGGATCAGTTGAAATTTGCAAGGCTAAACTTGACAATTTCTTGATCGCTGCAAGGTAAACAAACAGCTCAGTCATGTGGTGGAATGGCCCAGATGGTTTGAATGTTTTTATTACTTTGCACATTCCACATTTCCTTGTGAGTGTTACATACAAGTCTGCATCCGTAGTTCGTAAAATAATTTGTGCCTTTTTTTTAGTCGGTTTATGGGATGAGCATGTTGCTGGCGAGGGTAACATTTATTGCCCACCTCTACTGCCTTTTTAAAGGTAGCAGTGAACATTTTTCTTGAAGCACTGCAGTCCTTGGAGTGTAGGTAAACCAACATTGCTGTTTGGAAGGTATCATTCCAGGACGTTTAGCCAGCAAAAATGAGTGTTTGATGAGTTCCAAGTCAGGTGTATGACACAGAGGGAAACTTACAAGCAATGGTGTTCCCATGCATCTGCTGCCCTTCCGGGGGTAGAATGCATGTGTTTAGAAGATACTATTGAAGGACCTTGGTGAGATGCAAAGAACAAGAACAAACAAAGAGCAAAGAAAATTACAGCACAGGAACAAGCCCTTCGGCCCTCCAAGCCTGCGCCGATCCAGATCCTCTATCTAAACCTGTCGCCTATTTTCCAAGGATCTGTATCCCTCTGCCCCCTGCCCATTCATGTATCTGCCTAGATACATCTTAAACGACGCTATCGTGCCTGCCTTTACCGTCTCCACTGGCAACGTGTTCCAGGCACCCACCACCCTCTGCGTAAAGAACTTTCCACGCATATCTCCCTTAAACTTTTCCCCTCTCACCTTGAAATCGTGACCCCTAGTAATTGAGTCCCCCACTCTGGGAAAAAGCTTCTTGCTATCCACCCTGTCTATACCTCTCATGATTTTGTAGACCTCAATCAAGTCCCCCCTCAACCTCCATCTTTCTAATGTAAATAATCCTAATCTACTCAATCTGTCATCATAGCTAGCGCCCTCCATACCAGGCAACATCCTGGTGAACCTCCTCTGCACCCTCTCCAAAACATCCACATCCTTTTGGTAATGTGGTGACCAGAACTGTACGCAGTATTCCAAATGTGGTCGAATCAAAGTCCTATACAACCGTAACATGACCTGCCAACTCTTGTATTCAATACCCCATCCGATGAATGAAAGCATGCCGTATGCTTTCTTGACCACTCTATCGACCTGCGTTGCCACCTTCAGGGTATAATGGACCTGAACACCCAGATCTCTCAGTGCGTCTTCCAGACAGTACACAGTTTGCCACTGGGTGCTGGTCAGGTTAGGTGCAAGATCAAACATTATTGCGGAGGACAGCGAAGTTTGTGTACAAATTACAAAAGGCATTCTGCTATGGATGTGAAATAGCCAGCTAGAGGTAAGGAGAGAGAAGCTGACCGATGATCATCCTTGGTCAGTCTATTTCACACATTTACTTGTAGATAGACAATACAAAGATAATTGGAAATACAAGTTGTGAAAATATACAGGAAAAGAAGTAGTTTAATAGCTGACATGGGTAAAACATCAGCAGATGGAGTATAATTTGGGAAAATGTGAACTTGTTCATTTTGGTCAGATGAATAAATGGCGAGATTGTAGAATGTTGTACTCCAGGGGGACCTGGTTGTCCTTGTGGATAAATCCCAAAAATAGGAGCAGGATTAGGCCATTCAGCCCTTCGAGTCTACTCTACCATTCATTCTGATTATTCAAATCAAAAGCCTGTTCCTGCTTTACCTCCATATCGTTTGATCCCTTTGTTCCCAAGTGCTCTACCTAACTACTTCTTGAAATGGCACAACATTTTAACTTCAACAGTTCTCTGTGGTAGCGAATTCCACAGCAGTTTCTCATCTCAGTCCTAAATGGTTGAACCCAAATCATTAGACTGTGACTCCTGGTTCTGGACTCCCCTGCCATCAGCAAATCTTTCTTACACCTACCCTGTCTAATCTTGTTTGTGTTTTACAGGTTTCTATGGGATTTCTCCCCCACCGCCCATTCTTCTGAACTCCTAACTGATTCAGTCTTTCCTCTTATGTCAGTTTTGCCATCCCAGGAATCAGTCTGGTAAACCTTTATTACAGTCTCTTTAAAACAAAAACATCCTTCCTCAGAGTGCAGACCAAAACTGAACTCAATGTTCCTTGTGTGGTCTCACCAAGGCCCTGTATAAATGCATCGAGATATCCCTGCTCGAATCCTTTCGCTATGAAGGGTGTCGTCTGCTGCATCTGCATGCTTACTTTCAGTGACTGCTGTACAAGGACACCCAGGTCTCAGTGCACGTTCCCCTCTCTCAAGTTGTAGTCATTCAGACTGTAATCTGCCTGATTGTTTTTGCTCCCATTTGAATAACCTCACATGTTATCCTGTATCTGCCATGCATTTGCCCACTCATTCAGTTTAAGCAAATCACACTTATTCAAATTTCTGCATCCTCCTCACAGCTCACTGTCCCACCCAGATTTGTGTCATGTGCAAATTTGGAGATATTACATTTAGTTCATTGATCCAAACCTTTAATATGTATTGTGAGTGGCTGGGGCCCCAGGACTCGTCCCTGTTGTTTCCCATTAGTCACTGGCTGTCATTCGGAAAATTCCTGCTCTGTTTCCTGTCTGCTAATTAATTTTCTATCCATTTCAATTCAGTACCCCAATCCCATTTGTTTTAATTTTACGCACCAATAAACCGCACCTACTGAATCACCTTCATCACCTCAACTGCTCACATTCTTGAATAATTCAAGTACATTTGTCAAGAATAACCTCCCTTTCATAAATCCATGCTGACTCTGTCCGACCCTTCCACTGCTTTCCAAATGCTCAGCTATTAATTCTTTTTATAAAGGACTCTAGCATTTTCCCCTGATGGCTACTGATGGCTGGCTGAGTGGTCTATAATTCTCAGTTTTCTCTATGCCTCTCTCCTTAAATAGAAGGGTTACATTAGCTACTCTCCAATCTATGGGAACTGTTCTAGATTACATGGAATCTTGGAAGATGACAACCAATGCATTCCTTTTTCTGAGGTCACTTCCTTAAGTACTCTGTGATGTCGATTATCAGAGTTTGCGGGATTTTGTTACCTTTAATCCCATCAATCTCCACAACACCATTTCCCTCCTAATACTGATTTCCTTCAGTAGCTCCCTCTCACCACACCCTGTGTTCACCCACTAGGAAAGCAAATAGAATGTTCTTTATTGGAAGTGGGATGGAAAAGTATAGACTTTTTTTTTCTGTAGGCATTTTTGAGACCACAGCAGGGTACAGCATAGAATTTCAGTCTCCTTACTTAAAAAGCAACATAATTGCATTGGACGCAGTTCACAGAAGCTTAAGTAGACTGATTATTAAGATTTAGCTCATAAGGAAAGCTTGGAGGTTTGGTCTAGACTCATTGAAGATCGGAAGATTATGAGGTGATCTTGTTAAAAGGTATAAGATTCTGTGCTAGCTTGACAGGGTAGGTGCTGAGAGTATATTTCTACCTGTGGTGAAATTCTAGAAGCAGGGGCACAGATTCAAACGAAAAGGATCCCCCATTTAAGAAGGAGATCAGGAAGAACTTATTTTTTCTCAGGATCATTTGTGTTTGGAATTATGTTCTCTACCAAGCAGTGCAGGCTGGCGATTGAATATATTCAAGGCTGAGTAAGGCAAATTTATTGATTGACAAGGATTTTGAAAAGGAGGAATGAAAGTCAAGGCCAGAATCAGATCAGTCATGATCTTTTTAAATGGGGGAGCAGGCTTGAGGACGATAACTGACTAACACCTGCTCCTACTTCCCAAGTTCTTATGACACTTACGTTGCTTGCCAGCTTTTAAATCAGAAATGACATATGTTACAGGTACATCTAAAGTTCAAAGGAGGAAAGAATTTTATTTAAGGATTTTGTGATTTTCATCATTTATGCATGGTTTTTGATATCAATATGATCAAAACATCTTGCGTAATACAATAAAAAATGTGTGAAGCATTCTGAAGGAGGTGGGAACAAATATATTTAAGATGTTTCCCCAAAATGAGACACCAGAAAATTAGGCAAATTGAGCAGAGTGATCTGCTTCATCTTGAATACTTTAAAATGGAGATCCAGTACAAGGACTGTGTTCATTTCTGCATTTTACATTTTTTTTGCTGGTTTTTCCATCTTTTATCAAAGTACTGTAGGTTTCAGAACACTCCCAGTTGTTGGAAGTTAGCAGATGAAACATTATTACTCAAGATTGGAGGAAGAGAGAAAGCAGGAATTATAGGCCACTCAGTATGACATCAGTCATTGGGAAAATGCTATAGCCAAGGAAGTCTTAATAATGAACTTTGAAAATCATAGCGTATTCTTCTTAGGCGGTTCATCATGTGTGTGGATGACTTTGTTGGTTCTGAATTTGTGGATCCTGAGGTGACTAAATAGTTCAATGCTGGATCAGTAAGAAAAGAAGGATCTGATCTCCACCCTAAATTTGGCAAGACAAGATAATACCGCAGTTAAGAAAGCAAAAGAAATGCTTGTCTTTATCAGTCGAGGCATAGATTAACAGAGCAGGGATGTTATTTTGGAGCTGTACAGAATGTTGGTTAGGCCACAGCTGGAGAACTGTGTGCAGTTCTGGTCACCAGACTACAGGAAAAATGTGGTTGCACTGGGGGGATTCCAGAGGAGATTCACCAAAATGTTGCTTGGGATGGAGCAATTCAGTGATGATTAGAAGCCAGATAAACTCAGATTGTTTTCTGCCTGCCTCTGTGGCTACCTTTGGCCTGTCTCTGAAAATATCCATCGTTCCCTCACTCCCCTGGAATCAAAATCAAAATACAGTGGATGGGCAGACATCTTTTTAAAGGAGGTGGATTTTTATGGCCAGTAAGTTTTCTGACTCAAACTTCCCACCTCCTCCATGGAAATATGTCTCTTCATCCAAGTTATAGTGTTCACTCTTGTGAAATCTGTTATAAAGTTAAGGTATAAGTGTATAGCATTTGTTTCCGTTTGCTTGATACAACTACTGAAAGTTTTTTCAGGTACTTTTGCTGAGTTTTTAGGTGCTATTAACCAAAATCAATTTTCAGGGCAAATAAAGCACCCTGGAAACATTTGTATTTTCTCACACTTTTTGTGTTTAAGCCAAGTAGTTGTTATTTGTTTTTAAAATCTCCCCTTCTTTCGAACAAAGGTGAAAATGCCTGATAGCCACCAACATCCTTAGTATCTGTGGGTCTGGCTGGTAATCTGCATGCTTTTCTCACCTGTCCTCCCTATGTGGGCCCTTCAGCAAGGCCACTCTGTGCCTTGCATGTTGCAGCTACACTTCTTCCACACCCACTCTCAGTCAACCCACCTTTACTCACTGTTTTCAATTATGTTGTCCACCTAACTGTGGCTCCCTGATTGAACATCCAGTCAACTACCCTTAAAGCTGGCCCTGCTCAGGAAGCATTTCTAAATCTTTTTGTGGATTAGCCGGAAAGTCTCTCAGATGCTTACAGTTTTCTGCTACCTTGCTTGGCATGTTTTGAATTTTGGTAGAGAGAAAGCACCACATCAAGGAGAAGCAATGTGTTATTGGAAGGACAAAATGTTTTCTTAATTCCTGTCTGCTTCTACCCTTATATATGGGCCAAATATTGAACAAAACTCGTTGAGAGTTCTGTGTAGATCACTTGCTTACAGTTTCTATTTGGAGAATGCTACATCGAATGATACGGGTCAAATAATGAAATACTGTGTAATGGCTTTAAACTCACAGGGAAATCTGTTCTTTGACGATAAATCATAAGCAGGCATTGGAAAAATGCAGGTTCTTTGTTTTTCAATCTATCTGTCATCCCTTATCTTGACACATTAGGACATTACCGTTCTGGCTGTTTTCATCCAGTTCATTTCCGAACTGATTTCCTCATACTTGCCAACTTCCTGATGCTTGCCCCTCTGACTGATTTCCTCGAAGCAACAAACAATATCTCGATTGATCTTCAGATGTCTATACACCTGCATCCACATCTAGACCTATCCTTAACTGGAGAGCCCAAGGAAATTTATTGACTTGAGTATGATATTAAATGATAAAATATTGCTTGATATTGTTGTATGATATTAAATGATAAAATATTGCTTCTGCAGGCCAAAAATATTTACACCACAGCACACAAATTGAAATATAAGAACATGAGCACAAGAATTAGAAGCAGATAAAGGCTATTCAGCTATTCGAGCCTAATCCATCATTTAATAAGATCATGGCTGATCTGATTCTGGCCTCAATTCCACTGTCCTGTCTTCCCTCTGTAATTCTGACTCTTTTTTTGTGTAATCCAAATACCTGCAAAAAAAATTCAAAGTTTAGAAATTTCTGATCATTATTGCCTTGACTATTCAGCTGTAATAATCAATTTTGCACAGCTTTAGTGAGCATTTTGATGGGGACATGCAATTATTATGATGTAGCATAACACAGTTACATCATAAGTTTTATTGGCAATGCTAAGTACACAACCCCATTTTGCAAGTCTCCAGGAAATTTTCATGCAATATTAAGACTTGGACAGAATACAACAAAATCCCAAACTATCAGTCTATCACTCACGCCACTGATACTGATTATCCTGGATGATTATCCTAGAATTTTAAAACTAAATGATTAATGGTCAAAGTAACAACCAGATAATAAGAGGTGAATACGACTTGGTGTGAGTTGGGACATAGGCCGTAGATTTCTGGCTGATCTCAAGTGTTACCACGTTTTGAGTATGGGATATCAGCCAGAAGTGCGCTGTCATAGTCAAGTCTTGAGGTAGCAAAAGCATGAGTTCCAGCAACAGATAAGTTGTGGCAAGGTCAAATTTGGGCAATGGTGGGATGATTCCCATATAAAGTTGCACTTTGTTCAATCAAAGGTATTTTCAGGGCAACAATTACTTTTCAATTAGCAGTTGCAGAATATTTTGGTTCCCGTCTTCATATTATGTTTGAATCCAAAGTATTTTTTTAAAGCATGCATTGGTAAAAAAAACAAATTTGTTTTAATTTTTTTCAATTTCTCTTTGGCAGTTTATGAAAATCCTTTAAGGTGATCAGCTAGTTGAACAGACTGATAACATCACATTAATTTGAGCTTGTCTTCTTGCCCCAAACTTGCCGGTACACAGGTAGTGTGTGCTAGAAGCTGTAGGTCCATGGCTCGCTTGAATCTGAGTTCATGACTCATCTGTGTAAATCTAATAAAATGGCATCCCCTGACACTTAACTCATTTCTGGTCACCCCAGTCCCTGTCCATGATCAACAAGGCATTAATCAAGCATTTGGTAGAATACTGCCCACTTACCTGGATGAGTGCGCCATTATCCACAAATATTTACTCCCTCTGCCATTGAAAAATTGTGTACCATCTATGAGATGCATTGCAGAACTTCACCAAGGCTTCTTAGATAGCATCTTCTAAACCCAAGTACAATACCATCTACAAGGGCAGCAGATAAATAGGAACACTACCACCTGCACATTCCTTGCCAGCCTGACTTGAAAATTTATCGCCATTCATTCATTATCACTGGGTCAAAATCCTCCACAACAGTATTGAGGATGTATCTGCACTAAATATGGTCCCTGAAGGTAGCTTACCATCAGCTTCTCAAGCAACAAAGGATGGGCGATAAATTACCATAATAAAACTATAAGACATAGGAGCAGAAATAGGCTATTCGACACACTGAATCTGCTCTGCTATTTCATAAGATCATGGCTGATCTGATAATTTTCAACTCCACTTTTATTTTACTCCCCATACCCCATCATTCACTTACCAATCTATCCCTGTCTTAAATGGTCTATCCCTTATTTTGAGATTATGCCCTGAAGTCCTAAACTCTCCCACAAGGGGCAACAACCTTTTTCTGTCTATCCTGTCAAGTGCCCTAAAAATCTTTACTGCCTCAGTAAGGTTGACTCTGATTTTTCTAAATTCCAGTGAGTACAGGCCACAGGCCCAAAATTCTCCTCATAAAACAGCCCTCCATACCTAAGTTAGCCTAATGAATGGACTCCAATCCCAGAATGTCTTGCCTTAGGTCAGGGGCCCAAAACACTTCACAGTATTCCAGCTGTGGCCTGATTAGTGCCATGTGTAGTCTTGGCGTGACCTCATTAGTTTTCTCCTCCACTCCCATTGAAGCAAAGTTCAACATTCCATTTGCCTTCTCTTTTACCTGTTGAACTAATACACAAGCTTTTACTGACATTCCATTTAAATAATATTCAACTCCTCTATTCTTCCTGCCAAAATACATAACCTCCCATTATCCCATATTAAATTCCATTTGCCAAGTTTTTAACTCTCTTAATCTATCCATAGCCCTCTGCAGACTCTTCGTCTTACCCTTACCCCTTGCCTTCCCACCAAGTCAGCAATGTCAATATCCTCGAATGATCTTTTCTTGTGAAAAATTGAAGCTGAAGCAAGATATATACAGACTGCAAAATGACATTGCAAGCTTCACAAACTATTTATGGTTTGAATTGTGTAGATTGCAACTTAATATGTAATTGGATTGAAAATCAAAATATATTTTTACAATGGAAACTGAGTAGCTAGAAGTGGATTATCCAAGGCAGTATCAACAACAATATTATACTTATATGGCATATTTAACATTATAAGGAGTAAAAGGTGATTATATTCAAAGGCAATTGATACCAAGAAATATAGGGAGATATTGGAGGACCAGACAAAAGCTTTAAAGACAGCTTAATAAAGGAAGTAATGGATGAGAGGCAAAGAGATTCAGGAATTGAATTTCAGAGTGTACAGCCTTGGCAGCTGATAGCAGGCCACTAATGGTGGAGTGATTAAAATCTACGAAAGACCATAATTAGAGAATCTCAGGGAATATAGAGTGGAAGAGATTATAGAGACACTTTAATCATAAGTACTCTATCAGATTGTTTCCTAAATCAACACTTATCAACTGTGCCATTAAGTATCTCACCATCTAACATGCAAACAGGAAATTCAGACACACCTTTCAAAATTTTGCCATCTTTTAAAATTTGTTCATGGAAAATTAGAGAAGTGCGTTTACCAGAGAAATTTCAATTTAGGATATATTACCAATGTGAATGTAAAATACTCTGACAAATAAGTAAGATGACTATCAATTGTACCGTAGAATTTAACTCACATTTGCATGCTCTCAGCCTCTTTTAAACATTTTTCTCACTCTTTCAAGCTAAATATTGATAATATTGGTAGTGGGAGAATGCAAAAATCATTCAACGTGTTTCTGAAAATAATAGTGTTGTATCTGATTTGAGGGAAATATCCTTTAGGGTTGGATTTCTACAGGTGATTCATGACTATGTTGTTGCCAGGAGTGAAGGACAAGATCATTTTCTGCATCCACGAGAGAGTTCTTTTTATGATTTTCATGGGATTTGTCAAGCGCTGGCAAGGTCACCATTTAGTTTCCAATTGAATAGCCATTTCTAATTAGTTAAAAGGCAATCACATTGCAATGGGTCTGGAGAGACAAGTTGGCCAAACATAGGAAGGTTGCCAGTTTTCCTTTCCTAATGTACATTTGTGCCAAAAAGTATGTTAGTGAATCAGGTGGGTTTTTATGGCAATTGATGAATAGATTTATGATTATTATTAATAAGACTAATGTTTACGCTCTGTAATCAGTTAACAGGGCTGAAAATGTACCAACCATTCACTGGCAGCACAAGTGAACCAGTTAAGTGGTCAGTTAAGGGCCATTTTGGATTCTATGGGCATTTTTCCTGTTTTAGTGGGTGAGGCCTGTCACCAAGTCAGGAGACCACCCAATGAAACTTGGTAGACTTCCAATGTCCCCAAGGCTAACAGAGAGGCATCACCACCAGTGGTGTGATGCAGCCCTGAACCATCCCATCATGGGGGTCTACCCTGCCAGGACCCAGCATCCTCCAATCTCTTCACGGGCATCTTGACCATTGATGTACTCAATTGCCACAGCCCTCACAACAGCCACCAACAGCAATGGTGTTACTGTACTGAGCTGCTCACCATCTGATTGGACCTGCATCTCACAGGGATGGGCTGCAATCCTTGTCGAAAGGAGGTTCCAGCAATAGCCACTTAATAAAACACTGCCAGGAATATGCCACCCCCCAATCACACTGCTTGCTATAATGGGATTGCCCCCGAGCTTTCAGTCCTGGCAACTGGAAATCTGATCCAGTAAATCAAACAGAAAGTCAAAAGTATAAGATGAAATGATAAAAATGGAGAAGGACTATTAGGGACATTCAGCATGGATGAAACAGAGTAACTTTATAGAAAGACAGTGAGAGAAGAAGTCAGGTAACAAAAGCACAAGAGAAAGTTTTCTCGAGGCATAGCAGGAAAGCCAGGAGGGAATGGCTAAGTGGTAATATTCTTGGATTGTTAATTTGAAATGTTCTGGGGACACAGGTTCAAATTCTGCCATGACAAATGGTGGAATTTGAATTTCACACATCTGGAATTAAGAGTTTATAATGAGGAAAAACCCATCTGGTTCACTTTCTTCAGGGAAGGGAACTGCCATCCTTACCTGGTCTGGCCTACATGTAACTCCAGATTCACAGCAATTTGGTTGACTCTTAACTGCTCTCTGGGCAATTAGGGATGGACAATTAACCTGGCCAAACCAACAACACCCATTTTGCATGAATGAATAAAGTAAAAGAAGGAAATAGGAGTAATTGAGGCAAATAGAAATGAGAAAAAAAAGAATGGAAGAAGTTGGGAGTGAGATGCAAAGCAATAATTACAGCAAGGAGGGCAACTTTTATGAAAACCTAAAGAACAATGGATGCTGTAAATCAGGAACAAAAACAAAGTTGCTGGAAAAGCCC
>NC_063335.1:15032838-15072006 GCF_021869965.1 Rhincodon typus
CTCTCTCCGTGACTCCCTTGTCCGCTCCACACTCCCCACCAGCCCCACCACACCCAGCACTTTTTCCTGCAACCGCAGGAAGTGCTACACCTGTCCCTACACCTTCCCCCTCACCCCCATCCCAGACCCCAAGAAGACCTTCCACATCAAACAGATGTTCACCTGAACATCTGCTAATGTGGTATACCGTATCCGCTGTTCCCGTTGTGGCCTCCTCTACACCGGGGAAACCAAACAGAGGCTTGGGGACCGCTTTGTGGAACACCTATGATTGGTTTGCAACAAACAACTGCACCTCCCAGTTGCGAACAATTTCAACTCCCCCTCCCACTCCTTGAACGACATGTCCATCCTGGGCCTCCTGCAGTGCCACAACGATGCCACCCGAAGGTTGCAGGAATAGCGTCTCATATTTTGCTTGGGAACCCTGCAACCCAATGGTATCAATGTGGACTTCACAAGCTTCAAAATCTCCCCTGCCCCAGCCGCATCCCAAAACCAGCTCAGTTCGTACCCTCCTCCCTAACCATTCCTCCCACCTATCCACTCATCCCACCTCAAGCCCCACACCCATCTCCTCCCTACTAGCCTCATCCCTCCTTCTTGACCTGTCCTTCCTCCCTGGACCGACCTATCCCCTCCCTAACTCACCTTTACTGGCTCCAACCCCACCTCCTTGACCTGTCTGTCTCCTCTCCACCTATCTTCTCCTTTATCCATCTTCTATCCGCTTCCCCCTTTCTCCCTATTTATTTCAGAATCCCCTTCCCCTCCCCCATTTCTGAAGAAGGGTCTAGACCCGAAACATCAGCTTTCCTGCTCCTCTAATGCTGCATGGCCTGCTGTGTACTTTTTCTCCTCATGCAAAGTATTCCTTTAAGGTTTTGGAGTAGATTTGTAACTCGGGTTGTGGGTGTTGAGGTTGGTTGGCTCGCTGAGCTGGTTTGTTGTTCCGCAGACGTTTCGTTACCGTGCTTGGTAACATCCTCAGTGCAGCCTCTGATGAAGCGTCGGCTTCAACGGGCAACAAAAAGGGCAACAACACACTGCAGCAACATGGAACTACACCAAGAGGAGGAGGAATACCTCTTCCAAGTGTTCAAGGATAATGGATATCCAAAGAACTGGGTCAGGAGATGCCTACAGGAACAGCATCAGAAAGATTCTACACGCCCCGACACACTCATCACACTACCCTACATCAGGAACACGTCAGAACTCACCACAAGACTTCTACGACCGCTGGGCATCAGAGTGGCACACAAACCCACATCAACCCTACGACAAGTGCTCACCCGAACTAAAGACCCACTCCCCGCCATGGACAGGACCAATGTCATCTACAAGATCCCCTGCAGAGACTGTGAGAAACACTACATCAGACAAACAGGAAGGAAACTAACAACAAGAGTACATGAACACCAACTGGCTACAAAAAGACACGACCAATACTCAATCATCTCAATCCACATGGACAAGGAAAACCACGATTTTGACTGGGACAACACCAAGATCCTGGGACAGGCTAGGCAGAAACAAGCATGAGAATTCCTGGAAGCATGGCACTCCACAAAGCAGGCTATTAATAAACACATCGAACTCGACCCCATATACATTACACTATGGAGGAAACCCGGAAGTGAGACAATCCATCGCAACGGACCCCAGAGTTTAAAAACCAGGTGGGAAAACACACCGACGCTTCATCAGTGGCTGCACTGAAGATGTTACCAAGCACGGTAACGAAACGTCTGCGGAACAACAAACCAGCTCGGCGAGCCAACCAACCTCAACAAAGTATTCCTTATTTCAGACTTGTCTTTGTCAGAACACTATCCAGAATTTGTAACATGAAACTAAACCTAAAGAAAATAAACTTTCCTCAGTGATATTGAGTCCCTGATGAGTTTTAGGATGAAGTTTGATTGTCTAGAGTTTGAATGGCCCTCAACGGGCCAAATGGCCTGCTTTCACACTATGGGGTTTTATGATTCTATAGACCTCAATTGGGCCAAAAAGACTGGGGGTGTAGGCACAGTAAGAGCAGGAAACCTCCAATATCAGTCCAGGGACTGGCTTTGGGCAGTCACCATGAGGTGTTCCACATAACTACAGTTGGGTGAGTTGGCCATGGTCAGTCCAGCAGGCCCAGTGTAACCAGTCCATGGATTCACTATAAGTCAGAGAAGGAGCTGCATAGAGATCAGTAAGGAGTTTGGTCATTCATTGCTTGGAGCTGACTGCTCAAGTTGGGTAAAATTTGGGCCACTGTCCAGAGCAACAGTTGAGGGGTGTTATCAGGGCCCACTGATGTGTCTGGTCTAGTCCATTCCATCCAATCCTATGCTGTTCCATTCAATATTCTTTTCTGCTGTAAAGTTTGATGCATTAAGTGCATCAAAAAAGGCAAATATGTCATTTTGGATTAAGTATTTTTCAACTTTTTGATGGTTGATAGATATCTGAGAAGAGCATTAATTCATATTACACATCTGGCCATAATTTAGCATTAAAACAATAATCTCATATTCAGGGTGAACTCAGCCTCTTTTTTGACACTTTTTCAGAGTAATAATGTGCGCTCACTTTTATCTTTGCAAAGAGTTAGAAGTTGGATTATTTAGGTCAGTGATGTGCATATCATTTTTTTTTTGTTATTGGACACTTTGATGTTCCAGATTGTTACATCACTGGGAATGGAATAGAATAGATATAGATCAGGACAGCTGATAACTTGGTTCAATAAGGTAGCCAAGGGGAGATCTCAGATCAGAAGAAGCATAAGCAGAAAACAGCTCTCTCTTATTTACTTTTCAAACTGCAACTACTCTTTAACTGGGGATTTTTCTCCTCTGGTTCCTTCTTGCCTGGCCAACTTGTCCACCACGTTGCATATTCAGGGCATTCATACAGTGATCTGTGGACTAAGAAGGTCCCTGGAACGTATTAGAGGTGTTTTCAATAATGTCTTTGAACTTCATTAATCTGATGTCAGACTATTGTATGAGGAACTGTTTGATGCTATCAGCCATGGTTGCTGAAGAAAGTCGTGATCACTCACATCAAATCAGGATGAGAAAAGTAAACATATTGAATTCCGACACAATAAATGTAACATACAAACCTAAATTCACTTTTGTAATGATTTGGTTCTGCAATCAAACTAGTTTGGCTACTGGCCCATAGGGCTGCTCTCTCATTAGAGAGATGACTGTTGGTCGTTAATCTAAGGATCATCACTCCTCAGGCAAAGAGAAAGAGTGTCCTTAGTAATAACATCAGCCAATGTAGGAATTGAACCCAAGCTGTTAGCATGACTCTGCATCACAAAGCAGCCATTTAGCCAGTTGAGCTAACCAACATTGATTCACTGAGGTACATGGCACTGAGAAAAAATTATGCACGTGGCCATGTACACCCTGGGCTTTGGCTAAAGAGTAAACGGCTGAGAAAGTATGATGATGCAAGGTCAGAATCTATGCTGTTGGGGCTGTAGCAATTTTAAAATGTTCTAACTGTTCCATTATTCAACAACTTACATGATCTTACAGTGTCATCATGAAGATTTCTGAAATGATGTAGCAACAAGAGCATGATGGAAAGGGAATGAGCCCTGACAGTTTGGGGAAATAGTTTTCACATGACACACAGCGTTTTTAGTTTCATCTTTAAGCTTTGTACACTGAAAATATTTCCATCTTTTAGTATAAGTTTATATTCTTAAGGGTCAATTATCATTCTCATTACCAGCATGCCAGGTTGGAAAGTAAACATTATCTAGCCACAATATGATGCTTACATTACATTGGTTCTATTTTACTCACATTTCTGTAGATGCTACTTTATCAAAGAGTGACATTATCTGTTCATTTATTTCCTTTTTTAGATATATGATGGAAAAGACAGTTCTGCCCATCTTCTGGGGGCTTTCTCTGATACTGGTTTGACAGGAGTAACTTTGAGCAGCACCTCTAATCACCTGTGGTTAGAGTTCAATACAGACTCTGAAACAACTGATGAAGGTTTTCAGCTTGTTTACACTGGTGAGTGATTTCATCATATTTTTTGTTTATAGCCAAGAGAGCTCATTATCCTGTTTTGCTTGTATAACAACCAGATTTTAGATCATGCAAATCCCATGCACAGTTGGAATTTCCTACTACTATAATAATAGCTTATTAAATCAAAAGTTTCGTAAAGAAAGTTATTCTGGCTCCAATTGCAAAAGCTTTGCTGTTACAAGACAAACCTCAATTTGCCTCAATATCATAAGGCACAAATATAATTAAACAAAAATATATTGGTTTAAACAATCGTTCTTTGCTTAAGTTATAATTCTAGAAATTTTCATGCCCATTCAAATTCTTACCATGAAACAACCTTTGACATTGTAACGAATAAATAACAGAACAATAGGTTTCAGCAAGATTTATATCACCAAAGAAACAAATGTTTGGTAAATTTTGTTTCATGAATTTTGATGAATCTGGCACACATTTCGAGATGGAATTCCGATTCCAGCTTCTTCAGAAATGAGTAATATAGCTGAAAGCAACATAGCTTTCAAGTAGTGCAGGAGAGTCCAGGGAAGTCAACCATGCTCCCTTTTGCAGCAATATCTGTGCCATATCCTGAGATTTAAATGGACAGCAACCCACTGTAATGACTGCTGTAAATGGCTCTGTTTAGAATTAGGGAGTCAATTGGTTGAGGTGTTAGGGTATCAGGTAAGTCAGGTGCCAGGTACTAAGTGAGTGATTGAGTGCTTGGTATTCATGGGAGGAGTGAGGAGGGTGGCAGAGATTGCATGTCGTGGCAAGTGGGACAGGTGGTGTCGCTGCTGGCAAGCAAGATGGGTTGATAGGTGTGTGTGGGCGCACAGGATGGGAGTGTGAGGGGATATTATTTGTCAGGTCCTGGACAGGGGGTTTGGTGGAACCATTTTGGTTTGGGCAGTGGGAAGTGCTGGTTGTTTGTTGTCAGGGGTATAAAGGATTAAAGTAACTGGGGTTGTGTGTGCTAAATTGGAAGATCAGCTTTAAAGTAATCTAGAAACCAGACTAAGTTTTAGAGATAGTAGGAACCGCAGATGCTGGACAATCTGAGATAACAAGGTGTAGAGCTGGATGAACTCAGAAGGCCAAGCAGCATCAGAGGAGCAGGAAAGCTGACGTTCCGGGTATAGACCCTTCTTCAGAACTCTAAGCCTAAGCCTAAGCCTAAGCTTAAGCCTAACCCTAACCCTAACCTTTTCTGGAGAAAAGGTCTAGACCCGAAACGTCAGCTTTCCTGCTCCTCTGATGCTGCTTGGCCTGCTGTGTTCATCAGCTCTACACCTTGTTATACCAGACTAAGTTTTGAATTGTTTAAGTCTTCCTTTGTAAATATTAACCAAAAATTGGAACCCTCTGATATTTTTGGATATTAAGGAGTATATTTCAGAGGGTGCAAAATGCAATAGAATAATACTTGGACGATTTGCATGAAATTTGCATCATCTACAATTTGATAGGGTCTTGACAAACAATTCCAGTCTGCGCTGTTGAAACAGTACTCTGGCTATCGGAATAAATGGGCTGTTATATTTCAGCCCTGATTTTCAAGCCTTTCATTCTAGATATTAGCCGAGTGAATCTCTGAACTGCCTCAAATGTATTTGCACCCGACCTTAAATAAGGAAACTAAAATTATTCACCATATCAAAATATGTTCTCACCAATGTCCTGTTTAATTGAAGCACACCTTCCATATTTTTTTATGTTCAATTCCTCTCATATTCCATTAACCTTCTGAATTATTTCATCTGACACAATCCTGACCCCTGAGCCAATTTCAATGAAGGTGAAGGTGAAGGGTTAGATCATCTGCCTGTTGCTTCCTGGTGGGTAGTCAGTTCAGAACAAATATTGATCATTACAGGACATATTAAAACCCTGTTCCCATGTTGACTGGGATTTTCAGTCAACAATGCTAGCACCACACATCAGTCTGGATCATATCTAGGTCTGTGTGGTTGGTTCAGTTTGAAATACTACGGGTAACTTGGGGGACCTTCAAACTCTTGATATATAGCAGCTGTTGGGGCATAATTATAGCCATTGTCTGTCCTGTGGAGGGATTGCCCTTCCAGGATTTGCCGAGCAACTGTGGTGACTTCAGCTTAAAAAAAAACAGTTCATTTTCAGAGAATGCCATGTAGTGGCACCCCAGCATTCCCCATTATGAATCGACAGTTTACAATTTTGGCCAATGGGACTATCAATCACTGTGTGATGGAAGACTTGCCATTGGCCCTCTATCTTCTGCAGCCCACCTCATGTCCTCAATTGTACAATGGCACCACACACAAACTGAAGGAGCAACACCTCATCTTCCACCTCAGGAGCCCACAGCCCAATGACCTTAACATAGAATTCACCAGTTTAAAAATCTCTCTGCCCGGCCTCATCCCACGTCCAAACATCCCTCTCATCCCCGCCTCCTTGACCTGACACAATGTGTCCATCATCTTCCCCACCTATCCACCCTACCCTTCCCGCCGACCAATCCCCACTACCCCCTACCTGCAAACAACCTATCACCACCCAGTCCTACCTTTCCCCAGCCCCACCCATCCTCCCTCCTGCCTCCTTGATCTGATACAACCTATCCAATTTCTTTCCCACCTATCTGCCCCTCCCACCTCACTGACCAATCCCCATCACTCCCTACCTGCATTCACCTATCACCATCCCACCTGCATTCCCCAGCCCAGCCCCTCCTCTCTCTATTTATTTCCCAGCTCACTCCCCCCTCCCCATTTCTGAAGAAGGATCCCAACCCAAAACGTCTACTTTCCTGTTCCTCTGATGCTGCCTGGCCTGCTGTGTTCTTGCGGCTCCACACTGTGTTATCTCCACAAACTTATCACATTCTGAAAATGTGGATAACCACCTGTTCTGCCATGCTTCTCTGAAGTATTTTAATTGGCTAAAATTGTAGTTCCATCAATTATTTTAATTCGATTGATTAATTAGTTTGTTTAATTTATTAACTTAATAAAGTGACAATAAATCACAGATTTCTAGTTCTGAGTTTGCCATTTCACTTGAAATAAGAAAGCAAAAATAAAACTACTGTACTGCTAACCAATCACCAACATGGTATCTCTTTTGATTTTGTTGTGAACAGATTTTAATCATTGACTCCCTCTCTTGGAATTTTTTTTTATATATATTCAGTCCTTTCTCATATTCGCTTTTATATCTTCAATTAAATCCGATGCTGAAAAATTCTCTTCCATCATATTATCATAACTCCATCCTTTCCAACATGGAATTCATCTTCTATTCTGTAATGTTTTATATCTTTGTTCTTCTCCAGTGTTGTTTTTGTACCTCAGTCCTCTCAAACACAGATTAAATATCTTGAATTCTTTCCACGATTTTCTGTATCTTCCATTTGCTCCAAAGCAGGCATTATATCTTCTCCCCTTCTGTAATGTTAAGTTTATTTCTTCAGTTCTGTCTGACTGGTTATATGTTTACACTTACTTCAAAGCTGTTTTCATGCCATCTTTCATTTCCAATTGTGTTTTTATCTCCTAAATCCTCTCCAACATGGATTTTATATCTTCTTCTTTTCCAATTTTTTTGTGTCTTCAGTGCCTCTTTAATAATATCTTTCATATCTCAGACCTCTCCCATGATATCTTTATCTTTGGTCTTCTTCAATGCAGATTTTATATCTTCTCCTAGTTTGTGCTGTCATTATATCTTTGGTCTTCACCAACTCTATTTTTTCTATCTGGATTATTTTCCAATGTTTTATTTAGATCTTCAGTCCTCTCCAGTGCAGATGATATCACTCTTCCCCTCTGTTTTCATATCTTCAATCCATTCAAGTTAATGTCTCATCTGAAAGATAGTTTCTCTGGCAATACAGCACTCCCTTAATAACCCAACTGGTGTATCTCCTGTGATTTTGTGCTCATGTTCTGGAGTGGGACTTAAACACCTAATCTTTTGATGTAAAATTGAGAGCACTGTTCACTGAGATACAGTCAAACAAAAGAATGAGCAAGAAAATCTGTGAAAGTAATCTTATATGTGCTCAAAAAATGAGGATACAACAGTCAACAAACACATCTTGTGAATGTTGTGATTTGATTTGATTTATTGTTATCTTATGTACCAAGATACAGTGAAAAATGTTGTTTTACATACTGATATGGCGGATCATATCATATAAAATGTCTCAGATAGCAGAACAGCTGCAGAGGAAGTACAGAGACAAACATTAACATTTGAGAGGTTTGTTTAAAGTCTGATAACAGCAGGGAAGAAGCTGTTCTTGAATCTGTTTGTACATGTATTCAAACTTTTATATCTTCTGCCTGATGGAAGAGTGTCAAAGAGTGTACAACCGGGTGTGAAGTGTCTTTGATTATGTTGGTTGCTTTCCCGAGGCAGCGGGAAGCATAGGTGGAGGCAATGGATGGAAGGCTGGTTTTCATGATGGACTGGGCTGTATTCACAACTGTCTATAGTTTCTTGAGGTCTTGGGGAAGAACAGTTGCCATGCCAAAGCTGTGATTCATCCAGATAGGATGCTTTCTATGGTGCATCTATAAAAATTGACAAGAATCTTTGAGGACATGCCAAATTTCCTTAGCATCCTGAGGAAATGGAGGCATTGTTGTGCATTTTTGAATATCGTGTCGACCTGGATGTACCAGGGCAGACTATTGGTGTTCATCACTCTCAGGAACTTGACGGACTCAACCATCTCCACCTCAGGACTGTTGATACAGACAGGGGCGAGCCATGCACTTTGCTCCCTGAACTCTTTCCTTTGTTTTGCTGACATTAATAGAAGATTGCTATCTTTGCAGTATGGAAGAATAGGCAAAAATTTCTTTTCTCTATTCTTTCTCATTGTTGTTTGAGATCCAACCTACAATGGTGGTGTCATTAGCAAACTTGTAAATGGAATTGGGGCAGAATTTGGCTACACAGGAGTAAAGTAAGGGGCTGAGCACACAGCCTTGTGGGGCACCGGTGTTGCAGATTATTGTGGAGGAAATGTTGTCACCTATTCTTACTGATTGGAGTCTATGGGCCAGGAAGTTGAGGATCCAGTTACAGAGGGAGGAGCAGATACCTAGGTCTCAGAATTGGAGATGAGTTCATTTGGAATTACAGTGTTGAAAGTGAAGTGTAGTCAATAAATAGGAGTCTGATGTAGTACCCCTAAAATCCAGATGTTCCAGGGATGATTGTATAGCCAGGGAAATAGCCTCTGCTGTTGACTTATTGCACTGGTAGGAGAATTCCCAGGATCAAACAATCTGGTAGGCTGGAGTTAATGTGAGCCATGATTAACCTCTCGAGGAACATAATTATGGAGGTCAGAGCCACTGGGCGGTAATCATTGGGGCATGCTGCATGACTTTTCTTCGGCACTGGGATGATGGCGGTCTTCTTGAAGCAAGTGGGGACTTCATATCAAAGTATGGAGAGGTTAAAGATGTCAGCGAATATTCCCTCCAGCGGGTTCTCACAGGATGTGAGTGCACAGCTGGGGACCCCATTCATACCAGTTGTTTTCCATGGGTTCACTGTCAAGAGGGCCGATCTAACGTCTGCGGCATTGACCATAGATACATGTGCATCTGAAGTAGTTGGGATAGGTGAAACCATTTCACTGACCTTCTGTTCAAAGTGAGCAGAGAATGGATTGAGCTCATTGAGTAGGGATGTATTGTTATCTGCGATTCTGTTTGACTTTGCTTTGTAGCCCGTTATGTTGTGTAAGCCTTGCCACAATCAATGGGTTTCCACGTGATTAGTATGAGTCTGAAGCTTAGTTTGCTATTCCCTTTTAGCATCTCTGATGACCTTGCAAAGGTCTTACCTGGATTTTCTGCATCGGTCAGAGTTGACCAACTTGAACACCTCAGACCTGGATTTCAGCAGGTAGTGGATCTCCAGGTTCATCCATGGTTCCCATTTGGGCAACATTTGGATTAACTTCTTCGGCACACAGTCTTCTACACACTTACTAATGAAGTCTGGAATGGTAGTGGCAGGTTGGCTGCTGAGTTCTCCAATATGAACCAGTCCACCGACTCTAAGCAGTCATGTAGAAATCCTTCCGTTGCTCAGACCAACACTGCACTGCTTTCTGTATTGGGTCCTCATGCTTCACTTTTGCTTGTAAGCTGGGAGAAGAAGATCTGATTTTCCAAAACATGAATGGGTGTTGGAGCAGTAGGCATCTTTGATGGTTGTGTAGTAATGGTCAAGGATATCCGGACATCTGGTAGGACAGGAGATGTGGTGGTGGTAGTTTGGAAACAGATTCTTAAAGTTGGCCTGGTTGAAGTCATTGGCTATGATGAGCAAGGCCTTAGGATATTTCATCTCAACTGTTTATAGCATTGTATATTTCATTAAGTGCACTCTTCATTTCCACATTGGGTGTGGGTTTAGTCTGCTGTCAGGATAGCAAAAGTGAATTCAAGCAGCAGGTATAAGCAGCGGCATTTCACTGTAAGATACTCTAGGTCCAGTGTCATGGCATCTGAGCACCAGGAGTTGTTGATTAGGAAGCAGACACTACCACCCATTGCCTTGACCGAAGACACTGAGCAGTCCATTTGGTGAAATGAGAAACCCTCATGATGTAAGGCATAGTCAGGTGTGGCAGGAGTGAGCCATTTCTTTGTTAAACAGCAGTCTCTCAATCCTCTGTGGAAGGTGAGTCTAGCTTTCGGGTCATCCATCTTGTACGTTTGCTAGGAGTATGCTGGTTAGGGAGCTCTTGAAACCAGTAGTTTGAGTTTCACCTTGAGTCCAGATTTAACTATGACTGACCGAATAGTTGTATGAACAAGTTCCTACACTAGCCTATTTACTATAGACAGCTTTGAGTTTCTGTCTCCTCTTTCTGTCAAAGCAACTTGACCTCTCTGTGATAAGACAGTACACATGAGATGTTCTGTTACTCAATAGATAACTCAGCCACTGAGAAAGGAAAGCTACTGGGTCATGTTCCTTATTCTGGCTGTTGCAGAGCCAGAAACAATCTCCAACTCCACAAAGACAAACAGTTTGGCATGGCTCTGATACTGGATTGCTTTGAACTGACTTGTGTTGGGAAATAGCACTGTATCCAGCAGGGTCAAAATCAGGCTCATGTGTAATGTGCTCACTGGTTAAGTCATTATCACAAGATATCAATGGATTTTGGAACAAAAAATATTTGACCAAAAGTCACATATTCAAGGAGAAAACTAAATAAATGAATATTCTCAACAAAAATGTGTAGACATCCGCTAATTTTTAGTTCAAAATTCGGTGATCTTAGAAGCAAAGAAATATTGGGTGATAACTAGAATAGTTAAAAGAACAAAGAGTTTCTGAGCATGGCTTAATGTATTTATACACTGTATGGGAGCAAATGTTACCTCATAAATACTGTGGTGTCAGATTATTTACAAAGTTTTGCTTGACAAGTTGAAAATTTATTCTGACATAATTTTTTGGTCAAGGGGGTAAATTTAGTTTTCTTCTTGAGTAGCTCATCTCTTACTTTGATGTTACATGTACTGACATTTCCATTCATGCTGTCAAAATTAGATACGTCACGGCTCAGGGAACTCAGTTTGCTCTGTGCCCCCTGCCACAGGTTTTGAGCTCTCTCATTGTGAAGATCCCGGTGTGCCTCAGTTTGGATACAAAATCAGTGACCAGGGCCATTTTGCTGGCAGCACAATTTCTTATGGTTGTAATCCAGGTTACACTCTACATGGAAGCAGTACACTGAAATGTATGACAGGGGAAAGAAGAGCTTGGGATTACCCACTTCCATCATGCATTGGTAAGTCACATACCTGATTATATTGAGTAACTACCACTTTAAAAGTCCTATGAACAGACTTAGGATAAAATATGAAGTACTAAATATTTGGCTGAAGCCTACAGCTCTATGATGAATTGATGTGACAAGACCCTATTTTGTACGTTTTCAGGAGTTATGAAGAGATGTGTCCCAGAATTAGTATGCATGTTTAAATCTGAAATATCCCACATGCAAATTTTAAAAAATGCTTAAGGTTTTTGATTGGAATCAAATTGTGTGCATAAACATGCTACGGCTGTCAATTTTAATGGAAATTTTAAACAGTGTTACTAACGTTATGCAATTGTCACTTTCAGTACTGTACTTGATATATTTGGATAACGGAGAAATTAAGCTATTCATCCTAGGCATTTAAGCTCAGGGATTTAACCTAGTCTAGATAATGATGGCGTTCTGCTTCTGACAGTTAAGTGCCCAGTCACGTTATGCGTTAAAAATTTGTTTGATCTGTCTCAGCCTCGTTGCTGGTTTCTCTCAGTATGGAGCTCTAACCATCATTTGACATGAACTGCACAGAACAGTTCCGTCTGAAAATTTGCACAAAGAAAATGAGTGAGGCAAACGAAAATTACACTGAAAAATAAGTGTGCTGCTAAGGTTAATATTGTCGGAGCAATGTAGAAGGAAGTCAATAATTCATTTTGTTTGTGTTCAGTATCACTAAGGAGAACGAGAAAAGTGTGTTCAGTTTTGCTGCATCCAATGTACATGTCACTGCAAAATTTAAAAATGCAAGTTATTTGCATCAACATTTCTTAAAAATGGGCATGTATAGCTGTGACATATTGCCTGGATAGGCTGTGGAAAGACATCAGCATTCTGATATTTAACCAAGCAAATGGAATCACCTATCATGCCCGGAAACTAGGACAGCAAATATAGAACAATCTATCAGTGATGTTTATTTCGGTGAGGTCTGAAATAAAAAGTCAAAGTATATTTAATCAAATGACAGTCACTGAGTTTTGTTAGAAACAGAGAGTGTGAGCTTGAGAATTTACTAAGTAAGAGAATTTTAAGTGTCGGTCTCTTCTTTAAATCTAGCCTAAATCGTGCTTAATGTTTAATTACAATTTACTGCGAAAGTTATGCTTCTTTCAGTTGTAGTCAGGGACAAGCAAGCTCCCTATTGGAGAGGCAACTGTGTAACTTAATTAAGTTATTCACTTGAACTTGTTGCTCAAGCCAGAAGCATTGACTCAGCTCTGTGCAATTTCAGCCACTGTGGGGAGGTGATTACATGGTAGCAATGTGACTGAATGAAGTAATCTGCAACTCCAGGCTAATGTTTGGGGGACATGGATTTAAATTCCATCATGACAGATGGTCAAATTTGAATTCTATAGAAACCTGGAATAAGAAAAGCTAGCCTAATGGTGGCATGTAATGGCTCTCAGTTGTTGTAAAAAAAATACATATGGTTCATGCATGCCTTTTGGGAATGAAATCTGTTGCTCTTACCTGGTCTAGCCTACAGGTGACTCCTGGCCCACAGTAATGTGGTTAACTCTTAACTGCCTGGAAGGCAATTAGAGATGGGCAATAAATGCTGGCCCAGTTTGTGATGACCATATCCCATGAATGAATAATATAAAAAAATGATATTTTGTGAATGGAGACAGGAACTTGCCATTGACTGCAGCTAAATGCAAAAGGTGAGCTTGCAAATTTGGTGAGTGAAGGAAATCATAGCTATTTTATAGTAGTAGCTGCTTAAATTTTAAACTTACAAAAGCATAGAGAGTTTCAGATACAATTAAAAAATAACAAGAGGGTTCAGTCTGTGGACTGGCTATATCATAAAAGAAAAAAAAGTCAGTGGGACATCACACGATATGGATAAATGGTGGTTGATGCATATTTTGCTCATGTCCAATTAATAACTCATTTAATTTATGAGTAATTGCAAGGTTTTGTTTGCTTTGGTAAAATTTCCTGACAATACTAAAGCTTACAAGGATTCATGGGGTTTATCAATTATAAATTTATTCCGGAAAAAAATAATGAATTTCCACATAATAAATTTGATAGCACAGGCAATGTGTTGTGACTGCAGTGTGTGAGAGATCCTGGCCAGTAGTGAGATTTTGGGAAAATACATTTGCAGTAAATTATTTTAGTGTTGCTTATTGAGAATAAACCAGAGCCATTGAGCTGGAGGCCAAGCTGCAGAAACTGCAACACATCAGTGAAGGAAAAGGATAGATGGACACTTTGTTTCGCCACCCCTTAGGATGTCCATGGCAATGGATGTGGTAATTGTGGTCCATCTGAGAAAACAAAATGTAGTTAGATTGACAAATTGTTTTCTGATGTGAAAATTTGAGGAGCTAATGTCAAAATTAAAACATAGAACAGCAAATGTAATCAACATGAATCGCTAGCCGAACATTAGCTCCAATTGGCAGACGGTCACATAGATTGAAGATCGAAATGTGTGGCTAAAAGAATGGTCTGAGTGGTACACATTTTGGCTTATGGGATACTGACATCAGTACTCAGGGAACAGGGAGCAATTCCTTCAGGATGGGCTTCACAACCACTGTCTTGACAATTGGTATACCCAAGATTGTGGAATCAGCTTTAAACCAACAGTGCACATATGTACATGTATGTTTGTGTGAGAGTTTGGATGAAGGAAGGTTTAAAAACCCATTGAGAAAGGTTGAGACATTGGAGGAGTATAGAAATGTGGGTCAAGCCAAACAGATTTTTTTAATGAAAATTTGTGCCAACTAATAATGTCATTGCAAAGAATAAAAGTAAGAAAATGAAATTAAAGGCTCATTATTTCAACGCTCAAAGCATCTTTCATGAAATAGATGAACTAGTGGCACAAATAAATGTAAATGGTAATAATCTAATCGCCATTACAAAGAAATGTTAACAAGGTGTTTAACATTGGGAAGTCGAAATACTAGGATATACAATATTTTGTAAATACAGCAAGCATGGCAAAAGAACATAGAATCAGACAGAAAATCCCTAAAGTGTGGAAGCAGGCCATTCAGCCCATCAAGGCCATAGTCACCCTCCGAAGAGCATCCCACCCAGACCCACCCCCTATCCTATCCCTGTAACTCTGCATTTCCCATGGCTAATCCACCTACCCATTTTTGGACTGATGGAGGACACCAGAGCACCCAGAGGAAACCCACGCAGACATGGGGAGAATGTGCAAAGTCCACACAGACAGTCACCCAAAGGTGAAATCGAACCATAGGGGTTCGTAGTCTTGATGGTGAAGAATGACATAAGAGTATTAGTAAGAAGACATCTGGCCTCAGCAGATCAGAAACAATGTAGATGGAAATTAGGAACAGCAAAAGTCAGATAATACTGATGGGAGTAGTTCATTGTGGGAGATTTCAATTGTCAGAAAGACAGAGACAATGATCTTGGTCTAGAGGGTGAGTTTGTAGAATATTTTCATGGCTGTTTCTTGGAGCAATATGTTGTGTAACTGATTAGTGATAAAGATATCATTGATCTAATATTGTGCAATGAAGCAGAGTTAATTAATAATATCTTTGTAAAAGCCCTATTTAGAAATTCTGCTCAATGGATGCTCATCTTGAAAGTGTCATTCTCCAATCACATCCAAGAATCTTAAACTTATTCAAAGCTAGTTACATAAGTATGAGGGAAGATCCAGCTCAGGTCAATTCAGTAAATAATTAAGAAGGTATGGTGCAAAGCCAGCATTATGAATCATTTAAAGTAAAAAAAAATCGATATTTTTAGCAAAAATATATTCCATAGAAAATAAAAACAGAACATGACACGCTCACTCGTTTAAGAGTTAGAGTTAACAAGTACGAAGATTGGGAGAGTTAAATCAGCAAAGAACGCTTAAAATTTGATAAGAAGGGGAGAATAAAATGCGATGACTGAACTGGTCAAACATATAAAAAACACATATTGTGAGTGTTTATATAAGTATCCAAAAAGGGCAGTCATGGCTAAATTAAACTTTGCTCCCTCAGAAAGAGAGACAGGAGAAATTATCACATGAAATGAGGCGAGATATTTTGTACCTGTCTTCACAGCGGAAGACATAAATTTCTTACAAGAAATAGGCGATAACCTAGGGGTGAAAGAGTGAGGAAATGACTATCCACAGGTAGAAAATATGAGAGAAACTTAACAGATTTAAACCTGAAAATGCCCAGGCCTTGATTCCCTACTCCTCTAGCCTTTTGCAAGAGCTGCAGAGCTTGTAGATGCATACGCTATGATTTTCTAAAATTTCTTAGATTAGGAATGGTCCTATCACTTTGGAAGCTAGCAAATGTTACACTTATTATCAAGAAAGGAAGCAGAGAGAATACAGTGAACGATAGGCCAGTTAGCCTAATGCCAGTCATTGAGAAAATGTTGGACTCAATTTTAAAGAAAGCCTTAACAGTGCAATTAAAACGCATTATATGATTTAGGCAAATCAGTGCGGCTTTACAATGGGGAAGCGTGATTTGACAATTTATTAAAGTTTTTTGAGGATGTAACTAAGAGATTAGATAGAGTTGAACCACTAGATGTAGTATACCTGAACTTCCAAAAGGCACTAGGTAAGGTGCATTACTGACGTTAATAAGCGATTGGAGAATTGAACAACATTCAGGAAGAAGAGTTCAGGAAAAAGTGAGGTATTTTCAGATTGTTCGGCAGTGAATTGTAGATTGCTGCAAGCATCAGTACTGTGGCCTCAACTCTTTACAATTTATCAGTTAAGGTTTATAAGTGTTATTAAAATTGTACGAGGTTTTGATGAAATCACATCTGTAGTACTAACTGCAATTTTGGTTTCCACATTCATGAAAGGATATACTTGTATTGGAGGCACTCCAGAGAAGGTTTACTAAATTGACATTCTGAAGAAAGGTCACTGGACCCGAAATGTTAACTTTGCTTTCTTCCCACAGATGCTGCCAGACCTGCTAACTCTTTTTTTCAGAATTTTCTGTTTTTATTAGTAAATTGGTCCCTAGAATACAGAGATAGTTCTATGATGAGAAGCTGAATAAATTGGGCTGATATTCTTTCGAGGATTCATAGGCAATTTCATTGAGACATACAAGACTGTGAAGTGGCTTAATAAGTTTGCTGCTGAGAGATTGTTTCTGCTGGTTGGAGCCTTAAAACATGGACATAATATAAGGAGCCAAGTGAGTGGGAGGAGCGCATTGGTTGGAATAGAGGTTATAAGGAGCCATAGAGTGGCAGGGAGGGCATTAGATGGTATGGATGGGTACTGGGAGTATGTGGAGCGGTGAGAGATAGAGGGTAGTTTATTGTCACCTTTTTTTGAAATTTTCATAGTTTTAACCAAGTATTTCTTCCAAGCCACTACTGGTTCCAGCAGCATCCACATTCTATTTGGGGTCAGCCACCACAATTCCATTTGAAGTCTGACCTTGGAATAAAATTTCCAACATCTGGAGCACTTCTTTTTTCCAAGATGTGGTTTTTAGAGTTGACAATTGTCCTGACTCTGAATTACCAACCCAGATGAGGAAGTTTAAGCTGCAGGCTTCAGCACGGCCACATTTATATCATCCCATTAAAGCTCTGGGAGGCTGCAATTGCCAGGTGGAATTTACAATAACAGCCATAAATATTGAATGTTTTTAAAATAAATTGTATAACATTGTAGTTAGATGTAGAATCTGTGTTATAATTGCACTAATTTTTTTGTGCATTCGACAGCAGACAAGAAAGCCTTCAAGACATTTTTTTTCAATACAAAAACCTTTATTTTGAATGCAAAATTTGGGAGTACATTTGTGGCTGTAACATGTACCTGCATGCCCCGTAGACTACAGGGCCTCACCTGCATGGTTTATTATTAATCTAAACTTGACCAGTTGAAGAGGTGTTGTGCAAACTTGAGAAGTTAACCATGCACAAGATGGGGAAAGTACAATGTTTCTTAATAGTCTATCATAATTTAGCACTGGCAGAAGCCTGTATATAGAAACATAGAAGATAGGAGCAGGAGCAGGCCATTTGGCCCTTTGAGCCTGCTCCAGCATTCTTCACAATCATGGCTGATCGTCCAACTCAGTAGCATAATCCTGCTTTTTCCCCATAACCTTTGATCCCATTCACCCCAAGTGCTATATCTAGTCACCTCCTGAATGCATTCAATGTTTTGGCATCCTGTGGTAATGAAGTCCACAAGCTCACCACTCTTTGGGTGATGAAATGTCTCCTCATCTCTGTTTAAATGGTCGACCCCGAATCCTCAGACTGTAACCCCTGGTTCTGGACACACCCACCATCGGGAACATCCTCCCTGCATCTACCCTGTCCAGTCCTGTTAGAATTTTATAAGTCTCCTCATTCATTTGAACAAGGTAATTTACCCATTATCTTGTGTGTCAAGTCTGCCAAAATTAAGAGAGGAGAAAATTCAGCTAGCAAAATATGTACATTTGTTGTGCAGTCAAAAAAATCAGCTGTGTCATTAATTAAATCCTGCACATTAACAAAATAAAACATGCTGAATAGAAAAGCAATTCTGACATTGCAAATGCTGCTAAGTTGCATATGTTGACTTCATGATTTTTTTTCTGTAACTCAGCATGATAGAAATATTTTGGATTGTCATCCATTATTCTTTTGATTTTATTTTGTACGTTTTAATATTTAAGACCATAGAATAGTGGTTTAGTTTTCAATTTAACGACATTGGTAGTCATGTAACTGGACCAACAATGGAAAAATAATGTTCTCATACCATTCTGACATATTAGTTATGGCTACTATAACAAATGATTTTGAAATCCTTATTAACTTTTTAAATGATTTTTCATACTGAATTGCACTTAAACAGTGAGAAACATAACAGATGCCTTGAAAAAGAAACAGTTTCATGGCTCATAAGAAATAAATGCTTCAGGTGTCTGATCAGTAATTAGAATAAGGGGCTTGTTTCACACTAATGGAGTTCCAATAACAATTAAGAATATAAACTTGCTGGCTGCAAAATATTTAGGATTAACTGTGTTATTATTGGAAATTGGGATCCCCTTTAAATCTGTGTTCATTTTGTATTCCATATTGGTATTTTCTGTGAAGTGTGAACCTCATTTAGCTGTGTTATAATAGTATCAGGTGCCACACCATTCAGCTATGTGTGAGAGTTGTAAAAATAGGAAGGTTTTGTTCTTTGAAAGATTGAAAACTAATTCACAAACAGAGATGGGCAACAGGACAACAGTGATCTGAGGTCATGACTAGCTGTCTTCTGTACCTTAGATTGTGGTGGAGATGGGTCATTATTTCTTTGATGAGACAGTAAATAGATATTTTATTCAGCAAAGGAATCAGAGGTTGTTAGGGTAGGCGAGAATGTGGAATTCATGCAAACAGATCAGCCATTATCTTATTCAGTAGTGGAGTTATCTTGAAGAGCTGAATGGCCTTATTCCTACTTTTAATTCATAATTTTGTATCAACCAAAATGCGCTAATTAACACTAGAAAATAAGTTTCACCCTTCAAGATAGAAATGTGTTTTCCTAGGAGGAGTTAACCAGTTCTGTGACTTTTTTTTATTAAAGTTGTATGAGAATGTTTCATTGGTAGTAATTGGAACCACTGTTAAAGTGACCCTGATTCCTCATAAGAGACCATAAATCTCATATGCATTGTAAGTAACTATGAAGTAACATATAATAAACCTATGTACTGTTTATCAAGATTGAGCCTACTTCTGCCAACGACATCCCGACTGATATCAGTGGTTTAACCCAATATCACTAAAAAGCATTGATGGTAGTGAAACCATCTATTGCTTCCCAGTCCCCTGAAGAAGTGTGGAGAACACACGTGAGGATTATGCCCTTTTGTTTTATTCATTCACAGGATGAGGGTGTCCCTGGCCAGGCAGCATTTATTGCCCTAATTGTCCAGACGCCAGTTAAGAGTCAACCACATTGCTGTAGGTCTGGAGTCACATGTAAGCCAGATCAGGTAAGGATGGCAGTTTACTCCCCTAAAGGTCATTAGTGAACCAGATGGGTTTTTCCCCCCAATAATTGATAATGGATTCATGATCATCATTAGACTCTTAATTCCAGATATTTACAGAGTTCAAATTCCACCATCTGCTATGGCAGGATTTGACCCTAGGTCCCCAGAACATAATCTGGATCTCTAGGTTAGCAGTCCAGCGATAATACCACTAGGCCATCAGCTCCCCCTCATTGTAATGTTAGGCACTGTTTTATGTAGTTTCATATCTAGAGTTGTCCCATTACTGGCTAATATCCAAAGCATGATAAAGTAACTGAACATATAATGGTCTTACCTTATTCAGTTACGGCTCACCTCCACCTAATCATACAAATTAATAAACACAGTGTGTACAACTGCACGTTGGTGCTTTGACTAACATGAATTAAAAATAACTTCTAATTACATACCTACTTTCTAACCATTTGACTGCCCAACCAACTTTCTGTTCTAAACACTTTGCTATTGATGAGTGTTCCTGTCTGTGTTTTTTATCTTGTGTTCACAAACAGGAAAGAAGGTCAGGGAGGAGAGTATGCCAGACAGTCCCTGCCAAGCACCCAGGACTGGAAACTTCCCAACATGCTGAGAATGAAGTATACATTGACTATCAAGTCATGTTACTAATTTTTTTTTCTCATTACAGTCTTTGAGGAAACATCTTCTGCACCTAGACCATTCACTTTTTAACAATCTTTTGCCTTTTTTTGTAACAACTTGTACAATTGTATTTTGTTCTTTTCAATGCAAATCAGTTCCAGAGCATTTCGATGGAGAAAACAAAAATGACCAATAAGTCTCAAACTGTCACAGTTACCAAGAGTTTAACTAATGTATCATTTCCTTATTAGCTGAATGTGGAGGCCAGTTCAAAGGTGAATCATCTGGAAGGATTCTGTCCCCTGGTTACCCTTTCCCCTATGACAATAATCTCCGCTGCATCTGGACAATTGAAATGGATCCGGGAAATATTATCAGGTACTATTGTACAGTCAGTGAAAATATTGTGCAAGAATGATTCTATCCAAAGCAGTTGTGAATATGTATTAATTGATTGATTAATGTTTAGGATCTTTCTGTGTAATTATTTGAAAGATCTTCATTTTGAGGATCGAAAAAATAGCATTAATTTAGTGGATTACTTCTCACAAATGCATTTCTAATGTTTAAGAATTGTTTTGGTGCATTGAAAAGTTCATAAATATTTTATAATACAGTGCTTAGATGTTAGTTGACAAGAAAATATTTTTTCTGTTTTTGAGTACCACTGAACTGTGTTATGTCCCAGTTTCAATGGCCCATTATCAAGAATAAAACAACTTGTCAAACCACTTCAAACAGAAAACAATGAGGATGTAAGAGAGAGGCAATTTTGAGTATTAATTTGTTTCACTCAATCAGGTTCTATGCTCACAATTTGCATGCTACAGTCATCTCACTCTCATATGGTACATAAATAATTTGTACTATGCATAAGTAAAATATAATGTCATGTAAGCTGTGTTTTAAGAGGCTATGTTGAGGGCAGCGATAGCATCCTAATCGTTAGTTCTTGAGTCATGTTATCAAAGGACTGACGAGCTGTTCTTCCAGCAATAATGTGTGCCTAGGAGGATTGACCTAAAAAGACAAAATCAGAATTGTTTTATCACTGTTGAACATCTATATATTGAAGCCTATTTTGTAACACAGTTGAGTCCACTGAACAATAATTCTTTGTCAAAACATGTGAAATAAACCTTTTTCTAAAAAAAAAACTGGCTTACATGCAGCATAGTTATTTTGTTTTATTTTCCCTGTGGTCCATTTAGAGTCATACAGTCAGAGAGATATACAGCGCGGAAACAGACCCTTCAGCCCAACTTGTCCATGCCGACCATATGTTCTAGTCCCATTTGCCAGCATTTGGCCCGATCCCTCGAAACCCTTCCAATTCATATACCCTTTTAAATGTTGTAATTATACCAGCCTCCACCACTTCCTCTGGCAGCTCATTCCATACACGCTCCATCCTCTGCGTGAAAAAGTTGCCCCTCAGGTCCCTTTTAAAGTTTTTCCCTCTCACTTTAAACTTATGCCCTCTAGTTTTGGACTCCCCTACTCTGGGGAAAAGACCTTGGCTATTTATCATATCTATGCCCTCGTGATTTATAAACTTCTATAAGGTCACACATCAGCCTCTGACACTCCACTGAAAATAGCCCCAGCCAATCAGCCTCTCCTATAGCTCAAACCCTTGAACACTGGCAACATCCTTGTAAATCTTTTCTGAACCCTTGCTAGTTTCACAACGTTCTTCCTATAGGAGGGAGACCAAAATTGCATGCGATAACCCAAAAGTGGCTGAACCAATGTCTTGCACAGCTGCAACATGCAACAACTCCTGTACTCAATGCATTGACCAAACATAACAAACACCTTTTTCACAATCCTGTCTACCTGAGACTCCACTTTAAAGGAACTATGAACCTGCACTCCAAGGTCTCTTTGTTCAGCAACACTCCCTAGGACCTTACCATTAAGTGAATAAGTCCTGCCTTGATTTGCTTTTCCAAAATCCAGCACCTCACATTTATCTAAGTTAAACTCCATCTGCTGCACCTCGGCCCATTGGCCCATCTGATCAAGATCCTGTTGTACTCTGAGGTAACCTTCTTCGCTGTCCACTACACCTCCAATTTTAGCGTCGTTGGCAAACTTACTAACCAGACCTCCTACGTTCAGATCCAAATCGTTTATATAAATGACAAAAAAACACTGTACCAGCACTGATCCTTGTGGCACATTGCTGGTCACAGGCCTACAATCTGAAAAACAACCCTCCACAACAACTCTCTGTCTTTTACCTTTGAGCCAGTTCTGTATCCAAATAGCCAGTTCTCCCTGTATTCCATGTGATCTAACCATGCTAACTAGTCTACCATGAGGAACCTCATCGAAAACGCCTTATGAAAGACCATATAAGATCACATCAATCCTCTTTGTCACTTCTTCAAAAACCTCAATCAAGTTAATGACACGTGATTTCCAATGCCCAAAACCGTGTTGACTGTCCCTAATCAGTCCTTGTCTTTCCAAATACATGTAAATCCTGTCTCTCAGGATTCCCTCTAACAACTTTCCCACCACCAATGTCAGACTCACTGGTCTATAGTTCCCTGGCTTTTCCTTACCGCCTTTCTGAAATAGTGGCACCACATTAGCCAATCTCCACTCTTCTGGCACTTCACCTGTGGCTATCGATGATAGAAAATATCTCAGCAAGGAGCCCAGCAATTTCTTCCCTTGCTTCCACAGATTTCTAGGGTACACCTGATCAGGTCCCAGGGATTTTTCCACTTTTATGCCTTTTAAGACATTCAGCACCTCCTCCTCTGTGATATGGACATTTTTCAAGATGTCACCCTTTATTTCCCCATGTTCTGTATCTTCCATATCCTTCTCCACCATAAACGCTGATGCAAAATACTTGTTTAGTATCTCCCCCAGCTCCTTCGGTTCTGCACATAGGTGGCCTTGCTGATCTTTGAGGGGCCCTCTTCTCTCCTTTGTTAGGTGATGCATTTTGGAAGATCCAATTCAAGAGCGAACTATGTGGTAAATGGAAAAGCCCTGGGGAAAATTGATGCACAGAGAGATCTGGGTGTTCAGGTCCATTATACCCTGAAGGTGGCAACGCAGGTCGATAGAGTGGTCAAGAAGGCATACGACATGCTTTCATTCATCGGACGGGGTAATGAGTACAAGAGTTGGCAGGTCATGTTACAGTTGTATAGGACTTTGGTTCGATCACATCTGGAATACTGCGTACAGTTCTGGTCGCCACATTACCAAAAGGATGCGGATGCTTTGGAAATGGTGCAGAGGAGGTTCACCAGGATGTTGCCTGGTATAGAGGGCGGAAGCTATGACGAGAAGTTGAGTAGATTAGGATTATTTACATTAGAAAGATGAAGGTTGAGGGGGGACCTGATTGAGGTCTACAAAATCATGAGAGGTTGGATAGCAAGAAGCTTTTTCCCAGAGTGGGGGACTCAATTACTAGGGGTCACAATTTCAAGGTGAGAGGGGAAAAGTTTAAGGGAGATATGAATGGAAAGTTCTTCATGCAGAGGGTGGTGGGTGCCTGGAACGCGTTGCCAGTGGAGGTGGTGGAGGTGGGCACAATAGCATCATTTAAGATGTAGCTAGACAGATACATGAATGGGCAGGGAGCAGAGGGATACAGATCCTTGGAAAATAGTTGACATGTTTAGATAGAGGATCTGGATCTGCACAGGCTTGGAGGGCCGAAGGGCCTGTTCCTGTGCTGTAATTTTCTTTGTTCTTTGTTCTTTGTTACCCTTTAGTCCTTAATGTGTTCATAGAATCCCTTTCTTGCACTATTCTCCACTGTTTCCCCTAAAGTGACTTCAAGGCACTTCTACCGGATTGTTTCTCCATTTTTTGCAGCGATTTTACTACTTTTTGAAGTCTCAAAGAGCGTTACTTTGTCATAATCCTTCATAGCTGTGGAAAGCTGGCAACAGTTGGGTTAGGCATGATCCACAATGAGAATAAATGTGATGGCAAAGATAGGCATGGGAACAGGACAATTTACCCTTGTAGCTTGTATGCTAAAATATGAAATGTTTACCTCACAACCATGTGGGACCCAATAAGTACACGAGTTGAGGCATTTTAATATGACCAAATGAAAACATTTTCCCTCAGAAAAGTGAGCACTGACAACCACTTGTACATGATACTTAGTGCTTGGTGCTTGTTCATTTCTGGGTGTAAACCTAGTCAATACTGAGGAGTTGTAGTGCATTTCATTTTATTGATATAAAGATACTAATTAGAATATGTTAAGGTTATTTCAACCTTGTTCCTAACATATGGAATAAGCAGCCCACAAACAACCAGAAAAAAAGGATGATTTGAGAACATGACTAATTGATTTTGTTTTTAAATTGAAACTTTCCAATACATTTACCTTTCCTTCATATTATTATCTTTTATTACTTCACTTATTTTCCACCAGTGGCAGTGAAGAGCAGTTATTTCGTACATTGAACAGAAAGCAGAAAAGTAACTGAAAATTAAATAAATTTATCTTACAGCTAGCAATCATTTAAAAGCAATTAGACTTCTCCAAAAAAGCAACAATGTCAATTTAAATGTTTGAATTAAAATACTGTATTTCATTCACAAGAGAATAGTGAAATGAATTTCAGATGACAAATGGTAATTGCTTTCCTGAAAACTGGGCGGACGATAATTTAGAATCCAAGAATGTTCTTGTTTGGCCCAGTTGATTGTGACATTCAAGTAATCCAATAAAGAGATGAGTAATCACTTACTTAAAACAGATGCAAGGTTGCTTAAATGTTCATATTGTGGTCCCAAGCTGGTTTTAGGACCTCAATTGCAATTTTCAATTACAATATGTGTACTTTCTGTTGTACATAGTCTTCTCATTTGTATCAGATAGTAAACATCTAACTTCCTCATAAAGAATCATTGTAAGCTGCTCCCAAAACCACTCAGGTAATTTCTAATTTTCTACTTTGTGAGACCAAAAGGATCAGGAAAGCTTAAGCCCACCAAAAGCAGGTTGTAGACTGAATATTCTCTGGAGTGGTATGCCCCAGATTGTAAAATATGCTGAATACTACATGAATCTCATAGAATTAGAATGTCTTTTGTATTTGTTTTCATTTTACAGTCTTCAGTTTCTTGCTTTTGATACTGAGGCATCTCACGACATTTTACGAGTCTGGGATGGTCCTTCTGAGAATGAGATGCTTCTGAAAGAAGTCAGTGGCTCTCTTATTCCCGACAACATTCACAGTACCTTGAACCTCATCACAATCCAGTTCGATACTGACTTCTTCATCAGTAAATCGGGATTTGCTGTTCAGTTCTCCAGTAAGTATCACCCTGTTCTTTAATAGTATAACCCCTGTTATTGAAAAAAAAACTATAGTTGGTACAGTTTTAATGTATGATTATTGTTGTCATAAAGTAAATCCAATACAAGGACATAATTATTGTGATTTTGTTTTCTTCAAATAGTGTTGGTATTGAAAAGGGGCAGATCGCTGATCTTTGTTTATTCCAGTTCAAAACTTTATTGTGGTTATTGCAAAATTTTGCTCATGACCAATCAATAAAAGACAAAAATGGCATCTAATTGTTAATAATGTTGACACCTATAAAATGATGAATTTATTGAAAGGACATGGCACAACTATCCTGCTTTTCATTTCACCGACATTTGAATCAACTGCAATGAGATTTACTTTCTTAAAATTGTTATTTGGTTTTGTGAGCACAACAATATTTAGTACATATGCACAGTTTGAGTCTTCAGTCAATTATTGGCAGCTTAAATTCTGAAATTAAAAAAAAACTTTCCTTTACAGTAACAAAATATAAATTCCCAGTTCAAGGAGCACTTTATTACAATTGAAATGCAAAATAAAACACAAATAGGAGTTAGGAGACACATTCAGCTGAAAATATGTTATCAAGATTTCTTGTTCTTTATCAAATTTCCAGATACCAGAAATAATTGTAGCATCTTTGAACTAAACCAAGTTAACCACTGGTCAGTAGCAAATGACTGTTAAATAAGTAAGATATTATGTGTGTGGTGTGACAAATTAATTTTTCAGGTCAGGCTATTGGATTGATACATTCATTCCTAATATGTCATGATGTGATTTGGCACTTATCTCAACTGTTCATATGATTAACCAACATAGAGAATTTTTGTTCTCAATGAGGCCACTGAGGTGAGTTGCAAAGTGCAAATGTCACTTTCCAAATATTGAGTCCATTAAGTTGTTTCAATGGGAATAATTGTTACTTTCTGTCCCTCAAAATTGAACTGGTGCCTTTTGTTTTAAAGAAAACTTGTCACCTTTACTCACTCTCACCATGGAGAAACATATACAACTGATGTACTTAAAAAAAACTATTAATTAACTTCAATGCAACTTTTAATGGAAATTAAACCTTTGCATTTCTAGATAATTTCTAAGCAACCTGTTCAGAGATTTTTTACACAGCTCTTCAGTAGGGTGGACTTGAACCCAGGACGCCTGATCCAGAGGTAGGGACATATGTTACCTCTGCACCGTAAGAGCCCCAAAAGGACGAGCATTCACGAGGCTTTAGCAAGGCAGGGTGTGTGTAACTCTCCTTGAGTCTGGTATTCTACATCACTTGGCAATGCTGACAAGTCACCTAAAAATGTTCTTAAGCAACCCGTTCAGATGTGTTATGACACACTTCTGGAGCAACTGGCATTTAAACTTGGACCTTCTGGGCCAAATATAAGGACAGTACCACTGCACCACAAAACCCCAGCACACTTGCATTTATGTAAGCCTTTTCACGACCATCAGCAAACATCTCAAAGCATTTAACGGCCAGTTGAGTACTTTTGGATTTGGCCCTGTTCCATTACAGGAAATATGGCAGTCAATTTGTGCACAACAAGCTTCCATAGAAAGCAAAATGATGATGGTCAGATCAACTATCTTTATCATGTTGATTAAGAATAAATATTGGCCAGGACACCAAGATAACCTCCAGCTCTTCTTTGAAATAGTGCCATGAGATCTTTTATGTTCACTTAAGAATACAGTTGAGGCTTCGTTTTAACATCCTATCCCAAAAAGTGGCACCCTTGACAGAGCATTATTCCTTCAGTACAGTGTTGGAGAGTAAATCTTGATTTATAAGAGTGATCTTCCAAAAATTAGTAGGAAATTTCTGTGTAGAAAATACCAGAAGCAAAATAAAACTATGTTAACATAGTTGACTGAATGGAATTGATCTTGCTTGCGAAATTATGCATATTTTACAATCTCAAAGGTCAAATTACAAATTTAGCTCAGAGAGCCAGAGATGACTGGTTATCAGTTGGAAAATGAGTGACACCACTGCTCCTTGAACTGTGCTCACCCACAGATTTTCTGTTGGGTGTTTTCATTAAAATTGACCGTTCATTAGAGAAACAAACCAATGTCGTACCCTCTAATAAATTGGGGAACTTTGGAGACAAGCAAATAACTATGTATCTTCATTATCAACTGGGTTAAAGAGTTCTACTAAGCAGAAGAATCTGAATTAGCTGTGTCAGAATATTGAATTCAATGAAAAATCAAGGACAGCAATCAATTTTAAGAGAGTGTGAGAAGACAGAATGAGAAATATAAATTAGTAGCACAGTTGTAGCTCTGAGATAAAAGATTCTGCATTCACATCTCAATTCAGGACATCAGCACAAAAATCCAAGGCTGAAACTCAAGTGGAGTGTAGGGGGAATATTGCACTTTGAGGTGCCATCTTTCAGATGAGAAGTTAAACTGAGATCTATACGTCAAATTGGGTGGATGTGAAACATTGCATGGCACTATTTAAAAGAAGAGCTGGAAATGTTTTGAGGTTCTGGTTAATATTTAACCAATAATCAATATAAGTAAATATATTATCTGCTCATTGATACTTGCAAGAGTTTCTTGCATAAAAATTGATCCTAATGTCTCAAAACTTAAAACAAAACTGGATTAGCGTTAAGTATTTTGAGGCAGCCTGTCCTGAAAAGTATCTGAAGGAATGAGACTCTGTTTGCATGATTTTATTGTTCAGTGTCAGAGAGGTGGTTTACCAATAATAAGACTTACCATGCTGCAAAATAAGGGACATTAGAATGGACAAATCCTAACTTCATCTTTCAAGTTTAGACTGTGTGCCTGAGAAGCTTTGCTCTGTTCAATACATTTGATTGGTACATCAGGCATTGAGATCTCATTGTAGTGCAGCTGTTAGAGGACAAATCCACTTCCATTGAGAATTTCTAGACTATTACTTTTAAATGTACATGTGGGGTCACCAGAAGTTGCAGTATAATTTCCACATTAACTATGGTCAGCATTGTTAGCGAGGCGGTTATTTTTATACCAATATCCAGGCTAATATCAAATCCAATAGCAGGATATTGGAAGAAGCTGAGACCTTCAAACAAAATTTTACATTGATTTTTAATTGTTCTTACTTTGTGAGCATTGATGGTAAGGCCAGCATTTATTTTCTAGCCTTAACTCTTAAGCAGGTAATGGCAAAGCACAACCAATCACATCCTTCAACAGTTTGGTTGATGTGAAGCATTAAAAGACACCAAAGAAATTTCAGCAATAGATGAATTGAGTTGTTGGGAAATGGGTAATTTTTACCTTTTTGAAAAAAAATCGGATGCTGAATATTGAAAATATTGTAATGAAAAAATAAATCACATTGAAAAATAGTTAAGTAGGCATTTTTAGCAATTTGTGGGAATCTCATCGACAGATCATGTAATCGTGAGGTTATCGTTAAATGGTAACTATTATGAGCCTTACTCCTTGAAATGTTTAATATCAACAATGTCTATCTTACCCTCATTGATAGGAGTAACATGTACTGAAGATTTCAGTAAAAAGGTTGCTCTCTGCACTGAATACAATACCTAACAGATACAGTTGATTTGGACCTTTATTGTTGGCTGGAAACTGAAATGCAAAATCAGGCAAGGTGTGTGATGAGTTGTTTATCTCTGCCACCCAGCAATACAAGCTCAAATCTACCCCTTTCTTTTTTAACTTGCTGCAGGTTATAAACCAAGACATCTAATTCGATGTCATTGCACTTGCTCAAGGAATGGAATCACTTAGATTTACAGGTGACATGATACCTTATGTTGATAGAGGTGAGAAGTGGAAACTATTACTTAAGGCTCATTTCTCCAAAAAGGAACTTTTCATTTCTATGGAACAACATAAAAATAAGAACCACTTTGCTAACAACAAAGGCCAAAGCACAGTACATTATGCTGAAAAAAGTTGTTGGAAATTAAAAAAAAATGAAGTTTTCAACACAGAACCCTCAATTCCGCAGTCCTGTGAAAACACAGCACAAGAAAATCAAAAGTCACCATAGAAGGTTTTTTTCAGATAATCAATGAAAACAATTGCATGATTATCAGTTTGAAGGTGGAAAGATGTCAACATTTTGCTGCGGGTTCCAGCAAGTGATATCAGCATGTTTCCCATCTTTAGAAATGTGCAATAATTATAATGTCTTTTTTAACCTGTATGCTAAAATATAGATCATTTGTAAATTCTCAATAAATATTGCCCTGAGTCCATAATCATCCCTTATGAACACAGTAAATCAAATAGCATACTGTAGCTTTGCAACAATCTTGCAGAAATGTTGAAATATTATGTATAATTCAAAATCTAATGATCTAAATGATCATTTATCTTTCCAGAGATTTGCCCAGAAATGTAGTGTTACACCACTAGATCATCAGCACACTTGTTGTTTTCTAAGAATGAAGGTAAAGTAGCTATAGAGAGTGAATGATTCAGCCAGCAGATAGAGATTAGGAACAGATTTACTACTTACATCACCTTTGAAACGTAATGTAAGCACGAGAAGCACCCAGTCTTCCAACAACGAAAATCTTGCATCCAAAGTGTAACTGTTTCAAGAATTATGTTACTACCTCTACATTATTTTCTGTACATTCAACTTGAAGTGCCTACTCTGCACCAGACAGTGGTATCAGCTAATGGAGAATTCTTTGAATGGTGTATCCCTCACAGTTTAGAAATACAGTGCTTGGAATATTCAATCTGATATTGATATTTCATATTAAATGTCATTGACATTAGAGGCATTTATTTACTTTTCCAAAATTGTTTATACGTCTGTCTGGAATAAAAGAAATTTAATTGTAAACATACATAAATATGCTGGGGTAGATTTTATGCTTCAGGTGTAATAATAATCTGGACAGTAATTGTGTTAGCTTTCTGATGTGAAGATTCAAGTTTCAACTCAAACTTCTTTGAATGATCACAAACAGAATGCACAGGATAGTGCATCCAGGACTGGAGAATCTGATTCAGGACTATTTCTGTGTCCCAACCACACTCCAGATGGTTTTGGGGTATACAGTTGAAACCTGCCATTTTCACTGAGACTGTAAATTGGCTGGAGGGCAGGCTGGCTGACCTATTGGTTGGTGGCACCTCATGGCATGCAAATGCAAGTGTGGGCTTGATTTAAAGGCATCATGACAGCTACTAATGAGACCATTGAATGAAAGAAGAAATGAATTAACCGGGAAAAGAGGCTGCCCCTTGCATCAGTTGCTGAACTTGAGGTCCTCCTGGAAACTGAGACAAAGGAGGGTGGAAAAGTAAGGTTACCCAGCCAGACAAAGCTGCTAAGCTTGCTTAAAAGTCAGCAATAAAAATGTGGTGTGCAGATCTGGGTCCACTTCTGTAAAACATCCAGTCACCACCTTCATTCTGGCAATGCATGGCATTACCAGACCATGATGTCAATTCCCTGAGCATTGAACCTCCAGCAGACACACCAGCCAAGGAATCTGAGGGCGCAGGCAGCTCCCGAATATGGAAATAAAACATTTGCTTCATGACCCTGCAGCCAGTCTGAGTGCTGCTGAGGACTTTCCAGAATCGAAGCATGCTGCTGCTAAGGTGTATGAGCCACTGACATTGTTCAGAGACCAGCAGGACTCTTTCTCTGTCTGATATATGTTTGAAAAAGTGAACAGGAAAGATTATAAGATGCCCTAGAAATATCTTGCTCTGGCAGAGAAGTGCCACAACTTGTGATCGTCGCTCCTGTGTAAGAGAGAGCCATGGAGATCATCAGAGTGCTTGTGGAGGTCCTAGATGAGGAAGGAGACACTAGTATAATTAAAGGAGAGGATGGGAAAGTGGATGAAATGTTTTGATCCCAGAGATATTACAACCAAACAAACAGATCCCAGACATAGACACAGCTTTAATAGATCATAAATTTCTTTCACTGAAATAAACGCAGGATAAGTTGTAATTTTGCTTTGATAAAAAACACAGAAATGTATTACAAAAGAAGTGAAGATAAAATAGAATAAACAAAGCTATCTATCAATAATACATAATCAAATGTTTTGAACACTCAGAAAAAGGTATAATGCCATTAATTCTAAACCGCTCCTTTATGAAGCAAAAAGAAACACAACAGCTTTTGAATTGTATTCAAAACACCATGTCTGGTACAGTTTAAGAAATGCCAATCATATAATATTCACACTGGAATCCCTGTGTCTAACACCCTGGTAGGTTTAAGTCACTTGTGACTTCAAGTTTTAGACTGGAACTCTGACAGCTTCTTCCTGAAGCAACCACATGCTTGAGCTTCAATTTAAATAACCAGTTATGGGATTTAATCCCAACACTTACTGGTCTGGAAATATCACAAACTTTTCATTCTTATGTAATCTAATTCATTACTTCTATTATTCCCTTCTCAGGAACACTTTTGGACAGAGTCATCCTGTTCCAAGGTCTCCCAGGGCTAAAAACACTACCCAATGTTGAAAGCATATACTACGGCAGCAATGACCAGGCTTCAAAACCTGTTCTTTAAAAGAAATAACTGTGATTACAAAAATACTTACTGTTTAACTTTTAACTTCAGGCACAAAAAAATCCACTGGTTACTAACTCACAGGATAGACTCAAGTGCACCCCAAATAGCATTAAAAATTATTCATATAAATCCCACAGTTTACACCTCAAAGGGAATGGATTGTATTGCTCCCAATTGTGAAAGACTCATATGTATTGGGAAGTTTCCGTAGTTCAAAGGCTTCTGGTATCAGTTGTCATAGTTTCCCTCTTGCATACGACAAAACAAGATTTATTTTATTTCAGAGATAGTAGGAACTGTGGATGCTGGAGATTCTGAGATAACAAGGTGTAGAGCTGGATGAACTCAGCAGGCCAAGCAGCATCAGAGGAGCAGGAAGGCTGACGTTTCAGGTCTGGACCTTTCTTCAGAACTTTCTGAACAAGGGTCCTGACTCGAAACGTCAGCTTTCCTGCTCCCCTGATGCTGCCTGGCCTGCTGTGTTCATCCAGCTCTACACCTTGTTATCTCAGATTTATTTTGTGGAAGGTTGAGTCCTGTCAATGCACCATAACCAATGCAAGAAACTGAGCAGAGCCAGCGCTCTCCCATCCTACAATGCACATCTACTATTTCAGATGCACTCACATCAATGAATCCTTGTGCGCACTTAGAAGTGAAAAGGCAGAGGCAACTGTTGGAAGTTCCCCAGGAGGACGGAAGACACACACAGCCATGATTAGCGGGCCACATATTTTGAGCTTCAGGAGTCACAAGAAAGGAAAGCCAGGGTGCTCCAGGGTCAGGGTTAGCCCAGCTTATGTGCGTTCTCTGAGGCAGTTTGGGGTCATGGGAATCCAGTCAATTCGTATGCACCACAATGACTAGCTGGAACCTTTGAATGCATGAGCTCCTCCATTCAGAGATTGCCCAACCTTATGAAGATCTTTACCTCACACCAAGTGAAGTCAGGACCACTGCTGTGGCATGCACAAATCAATGCAACACTTGGTAGAATAGACCAATACAAGACACCAGTAATTGTACAAATGGAGGGGATACAACTGTGTCACAGCTGGGACTTCTCCCAAGTCGTCTGGGCACCTGACATAAGCTGGGTGAGTCACCAATGAGAAAAATGGTACCACCATTATCACCTAAAGAGCCATCCATGTAGCAGGAGCATGATGGAAACCTAAAGTGGCTCTTCTACAAACTATGTGGCAATCATGGCTGCAAAGCAGACTGAAACAATGAAGCCTCCACCTTGCCATGGCCTGCAAACAGAGTATTGCATAGAAATGACTGAGAGTAAAGGCTAATGCATCAAGGAGAGATTAATTGGTTCTTTTGGCTTTACTGCACTAGTGAATATGTATTTTGTTGGCATCAGAACATGCCAAGTATTGACAGCAGACACACGAGCTTCCTCTTTTTAATGGCAAAACTGGAAAAGAGGGAAAATTTGATGAAGAGGATCAAAAATTTTTCAAAGGGTTAGTGAGACCACGAGATCATTCATTAACAATATGAATGGATTATTTCGGGGCTGTGTCTTCAATGGAAGTTTTTTTTTTACTGGCAGCTGGTAGTGAAAACCAAATTAGACAATTCTTCCAGGTAAAAAGGCCTCATCTGTAACATGTCTGGGTTAGATATTCCCTGGCAATGGCATCCGGATAAACCCCTTAAGATCCACGATGGTCTGGCCACCTCTCTGTACAGCAAGTCCCCTGCTCTCTGTGTTTCTGTTGCTTCTCTATCTCTTTCTTCTCCTCTTCCATCTCCTGCTTCTCCTTTTCCTCCATAAGCTACATCCATATCGAACTCTGCCGACCTGAATGTCCTCATATCTCTGGAGGGTCATGCTATGGAGAGTGCAGCAGATCACAAAATTGTGTAGGAAGAAGCAGAGAGGTACTGGCTGATAATGTTGTGGAGACAATTGAGAAGCTCAACCAAAGTTTCAGAAAATGATTATATAGTTTCTAAACAACGTGAATAATAAAAAAAAATACATGAGCGGTACGAGGATGTGTGGGGCATGAGGATTACTGAAGCTGTAAGGGCCTGACAGTTATGGTTAACATGAGACTCCTGACCTGAACATTTACCTGTCTCTGTTTCTGTCTTGGGCCAGTTTTGACATTTGTGAAAACTTTTGAGAAAGTTACTAACACAATTAGCTGGCATCAATGGTGGCAGAAGATGGAAATTAAACAGTAGCTGTGGTTGAATAATTGGAAATAATGCATTCGAGTATTAGATAACAGAAAAGTACTGTTAACTGTAACAAAGAAAAGTCTACAAGGCAGCTGAGAAGCCAGCCTTGTTATGTTATGGAGAATACGACCAAGATTTGGAACAAATTAACAGTTTTGCCAGTCCAGCGAGTATGCCTGGTGACTCATGAATGCCTAGCAAAACACATCCGCAATGCACAAACAATTGTACAGTTACTTTGAACTGAGAGGCTTTACATATGTTTTAGATGATAGAACTGGGTGAATCACAAAGGAGAAGAATTATTGCAAATAATGTTATCTGTTTGTTCTATCTCATATCCCTTCTTTTCTTAAAATATTTATCCATTTCCACTTTAAAAGCTGCAATCAATCCTACAATTTTTGTTGTTTCTTGGAGGACACTCAAATCCTAACAACTTTTGATCAAGCATCGGGCGTTGTGTCCTTGACATTTTCAATTGCAAAATGCCTCATGGGTAGAGCAGACAGCAGTTACTGATTGCTGTGCTGTTGCTGTGCATAATTTTTGCAGAGGGTTCTGTATATTAGCATATAGTACGCAGTGATCTTGTATGAAATTCTTAAGGTAAACTTCTCCAAATTTATTTTTCTTTCCTTGAAGAGATGTGTATTTCCTGTCATTCCAGAGATGGAAGATTGGCAGAAATTGCTCAAAGAGAAAATATATTCAAATAAACTGCTATGTGGTTCCTAATCATTTTGAAGAATAATATTTATATGTGTCAATGTGTCTCAGTTGCTCCTTGTTTTAAGCTTAAAGCTAACAAACAGAGATAATTTGAGGATTGACGTGGTGCATCATTTCTCTGCAACAAAGTACCATTCTAATAATATTGTGACCCTTTATTGTTCTTTCTAAATTTATTTTGAAGGATCATTCATTTGGACTGACAACTTCTAAAAAGATTTTGGTTCCACTCTGTAGTTTAATTTACTTATTATCTAAATGCAATAATTGAGCCTTCGCCTGAGATTTCTCCCCAGATTTGCTGGCAGAAAATGAAATGAGCCCAGGACAATTAGTAGAAGTTGCTAGAAAGTGACATTTGTGCTGTTTCTGTAGGATTATCTGAGGATCTCCAGTACAAAAGCATGGTGGAAATTAGGAAAACTTGAACTAAATATCAGTGCAGTGGAGGAAGCATTTGTAACACCCTTTCGCTTCCCCACACAGAACACTGAGCCATTTTAACGGCCAGACCTACTTTCCATTTTAACAGTGAACACACACATGTAGCAGCAGCACTTATGGACAGCTCGCTTTACTGGGGGAAGATGTGGGTGTGGATCAGCTGCAAATTATATATGAGCCAAATGTTGGGAATTAGGAGGAGGGAAAGAATTAAGCAATTGCAATTGCCTTCCAAATGAGTGAAGCCCTGTTCTACACAATAATGGGAAAGCAAGAGGAACATCAGAATCTAGATGATCTGAGTGTGAAATGCAAAGCAGAAGACACAATTACTCCTGTCAGTGACACTTTGTATTTGTTTTGCAGTGATTTTGGGGTTTCAGTGTTCACAATGAAGCTCCAGAGGAAATTTGGGTGGATAAACTGGCATAAATTTGTGTAAATTCTACATGAGTGCAATCTGGGAAATTCTGGGCTATAATATCTTCTACTTGTCTAGCTCTGTTATGGTGGGTCCTGTCAAAAATAATAAAGAAGTGAAACAGAGCAAGCACAAGTTCCATCTTAATGTTAATGACTTAATTAAGAGTTATGAGGCCTTTGAGCTTTCCTGAGTGTTCAACTAAACAGATATGTTATATTTAAAATGAAATATTGCAGCAAATAATCTAACATTATTATTGTAAATAACATACCCCTTATTAATCCCTAGGCTCAGTGGCAACAGCTTGCCGTGATCCCGGTGTACCAATGAATGGAAGTCGAAATGGAGATGGCCGAGATCCTGGAGATACTGTCATTTTCCAATGTGAACCTGGCTATGAGCTTCAGGGAGAAGAAAAAATTACTTGCATTCAGGTGGAAAACAGGTACTTCTGGCAGCCCAGCCCTCCTGTTTGCATCGGTATGTGATTTCAATTAAACTTTTCATGATATAAATTGTTTTAGTTGTAGCATGTTTTATTCTGCCCTAATGCGTGGAGAATTTGCATGTGCGGATTTTTTTTTTGTTTTGTTTTATTATTGCTACTTCCTGATTGCAGAAGCATAAACAGTAATGACAAAAAAGATTCTGGAATTATAGCGCAACAGGTTGGCAGCATCTGTGGAGAGATAGAATGACAGTTCACATTTTGAACCTGATGTGACCAGTCTTTGGAACCCTCAAACTCAGTAATGTTTGGAAAATAAAACAAAGAGAAGTAAATGTGTTTCAGATACAAGGAAATTGACAACTCTCAATCGTTGATTTTGCTTTGTCAACTTGAGATCAATCAATCAGTGTACATGTCAGTCATTTACCTACACATAGTGAAAAACTAGTTAAACTTAGATGGAAGCACCTTATTGCAGAAATTTAATCAGCAATTCTTTTGAGAACAATTTAAGAAGTATGTATTCAGTTGAAATGCCTTAAAATTTATGTATCGTGGGAATAATGTTAAGGAAAGAGAATAGACTCAAGTCTAATTTGTGAGCGCAATGACTTCAATGAGGAATGCCAAACATGAAGGTTAACTTGATGGTTTGGGAAGATTAAGGAGTAATTTGATAGATTCATTTAAAATAATGAAAAGATAGAAAGAACAAGTGAAAGCTAATTGAAGAGTCATGAATAGCCGACTTGGAAATAAGATAAAAGGACAGACAGCAGAAAAATACTTCAAACAGAAATTTGAAAGTCTGTCGATTTCAGTGCCAGAGTGAATTGCTGAAGCAGAAGCCATGACAAGATTTAAGATTAGGTTTGTTAGGTGGTGGGTGAAAGGGAGAGTTAAGAAATTGGATACAAGTCGGTAGCCAAATCTGGAATATTGCTGATCTGATGATTATTAGATAACAACACAGACACATGAGGGCCATCTGCCTGTTTCTGTGAGAGATTTTATGGACTATATAGTATTGCTTCCATTATTCATTAATAAAAATGTTGTCAATATGTGGATGGGGGATAGATATGACGTTATTTAGCTAAGTGTTGTGCTGAAGCTAGCTGCCAGAATGTTTTATTGATCATATCATTTTAGCTGTATTTATATAATTTAATACCCTCAGACAGTTGTAATTCCTCCAAACTAATTTTCTCCCATGATAATATTAACACGCTGAGGAACTTTATGATTAATCATAATTCTCTGCATCTGGTCACTTTTAAGTGCTGTATTTATGGTAATATGTTTTCCAGTGCCCAATTATGTCTGATTTCCTTCTGAAGCGCCTTAGGACAATTTTTGTACTTGAAACATGCAAGAGAAATGCAATTTGTTGTTTGTTTTAGATTTTTTTTAAACCACGTTATCCTGCTTTGTTTCCCCAGCTTGTTAGTGCCTAAAAGAACATGATAACAACTTCAGTCAGCTCTTATACAATTAATCATAATGTATTTTATAATTCTGCTAATATGGTAAACATATTTGAAGGAAATGAATCACCGTACGCCTTTGAAATAGCATGAACGTTGCGGCAATTTGTATTAAAAATAAATTCAGCTTCACCACAGCTTCAGGACTAGTAAGTGCTCCAAACATGTTTCCAGCTGCTGTGATGCAATCATTTAAAGTCAGAAATGATTTGCACCACCCCTCAGGATTTAGGACATACCCATCCCACCTCTTGAATTCAACTCCATTTATTTATGTTGTGTTCTGATGCGAAATGGTCCTGATGAAATCCAAACCAATTAACAATGAGCAGTTTATTGGTCAGTGACATTTAATTGTACTACCTATGACACCTTCTGTCACTTTGTTGATGACTGAAAGCGTGTTGCTGAGAAGGTTATTGGCCAGGTTGGACCCGTTCTGCTTTTTATGGACGACACATACTGGGGATTCTTGCGCTTGATGGAAAGAGTGTTGTCTCCATATTGAAAGTTTGTCCAGGGAAGAGTTGTTCTAGATGTCAAATCTTTGGCACTACTGTCAGGATGTCAGAGCCCATAGCCTTTGCCATATTAAATGCATTCAGCCATTCCTTGATGGCAAGAGAAAGCAGTGGGCTGGAGTCCCTGTCAGATTCCCATTGCAGTGCCATTTTACTCATGGCAGTGTAGGTACAGGTCAATTCTTCCACCCAAATAGGCTTCCATGGCTTCCTCTCCTTCCAACTACATTCCCAGCAATGGCTACCACTCCTGGTCATGCTCCTAGGATTGCTGAGCTTCCAGCCCTCTTTATTGGTGATCAGTTTCCCTCACTTGAAATAACAGATTTATGAATAAAACATTTTCATGTTATTTTGATAGCTCCCTCTTATTGCACATTAGTCAACACAAACATTGCACTCCAGAGCTATCACAAGAACATAAGAACTCGGAGCAGGAGTAGGCCGTCTGGCCCTTCGAGCCTGCTCCGCCATTCAATAAGATCATGGCTGATCTTTT
>NC_063335.1:15072106-15133612 GCF_021869965.1 Rhincodon typus
AAAAAAAAAACTACTTTTTTTTAAAAACGTTTACTGAAGTAGCATCAACTACTTCACTGGGCAAGGAATTCCATAGATTAACAACCCTCTGGGTGAAGAAATTCCTTCTCAATTCAGTCCTAAAGCTGCTCCCTCTAATCTTGAGGCTATGCCCTCTTGTCCTAGCTTCACCTGCCAGTGGAAACATCCTCTCTACTTCTATCTTATCTATTCCTTTCATAATTTTATATGTTTCTATAAGATCACCCCTCAGTCTTCTGAATTCCAATGAATATAATCCCAATCTACTCAGTCTCTCCTCATAAGCCAACCCCCTCAACTCCGGAATCAACCTAGTGAAACTCCTTTGCACCCCCTCCAGTGCCAATACATCCTTTCTCAAGTAAGGAGACCAAAACTGCACACAGTACTCCAGGTGTGGCCTCACCAGCGCCTTGTACAGCTGCAACATAACCTCTCTGCTTTTAATCTCAATCCCTTTAGCAATGAAGGACAAAATTCCATTTGCCTTCCTAATTACTTGTTGTATCTGCAGACCTACCTTCTGTGATTCATGTACAAGGACACCCAGGTCCCTCTGCATAGCAGCATGCTGCAATTTTTTACCATTCAAGTAATAATCCTTTTTACTATTACTCTTACCAAAATGTATGACTTCACATTTATTTATATTGTATTCCATCTGCCAGACCTTTGCCCACTCACTCAATGTATCTATGTTCCTCTGCAAAGTTTCACAGTCCTCTGCACACTTTGCTCTGCCACTCATCTTAGTGTCATTTGCAAACTTTGACACCCTACACGTGGTCCCTAACTCCAAATCATCTATATAAATTGTAAATAATTACGGTCCCAACACCGATCCCTGAGGCACACCACTAGTCACTGACTGCCAGCTAGAATAGCACTCATTTATCCCCACTCTTTGCTTCTTGTTAGTCAACCAATCCTCTATCTATGCTAATACTTTACCCTTAATGCCATGCATCCTTATCTTATGCAGAAGCCTCTTGTGCGGCAGCTTGTCGAAGGCCTTTTGGAAATCCAGGTACACCACATCCACTGGGTCCCCATTGTCCACCTTGCTCATAATGTCTTCATAGAATTCCAAAAGATTTGTAAATGCATGACCTGCCCTTCATGAGCCCATGCTGCGTCTGCCCAATGGGACAATTTCTATCAAGATGCCTTGCTATTTCTTCCTTAATAATAGACTCAAGCATCTTCCCCACTGCAGAGGTTAAGCCAACTGGTCTATAATTCCCCATCTTTTGTCTACTTCCCTTTTTAAACAGTGGCATCACATTTGCTGTTTTCCAATCTGCTGGGACTGCCCCAGAGTCCAGCGAATTTTGGAAAATTACCGCCAGTGCACCTGCTATTTCTCCTGCCATCTCTTTTAGTACCCTGGGATGCATTCCATCAGGGCCAGGAGACTTATCAATCATTTACTTCATTGATTTCAGAACACAGTTGAAGTCAGTGACAGTATATATCTTACCACCTGTATTCTCCCCGATGCCTCGGAAAGGTAGCCAACATCATCAAAACCTCTCCCACCCCGTTATAATCTCTTCCAACTTCTTCCATCAGGCAGAAGATGCAAAAGCTTAAACACATGTACCAATAGGTTCAAGAATAGACTTCTGAATGGACTTCTCAAATTTCAACTCGAATGTTAATCTTGCTTTTTGTGCATCTTCTTTGCAGCTGTAATCTTGTACTCATTAATCTGTTCAATCACCTTTGATTTTTGTATTTTGTGATCTGCCTGCACTACACGCAAAACAAAACTTTTCACTGTACTTAGGTACATGTGACAATAAAAAAAAACAAATCAAATCAAATCAATAAAGAAGGGGGTCTTTCTGCTGGTAAGAATCCCTACCTATCTGGCTGAAATTTATAATCAGTGCCAAAGGAATAGTGCCTAGCGTCAAACTGAAAGAAAGCTGCCCACAAATATCCAGTCATCTCTGTGGCATGGGTTTTTCTGTTTGCGAGTTTAAATCTGGTGCCAAGATTAGGCAGCATGCAACAGCAGTGAAGACAGTGAGTGAGTGAAAAAAACTAATCACATTAAAGTATTCACACAGCAAACCTGAAAGTTAAAAGCACTTAATGTCCTCAATAATTAATTTACATTTCCTGATAGCATATTAAATGATTGTGATTGGATTGCAAATTAAAAACAAAATAAAAGCAAGATCCAGCATTTATTACCAATTATTTATTGCCCTTGAGAAGGTCATGGTGAGACTCCTCCTTATGCTTCTGCAGTTCGTGTAACGCTGCACTTATCCAGGACACAGTATTCCATCATTATCCTGAATTGCGCCCCACAAATTGTGGAAATGTTTTAGTATTTTAGGAAATGACTCACTTGTTGCAGAATCCTTATCCTCTGACCTGCTTTTGCAGCCATAGCATTTAAATGGATGGCCCAGTTAGTTTCCATTCAATGTTAACCTCCAGAATGCTCTTGATGGGGGATTCAGCAAAGTAATGCTGTTCATTGTCAAAGAGGGTTGTTTAGATTTTCCCTTGCTGTTGATGGTCAATACTTGGTGGTTGTGAAGCAAAAATGTTACTCGCCACATCAAACCAATCCTAAATGTCACTCAGGTTGTACAGCACGTGGGCATAGATTGTTTCTTTATGTGAGGAGTTATTAACAGAACTGAATGTACACTGTCTGATCATCAATGTACATTCCCACTTCTCATCTTATGGTGGAGGATGATTATAGCTAAAACAACTGTAGATGGTTGGGCCAAGGACATTTCCTTGAAGAACTTAGCATCCCTATGCATTAGCCACGTGGCCCGGGTTATAGTCCCAGATGTCTTATAATATGTCTAAACAGGTTAATTGAAATATTCCTGAGAAGTGCCTGCAATGATGTCCAAGGAATGTCTTGAGCTGATTGGCCTTCCACAATCACAATTATCTTCAATTGTGCTTTCATATGACATCAATATTGGAAACTTTACCCCAAATTTCATTCCTTTTAGTTTGATAAGCGACCCTTGATGGCATACAAAAATATTTACAGCCATGATGCCAAAGTCAGGAATACCCATCCCATTTCTGAATTTCATCTCCCTTTATTTATATTGAGTTCTGGTGCCAAATGGTCCTGATCAAATGAAAACCAATTATCAATAAGCAGTTTATTGGCTAGTGACATTTAATAACACTATCAATGACAACTTCCATCACTTTGTTGATGACTGAAAGCATGTTGCCGAGATGGTAATTGGCTGGGTTGGATCTGTTCTGCTTTTTACGGATAACACATACCAGGGCATTTTTGCACTTATTGGAAAGGGGCTGTATTGTCTCTACACTAGAACAGCTTGTCCAAGGAAGAGTTGTTCCGGACCTTGTATCATTAGCCCGTAGCCTTTTGCAGATTTAATTCATTCAGCCACTCCTTGATAGCACATGGAGTGGATTGAATTGGCTAAGGACTGACGTCCATGATAGTGGAGAGCTCTGAAAGAGTCCACAATAGATTTTCTGCTTGGCACCTCTGGTTGTAGAGGTTTGCATACTGCTCTGCTTCAGCTCCTGCTCTCACATGTTGCACGCCATCGTTAAGAATTGTGACATTCATGGGCTCCTCTTTTCATGATAGTTATTTAATTGTTCACCACCATTCATGATTGGACATAGCAAGACTGGAAAGCTTTGATATGATCCATTAGTTGTGGAATCAGTTACCTCTACTTGGATCATGCTGCTTCTGCTGTTCATCATAGTTGGAGTCCTTTGTTGTGCCTTCATGAGTTTTGCATTTTCTTTTGCAGTATAGTTCCACATTTCTTTTATCATTAATGGGAAATTTGACATTATACAAATGTAAAATGAGTTTTTTAGGGGCATCCAGGGTGTTTGAGGTGACTATGTGCTCAGTATGTCTCTAAAAAAACCCTTTTACATCTCACTGAAAAAGTTAAAACATTTCATTAGCTTTTCTTGCAAGTTTGACAGCAAAATGGAGGAATTTCATATCAAGTTAAACAAATTCCCATTGATTGCAGTCTCTGGTAGCGTCAATAATATAATCTATGTGGAAGCATTGAAGAATTGAGAACAACTTTTACATTCTCATAGACTTCTCTGAATGAGTTTATGTCTGAAATTTCAGTATAGTAACAATTGTGAACACCACCAACTGTGTTTACCACAACAAAATTTGGGGCATTATGTTTCATTGCAGTTCTGTCCTTGCCGTCAATTCTTCTAACATGTGCAGCACTAATATCTACTGGATTTCAAGGTGATGGGAATTTAGTGGAAGATTAGTGCAAATCTTTTCATGTCATCCAGTGATTAGATATTAACAAAATTCTTCCTGACATCTACCAAATTACCTCACTCATTTCAATTCCTATCATTTCTATTAGATCTCAGGCTTGTCGTTATTGACAGCAACTGCGATTTAAAGTTTTATGGAATTTGACCATCTCAAAACATTACTTGGGGAACCAAAAGTCTATACCATTTCTGGGCCACTGATGCTTTGGCTCTAAAGGATATGTAGCAGGAAGGATCAGAAAGTAAGGCCATGCCCTTCACTGAGTATTGCCTGAATCAAGCCTCTGCAGATGAAGGTTTATAATGTTGTGTAAGAAAATAGTAAGTTTGAAGATTGGGTGTATTCAGAATTCAGCAAAAGAGGACCAGGCAATAAAGGAGGAAAGACAAGGGAATGTGAGAAAAACAAAGCTGAAGCCAAGAAAATAAATTGTGATCTTTGAAATAACAAGGTATAGAGCTGGATGAACACAGCAGGACAAGCAGCATCAGAGGAGCAGGAAAGCTGATGGTTTGGGCCTAGACCCTTCTTCAGAAATGGGGGAGGGGAAGGGGATTCTGAAATAAATAGGGAGAGATGGGGAGGCAGATAGAAGATGGATAAGGGAGAAGATAGGTGGAGAGGAGACAGACAGGTCAAAGAGACGGGGGTGGAGCCAGTAAAGGTGAGTGTAGGTGGAGAGTTAGGGAGGGGATAGGTCAGTCCAGGGAGGACGGACAGGTCAAGGGGGCGGGATGATGCTAGTAGGTCGGAGATGGGGTGGGGCTTGAGGTGGGAGGAGGGGATAGGTGGGAGGAAGGACAGGTTAGGGAGGCGGGGACAAGCTGGGCTGGATTTGGGATGTGGTTGCGGGAGGGGAGATTTTGAAGCTTGTGAAGTCTTTGTGATCTTTGAAGTTTGTAATGACCGACAGACAGAAAAATAAGGGACTTTTAAAAATAACAAAAATAAGCAAAATAAGGATTACAGCAAAAGAATGGAAGATAGAATATGATGTTATCCTTCCTAATAGGAAAAGCAAATATCACTATTATTTCATGAATGATGAAAGACTGGGAAAGTCTCAGAGAGAGCAAAGTTAGCTTTTATAAAAAAAGTTGTCTGTTGAATATGAGCATCACTGACTTGGTCAGTATTTCTTGCTCATCTCTAATTGCCTTCAAGAGGTGGTGGTGAACATGCATTTACAGCAAACAATTTGGAAAGAAAATGGTATGTTAACTTTTGTTGCAAGTTGATTTAAATGTATGGATAAACAATCTTTCTATAGTTAGACATGGTATTGCCAAGGCCACATTTGCAGCACAGTGAGGGGGAGATTTTAAGGTAAGGAGATTGCCCTATGAGGAAAGATTGGGCAGATTAGGTGCGTAATCTCTGCAGGTTAGAAGAGTTACCAAGAAACTCACTCAGGATCATTAAGAGGCACCTTCCAAAAGGAAGGACAAGGGCTTCCGATACATGGAAATGCCCACATCTCATAAATGAATTTTAAAAATATAAAAATTGCGAATGAGGGGTGTCAGATAATTCCAGTGTGTTTAGGGTACAATCTCATACCTGAGCCATAGAGAGGCTCAATATGTGAAACAAGTGTGCTTGAGCAAAATGTCCTCACTAAAGCAACTTGAATGCAAGGATAGGATGGCATGCTATTGACCATTGATGTGGACAGGGCATTTTAAGGTCTAAAAATTGTGGTGTTATGTGGTATGCACATAAGTAAATAGCAGTGATCTTACTGGGGTCACCATCATTCCACAAGGTAGCATTGACGCAGCCTACTTCAATGTGAAGTTTATATTTTGATTAACTGGCTCAGGCCCTATATATATGAGATTTCTGCTAAAGTCAATCTTATAACATGTGGAGCTGTAGGTTTGCCAACATGTATATTGATCAATAAAGGAGCTTAGCAAAAATAGGAATAGTGAATTAAAGATCAGATTCATTAATTCTTGTGGAGTTAAAGAAAAGGAGCTCATTGGAATACTCCATTTACAGGGTGTATTTGTATATGGAATTTAACCCATTAGATGTATTCTTGCATGCAGGTGGAGATGCAAAAATAGCAAACATATTAACCACATATAAGAAATATGCGAATGATTAGGGTATTTTTGGCTCATTCCACCAAATTTCTGACAGAAAAAAATGTAGTTGAGAGTTAGGCCTTGAAGAGATCCAATGGCAACATCTTCCAGTTAGGCATACACAGTGTCATGAAAGCTGAGTCCATCTGCACAAAATGCTAAGTTTGTTAGTTCAATAACAGCAATTCCAGATTCAGTTAATGGTCACAATATAGTGACATGGTGCAAATTGACACATCCATGTTTGCCGTGTGTCAAACAATCACATAGACATGGCATTGATATGCAGCTCATGAAAAGTCTTTGTCGTACAGATTATTCTTCTACAATGTACCTAGAAAACTCATTCAGAACTTGTAGCAATTCATTCGATCATTTAGCTGACTCATGTTCTATAGACGCAGTAATATTTATTATGAGGCATTTATTTTTGTATGTCTTAGACAGTTATTTCAAGTAGGTATAGTGAATTAGGAGGACAAATCCTATCATACATGTTATAAGCCTAGTTCTTAGTCTTGAGCAGGTCTAACAAAGTCATTGACCAACACAGGTCATGCTCAAATAGCAAAATGCAGAATATAATGTGCAATGATTGATGTGATTCAGCAATCTGACAATATTTGCTGAACAATCCCAAGTGTGCCAAGTATTACAGTAACAAACAATTCAAAATTATAAATCAAGTTCCCAATGTGACACTGAAATGTTTGCCAGAAGCTACATATATTCACAGGCAGGGGCCACTCTACAGAGAAAAAAGAAGGAACTTGTCCAGGAATTGCATTATTTTTGAAGTAAACAAATGCATGGGGCATCATCTTTCCCTTGTCCATTACCCATGGCAAAGCTTCAGTCAATCAGTGTCAATTTGCCAACCAATTAGCATAATTGTCTCAGACAATATAAATTATTGCTCTCTTTCAAATTTGACATTAATGTCTAACTTGATGGGTGCATGATGAAAAAGTTTTGAAGTTAAATAGCATGTCTGTTTTTCTCAGCAGCCAAATTTCCAACTGATTTTAAAAAGTCCATGATTTGCTTTCTGAAATTTGGAATTAGAAGTGACAAATAGTGTTTCTTGTCAGCTGTCAATGCAAATGGTTGCTTGCCTTTATTGATTTCATCGATATTGCTGGTCCCTAAGCAATGTCTGTGCCTTGGTTCTAGATTTGAATTGCCATCGGAAAAGGAGAATTTAATGTCCTAAAGATCACTGGCTGTTTGTTAGCTGCTTTCTTTGCAGTTAATAACAGACAATATTACTTCATTGTTGATTGCAAAAATTAGCCCATTAGGTAGAAATTATAAACCTACAAAGCACTAAATACTCAATTTATAATTAGCATTATTATCATTATTCTTATTTATTGTTAATTAAGTACACACTTATGTGGCTATCCAATTTTTTTTATTCTAAGCCTGTCTAAAATAATAATCCCTTTTAAAGGAACACTAAACATTGATTTACTTTTTTTATATCTATTAATAAATTGCACAATTTTGAATGTAGCATAAAATTCACTACTTTTAGATTGCTGGTCTTAAAACTTAAAAATGTTAAAGTCAAGATTTTTGCTGTACTTTTCAATTTCCTTGCCGTTTCACCGCAGCACAAATGTTTGCATTATAGAAATAGTAATATGATTCCTTTTGTTCACCGAGACTTTGTCTGTTCACTTTGTATGAATTCTATTTATTCTCCAACTGTGCCATAGTTGCATTGGCAATACAATTCACTCTGCTTGATTTGTCACTAGCTAGCAGTGGATAACATGCTCATAGCTGCCAGTGAAATACAAGAAAAATATATTTTCAAATCCAAATCGTGTGCTTCTGCAATGCACATTCCATATGATTTATCATCTGCTTGTGGCATTCAGTTGCTATGTTATTATAGAATTATAGATTGATATGGTGCAAAAGTAGGCTATTGGTCCCACTGTGCTTATGCCAACTTTTTCTTTATTTGTGAATTGAGAGTTTCACTGACATGGCTAGAATTTATTGGTAACCTTTGAAAAGAAACCTAATTAGTCATTGAAAATACTGAGGTAAAGTTTCTTTTCTTGCATCAAGTTTCAGTGTACATATCAGAGTGGAAACTTAATAAAATTGTGTATTATATGCATAACATAATTAATACAATCTTTTGCAAAATATGCATTTTTTGTAATTGATTATCTGCAAAGCTTGCAATAGATTGGAACACAATAATTATTTCACAAAGTGCACTTTGCAAATACTCCGATCCTTGCCCTAAAATTTTGCGTCATTAAAAAGAAAGTGGACTGGTAGAGGAATTAAGAAATTGTAAGATTTTATCCAATGGATTGTAAAATTCAAACAAATCATGTTTATGACAAGGCAGTTTGAATATGTGTTATGTTTGTGGAATTTGAAGAGGATTGTGAACTTCAATGAAATTTTCATAAATTGAGCGCAAGTGCATATTTATCTTATTTTTCAGCACCGTGTGGAGGCAATCTGTCAAGTTCCTCAGGATTTATTCTTTCACCAAATTACCCACATCCTTATCCACATGGCAAAGAGTGTGACTGGACGATCACAGTTAATAATGACTACATCATATCTTTGACATTCATTAGGTAATTACTTTTCTTTCTTCAAAATTGATTACTTTATTTACTCAATGTTAGTGATTTGCTTTGAGCTTTACTAAGATGCAGTGCTGAAAGCCATGTTGAATCACATGGACCCTGAGGAAAGTCATGATCAAGGTCAGTGATTTAACCATGCTTTAGAAGTAATTTAATTGCAATCAGCAGCCCTGCATAGCGGAAGAGAAAATCAGTAACTACTTCTGCTCAGCACTGGAATGTAATGAGCCTTGCTGGTGTAGGACGATTTAAGCATGAGAGTTGCCTTTATTTTCCATCTGCAAATAAATAGACTGCCAACACTTTCTAGGTTAATGCATGAACAATGGCTTTTTGGTTGAGGTACCGGAAGGTGGTTGACACTGTGAAGTCATATTCAAGAGAATAGTTTATAACTTGATACTTAGTACAAAGGGAGGCATGGGTTAAAATCTGAAGAGCCAATAACAATGGCCACCACCTCAACTATGTGTTAAAATCGCCCATGGATTCATTTATCGTACTAGTTTAACAAATTCCATTTTTAAGCTGCCCTTTGGGCCCTGTAGTCATTGTGACTTTTCCATCAGTTCATCCAACGAAAAACATTGCCACAGTCAAAAGTGAGCCAGAAAGGCCTCTCTTGTGGGGCCCAAAGAAGTCAGAGGGACAGTGCCTACTAAAAAGGCTTGGAGCTACAATGTCCCAGGCATCACTACCCTGTCCCCTAAACCCCAAAGCCCTCATGATGTCTCACCTGAAACCTCCATACTGACGACCCAAAGCAAAATGTATCCATATGCTGAGGAATGTACCACCGGTTTGTAACAGCAACCTCCTGCCACCCAATCTTGTGCTTTCACCCTCCAACCAAATGTTAAGATGCCTGCTAGCTTTGGGCAGAAGACCGAAAGGATGCCAATCAGACCCAGTTTATGAAAATCTCCTGTGTTTCATATTTCAAGATTAGGACAGTTTGCAACCTACCTTTGACCTCGCCTATGTGACTCTTGTCCAAATTAAAATCGGGGCCTAGCGACATTTGCTTCAGATTTGACATTAATTGGCAACGGGTGCAAATTCCTTTGCAGAAAACTGAATAAAATTATTTTGCTGAGCTCTCATTATAGACTGTAGACAGCTCAGTGAAAGACTGTACCTTTAGCTTTGTCTACTGAGAAAATCATTATAAATGGTGGTGAAATAGTCACCGACATAAAGGCAATCTATGCACCAGTGCAGGTGCCTCAGTGACTGTGCAATGTTACCCCACTTGGGATAGCTGAAAAGGTCACATCGTTGCTGTGAAAAGGATAAAAATGAGTAACAAAACTAAGTATATTTTGTTATAAACTCTTTTTTTTTCCCCAATGGCGCACAACTGCGAACTAAGGAAATGTTTGTCGTTCAGGAATTTCCCCCCTATTAAATAAATAGAAATTAATTCTGAATGCAGCAATATATTAACTCTCACTTCACCGTGATGCCCATGTTGGATATACAGCTAGATGGATATGATGGATTAGTTTCTGAAAAAGGAAGTTCTTCAAACCATCGGAGTGTCTGTGGCATCACTTCCAGTTTGAACTTCAATCTGCATTAATTGGATTATGGAAGCTAATCCATTAAAAAAAATTGTATGACCGTTTTTCATCAATTTTTCAATAATTTTGCTTCCATATGCGTTTACTCTACTTTGTTGCAGTCACATTAATCATAGTAGAATTTTAGCACTAATTAATAAAAGTGTTCATTGTTGTATGCTGCAGTTTCAACCATTGGTGGCTTGTGGTTGGGGTAGAGTGTGGCCACTAATCCTTGTTTCTGTAATGAGTGTAAGGGCCTGTCTAATTCACTGTCGTAGAATAAGCCACTACTGAGTCTTAACGAGATTATCTAAACAACAAGATGTAGGTTATTGCATGACAGAAATAGATACATGGTACTTTGGCTGGTTAGGCAAAATTCGAAAGGGTATCAACATGCCTCTGTCCTTTAGATCCTTTGTTCGAGTCTTCTCCACCCAAGGCTGCTGTGCCCTCATTAAATTGGAAGTCAGGTGACACCAGGTTATAGTCTAACTGGTTTATTTGAAATCACAAGCTTTTGGAGCTCTGTTTCTTCATCAGTCCCATCTCAGTCCAAAACTGGCACCTTCGCATCATGGCTCATTAAATTTGGATGGAGCTCAATGCAGCTTCAACTTTAATTCTTTCAGAAGCATTGCCTTCTACAACATGAATCAGGTGCAAAGCCACATGAGTAGTTGTCATCATTCTAACATGTTTATAGGTCCTTTACTGACACCAGTGGACCAATTGGATGGATGTTGGAGAAGCATTGTTTTACCCCACTAAAATAACTGGAAGTGATCTACAGCCCCAGGATATAATACCTAGAATAATGTCACAGCATTGTGCTGTCACTTTTTATTTTACTGCATTGGTTCCGTGTCTCAGTTTTGAAAATAATTGTATCAATGACTCTACCATTCCTACATTATGAAGCATTTGAGCTTATTTCATTTGTTCTCCACCTCTTCCAGCATTACACATGAAACAGCTGCTAACCGATATGTTTTGACTAACGCTTGAATTGCTTGCCCTGTTCTGTAGTGAAGAGCCTCATTTAATCATCATCTCTTGGAAAATGTTCAACTTAAGTCAGGATTATACATACATTTACAAATTACACCAGTTTTTAAAGATATCTTTAACTTGATTATTAAGGTGTATCTGACAGATTATGAAATTAGAAGAAATAATACTTGGATAAAGTAGCACTTAATTGTGCAACAGAGTACTCTGTAGACAATTTTTTAAAAATTCATTCATAGGATGAGGGCTGGCTAGGCAGCATTTATTGCCCATCCCTAATTGCCCAGAGGGCAGTTAAGAGTCAACCACACTCCTGTGGGTCTGCAGTCACAGGTAGACCAAGTAAAGATGGCAATTTCCTTCCCTAAAGAATGTCAGTGAACCAGATGGGTTTTTCCCCCAACAATTGACTCACAGTCATTGTTCGACATTCAAGATAATCCTGCTATGGCAGCATTTGAACCCAAGTCCCCAGAACATTATCTGGGTCTCTGGATTAACAGCTCAGTGACAATACCACTAGGCCATTGCTTTCCCTTTGTCAGTACAATACCATGACTGCAGGTATATTCAGGAAGCAGAAAGCATTCTGTGCTCAGCAATTGCCTGAATACTAGGTGGACCTTTTTTCATATTGATTGTGCAGGAGAGGCTGACCAAAATATTTTACAAACAGTGTTTGTATAAATTGCACATTAACAGCACCTTAATACAAAATTGCACCTAGAGAGTGGCACTTCTGTGCATTTCTGGATCACACACATTGATGTGGAATTTGAACTCGCCAAATCTTTAGATGCAGCAGCATGAGTGCTACCAACAAAGCAACACTAGCACGAACGGTTCCACTATTCAGTCAGCTGGAATTAACTTGGTTAGTGGTTTCAAAAATACAATTTGCCATGAGTCTGTACTGCATGAGTTGTTTATTCACTGGATTTTATTATTTACTGCTAAATACTGTTTTCTGAAATTTCTGAAATTATGCAGTTGCATTTGATGACCCACTGAGTCAAATGTTGTCAATTAGCGAAGTAGTTTTCTACTAATTACCAACCTGTTACGCAAGTTTGCTTCAAACATAATTATCACCCAGATAATTACATTATGACTGATAGCTGAAGAAAGCAACATGGGTTAGCAGCTACAGTTGAAGATTAGATTTCTCTTCAGCAGCTAATGATTAGAGTCTGAGATTGTCGAAAACTTCATTGAAACTGAAGTTTTTCATGACAATATTAAAATGTATCGTAATTACATGGATTTGGTATGGTGTGTGCTTATTGGCAAATTGTTGCACTCGCTGAATATCATGCAATTGCAATTTGCTGCAAGTTGCCATACTTCCACATGGAGAAGTCCCAGGGGCATGGAAGGCTCTGGCTTCTAAGTGATGCAAATCAATTGAATCAATTATTGATTTTTCCCTGTTAGATTGGTTTTGTACTGGTTTCCCTGTGATGGGCTAATGCCATTAGCCTCTAAATGCAGGATAAGTGCATAATGAAGATAAAAGCAGATATGAATAGATGGCAGACAAAGAGATTTCATCAGATCAAATACTTCGGAAGTACCAAAGAGTTGCCTGCATTTCATCCTATCCATTTTAACTTCAATAGAATATCCATAGAAATTAATAGAATAAATGGGTCCTTATGGCATTTTTTGTTCTGTTTCATGGACATTCTGACAAGGTTACAGGAGAAGATAATTTAACTCCAAAAATGACACTGTTATTTCGAGTGTTTTGTAATTTTGACTATAGAATCTGAAAGGGTTTGGATGATTGATAGTTTTATTGGCTGTAGTAAGTACAAGTTTTTTGTCGTAGTGGACACTAATTAGTAAATTACAGTTTTTCTTTAATTTTGCATCCACCCGTCACTATACAGTTCATTGTTTCTGTACTGTGAGTCTTCGATGAATGGGCACGGAAATGCAATACCTTGGTATGGCTTTATGAGAGGTCATGGCAGGTGACAGGGGATATACTATGTCACAGGGTGAAGAGGAGAACCATTTGAACTTAACCTTAGGTATGCTATGCATTGTCACATTTTTTGCCCATCCTGTGGTTCAGGCAGGTTTTATCCTGAAGGGAACCTGCACAAAAAAGATTTTTGTGATGCTTTTTTATTGGTAAAATGAACACCAGAGCAGACAGAAGGTGGTGAATGTCATATTGGAGGCAGTGATGGTGCAGGTGGAAAGAAGAAAGAAGACTTAATCTTCAAGGACTACTCTCAGTGGAAAGTTGGAGCAGTGGCCAAAAAGGTCAACTCCTGTAGACTGGACTGGAGGACCTGGTATCAGCATCACAAGAGTCTATTTTCCTCACAAGGATTGTCAAAGTCAGTGAATGTATTTTTACAGGGCACGTCCTATCTGATGCACCCTCTACCTCTCAAGCTACTCTTGGGGGTCCAGGCACATAGACCTTTAAAATGTCACAAATAGGTGCAGAACATAGTCAAGAAAGCAAATAAAATTCTGACTTGTGCCCTCTTATGGTGCAGAAGTAGTGTCCCTATCCCTGGACCAAGAAGCCTGGAATCAAGTCCCACCTGGTCCAGAGGTGTGTAATAACATCTCTGAACTGTTGACTAGAAAAAATAGTTAAATTTATATATGGCCTTTATATGTAGAGGACCGGAGTACAAGGACCCCAGGAGCTATACTGCAGTTATACAAAACCCTGGTTGGACCCTACTCAGAGTACTATGAGCAGACCTGGGCACCAAAGCCTAGGAAGGATATAAAAACTGAAAGAACTGTGGATGCTGTCAATCGGAAATAAAAACAGAAATTGCTGGAAAAGCTCAGCAGGTCTGACAGCATTTGTGTTGAGAAATCAGAGTTAACGTTTCAGGTCTAGTGACCCTTCACTGTATAATGTAGGTTTACAAGAATGATACTTGGACCTCAAGGGTAAAGTTGTGAGGAGAGATTATATAAACTAGACCTGTTTTCTCTAGACTTTAGAAGGTTAGTGATGATCTGATCAAAGTCTTAAGATATTAACAAGGAAAGACAGGGTTGATAAAGATAAACTATTTCCACTGGTTGGTGATTCTGGGATTTGGAAGTATAGTCTGAGAATTAGGACCAGACCGTTTGGGAGAGATGTTTGGAAGCATTCTATACACAAAGTGTGATAGATGTTTGGAAGTCTCTTCCAAAAATGACAGTGGATTCTGGAGCAGTTGTTAATTTTAAATCTGAGATACATTAATTTTTGTTAAGCAAAGGTGTTAAGGGATATGGGCCAAAGGCAGCTATGAGAAATTAGGCCACAGATCAGCCATGATCTCATTGAATGGTGGAATAGACTTGAGGGGCTGAATGGCCCACTCCTATTCCAACTTTCCCATATACCTATGCCCAATAAATCACAACACCATCACTCTGGCAGTAGTGCTTCGGGACAGAAACCTGATATCCAGATACTCCATCTCATTCTCACACTTTACTTCTACCAACTACACAGCCACAGCTCAGTTCCTGCACAAAAGTCCACTTAATTAGTTATTACATCCCCTATATCGTTATGCTATCATCAACATTCTTCCCTTGCCATTTCAAGACAGGGTCTTGAATAGAAGGGTACAGAGCAGAACTGTCAGGGTCAAGTGCCTTAGCGAAATAATGGCTCCTAACGTGTGCCAGTACTGTTGGGAGCCATAGCATTCAATGTCAATGGGAATATTGAGGACAATGCCTAATGCCCCTGCTGCTCATTCTGCAATCTGGCATGATGGCCACAATGTTAATGGGATGACTGGACTCTTATTTCTCACCCAACCTCCTTCCCACATATTAAACTTCCCTTCCTCAGTCCCAAACAGTTTCTAACTGCCTAGTGATAGGACCCCTAGGAAGAGGGAAAGAGGTCACAGTTTAAGGATATGGGGCATACCATTTGGGAAAAATACCATCATCCAGACAGTGGTGAGCCTGTCAAATACTCTTCCACCGAAAGTGGTTAAGGCCAAAACATTGAATTTTTTTCAAGAATGAGTTAGATATATTTCTTGAGGCTAAAGGCATCACATGGTATAGGGAGAAAGTGGGAACAAGGTACTGAGCTGAATCATATTGAATGCTGGAGCAGGCTGAAAGGCTGAATAGCCCACTCCTGCTCCCATTTTTTATGTTTCTGCAATAAATTAGCACAATGTGTTTTAAGACTAATTCAATCTGCATCTCTCATGACTTTTATAGTTCGTCCCAGCTGATTGGAATATAAACAGTTACTTGGTGGAACAAAATGTGAATATTGCTGAAAGGAGAGATGTGCAGGCAAAGCTTTATGCGATGAACTTATCAGGAGAAAACAAGGAATACCCTGGGGTTTGGAAAGCCTGTATTGCCCCATTGCTTTTTGCACGACAACATCTCAGCCTATAAGAATTGACTTACTCAACAATCAGCAATATTTTCTCATGTAGTATGAGTTGTGTTGTTGCACAATCATCTGAAAACATACCAGCTTACACATGTAGGCTGACAATGCAGGTCTCAAACTTACTCCCACTACTCTTGACCTCTGTGATGCATCTACTTTTTCAGACTGCTTAACCAACACATAGCAAAACCAAAAAGAACTGCGGATGCTGTAAATCAGAAACATAAACAGAAATTGCTGGAAAAGCTCAGCAGGTCTGGCAGCACCTGTGGACGGAAATCAGAGTTAACATTTCGGGTTGAGTGACCTTTCTTCAGAACGCTTCAGAAACAGAAATTTTCTACCAATAAGTAGCAAGAAAAATGAAGTCATTGACTTTGGCCTCCATCAGAAGCACTGTTCCCTCACTATGAGCTCTTATCCCTCTCCCTGGCCTGTCTGAAGGTGAAATTTATAATATTCCATTATCATTAAGACCACCTGTTCTGACTTAGACCATAAGACCATAAGACATCGAAGCAGAAATTCAACCATTCGGCCTATCGAGTCTGCTCTGCCATTCAATCATGGCTGATAAGTTCCTCAACCCCATTCTCCCGCTTTCTCCCCATAACCTTTGATCTCCTTGATAATCAAGAACGTATCTGTCTCAGTCTTAAATGTACTCAATGACCTGGCCTCCACAACCTTCTGTGGCAGTGAATTCCATAGATTCACCACTCTCTGGCTGAAGAAATTTCTCCTTATCTCCATTCTAAAAGGTCTTCCCTTCACTCTAAGGCTGTGCCCTCGGGTCTTAGTCTCTCCTACCAGTGGAAGCATCTTCCCAACACCCACTCTGTCCAGCCCATTCAGTAGCTTTCAGATTTCAATAGCATCATATCTCTCCACCTCTGCTTCAGAGACTGAAACCCTCACCAATGTCTGTTGTTACATCAAGACTTAATTTCAATATGCTTCCAACCCATCTCCCTGCACAGACTTGAGCCTGAGAGTTCTGCCTTTTGGCCCTGTGCACTTCTCTAATTCTGGTCTCTTGAGTGTCTCCAATTTTAATTCCTTTGTGAATAATGACCCTGCCTTCAGTCGTAGAGATATCAAGCTCTGAAATTCCCTCATTAAAGCTCTCTGCTTCTCTAACTCACTTTCATTGTTTTGTATGCTCCTTATAATCTTGATTTCAACAAAACCTTTGGTCATGTGACCACTTATTTTCCCCTGTGGTTCCATGTCATATTCTGTTGCTTATTAAATTTAAGAAATGACTTGGGACATTTTATTACATTAAAGATGCTGTATAAATACAAGTGGTCGTTATTCACTTAATCGTCTATACACTCATTCTCTTAAATTACATTAGTAAAAGGACAAACATCAATTTTTTTTCAATGAAGTCACCAATGCACAGTCTATGTCATGCTTCATTAATTTAGGTAATAGAATTTTGATATTTTTCAATTGGTTTCATTGAAGTAATGCAACCAGCATATGAAACAAAACCATGGCTAATTGGAATTTTCCTCCTTCACTCAGCAGTCGCAGCTTCCCCACGTGCACGTTTTTCCTTGTGGCTATTGGCGAGCCTCTTTTCTGGGGGCAACATGGAGCGAATTTCCCACTGGCAAATTTTAACGAAAAAGTCTGGTGTGAGTGCAAAATGAGAATTCTCACATTCTTCTGCACAGCAAATGTTACTGATCGAATTGGTCATTTTTCTCATCAGCTGTCCTTTCATTCAAGGATGCTTCAGCTCCAAATTTTGAGTTTCTGCTTTGAGGCTTCATGCATCTAAATAGGCTGATTCTTGACCTGCAGATCTTTTTGCAAATAGGGCAGGATAACTCACAACATAGCAGAATCTGGAGTGTAGGATTTTCTTCTGTTTTTTTTTCCTTTTCTGTTACACCTCTGTCTTATGTTAAAGCATTTGTACTCACAGTGTAATGCAGCTTGATGGACAAGTTATTGCTATTTTTAATGATTGGTAGCAAGCTTTTCCCAGTCATTAACACCAAATCTTTCACGCTTCAAGAAAAAAAACTTCAATGTGTCTGTTTAGGATTTTCATTGCTCTTCCCTAAGCCGCTGGCCATTTGATAGGTAAGAAAACAGGACCTGGCTAGAGAGAAGATTTTCACCAATCTGGGCACAGCGCCCAGTCCATCACAATGGGTTTTGAAGGAGTTTAGCCTGAATGCATGTAGAGTTGTCTTCAAAAATGCCACTGTTGTTTGTTTGACAGTCATCTTATTGAAACTAAAGAATTCAGTTTTGCTTGTGGAATTTTGTTTGTATTGCTGATACACAGTCCAGGTCTTGCTTCAGTACAGAAACAGAATGTTGTCAAGTTGTCAAACATTCATTGCCATAATTTGGAGAAACCTAAGCTGGAACACTCACAGAAAGCTAAGTTGCTTGGGAAGCGACCTCACTTGATGGGGGTTGTTAAGAGATGGGGGCGTGTTGGAAGCAAGGGCAGGAGTCTTGGGATCTCATCATCCACCCAGCCTCCTTAGGTCCAGACCCTCAATTGTTCACAGATTAGTGCAGACTGAAAGAATCTCCCCAAGCTGACAACTGAACCTTCGTAAACCTGTTAACTAGTTGGATAGGCTGACTTTTTCTTGTCTTGACTGGTGCTAAAGTAATTGCATCCCACATGGGTGAGGCCCTTAATTGGTCTATAATTAACCGTAAGAGCTTGAATTACTGCGGGCTTAGAATGTGGATCTTGGGCCTTCTGATCCATAACTTAATTTGGGCAAAGGCAGGAATGTAGCAGGTCTGCTACCATTCCACCTGATTAAGTTTACTCTCCACCTCTAGACTTAGTGCCTCCAGATCCGGAACATTCTGACCTTTGTCAGTTGGGTAACAGGCTGAGAAAAGTTATCAGAGAACGAGTCCATACCCAACTACAGTTTTAAATTTTGTGATGGTTTCTGCCTCTGTCCACCCATTCTGGCATTGAGTTCCAGAGCCACTGTATCCCCTGGGTGAGAGGACTGACATTCAAATCTCCTCTAAACATCCTAATTCTTACTTAAATCTAAGCCAACTGATATGAACTCTTCAACTAAAGGTAAATGGACTTTCCAATCCATTCTGTTCAGCCCTCTTTAAGGTTGAAAGATATTGAGATGCATAGAACCAGTGAAATTTGAGGAATAGATAGGCAACCACCTCCATATTAGCCTAACCCATGTCCTAAGAATGAATTAAATATTCTATTCTTTCTTGATGGTTGTGGTACTAGCAAGAAAAGTGCTTTTGCATAGTTTACAAAAAGAAAGAGAAAAGGGTGACTGTATAGAGATGGAGCTTGAAACATGTAATACTTAATTGCATTTCAATCTACTTTATAAGTTCCCAATATGAAGAAACAGAGTGCAAAGTATTTTTCTTTCTCAAAAGGGGCAGTTAGAAGAAAAGATTTAGCATGTGGTCTAATTTCATTAAACAAATGCTTGGGCATTTCCAAACTGTAGGAAAAAAATCATGTGATCAGATGTTTTGATAAATGCCTTACGACTGCACGTCATAGTTTAATTTTGAAAGGATCACATCCCTAATGGACATCTTGCTCCCAGAACCAAACATTTTTATGTTTTGAAAAGAGACAATTTACCCAGGCTTTCTGAATTAACAAAAAGGATGACTTTATTCATTATTAAATACACATGAGAATTGAGAGTTGAATCAAAAGATAAAAGTAAAACAGAAGGTATCTGAATTGTTTATGAAGTGAGGACAGTTGAACATTGAAGCTGGTTCAGTAGATATTAAGGATAGCACTGTTGTTCATAGAAAGAGTTGATTTTAAGGTTTTTAGTTGCAGTGCTCAAAGTGAGAGAGAATCTCTTTATTTCTCTTTTGCCTACAGGGCAAGGATGTTTAAATAGCTGTTCTCAGAACTGGGAACTTCACAGCAACTAGTCTACATGTTGTAATAACCATTAATGTTCCAACACCAATTTTATACTCATTTCATAACCCTTTTCTTTATATTCCTGGAATGATAAGGTTTAAAAATTCTGCAAGTGTTAGCATTATGCAGTGATGTAGGGGCTAGTCTCCCCTGCCATTACCTCTTCATGTTATGTTTTTCCCTCTGTTTGGAGTTTCTGTGACACTCTACAGTTGCAATATTCTATGGGTTCCACAAAGGATTTGATCAAACGATGACTGAGTTTGCATCTGCGGTAATTTTTCTTTTACGTGTAACAGATTAACAGATTTATTTTAAAACACACACATGACGGAATTACACGTTAACATAACTTTAATACCTTAAAGTTCTGATCTGCCATCAATGACATAAGTCACGTTATCAAACTTATGGGAAAACTTTTAACAATATTTGATAACCTGATTTAAAACAGGTAGAGCATGAATGTCATTTTTAGTGTTGTATCTCACCTGTATACGTACTAATTTCATAAGATATTGTAAGGTGATTTTGTTGGTCCCTGCATCTGGGACAAAATAGAGTTTGGAAACATTCTGACTGTGGCAAAAGCTTGCTAGAATCTGCATTCTGTACATACGGCTCTCAAATAAAATGTTTCTGCCCAATGGAAATCTGATGACAGGGTAACATAAACCTGAAAGCTCTGGTGTGCAATGGATGACACCAATAATTTGTTCCTATTCCCATTCATTGCCTGGATTTTCAATTTTCTGAGTAGCTGGAAGTCTGATAGCGGCAAAGGATGTTTGATGGTCGTCAGTGGTGCCATTTAAATCCCTTTTGTTCATTTTAAATCCTAGTTCTATCCAATTACTTCATTCATTACAAAATACCTTGAGATACACTACATCTTGTGCATGGCTCTCCATTTCCATCAGTGTATCACAGCATTTCCAAGACATCAATCATTCTGAGGTGTGTCCTTGGTGACAACAAACAACTTCAGCAGCAAATAATAATAGCAACTGTCATGAGCTTAGTGTATGAAAAGCTGATGATAAACTCTCACATGAAGCCAAAACCTAGCTCCCGGTACCCATTTATAGTAATGGAACAAATAATGGTGCAGCAATATCTCTTTTTCTTTTTATATTTGTAGATGATAAACAGGACTTTTTTCACAAATCATGCCATAACTTATTTGCAGAATGTGATTCGTGTTTTTTTTTAATGTAAGACTGTGTACTTTGGGATGCTCCTTAGCTGTGCTGTTGTGTGTAAATAATGACAATGAGGTGGGACATGTGGAGTTGTCCCATCTCTAGATCAGTTTAGGATATCTGGTCGGCATGGATGAATTGGACTAAAAGGTCTGTTTCCGTGCTATACATCTCTATGACTCTATGACCCCATGACTCCACTACCACTGATTTCAGGAATTACAAGGCAAAGGTGGGAGTGAATCTTGGACTGGAGGTGTGAAACCTGATGAAGATAATTTTAGAAGTAGTTGACATAGCATTGGATGCTTCCTTTCAGTTTCAAATCATTCAAAAACAGAACTTACTGGAACCACAACCACAAGGTTTGGCAGCATCTGTGGAGAGAAAACAGAATAAAACATTTCCAGTCCAGTGACCCTTCTTCAGTGGAGAAACTGTTCCCACTCATAAAATGATCAAGAACCAGTGGGTGTAATTTTAGAGTTTGTTGTAAAAGAAACAAGATGAGAGAAAAGAAGAATTTTCTTTACACAGAAAATAATCTGGGACTGGAAGGCAAAATCTGAAAGTGTGGTGGAGGCAGGCTCAAAGGAAGCATTCAGCAGGGCACTGGATGATTAATTAAACAGAAACAACTTGCAGAGTGCAATGGTACTATGGCTTTAAGAGGTGCATTTTCTCCTGTTTTCTTTTATGAAGAGAGGTTGAGACAGAGCTGTGATCGGTCTGTTCCAAGCCAATAAAGCAAACAGCTTTGTGAGGCCTTGTTTTTTTTAAAGATTGAAACAACAAAAGTCGCATGAAGGTTGGGGTCAATCTCCACAGAACCAGGATTTTTAGTCTTAGCTTTCTGCATTATGTTGGGTCTTGAAGCTGGATGCGGAAGTTGTTATTTCTGTCTCTGTTACAGCTAAAAGCTGGAGTTCTCTTCCTGCTGCTAGAATTGCGTGTGAGACAATCTATTTTACTGAATTTGCCTTTGCCAAGGGTGTGTTTATTGGATTTACGAGATTGGGACAGATGCTGTTCAGTAGTTAAATAATGTATTATTCTGTTAAGTTTTCCAATAGAGTTATTATTCCAATACTTGTTTTTTTTCTTTTGTTTGTGTTTTAACTATTGTGTAAGAATGAAACGTGTTTTGCTTCAAACTTGATAGTCTGACTAATCAAATTGCGTTCTGAACACAACGCTATACACTTGTCTTTAAAAATAAGAAAAAGTTGGGGTCGAGGCTCTCTCTTAAAATATTTTGAGGGATTTTGATCTGATCCATAACAAGGTGCCAAGAGTTTGGCACCAAATCAAAATGATCAGAAAGCCGATAAGACAGGCTGAATTGGCTCCTTCTGCACAGTGACAATTCTGAGGTTCTATGATAGATTAAGTACTGGACCCCACTCTGCATGCTGGCAGTAGGATGTATCCATTAAATGGCCTGAAGTCAGTCTCAACATGTGGCTGGCATGGCTGGCATGTCCCTGTTGGTATCGCACCATGACCTTAATTATCTACTAGCCACTTGTGGGCAGCCCCCTGAACCAGCACATTTAAAAATGACCTACAGGCAGAGACTGGCAGCAAGTCAGAATGCTGGCTGATCTTGGAAAATTAACAGACAATCCAGTTCCTCTCCCACCTCTGTGCTCATTTAAACAATCAGTCCAGAGAATAGTGACATGTTTAGGGATTGGAGACAAGTGTGAGAATTTTAAGATGTTGTTGGATCATGTTATGTAGCGCAATGACAATGGGGTGTAAAATTCAGGAACCAGATGTTTACTTAAAGTTTATGTCAGGTGATCAGATAGGAGAGGACTCGAATAGCCCTAATACTAGGTATAAAATCATGGGTAATGGTTTGTTTTAAATGCCCTGAGGCACAGGTGGAAGCTGGCAATTTGCCAGCGGTGAAGTTGGAAGCTGTAATTATAGTCAAGCAGGAAGGGAGCATAGAAACACAGGACATAAGAGCAGGGCCAGTCTATTCAATCCTTGAACCTGTTCTGACATTCAGCTACATCATGTCTGATCTTCTATGTCCATAAGCTTTTTTGTCTTTAAACCTATCCATCTCTGTATTGAATGTGCTTGATGACTGAGGATCCATAATCCTCTATGGTAAACAATTCTAATGAATCGCCATCATCTGAGTGAAGAAATTCCTCCACATCTCAGTCCTAAATGGCCTATTTCTTACTCTGATGCTGTGTCCCCTGGTTCCAGATCCCCCAGTCAGAGAAATCGTTCTTCCTGCATCTGTCATTTCAAACCTTGTAAGAATTTTATATGGGAAAATTTGGTTTGACCTGAGACAAAGTCTGGGAAGGTCCTTGAATTTTGTTTAAAACTGTGCTGGGCACGCTGAAAAGAAAATGAAAATGTAATGTTGGCTTTTAAACATATGAACTTTCTCTTTTGCAGTTTCACCATGGAGCCCAACTATGACTTCCTTTACATTTATGATGGCCCTGACAGTAACAGTCCTTTGATTGGAAGTTTTCTAGATAATAAGCTTCCTGAGCGGATTGAGAGCAGTTCAAATACCATGCACTTGTCTTTTCGGAGTGATGGCTCTGTTAGCTTTTCTGGATTCCACATAGAATATAAAGGTGAGAATCAATTTGTTTAATTATTAACTTTAGTTATATGCACAATATAGGGCAGAATGTAAATCTTATTGCAGTATATTTCTAAAAAAACAATTTTCAAGGGTTGACACATTTTCCAAAATAAGCCATTAAGGTAGCGGCATTGGAGAAGAAATAAACTGAAAAGAGGTTAAGGAGAAACTGCTATACTTTGTAAAAAGATGACATTTGTTGATGGGCTGCCAGAAATTTAGCTAAACTGACTTTTGGTGTGGTTTAACCAATAGCTAAATCAATAATTATTAGCCACCAGCAAAAACAGTGATGATATTAAGAGAAGTCTTTTTAGAAATCGTGAATGAGCGGGAGGGAATGATGCATCAATAAATTGATAAACTGAGAAACGTAGATGGTTAAAAATAGATTCATGTTGGAGAAGAAATTCTTTGTAAACTACAAATCTGAGAAATTTTATATTTTCATTTATAAAACTTTGACAGCTTTTGTCTTTGAAACTGCATTACGACAGTGACAAGAATAAGAATGGGTTGGCTGATAATGTAGCTGGTAAATGTATGATGATGTATGCTACTGACAGAATAACTGGATCTCAGGTTTGATGTGTGACAGTTCTCAATGAAGATGCAGTAGAAAAATACAACTGATTTTAGTATTCTTCGGTACAAAGGAGAAAAGTACCAGTGAGACTTCTCTTTCATCGATACCACAGGTAGTGGCATAGAATTTCACCTTGTGCATGAGTCAACCTCCACCCCTGTTTTTCAGCTAATAAATGCATATATTGTCTTAAAGGGTTGACCTCAATTTTTACACCTCAGACATAGATATTTAAGGTTACACACTCCTTATAAGTTGGTGCATGAAATCAAAGAGACAGTATGGACCATGTCGACAAGAAAGTGCAAAACAGACCAACATTGAGCAGATCATGTGTAGCAACTAACCACCAGAAATTAGTCCTTCGCATCAGCACTGGTGGTTCATAGTTTATGCACAGTGTGCAAGTCCAGAATTTGAAGAATTCTTTTGAAGCTTCTAAGCATAAATTATATACCATAATGTCTGGTAATTTTCAAAAAATTACTTAGTGATGAGACGTTGAACAAAAATTCCATCTACCATAAATACTAGGTGTTAAAGATCCCATAACACTATTTCAAATATGAGCAGAGGAGTTTTCTCTAAGGACCTGGTTAATATTTATTCCTGAAAAAACATCTAAACCAGATAGTTGAGCTATTTATGACATGAGTGGCTGTGATATCTTGCTGTGTGCAAAATGGCAGCCAGGTTTCTGACATTACAATCATGACTTCACTTCAGAAGTGATTCAATGGTTGTCAAACATTTGGGGATATACTGAGGTCATGACAGATGCTGTGTAAGTTCAAATACTCCTTCTATTTGTGTGTGAATACCTGACAGCTGATCGTCCATCTGTTGTATTGAATGAATAAGTTGCTGTGATCAAGTCGTCCAGATTTGATTTGTTGTAGCTCTACATTGTGCCAGTGATGCTAATCTAGCTAAATGGTGAAAAGAAAGAAAATCGTAGTTGGTTTTCTTTTTGCTTCCATCTAGTTCACAGACGCTTTGGCATTCAGGAAAGAAAATCTGCCGTTCTTACCCAAACTCATCTTACTGTGACTCCAGATCAACAAGAAACGGTTGATTCCTTACTACCCTTTGAAATGGCCTGGGAAGTCAATCATTTGGACAAAATAGGAAAAAACATATATAATTACAATAAAACCAGATGGGCTGCTTCATTTCTACTTAATAATTGGGCATGACAATGATATACTCAGTCCAGCTAACACTGCAAAGTCCTCCTCCAAGGGTGGGTGCAAAGACAGATTCAACAGAGGTGACAACACATTAATGTACAATTGCTGGAAAATGACCTCTGTAGTCCACACCATTGACCCTGCCCTCCTTGAAATGTCTTATCACCAGATCAAATATGAGCAAGAAGATGGTATGCCATCTACAACTCTCTTTCAGCTAATGGATCAATACTTCTTCATATTGAATACTAAGTGGAAAAAGTACTGAGAGAATTCTGGATGGGAGACCAACATTTCCACTAGTAGGAACGTCTTGGTAGCACTACTAATTAATAATGATCTGGCCAAGTTTGGAAGGGCTTCAAAGCAGGCAGTGAGGGAACCAAACCAAGGGAAAAACCTAGTTGACCTCATTCTAATTAATCCAACCGTCACAAATACATTTGTCCATGACTATATTAGTAGTTGCGATGGACATGAAGTCTCTGCTTACACCGAAGATATTCGCCATCATATTGTGGAATACCACTAGCATGACAAATAGGGTAGATTCAGAGCAGATCTAACAGCTCAAAACTGGTGATATATAAGAGATTGTGGGCTATCACAGTAGAATCACCACCAGAATCCACCAGAATCGTTAACCTAATGACACAAGCAATGTCCTCATTTTAACCAGCAAACTGAGGGATCAGTAGAGATAGTGGGGAGCAGTCCTGGCAGTAGAGAGACAGTAGGGAGTAGAACAGCATGCAAAAAGCAGCACCAGGCAGACCTAAATTTGAGGTTGCCAATCTGGGGAAGCTACAACACTAGGTGAAGTGCATGCTAAAGAATAGAACAAAATACATTCGTTGGAGCTGAGTGATCCTACACCAATAGATCACATCAAATATCTACAGTCCAGTCATGTTCAGTCATGAATGGTTGTGGATATTTAATTAATGGGAGAAGGAGACTCTATGACTATCCTCATCCTCAGTGGTGGGGTTGGCCAGCAAGTCAGTGCAAAAAGGCCGAATGGAGCCAGGGGACAGGTGTAGTAGCCATTGGCATCTGCCTGCCACTATTCCAGCACAACACCGAACAAAACAGTTGTGCCAACATTACAAAAAAGCATAGGAGCAGGAGAAGGCCATTCAGTCTTTCATGCTTGTTCTGCTGTTCTAAATCTTGGCTGGTCACTACCTCAACTCCTTTTCCTTATGCCATCCTCTTGTCCCATGATGCCCCATTAGTATAGAAATCTATCAACCTCTGACTTGAATATTCTCAATGACAACTTCCACAGTCACCTGGGATAAAGAATTTGAAGATATACTGCTACTTTAAGTGAGGGCAGTACATAAAGCGACCCTGTATTGCACAGTACAACAACATCCAACACTTGATTTTCAAGTTGTAAAACTTTCTTGTTTTTCGTTTGAAGCAGATCAGCTCCCATTAGCATTTATAGTTGCAAAATATGAAAATTAAGTGGTGTCTTACACTCATCAAAAAGGAAATCACATTTTTATGCCAGTTATATGAGATTCATTGAAGACCATTTTTAGGAAGCAACAAAATTAAAGTTAACCAAAAATATTAGTAATTATGTTACAAATATATCTCTTTTGTTAAGGTCACCTTTTTCTTTCATTATACAGCAAAACTTCGAGAATCATGCTTTGATCCTGGGAATGTCATGAATAGTACCAGACTGGGAAGTGACTTTAAGCTGGGATCAACTGTTACATATTATTGTAATGCAGGATATGTGTTGCAAGGTTATTCAACCCTTACTTGCATCATGGGAGATGATGGAAGACCTGGATGGAATAGAGCTTTGCCCAGCTGTCATGGTAAGATCTATTTGATTGAGTTTGTCATCTTGAATGTGTTCCAATTAAGGAAAATAATAAGACACAATGAAAGTTGCATGTTGGCTTAATGTACCAAATAAAAGAATAAATTAATTTTGTCCAGAACAAGCAGAGCAGTCTGCAACTATAGCATTATAAAATGGCTGCATATGATTAATAGCTCTCGAAATGCTTAAAACTCATTTCAGTTTAGTCAGATTGTATGATGGCTCAAGTGAACCAAAACTTCTGTTGCTAGGTACCACTCTAGTTGTTGTATGTTGTTTCATTCTGAATATATTACTTTGCTGAGTTTTGACAATGAAAATAACGCTTGGAATCTGCTGCCTGCAATGAAGGCAGAAATTGCATGTGGACTGGAATTGCTAAGGTATAACTTTTCAGAAATCTACTTAAAAATACTTTTTGACTGGTGTCTATAATTTTTATCAGCTCATAGGATGTGGGCTTTGCTGGTTGGCCAACGTTTATTGTCCATCCCTAGTTACCCTGAAGAAGGTGGAGGTGAGCTACCTTCTTGAATGTCTGCAGTCCATTGAGTGTGGTTACATAGAGAGTGATGTTGGGGAGGCCCATGATTTTGCTGCAGTGATAATGAAGGAAATATGTTATAGCTCTAAGACTAGATTGGAGGTGAACCTGAAGGTTTTGGTGGTGTTTACATCTATTTGCTGCTCCGATCCTTCCAGAGGTAGTGGTCAGGGGGTTTTGAAGGTGATGTTAAAGGATTTCTGGTGATTTTCTACAGTGCATTCTGTAGACGGTAGACACTGTTGCTACTGAGCATTAGTGGTGGAGGAAGTGAATGTTTGAGGATGAGGTGCCAATCAAGACCTGAATGGTGTCAAGTTTCTTGTGTTTTATTGAAGATGCACTCATGCATGCAAATGTGGAGTATTTCCTCACATTCCTGACTTGTGCCTAGCAAATGGTGGGCAGGCTTTCGATAGTCAGGAAGTGAGTTGCTTGCTGCAGGATTCCTGACTTCTGGCTTGCTCTTGTAGCCACAGTATTTATATAGCTATTCCAGTTCAGTTTCCAGTCAGTAATGACCTCAGAATGTTGATAGTGAGCGATTCAGCAATAGTAAGTTAATTGAGTGTCAAAGAGCAATGATTAAATCATGTCATGTTGGAGATGGCAATTGCTTGGCATTATTATGGTGTGAATGGTATCTGCCAATTGCCAGCCCAAGCCTGGATGTCATCTAGGTTTTGTTGCATTCAGACATGAACTGCTTCAATTTCTGCGGAGTTGTGCATGATACTGAATATTGTACTATCATCAAACATTCCCTATAACCTGACGGAGTGAAGGTTCTTCATGAAGTCTCAGATATACCCTATCAGCCAGGCCTTTATGGTGCAGTGGTAATGTCCCTACCTCTGTATCAGGAGGTACAGGTTCATGTCCCCTGCTTCAGAGGTCGTAGAGTCATAGAGTCCTGCGGCATGGAAATGGACCCTTTGGTCCAACCAGTCCATGATGTGTAATAACATCTCTAAGCTGGTTGATTCAAAAATGTCTACCATGAACAACTCCTGCTAAGATGCTCTAAAGCATGAGATTACTGACTTCCAACAACCGCAACCATTTTCCAAGTAGGACTTCAAACACAGTTTTCTCCATGATTCCCATTGACTCCAGTTTTGCTCAAGCTCCTTGATACAACACTTAGTCAACTATGGGATTGATGTCCACAATAGTTGTTCTCACTTCCTCTCTGGATTTCAGCTCCTTTGTTTGTGTTTGAACTGAGGCTATAGTTAGGTCATGAGCTGAGTATTTCCAGCTGAAACAAAGGTGAACATCAGTGAGTAGGTTAATGCTAAAGAAACACTAAGAAGTGCTTGACAGCACTGTTGATGACCCTGTCCATCACTTTTCTAATGATTGAGACAGAGTGATGGAGTGGTAATTGGCAGAGTTGGATTTTTCCTGCTTTCTGGGCAATGTTTCAGATTGCCAGATAAATGCCAATGTTGTAGTTAACAGGCATTTATTCCAAAGGTGCTCTGAGACAAGTGAAAGCACAGAAGCCAGATGCTTTCCTAATTTGCTCCAGACAGAGGATCTCGAGGACATAATGATTAATGTTGGAATACTGAGCATTGTGCTTGCATTATTAATATGTATTATGCCAAATAGCTCAAAGATATGTATTGTATTTTGTACAATTGATGATTGCTAACCTGAGTAGAATAGATCTTCATTGGAAGAAGCTGAAAGAAGACCAATGATGAAACATTGGGAACATGTACATCCCAAATACAAGATTAGCCATAATTGGAAGCTCTGGGGGTTTATAGTGAAGAAAGTATAATGATGAAATAACAAGGCATCTGTCCCCAGTCAGATGATTGAGAGGCAGTGTGTTTTCCATAGCAACAGTTTGGGTTTCAGCAAATCAGACCATTGCTTCATCTTCTAAATTTTAAAAACAACAAAGCCTTAAAGCAATGTAACACTGATGCGATGCAATAACAAACTAAAACATGATAAAGGTTAATGATACTGGTAATTAAATATTAGCTCTTCTGAATGCAAACTTTAAGCAATCAGTAGAATCGAACAGTATCATTAAAATTCAAGTTGCTTGGAACAAATGTCAAATGTTCATTGTGCTAAACCGATGAGCCGAGCAGAAAATATAATGCAGACGTAGATATTACTGCCATTTCTTGTGGCTAAACACTGTGAAAATAAGCACTGCCAATCTCCTACCTGACAAGTATGAATGCCAAACACAAAACCACCACTACTGAAATCCTCTTGTGAATTAAAACTGTTATAATTCGATACAATTTTACTTGATGAAGGAACCTTTTTTTCTGAAAAATCATACCTATTGCAACATATCTTTTAAAAACAATCTCTATTGCTATTTTGAAGATCTCAAGATACATCCTTATGGAAATTGTGTGACACCTTGATGATCATCTTATTTTTGAAGCTCCTGATTGCTCAATTTTGAAGAAACATCTCCTTCACTGGCATGAAGGATCTGTGATGTGAAGGTACCGATGTTGGACTGGGGTGGACAAATTCAGAGGTCACACGATACCAGATTGTACTCCAACACATTGATTTGAAATCACAAGCTTTCAAAGTGCTGCCCCTTTATCATCAGCGCTCCGAAAGCTTGTAATTTCAAATAAACCTTTTGCACTATAATCAGGTGTTGTGTGAGCTCTGAATTTGTCCACGCTAGTCCAATACTGGTCAGATGACAAAGGAACAGCACTCCAAAAGCTTATGATTTCAAATAAACCTGTTGGACTATAACCTGGTGTTGTGCGACTTCTAACTATCAAGGATCCAGTCACTGAAACAAGCATTGACAGATACAATCATGACATGTACAAGGAAAATAATGGATTGAGCCATTCATTTTGGCAGCAAGGCTTCCTACTGCAAGATCAGCTCATCACAATATTTAAGTTCTGCTTGCAATACAATGAAAAGTATAATTTGAAGAGCACTGAATTTGCAAGGATGTGATTTTGTTTCTCCGTGTCCTGCAAATGGCTGAAATAAAACATAGAATTGTGGAAATTGGAAATCTGACAACAAAAGCAGAAATTGCTGGAGAACCTCAGCATGTTTGGCAGAATCCGTGGAAATAAAGCAGAGTTAGTATTTTGAGTCTAGTGACCTGTCTTCAGAACTGATGGTGGGTAAGGAAAGGTGGTATTTGTGCTGAAGACAGGGGTGGATAGCAAAGGAGTACGACGATGGGTCAAGATGGAGCCAAAACAGAGAGAAAACATCAGTCAGGGAGGCAAACGACTGGATAACAGTATGTTCAGGAGAAGTAAAATGCTGTTAAGCAGATGAAAATGGGCTGGCTGTGCTGAAAGCAGCCCATGGAATGATGGGTCCTGGGGTGTGGGCTGGGACAGGTGGGTGGGATGTGGGGTGGGGACTGGTGCTAAAAGACATGAAGAAGGTATTGAAATCCAAAGGACTGCTTTCAGCACTGCTAGCCCATTTTCACCGACGTATGGTTTGCAAAATTAGACTTTCTTTCTCCTGAGCATATTACAATCCAGCTCTTTGCCTCCTCTCTCTCTCTCTTTCTCTCTGGGCTCTATCTCCATGAATCCTCTTCCTCCTTTCCCCCACCAGGCCCCCAGCCATTGTCTTCAGCACAAACCTGACCTTTTCCTCGCTGCCATCGGTTCTGAAGAAATGTCACAGGACTTGGAACATTAACTCTGCTTTCTCTCCACAGATGTTGCCAGACCTGCTCAGTTTCACTTGTAAAGAGCGTATGATTTCTTTGAGGGAAACACAGAAGACAGGAGCTCATGTGAAAACTGTAACCAATCTTTCAGTGGCTGATAGTGTTCACAGAACAGGGTCCTCCAAGGAATTCTGAAAAAAACTGCTATAGTTGTCTTATAGCACCTGTTTTTAATGGATGGGTTTTCCAGTGGCGCAAATACTTTTTTTTCGGGGGGGGCAGGGATTTTTTTTAATTCGGGTGACGAGGGCATCACTGGCTAGGCAGCATGTATTGCCTATCCCTAATTGCCCAGAGGGCAATTATGAGTCAACCACATTGCTGTGGGTCTGGAATCACATGTCAGCTAGACCAGGTAAGGATGGCAGTTTCCTTCCCTAAAGGGCATTAGTGAACCAAATGGGTTTTTCCTGATAATCAACAATGAATTCATTAATTCCAGGTATTTATTGAATTCAAATTCCACCATCTGCCGTGGCAGGATTTGAACCCGGGTCCCCAGAACATTAGCTGGGTCTCTGGAGTAACAGTCCAGCAATAATACCACTAGGCCATCGTCTCCCCATAAGTCCTCATTTCAGAGAAATATGGAGCCTGTTGGCCTTTGACAATCTGCCAGAAATTTTAACATGAAAGTCACTAGTTTTACACCCCAAATAACATTGACAAGTGACATCCTGTCATTTCAAAAGCCCTGTCACCCAAAGTTTGAAAAATATACAGCATTTTGATCAATATGGATAAGAAAAGTTTCAGGTTTGTTTTAGGTAATGGTAAAGTGCAGCCACAATGGTCACTTCAAAAATAGTCTGATGCAAGGACGATGTCTACAAATATAAACATCGAATTGAGCATACAGCTGAGGTGTAACAACCAGACACTGTTCTAATCCAGAATTAATATGGAACTTCCACAGTTGCATATCTTTCCATTTTTCCATCAACCACCAGTTTTCCTCCCTGTACTTAACAGAAATAATTCAGATATGGTAAGAAGGGAAATTCCAAGATCTGAGCATTTGGTTTCAATGAATAGTAGGAACTGTGTACAGTAAAACATAATTGGGGCTAAACTGAAAAGTGTGATGAAGTTTGCATTGTGTGATTACCTGGATCTGTTCAATGTGAAGCAGGTACACCAATTACTGGTGTGCTGGTTTCATGAGTTACCCACACATGCAGACACATGCAGTGCACAGTAGGGGCTAACCACAGTATAAAATTGCTGAACATTTCAGCACAGGAGTCAACATTGTGAGAGGAAATCACAAATTTTAGTCTGTAATATGTGAAACCTACTTGAATCTCTTAAAGAGAAGAAATCCTTGTATAAGTCAGTGTTGTATGAAAGAAGACAGAATACTGGTACAACATATGAAAAAGAACACATTGCACAATTCTCTGATGGTCCAGTGAAAGCCCTGGTGGAGAAGGTGAATTGGAGAAGAGACTTGTTCCTTACACAGGGCTCAGGTTATCCAAGATGCAAGTCGAAAAGGCAATGGAATCAAATAACGTTTGTGGTCAATGCCACAAATCATGTCATGAGATCCTCGGTGAAAGATTGTAAAATGTATAGTGATGTGACATGAGAGATTAAGATCAGTGAATTTGTCTTCCTAACAACTGTTCCGCTATTCAATACACCCACATCTCACCTACTGACAATGTCTGTCAGCATGCTCACTTGGCACTTAAAGCTGCACCTTACCCTGGCAAACTAAACAAGTCTCATACCCATAATCGGCAGCTTGTGCACCTTTCTAGCTAGTCAGCCATGACAGACATATCATTCAGACAGATTGCACTAAACTCATTGAAACGTTTTATTCCCTGTTGCAGGACAGGTAGTGGGTAATGTATAATGGGAGACAGCAAGAATTAACCAAGGTGGGATGACAAATGCACCTGAAATTTTTACCCTCATGGAGGAGATGATTCTGATCATCACTGGAATGGTTATTGCTGAGGCAGTAGCCAATAACAGGATTGGAACAATAGAAGCTATAGTATAGCATAAAAGAACAGGACCTTGATCAGATGGGCCAATGGGCTGAGGAGTGGCAGATGGAGATAAAGGTGAGCTGCTTTTCCAAAATGGAAAGGCAAATCAGGGCAGGGCTTATACACTTAATGCTATGTTTCTGGAGAGTGTTGCTGAACAAAGAGACCTTGGAGTGCAGGTTCATAGTTCCTTGATAGTAGAATCACAAGTAGACTAGAGAGTGAAGAAGGTGTTTGGTAGACTTGCCTTTATTGGTCAGCACATTGAGTATAGGAGTTGGGAGGTCATGTTGTGGCTGTACAGGACATTGGTTAGGCCACTTTTGGAATACTGCGTTCAATTCTGGTCTCCCTGCTATAGGAAGGATGTTGTAAAACTTGAAAGGGTTCAGAAAAGATTTAGAGTGATGTTGTCAGGGTTGGAGGGTTTGACCTATAGGGAGACGCTGAGGCTATTTTCCCTGGAACGTCCGAGATTGAGGGGTGACCTTATATAAGTTTATAAAATCATGAGGGGCATAGTTAGGATGAATAGTCAAGGTCTTTTCCAGAGGGTAGCAGAGTCCAAAACCAGAGGTTTAAGGTGAGAATAGAAAGACTTAAAAGGGACCTAAAGGGCAACTTTTTCATGCAGAGGGTGGTGCGTGTATGAAATGAGCTGCCAGAGAAAGTGGTGGAGGCTGGTACAGTTACAACATTTAAAAAGCATCTGGATGGGTATATGAATAGGAAGGATTTAAAGGGATACGGCCCAAAGGTTGGCAAATATTTATGACTATATTAATTTAGTATATCAGCATGAACAATTTATAAGCTGCGTTTGCTGGGCGCATGATATCTTTTAGATTGTCTCTTTGACAAGGTCCCAAGAGAGGGTAAATGCTCAATGGATCTAGGGTAACTTGGTACGTTGAATCCAAATTGGCTTTTTGACAAGAGGCAGAGGATGATGGTAGAGGCTGTTGAGCCAAGTTCAACGTGCATAGTGAACAGCAAGGATCAGCGCTGAGTCCCTTATTGTTTGTCATTTTCATAAATGATTTCAGATGGGACTGTTTGGGGAGGGTTCGGGGTTTTGATGAGTAAGTTTGCGGATGACACAAAGATTGGCTTGGTGGGTGAGGAGGTAGGTGTTAGGTTACAGGAGGACATAAGTGGGTTGGTCAGATGGGCAGATCAGTAATAGATGGAACTTATTCATGATAAATGTAAGGTGATGCTTGCCTTTATAAATTGTTGGTGCAGTTTATAAAAGCAGGGAGGTCATGTTGGAGCTGTACAGGACTATGATTAGTCCACAGCTGGAGTACTATATGCAGTTCTGGTCACCACACTGTAAGAAGGATGTGATTACACTGGAGAGGATACAAGGCAGATTCACCAGGAGGTTGCCTGGGATGGAGCATTTCAGCTATGAAGAGAGGCTGGTTTGTTTTCTTTGGAGCAGAGAAGGCTAAGGGAGGATCTAATAGAGGTGAATAAGATTATGAGGGGCATGGACAGGGTGTATAGAAAGCAGTGTTTCCCCTGAGTTGAATGTACAATAAGAAAGGGGCATAATTTTAAAATAAAAGACCAGACGTTTAGAGGTGTTTTGAGGAAAAGCTGTTTCACCCAGAGGATGGCAGAGGTCTGCAAAATGCTGTGTAGGAAGGTAGTTGACATGGGAAATATCACAACCTATAAAGGTACTTGGAAGACCACTTGAAGTGTCATAACATTCAAGGCTACGGGCAGAGTACGCAAAAGTGGGACCAGTGTATGTCGTAGTGTACTTTTGGCATATGGACTCAATGAGCCAAAGGGCCTCTTCTGTACTGTATGATTCTATGATGAAAGCATTTTTCCACTTCCCAGTGCCTTTCCCGTTGCCTATCACGTACTCAGCCCAGACTGTTACTACACAAGCTGTGATGGTGTAGTCTGAAATCAGGTCTTCCAGGGGTACAACTGGTTAAGATCATCCTCCAAAGCCCTCTATAGTTCTCACAAACAGACTTCCACTAAACGTTGCAATCGGATCATCTTGGCAGGCAAGGCTACATGGGATACAGACATTAAGGGAATCTTCATACTTAATCAGTTTATATGCATTACGCCATTGTGTGATCCACATAATTGGTTTGAAATGCTTATGTCATGTTATTTTTCATTATGCTTTTTGATTGAGTGAACACAGTTATGCAAGGCAACAAGGAATTTAGAGTGATAGAGTGTTGGGGAATGAGGAGTTGGGTTTGTGTTTACTGGTATTGTTTTTGGATGAGTTGTGGTTATATAACCAGAACATAAAAAGGCTTGTCTGAATTTCCTTCTCACTTCCTCTTACCCTTCATGCTTCCCTCCTGTCTCTCATGCTGTTTAGTTACTCTCCACACAGCTAATTCTAAGGTGATGGCCTCATGATAGTAGTATTATGTAGCATTTAGCAGACTACCATAAATCTTAACACATGCTCTGGTGACTAGCATAGGCTTCTGCACAGTAATCCAGGCAGTGGAAATGTGGTAATATATTCCATTCCATTTGATAATATTGCTTTAATTTTCTGCATGATGCCCAGATCTGCATGGGCTTTAATTCAGAGTCATAAGCAATTGCTTCTGATACATTTAGATTTTCAGAAGTCTTTTGCTGTGGTCCAACGCAGGAGGTTAGGAAACAAAATTGATTTGCATGGAATTGAGGGTTATGTACAAGTCTAGATTCACAAATGCTAATGGATAGAAAGCAGAGAATAGGAATAAATGGATAATTTTCCAGATGATAAGCTGCTATCAGTGGACACTGAAAGGTGCACTGGTATGACCAGTTTTTCACAATTTACATAATGATTTGGACATGGGGTTCAGTTCTATTATTGCAGATTTTCTAGTGGGAATGTAAATATTGAAAAAGATGCAAAGAGTTTTCAAGCAGACTTCAAACTAAGTGAATGGGTAGAAAAATGGCAGATGGAATAAAATACGAAAAAGTATGAAATTATTCACTTTTGTAGAGAAAAAGAGCAAGAAGATAGAATGTTTCATAAAAGTTGATACATTGGGAAGTGTCAGGGTTCAAAAGGACCTGGGAGCCTTTGTTCATGAATTACTAAAGTAAGCATGCAGGATTTGAGTACAGAAGTTGCTGCAGTTGTCATGGACCAGACCAGACCCCCTAAAAATATTTTAAGAAGGTAGACTAGACACAAACTTTTTCTTATTTTAAAGGTGGATGTGAAGTATATGTTCCAGATATGATGCAACTGGTCAAACTACTCAATGTTAAGCAAAACACAATTTATTTAAACACTATAGTTAAAGTACAAACAAAATAAAGAGGGATTTAGAATAATTTAACTGTTGGAAAACTTAACCAAATAATAGATGTAGTACCCATTATTAATGAACTGTTCCAACATAGTAACATTCCATAAACACACACCTTGGCAAAAAGGTAAATTCAGACACAGATTCTTACATGTAGTTCTCCAATCCAGGAGGAAACAACATCAAGGGAGATTTCAGAGAAAGTTGCAGCTAGTAATCATTCACCGAAGCTTCTAACTCTTCTTGGACCCCAAACAATTTTTGACTAGTAAAGCTAAAAGAAACTAGAAAGCCCGGTTTGTGAGAACTGCCCACTCCGGACTGCTTCCATTGTTCCAACTTTCTAAAAAAATACCTAAAGTCCTCAAACGTTGTTTCCTTAGGCTGTCTCCAGTAGCCAGTTCAGGACCTCTGCCTTTACAACTGCTCTTCAAAAAAAGCAGGACAAAATAACCTTTTTAAAGTGACTGCATTGCAACAGTTGTACCTCATTTAAAGAACGATAAATATATGCCACAGAGGGAGTGTTTTGGATTTCAGCAGACTAATCACTGGTAATGTGGGGATTTCTTTTGAAGAATGAATGAAGAAACTGTTCCTGTATTCTGTACAGTTTTGAAGAATGAGAGGCAATCTAATTGAAACTTAGAAAATTCTCACATGATGTGACAAGGTGAATGTAAATAATATGTTTTCCCTGGTCAGTGAGTCTAGAAGCAGGGGACAAAGTCTCAGCATTTGGGCAGACTATAATAATGAGGAATTTCTTCACACAGAGCGGGGTGTACCTTTCTAATTTTGTACTCCAGAGGGCCAAAGAAGCTTAATCATTGAGCAGGTTCTGGACAGAAATTGATGGATTTCTCCAGATTCATGACATCAGTGGATAAGGAGATAAACAGCTATGATCTAATCGAATGGCAGAGTAGTCTCAATAGGCTCAACGGTATACTCCTCTTCCTATATCCCATGTTTTTCCCCTTATTCCTCAAATCCCTTATTTCCTGAGGAGCAAAAATTCTGCTAATCTCAGCCTTAAATATTCCCAATGATGGAGCATCCATATATTTCAGGAAGACTGTTCCAAAGATTTCCAATCCTCTGATTTAATTTGACTTGATTTATTATTGTCACATGCTCCGACATGCAGTGAAAAGTATTGTTTTGTGTGCTACCCGGACAAGTCATACCTTGCGTAAGTTTATCAGGGTGATAGAACAGAATGCAGAATACAGTGTTACAGCTACAGAGAGGGTGCAGAGAAAGATCAACTCTAATATATGAGAGGTTCTTTCATTAGTCTGGCAACAGCTGGGAGGAAGCTGTTCTTGAATATGCTGGTGTGTGTTTTCAAACTTTTGTATCTTCTGGCCAATGAAAGAGGCTGGAAAAGAGTGTAACCAGAGTGGGAGGGGTCCTTAATTGTGTTGGCTGATTTTCCAAGGCAGCAGGAAGTGTAGACGGAGTCAATGGAAGGAAGGCTGGTTCTTGTGATGAACTGGGCTGCATTCACAACTCTGTAATTTCTTGCGGTTTTGGGCAGAGCACTTGCCATACCAAACTGTGATGAAATCAGATAGGATGATTTCTATGAGGCATCCATAAAAAATTGATAAGAGACATTGTGGATATGTAGAATTTCCTTCACCTTCTGAGGAGTAGAGGTGTTTCTTGGCTGTAGGGTCAATGTGGATGAATGAGGATAGATCATTGGTCATATGTATTCCTAGGAATTTGAAGATCTCAACCACCTGTACCTCAGCACCATTGACTCAGAGAGGGGCATGTCCTCCACTCCAATTCCTGAAGTCCATGACCAGCTCTTTCATTTTGCTGACATTGAGGGAGAGATTGTCACCTTTATACCATGCCACTAAGTTTTAATCTCCTTCCTGTACTCTGTCATTGTTTGAGATCCGACCCATTAAAGTGGTGTCATCAACAAATTTGTGAATGGAGTTAGACCTGAATTTGGCCACACAGTTGTGAGTGTCTAAGAAATATAGTAAGGGGCTGAGCATGCAGGATTGAGGGGCACTGATGTTGAGGATTATTGCAGAGGAGGTACTGTTGCCTATCCTTACTGATCGCAGTCTGTGGGACAGGAAGTTGAGGATCCAGTTGCAGAAAGGGGAGCAGAGTCCTACATCTTGGAGTTTGGAGATGAGTGGTCGGAATTATTCTGTTGAAGATGGAGCTAAAGTCAATAAGTAGGAGTCTGATGTATGTGTCCTTGTTATCCAGATATTCTAGGTGTGAGCATAGGGCCAGAGAGATGGTGCCTGTCATGGGCCTATTGCGACGATAGGCGAAATATAGTGGATCAAGGCAATCTGGGAAGCTGGAGCTGATGTGTGCCATCACTAGCTTCTTGAAGCACTTTGTTGTGATGGATGTCAGAACCATCAGGCAGTAGTCATTAAGGCACGTTGCCTGATTTTTCATTGGCACCGGGATGATATTGGTCTTCTTGAAGCAGGTGGAAACCTGACATTGTAGAATGGAGAGGTTAAAGTTGTCTCCCGCCAGTTGGTCTGTGCAGGATTGATGCAGGATGGGACTCCATCCAGACCAATCACTTTCCATGGGGTCACTTTCAGGAAGGCCGATCTGATGTTTCTGAGTGAAGAAATCTTCAGTCATCTCACACCTAAATGATTGATCATTTAGCCTCAGCCATTGTGTTCTAGATTCCCCAATGCAGGAAACATCATCTCTATTTCCATCCTGTCAAGTCCCTTGAGAACTTTGATTATTTCAATGAATCATCGCCTTTGATTTTCTCTAAACTCCTGAAAGGAAAGATCCAAGTCGCTCAACCTCTTGTCAAAGATCAATCCTCTCATCTCAGGAACCAAACAAAATGAACCTTTGCTGTTTTAGTTGCAAGGTGAACTATATTATTCCTTAGGCTATGGAGACCAAAGCTGCATAGAGCACCCAGCTGTGATTTCAACAAAATTCTGTTCAATACCTTACTATTTCATGCATTCCTGGAAGCAACTGGTTTGGCCAGAAACCTTAAGTCAATGTAAAGCTCATCTGTATGTGTCATACTGCTAACTGCAGGCTCTAAAAAATGTACTCTTAGGATTTTCAACTAATCTACAATTGTAGCAACTAACCTGAATGTATTTAATGATCCCTTTAGTAGTGCTGGTGAGGTGTCCTTCCTGCTGCTTCCTCCGATGTGGTGTCCGGCACAACTGTCACCAGAAATGTGCATTTGCACCATGGATGTCAGTTCAGTTCTCAAACAGTAGAGTGAATACCTAAAATTTGTATGTTTCATGTCCAGATTTTGCTTCCAGTCTCTCAATTTAACCATAGCTGAAACAATTTGATTCATTTTGTGGTGAGATACTGAGAGGTTTGCACTCAGTAATCAGATTGGGGTCTCTTTCTTACAGACAATGTAAACGTTTTGATGGATTAACATGATGATTCAGATAGTGTTCTGCTGAGAACACTGAAAGGACAGCATATCAGCCACTCAGCTTCCACTTCCAGGTTCTCCTTAGAATGATATATTTTAAAAAATAGTTTGAAATTCATGGATTAATCAGTAAGTGTAGTATTTTTTGCATGCATTATTAATATTGAACAAAAGACTTGGATATCTTTACTGGTCTTCATAGAATATACTGTACCTTCAAGAATCACAACAAGAGTTGTGTTATCTGTTAAAAATATTATTATATTTTTTTCTTTGTCTGCTATACCAATGCAGACGTTAATCTACTTATTTAAATGAGTTCATGGCTATGCCAAAATGAATGTCTTACAGACAGGCGAAGGATTTGTCCCTGAGATGGGAAGAATTAGCAACTAACTGCATGATACTATGCAAAGGTGGTGTTCCATGGGAAGGATATCAAAAATAATCTTGTGGTTCTGATATTGAGAAGCAATGAAGCATACATTTCAATCAAATAATTGTTAACAGGCACTGTTCTGAAACGTGTCTGAATGAAGAAGCAAATGCATTGGAAAGGAATACTTTCTTATCTATGTTAGTTTCAGCTGTGTGTACAGAAACCATGTGATCACAGGCAAATATTTGCATCTCCTATTTCATGCTGCGTTAACTATTTAGTAAAACAAGACTGACTATTATCTACCATCTACTGATCATCTAGACAGGTTGTAACTAAATGAAGTTTCATAATCACAAGGGGAATTAAGGAAATCATGTTTATGCGCAGAGGGTGGGGGCAATAAATTAGTCTTAAAATGCAAATCTCAGTCTCTGTGTATCTCTGCAGTGCCTGGAAAGTAATGAGCAATGCTATTATAAAAACATTTACATTTAATTTCTGTCTTCTGTTGAATTGAGGCATTAATCCATTTAAGACAAATACATTAGTGCCTAATTTAAAATGGTAGAAAGATGAATACTATATAAGTGCATTAAACAACTGTACATAACCTTACTCTTGATCAATTTCAGGCTTAAAATTCAGACTCCATGTCAATGTCTTTGAAACCTCTATGCTCACCTTTGTGTTCATTATGACTCACCCAGGATACTCTGACAGCACCTTCTAAACATGCTTTGGGATAACATTGCTTTTGAGCAATGGTGTAAAACTGATGATCGTGCATCAGCTTTGAAAGAATCAGGAAAGATATAAATTTCTAAAGAATGGTCCAGTCCCGAAACGTCAGCTTTCCTGCTTCTCCGATGCTGCTTGGCCTGCTGTGTTCATGCAGCTCTACACCTTGTTATCTCAGATTCTCCAGCATCGGCAGTTCCTACTATCTCTAGGAAAGATATAAAGCTGTGTGACCTCCGCTAATGGCCCTTTTGTAACTTGTTAAAAAATTTGGATATGAGCATTATTGGTTGAGCCAATATTTATTGACCATTGCCCTAATTGCCCTGGAAAAGGTGCTGGTGAGCTGCCCTCACAAACTACCACAATCCTTAGGTATAAGGGACACCCAAAATGTTGTTAGGAAAGGAGTATCCAGGATTTTAACCTAAGCAGTGGAAAATCATTGACTCCAGATTTGCCAAGTTTTCTTGATTCCACACTGGGTCAAATGTAGCCTTTGGTCCATGTTTGAACCAAGCTTGTAAAGAATTCAGGACCTGAGTGGCCCTGATGTAATCTAAATTGGGCATCAGCGAGCAAGTTATGCTGATAAGGTGCTGCTTGATAGCACTGTTGATGATAAATTGCATCACTTTACTGATGGCGGAGAGTAAACTGATGGGGCAGTAATTGGCCAGCTTGTATTTGTTCTGCTTTTTTTTTGTACAGGATGTGCTTTGGCAATTCTTTCAAATTGTCAGATAGATGATACTGTTGTAGATGTACTGGAACAGCTTTGGTCTGGATGCGGCAAATTCTGGAGCACAAGTTTTTCGTACTGTTGGCGGAATGTTGTCAGAGCATATAGCCTTTGCAGTATCCAATGCCTCCAACTGTTCCTGACGAACATATGAACAGCAAGCATGAGAAGCCCACTTGGTTCTTCAAGCCCACTCCACCATTCAATAAGATCATGGTTGGTCTGTTTTTAACCTCACTCTACCCTCCTGCATGTCCCTTGGTAATCATGATTCTACTTACCTACTTACCAGACCTGCTGAGCTTTTCCAGCAACTTTGTTTTTGTTCATGATTCTACTTACCTCTGTCTTAAAAATATTTAAAGCTCCTGCATCTATTGCCTTTTGAGGAAGGGAATTCCATAGACATTCCGTCCTCTGAGATGAAAGAAATGTTTTTCCATCTCTGTTTTAAATTGGCACTCCCTTAATTTTAAACTATGATCCCTATTTTTAGGTTCTCCCAAAAGGAGAAACATCTTATTAAAACTACCGAATCAAGTCCCCATAGAATCTGATTTATTAAGTCTCTTCTGACCCTTCTGAACTCCACAGGATACAAGTCTCGCCTGTCTAAACTTTCTTCATACTGCAATCCAATACCAGGTATTAGTCTCTCTAACCATCTCTAAACTATTTCCAATGCATTAACATCCTTCCCTTGCACAGTGACCATACTGTACACAATATTCCAGATGTAGTCTCACCAGTGCCCTGTATACCTGAAGCCTAAAACCCCTGCTCTTGTATTCAATTCCCTTTGCAATAAACCATAACATTCGATTAGCTTTCCTGTTTACTTGCTGTACCTGCATATTGACTACCTGTAATAAAACAAAGAACTGCAGATGCTGAATATCCAAATCAAAATCAGAAATTCCTGGCGAAACTCAACAGGTCTAGCTGCACCTGTGGAGAGAAAACAGAGTTAACATTTTGAGTCCAGTGACCCATCTTCAGAACTGGCTACTGACTCACTGCGATTCATGCACAATGACACCCAGAGCTTTCTGCACCTTAGAGCTTTGCAAACTCTCATCATTTAGACAGCACACTTCTTTATTCTTTCTGCCGCAATGGACAATTTCACAATTTCATACATTTTAATCCATTTGCCAGATCTTTACCCATTCACTTAACCTACCTATATCCCTATGTAAACTCCTTATGTTCTCTTCGTAACTGAATTTCTGACATCTTTGTGCCATCAGCAAACTTAGCTACCATATCATTGATCCCAACACTGAAATCATTTATATGAATGGTAAAGGGTTGGAACCCCAGCACCAACTCCCATGACATGCCATTCCTGACATCCTGCCAGCCTGTAAAAGATGCACTCATTCTACTCTGCTTCCTGTCAGCGAGCAATATGTTACACCCTGCACCATATGTTTTAATATTTCACAATAACCTTTGATGTGGCACCTTATCAAATGTTTTCTGGAAATCTGATGATAATATATTCACTAGTTCCCTTTTATCTATGGCTCAAGTTACTTCTTCAAAGAACTCCAATAAATGAGTGAAACATGATTTCCCTTTGACAAAACCATGTCGGCTCTGCCAGATTACCTTGCACTTAGCTCAGTGCCCTATTATAACACCTTTAATAATAGCTGCTTCCATTTTCCCTGTGACAGATGTTAAGCTGACTATCTTATATTTTCCTGCTTTCTACTTCCTACCCTTTTTGAATGAAGGATTTATATTAGCTATTTTCCAGTCTAAAGGAACTTCCCTTAATCTACTGAATTTTGGAAAATTAAAACCAATGCATCAACTATTTCACTAGCTCCTTCTTTTCAGACCCGAGGATGAAACCCATCTGGACCTGGGGACTTGTCAACTCACAGTTCCAACAATTTACTGGGTAATACTTCCCCACTACCTTTCACTTCTTGATTTGCAGCTTTATCCAGGATGCTACTTCTATCCTTGAGAGAAGGCAAACACAAAATATTTGTTCAATCCATCTATCATCTCCTTATCCTCCACTAATATCCCAGACTCAATATCAAAAAAAGTAGTAACACTTATTTTGTTCACTCTTTGCTTCCTAAAATAGCTGAATAATTTTTTTCAATATAGTTTTAGTTTTGGCTACCTTTCTCTCATTCTCTAGTTTTTCCTCCTTATTAATCTTCTGGTAACTCTTTTTAGTTTTATACATATATTCTATCCAATGTTCCACCTGCCCCCTGTTTTTGCAAAATTGTCTTTTCTTTGAGTTTGACTCTATCCATGATTTTGTGGGTTCGTCCCTTCTAATTTTTCTTATTTGTTGGAATGTATCTGTTCTATAATTTAAACTATATCACTGTAAGATATAGGAGCAGAATTAGGCCATTTAGCCCATCCTGTCTGCTCTGCCATTCAATCATGACTGATATATTTTTCAAACCTATTCTCCTGCCTTCTCCCCACAACTCTTGATCCCTTCTCTAATCAAGAACCTATCTATCTCTGTCATAAATGCACTCAGTGACTTCGCCTCCACAGTCCTGTGTGGCAGTGAGTTCCACAGATTCATCACCTTCTAGTTCAAGATACACCTCCTCATTTTAGTTCTAAAGAGTCATCCCTTCACTCTGAGGATGTGGCCTTGGGTCCTCAAGTCTCTGGTGGAAACATCTTCTCCACGTCCACTCCTCTCAGCATTCTATAAGTTTTAATTGAAACCCTGCTCATCCTTCTAAGCTCCATTGAGTATGGACCCAGTGTTATCAGCTGAAGGGTTTGATAAGGCTTTCATCCCTGGAATAATTCTTGTAAACTTCCCATGGATCCCCTCCAATGCTAACACAGGGTCCAAAACAGCTCACAATATTCCAAATGTGGTCTGACCAGACCTTTGTACAGCCTCAGTAATACATCTCCTCTCTTGTATTCTAGCCTTCTTGAAATGAATGCTAACATTGCATTTGTCTTCCATTTCTGGAATATCCCCGTAAACTTTCACCACTGCATCTCTGTTGACCCATCTCTCAATCAAAATGGACAGTTCACTTTCACCAGCTCTACTTTCATGCTCCCATAATTGCTCCTGTTTAAATTTTGGACACACATGTATCTCCATTAATTTGTATGAAATATTCAGTCATATTATGGTCACTGCTATCCAGGTGCTTTCGCTATGAAGTCAGTAATCAATCCTATCTCAATAGTCAAAATCAGGTCTAGTATAGTCTGCTCTCTGTTTGTTGCCATAATATGCTGGTCAAAGAAATTTCCCCAAGACATTCAGTGAATTACTCCTGGAGACAATTCTTCCCTATCTGACTTTTCCAGACTATTGTGTAGGTTAACATCCCCCTGACTGACTGTTGTACCCTTCAATAAGCTTCCAATTTTCATTCCTTTATACCTTGCCCTACCATATGGTTACTGCTGGGAAGTCTCTACACAAATCCCACAAGTAACCTCTTGCCTGCATTATTATTAATCTGTGATCTCATCTCCAGACTGCTTCGAGATCCTGGCTTCCGGAATTTAGGTCATTCCTCTCGATTGGCTGATATCATCTTTAATTAAGAAGGCTACTCCTCCACCCTTTGCTAGTTTTCTCTCTTTCGTAAATGTCATATACCATTCAATATTCAACTCCAAATCTAGGTCATCCTACAAGCATGTCTCATTAATGGCCAAAAGATCAAAATTATTTATCTCAATCTATACTACTGGTTCATCTGAGGTAACAAGGTGTAGAGCTGGATGAACACAGCAGGCCAAGCAGCATCAAGGAGCAGGAAAGCTGACGTTTCGGGTCTGGACCCTTCTTCAGACAAAAAAAAACTGGTTCATCTGTTTTGTTTTGAATGCTAAGTGCATTCGAGCACAGTGCCTTAAGTTTTCACCTTTTATTATTTTTAATCCCTAGTCATATTTGTTGACTTGCTGTTAGATTTGCATTCTCTGTTTCTTGCTATAATTGTCTATTTATACTTTTCCCCCATTAATTCCTTTCTCTGTTGAATTTTCCCCAATCCTTGATTCACTTCAACTTCCTTAATTTAGGCCATTGTGCCTACTATTTATTTTAAAACACTTTCCTCGTTACACAGTTCACAAGAACATCAGTACAGGTACGGTTCAGATATAGATTGTTTTACTGGTATAGGTCCCACTTTCCTAATTTTGATGGAGAATGTACTTCTCCCATACCAGTCTGACAGATCCACTTTCATCTCTCTAAACTTGGTTACCCTCTGCCGATTTACACATGGCTCAGATAATAATCCTAAAACTGTTACCTTTGACGTTCTGCTTCTTTATTTGGTGCTTAGCTCCTCAAGCTGGCTATACTCGATAGCACATGGAATGAATCAGTTTGACTGAAGACTGGTATCTGTGCTGCTGTGGACCACATGAGGAGATCAAGATGGATTATGCACTCATCATTTTTGGCCGAAGACTGTTGTGAATGCTTCAGTTTCATCTTTTACACTGATTTGCTGGGCTCCCCCATCATGGAGGACGTGATATTTGTGGAGTGTCCTCTCCCTTTTCTTTAATAGACTCCAACATTCACAACTGGATGTGGCAGGACTGCAAAGCTTTGACCTAATCTGTTGGTAGTGGAATTGCTGAGCTCTGTCTATCACTTGCTCCTTATGCTTTTGGCATACAAGCAGTCCTACTGGATAGATTCACCAGCTTGAAAACTCATTTTTAGGTATGCCTGGTGTTATCCTGGCATGCCTGCACTCTTCATTGAAACAGAATTGATCCCCTGGTTTGATGGTAAAGATAGAGTGGGAATATACTGAGCCATGACGTTGCAGATTATGTTGGAGTCTGATTCTCCTGCTGATGGTCTACAGCACCTCATGAATGCCCAGTCTTGAGTTGGTCAATTTGTTTGAAGTCTATACCATTTAGCACGGTGATATTGCCACACAACATGACGGAGGGTATTCTTAATGTAAAGACGGGACTTTGTCTTGACAAGGACTATTTGATGGTCACTCTTACTCTTACTGTCATGGACAGATGTATCTATGGCAGGCAAATTGGTAAGGATGATGTCAAATAAGTTTTTCCTCCTCATGGTTCCCTCACCACCTGCTGCAGACTCAGTCTTGCAGTATATCCTTTAGGATCCGACCAGCTTAATCAGTAGCACTGCTGCTGAGCCATTTTTGGTGGATATAAAATCACTCATCCAAAGTCCATTCTGTGCCCTTGTCATCCATCTTTCCTCCAAGTGTTGGTCAACATAGAAGAGTACAGATCCATCAATTAAAGAAAGTCAATGCATGACAATCAGAAGGAGGTTTCCTTGTCCATGTTTGACATGATGTCATGAGAATTCATAATGTCCAGAGTTTATATTGAGGACAACTCCTTTCCCATTATAAACCACTGTGTTGCCAGTTCTGTTGAGTCTGTCCATTCAGTGGGACACAGCATGTCCTGGGATGGTGATGGTAATGCCTGGTTAATTATCTGTAAGGATTGATTCTGTGAATATGACTATTTCAGGCTATTGCTTGACGAGTGTGTGAGACAGCTCTTCCAATTTTATCACTAGCCCCCAGTTATTAGCAAGGAAGACTTTGTAGCGTCAAAAAATGTTTTTGACATTGTCATTTCTGGTGCCTTGGTTCTGCCAGGTGGTCTATTTGGTTTCATTTCTTTGTTGAGATTTTCTAGCAATTGTCCCAACTGAATGATTTGCTCGTCATATCAAAGAACAGTTAAAAGGTCAACTGCATTGCTGTGAGCCTGGATTCACATGTAGGTTAGATGAAGTATGGATGGTAGTTTCCTTCCTTAAAGGACATTGGTGAACCCTGTAGCCGCAATATTTATACGGCTAGTCCAAATCTAATTCTGGTCAGTAGTAACCTCAGAAACTTGATATTGGTCAATTCAAAGATGGTAATACCATTGAACATCAATGATGGTGAGATTCTCTCTTGTTGGAGATGGTAATAATTTGACACTTGTGTGGTCTGGATATTACTTTTCAATTATTAGCCTTAGCCTGAATGTTGTCCAGGTCTTGCTGCATGTGGACATGGCCTGGTCAGTATAACAAAATATACTAAAAATCACCAGCAGGATCTCAAGTAATGAACATGTGTTGCAAAAGTTTAAGAAAAAGTAAAGATAGTCTTTGCTTTTTGAGTCCGGAAAATAAGGAAATGGTGGAGGGTTGAACAGGTATTTTGTGTCATCTGTCACATAGAAGACTTAGAAAACTTTCCAAATATACTTAAAAATTGAAAAGGTTAAAGGAACTTAAAATACTCACCATCACCAAGGAAAAGGTGCTTGGGAAACTATAGATGTAGTAGCTGACACATCCCCAGGACTAAATGGCCTGCATCCTCCTGTTTTAAAAGGAGGACCTGCGGAGTTTTCTTAAAAATTTCCTTAGACTTTAGAAGGGTTGCAGTGGATTAGAAAATAACAAATAAAAAAACCTTCATTCAAGAAAAAAGAGCGACACAAAACAGGAAACTACAAGACAGCTAGCTTAACATATGTTGTAGGAAAATTGCTAGAATCCATTATTGAGGAAGTTTTTTTTGAAGAAAATCATAATGTAATTAGGCACATTCAATGTGGATTTGCAGAATAAGAAATTATGTTCAACTAATTTGCTAGAACTTTTTTGGGAAATAACAATCAGGATGAATACAGGAAATCTGTATCTGTGGTATACCTTATTTCCAAACAACATTTGATAAGATGTCCCATTAAAGATTAATACATGTGATAAGAGCACATGCTATGGAGGGCAATACATCAGCATAGATAAAAGGTTGGATATCAAGCAGGAAACAGAGAGTAGAGCTAGATTTGCCATTTTTGAACTGACAAATTTTAACTAGTGGAGTGCCAAAGGGTCTTTGCTGGGGCCTCAACTAATTCTGATGTTTATGAGTGGTTTGAATGAAGGGACCAAATGTCAGATCGCTAACATTGCCAAAGTTACCAAGATAGTTTAGAAAGATAGGTGTCAAGAAGAGATGGAATATCTGCAAATAGCAAAAAAATTGCCAGACGTAATATAGTATGGGACAATGCAAACTTTTCTATTTTGACAGGGGGAATAGAAAAGCAGCACTAAATGGAAAGAGATTGTACAGAAGAATCTGGACGTCCTGAGTCATAAATCACCAAATGTGGGGATACAGTTCCAGCAAGTGATTATTTGGAAAGCAAATGGAAAGTTAGAGTTTATTTCAAGGGAAATGGAATATAAAAGCATGAAAGATATACAGAAGCTTTATAAGGCCTTGGTGCAACCATTTGAGGAGTACAGTGTCCACTTTAGGTCTCCTTATTTCCACAAAGACTTAATTGCCTTAGAATCAATTCTGAGAAGGTTCAATTGATCCAAACTGAGGATGAAGTGTTCTGTTATGAAGACAGGTTGAACAGTTCGGGCCTAACTCCATTGGAGTTGAGCAGAACGAAAGGTGATCTTATTGATACACAAAATTTCTTGTTGTTACTTGATAAGGCAGATATGAGGGTGACTTTCTTCTTGAAGGCAAGACTGGAACGAGGGGACATTGTTTAAGATTAACAGATTTCCATTTTAAAATAGACATTTTCACTCGGAGTTGGTTGACAGTGAAATTTCCCCAGAAACCAGTAGAGTCTGAGCCATTGATTTTATTTCAGGCTAAGTTCAAGAGATTTTTTTGAAAGACCAGGCAATCCACGGTAATGAGGGAAAGACAGGAAAGTGGAACTGAGACCACAGTCAGATCAACCACAAACCTAATGAATGGTGGAGGGGTTGAATGGCCTACCCATGCTCCTAATTTATATACTCTTGTATTCTTTTATTCACATTTATCTGTCCTGTACCTGTTTTCATGGAGTGAAGTGAAACAATCATTTTTTATTACTTGATATTATACTGCTTTTACTTGATGTTGCTTCAACACATTCTCTTACACTTGATCTGTAGGATCAAACACAATCCTTGTGTTTTGAAAGTTAGCATTGAATCTGCTTCTGCCATCCTTTCAGGCAACGCTTTCCTGATCATAACAATGTTGCAATGTTCTAAGAATGTAAGTAATATCCAGCTGAATGGATTTTAAATTCAATTTCACTGGTATGTGTAGTTTGCAGATAATCTAATACATTCTGTTGATTTGCTGCAAAGAGAATTGTCTCTTGAATTTGGGAATTTATGGTTGAGAAACCCTAGGCTTTTCATTATACAGAGACCATTAGGGAAGGGGCGTAGCCACTGTGAATGTGTTCTTCAGCATCTGAGAAGAGCAATTTCAAGTATATAAACTAATAAAATGTGAATGATTCAGATTCTGTGATCCAGCAAATGAAACTTTGTTGTTTTCTGGATCTAAGTTTACATATAAAATGTTAAGTGGAACTCCCCAGTCATTTCTGTACAGACACAATCATTACAGTTAATGACAACAATTCTAATTTATATGACTCACTTTAAAGAATATTTTAAAATGCCCTAATCCTTCCATGAGGTGCACAAAAGACAGTTCCTATAAGAAAGGCTAAAGGAGAAATTTGGAGAAAGTATATCAATTAATTCACCCAGATACGCTAATGCCCTTTTCCAAATGATTGGATGAATTGGCAAGGGAGTGCAGAAAAAGCCACATTGGGAGGAATGGGATGTTGGTGATTGTATATATAGGATGTAGTCATGAAAGATATTAAATTGAGACCGAGGATTTATAATTTAAAATATCAGATGAAGATGAGTTATGGTACTTTAATAATTATTATTAAGATTGCAAATGGACAAATGTTGCAGAATGTGAGTGGTAGAAGTTTCTTGTTTAAATTGTCAGAGGTTTGAAGAAAGGAATCAAAGAAGCTGAGGAACTTATATGTATTATTTTTGGCTGAATAAGTGAAATATTAGAGTAACTTATGGTTGGAGAGTTGAATGTGAATGAATTCGCATCAATGTCTTGATAAGCAACTTAGTCTGATTGAGAAAGGACATCAGCAATTATATGAATAGCAGAAAATGAACATACTGATTACAGTCACCTCACTGAATCTCCTGGCTGATTTGGATAAGGGCAAATGTTTCATCTTCAAGTTTCATTGTAGATATGGCAAGTATATGGGGAAAATCAGGTTGATGAAAATATGTGATACAAATAGCTTAAAGGACTAATGAAATATATTCCTATAGAGAACACAGATAGAGACTAGGTAAGTAAAAAAAAAAGAGTTATTTGAACACACCTTACTATGGCTACATCTACTGTGGCTGTGTGGTTGCATATAAATTAGAATTGTTGTCATTAACTGTAATAATTGTATCTTTATAGAAAAGCATAGTAATGTCGTGAGAATTGTGTTACTTAGTGTGATGATGTACATGACCTGATTATCATATTATGTAATTAAAACTAACTCCCTCCACTCACCAATCTGACTTCCATTTCTACATTGCAACAGCCAAACAAACTACAACTTTTAGCTCTGGTGTACTCCAGTCCTTAATCTTGCATACCTCCTTGTTTTGTTTTAATTTCCTCCCTCCCTGTTTCAGGAGAAGAGCAGGGAGCTGAGTTCCCAGACCTCTTATACAGTCATAGAGTCATACAGCATGGAAACAGTCCTTTTGGTCCAACTAGTCTGTGCCAACTATGTTCCCAGACTAAAATAATCCCATTGCCTGCGTTTTGCCCATATCACTCCAAGCCTTTCCTATTCAAGTACTTATCCAAATGTCTTTTAAACGTTGTAACTGTACCTGTTTCCACCACTTCCTCTGGCAGTTCATTCCACACACAAGACACTCTCTGTATAAAAAAGTTGTTCCTCTTGTCCTTTTTAAATCTTTCTCCTCTCACCTTAAAAATATACCCACTGGTTTTGAATTCCCCCGCCTTAGGAAAAAGATCCTTGCTATTCACCTTATCTGTAGGCCTCATTATTTTATAAACCTCTATAAAGTCACGCCTTAACCTCCTGTACTCCAGTGAAAAAAAGTTCCAGCCTATCCAGCCTATTTTTATAAATCAAACTCTCCATTCCCAGCAACATCCTGGTAAATCTTCTCTGAAGCCTCTCCAATTTAATAATATTCTTCCTATAGCAGGGTGATCAGAACTGTACACAGTACTTGAGAAGAGGCCTCAACAACTTGCTGTATAACGTCAACATGTCATCCCCAGTCTTCTATTCAAAGGTCTGAGCAATGAAGGCAAGCATGCTAAACGCCCTCTTAACCACCCTGTCTACCTGTGATGCAAATTTTAATGAATTTATACCTGAACCCCCAAATCTCTCTGTTCTACAACACAATCCAGGGCCTGACCCCTTTTATCCAAATTAAACTCCTTCTGCCATTCCTCAGCACATTGACCCGGTTGATCAAAATGTTTTTGTAATCTTAGATAACCTTCTTCACTGTCCAAAGTTTTGGTGTCATCTGCAAAGTTACTAACCATACCTCTTAAATTTTCATTCAAATCATTTAAATATACGACAAACAAAAGTGAACCCATAACTAATCTCTGTGGAACACCACTAGTCACAGGTCTCCAGTCCAAAAAACAACTCTCCACCACCATCCTCTGTCACCTACCATCAAACCATTTTTGTATCTACTTGGCAAACGCACCTTGAATCCCATGTGATCTAACTTTTCTAATTCATCTACCATGTGGAAATGTGTCAAAGGCTTTATGAAAATTCCTACAATTAATGTTTACCATTCTGCCCTCAATCTTTTTTGGTTACCTCCTCAAAAACCTCAATCAAATTTGTGGCACAATTTCCCTCCCATGCTGACTATCCCTAAATAATCTATGCCTCTCCAAATGCATTTTAAATCCGATCTTTCAAAATCACCTCCAACTTCACCACCAGCAGTGTCAGGTTCACAGGTCTATAGATCCCAGCCTTCTCTTTACAGCCTTTCTTAAATAAAGGCACAACAGTACCACCCTCCAGTCCTCTGGTAGCTCACCTGCAGTTATAGATGATACAAATATTTCTGCTAGGGACCCTACAATTTCTTCCCTACCTCCCCACAACGCCTGAGATACATCTGATCAGGTTCTGGAGAATTATCTGCCTTTATGCTTTTTAAAATCTCCAGCTGTTCCTCTTCTGTAACGTGAACTGTGTTCAAAGCACAATATTTATTTCTCCAAGTTCTTTAGCCTCCATTTCTTTCTCCACAGTAAAAACTAATGCAAAATATCAATATGTAAATGTACATAATAGAGGAGGAATTGGAAATAAGGCAAGGCAAATGACTGAATTCTATTAGTTTTAAAATAGTTATGGAAAATGATAAAGTTAAAGCTTTTAATTCAAATTTTAATGGTAGGAGACAAATGATAAACCTTCCATAAAAGTTAAAGCTTTTAATTAGCGTAAGGCAAATTTTAACGGTATGAGACAAGAAATTTCAAAAGTTAATCGGGATAAACTGTTCACAGATAAAGGGATGACTGACAAGTGGGAGGCTTTTAAAAGTATGATGACGAGAGTTCAGAGGCATTATGTTCCTATTAGAGTGAAAGGTAAGGCTGGCAAGATTAGGGAACAATGGATGCATAAAGATATTGAGGTACTCGTCAAGAATAAGAAAGAATCATATATTAGATATCGACAACTGGAATCAAATGAATCTCTTGTGTAGGGGCATTCCTTAGACGGAAATCAGGGGAGCGAAGAGAGGATATAAGAAGGCCTTGATAGGTAAGGTTAAGGATAATCCAAAAAAAGATTCCACAAGTACATTAAGAGCAAAAGAGCAACTAGTGAGAGAGTAGGGGCCCCTTAAACATCAACAACGTTGTCTATGTACTCAGTGTGAGTACAACTATTAGAATTATGATCACTAGTCCCAAGGTTTTCCCTACTAACACTTCAGTCACTTGCCCTGCCTTATTTCCCAAAAGATGGTCAAGTTGTGTTCCTTTTCTATGATGTACATTTACATATTGATAAAGAAAATTTTCTTAAGCACATTTGTCAAATTCCTCACCATTCAAGGCCTTAACACTACGGCAGTCCCAGTCAATGTTTGTAAAATTAAAATCCCCTGCTATCACAACCCAATTATTCTTACATATGTCTGAGATCTCTCTACATATTTGTACCTCAATTTCCTTCTGACTACTGGGGGTGCTAAAGTACAATTCCATCAAAATGACCATCGCCTTCTTATTTCTAATTTCTACCCATATAGTTTCACTGGATGACCTCAGAAATATTGTGTCTAATTACAATAATGAGGTTTTTCTTAATTAAAAACACCACCCACCTCCCAACTTCCCTTTCTATCCTTTCTAAAACCCAGAACACTGAACTGCCAGTCCTGTCCTTCCCTCAGCCAAGTTTCTTCTTGTGAGAAGTTCACATAGTTCTGAAGAAGAGTCATATCAGACACAAAACATGAATTTTGTTTTCTATTCACAGAGGCTGCAAGACCTGTTGAATTTCTCTAGCATTTTGAAATTTTATTTCACATAGTCATGATGGAAAGGAAATTAATATCAATGGTTCTCTTCTGATAATGACTAGTACAAGTAATGGAGCTTGATATAATTTCTTCCAATATCTTTGCAAGACCTGACCAACAAATAGAATATCTAGCTAGGGCTTAATATTTTGTGATGCCCACATATCCTCTGTGTAAGCATTGTAGTACAACAAATCTTATAACTCTTGACATGACCAGTCTCTCATCATAAATCTGTCAATCATCACTTACACTGAGGCATACACGCTATTCATAATAGTGTCTGGTAATAGATTGTGTGACATGTATGCTGGCCATATTTTGATTCAATGCTCTCTGACCTGAACACGTTCTTCAGAGTTCTGTGTACCTCTGAATTCATTCTGTTGCTGAATTGCTGCTGGTAGAGTTGTGGTTGCTGCCAGAGGTTTTTACCTCTTTGGGAGGAGCTACAGTGCCTTATTCAGACATTATCACAGGATGAAAAGTCTCTTGCATTTATTGATCCCCTGAATGGTGCATCATCTAGACCTAGTGGATATTACAGCACACTGGTTTGCTCACTGCTCATCTTTGTAGCAAGGCCTAACATGACACAATATCTGGTAAATCTTCACCATTTCAGCCATGTTTTTGCTTAGTTGAAGCCTGTCACCTGCTCAAATCTTTCTGGTCAAGGGAAAGGTTTATTCAGAACTGTTCTTTGACTTGTCACAATATGGTATTCTTTGTATTGTTTGACTAAAATTGAATATTAACAAAGATTGATAATCTGGAGTACATCTTCCTGAGTTTGTATCTTAACTTGAGGTTGTGCAAGATAAACCTTGACTACTTGATGTTCCATCACTGTGATTAAGCCTACTATATCTAATTACCATTTTGTTGTATGTTCAGCTTTAAGGATTGAATATTTTGAGTGTAAATGATATGGCAACTCTGCCTGATTGTTAGTCTTTTGTAGGTCTGGAAACTGCACAAGTGAAATTCACTTGATCACTGTAATGTCTGCCTTCTAACTTAAAATGTGTTTTACGTTTTAAACAAACTCACCCATGGAGTTCATCAATTCCTGTTGAGTGAGTGATTACTCAACCATCGTTATTAACGTGCCATGCATTACACAGTTAGAATTGATCCTTTATACCACACTTATCACTGTAATGACTTTTTGTGGTGGCTCATTCTGCTTTCTAACCACAAGTTTTTTTTTTACCAAATTCTGCGTTGGATTTATTAATGATTACATTCACAATTTCCATGCAGCACTGTGTCAAGAGGTATTTTTTCTGTTCTCTCCAAACTTGTTCTTTTCAAATAATACAAAAAGTTGCTGAGATATCAGTTTTCCTTTCATTCTAAATGATAAATAACCTTAGTGTAAATAAAATAAAGTAGGTTCTAATTCGATTAGGAGCCATTTCAACCTTACTAACCTGGTGGGAGAGTGGTGCGATCAAATCACCTTTCCATTTTAAAGCTGCCTGGTTTGGCTTTCCTATGAAAGGTATAATTGAACTGTGTCTAAGTCATGCTGCTGATTTGATTGTATCAGTTTCTACCTGGGTGAGTTAAGTTAAAATTGCATCCATAAATTCTTCAATGACTCAAGATCAAAGAACCTTACGTTTCCACCTTTGGGCATGTTCTCAGTCTCTCTCCAGCAGTAAACATTCTTATAAATTCTTATTCAGCTGCAATTTGCTGCAAAATGCACAAATAACTTTTTTTTCCTCCTCTCCCCTTAGACACATTTCAAATGAAGCGATATAGTACCAGCATGATTTAATTTTATTCGGTTGCAAACAACTGTATTCTCAAAATAGTAGACAAACAGGAGGCTGGAAGAGCACAGCAAGCCAGGTAGCATCTGGAGGAAAGGACAAGTTAATGTTTCAGGTATTACCCTTCATCAGAACTGGATGTAGGGGTGGGGGGAGCTGCAGATAAAGTGAGAGGCGAGGGGTGGTAGTGGAATGGCAGTGATAGGTGGAAACTGGTAGCAGGTATGACCTGGTTGGTCGATGGGAGGGATGAATCCAGATGGATTTTAGCATCAGCAGCTATTTTTGTCTCTAACTATGTTATGAAAATCACAGACATAATTCAGGCATAAATATCTTGTGCAGTCCTTTCTCACTGATTAAATGCAAGCGATGAACTTTACAGGATGTTGTATCGCTCATCTGTCCCCACACCCTCATAGAAGAAAAGTCAGTCACAAACTGGCTAACATCTAAAAAAAAGCTATTCAGCAACAATTTTATGCTGTGGCTGGCTTTAACAAGCTGATGGTCAGATGTCTGCCTAGTCCTTCATTGGAAGGATGTCCTGTCCTTGAGATGAGTGGAGGTGCCGGTGTTCGACTGGGGTTAACAAAGTCAGAAGTCACATGACACCAGGTTGTGGTCCAATAGGTTTATTTGAAATCACATGCTTTCGGAGCGCTGCTCCATCATCAGATGACGTCCTCCAGATGAAGGAACAGCGCACCGAAAGCATGTGATTTCAAATAGACCCGTTGGACTATAACTTGGTGTCACATGATTTAGGACTCTGTCATCGAGAAGTACTGACCAATCTGATTGGTTGGTAGCTGTTGTAGTCCCGATGGTGTGAGAAAATGATTGTGCGTGTTACTGGGACTGCAACACATTTCTGGGAAGTAATCAAAGATGATCCTAGGAACAGGTCAGCTTGGCCTTTTTCAGGCAGAGGTGGATTGAGTACCCAAGGAAGTGAGGGCAAGGACTAGCTTGAGTTCTGGAGGCAGGATGTAGAGGCACTAAGGTGTGGTGTACGATAATTGAGGGAATACATCCAGTGCCCAGAAGGGGAATTGAATGTAATTGTTAACCTCGTGAATAACACATTCTTGTTCTACTTGTCTTGTGTACTTCAAGATGCAGCCTCAGTATGATCTGTAAGTACATTTCACGTATGATTAATATTGCACTCTGAGTGGAGACAGGGCACCCTTCAAATGAGGAACCCTCTCATCCCTCTCATCTGCCCTTGCACCAACATTGATGGAAAAAGTAAGAAAGCCATCTCTGCTAAATCACAGTACACAACATAATACACCATTGGCAGTGGAATGAAGTCCTTAATTTTCATTTAACTGGACAGTTAAGGACCCTAGTAGGCTTAAGAATGGATTGGTTGGTGCTTTATGCATGCACTGTATCATAGCAGACAGCTTAAGGTTGGTCAAGAAGACAGGAACTCTTGCATGTGTCTGCCTGAAACTATCTTTGATTGATTTTGTTCCTGTACAATGCAGTGGCATAATTAGAAAATGGTCCTGTGCCAGCATGTCATGGGCTTTCATTAATTCAACATCCATAATTCAACAGCTTAAAGTTAAAAACCAGTCATGAAACAGTATGTAGCATGCTGACAGAAAAGCAGTTCCCACAATTCCTGCTGTTCCACAGTTCCCATTTCACCTTGTATCCTTTATTTATATTCTATAACAGAGTTTAGAATTTTACGGACATTGCAAATTAAAGAATCATTGCTGACATTTCAGGAAACCACGCACCCACTCTTACAGAAGTATAATGCCTAATTTGGATTCCTTATGTGAAATTGCTTGGAGAATCAGGATGAGTAGCAGGGCTGAATGAATAAATGGAAGAATTGCAAAGAACCAAAACGATGGGTGTTGAGTAACTTTGTGCCATGTCAGTTTCACAGGTCTCACCTGCCCTTTAAAAACATTTATGACGACTTTAAAATGTTGTGATTTATACATTTTTCATGAAGACCCTTGGTACAGTGAAAACAGGGTCTGTTTGAATTCAGCATGTAAGTCATGTGATTATCTCCCCTTCTAAAACTGAAAATGGATATGAGACTCCCATATATGGATCCCATCTGCTTTACTAAGCATTCTTGGGAAGTTCCACAATTCCATGAAAATCTCGACTAAAACCCTCTCCCAATGGTCGGGTGACGTTGTACTTTTATTTCCAAGCATCACTTGCCTTTTTACCAGCTTATAATCTCCCATGTTTTGCCTCCTTTCCTTCTTAAACATTAGCTATTTTCCAATCATCTGGGACCCTCCATGAGTCCAGTGATTCTTGAAAGATCACCACCAATGTGTCCACAATGCTCTCAGCTATCTCCTTTAGAACCCTGCGGTATAGTCCATCCTATCCAGTATATTTATCCACCTTTATATCTTTCAGTTTCTGCTGCACCTTCTCCTTAATGATGGCCACAACACTCACCTCTGCTCCTGCCACTCTTGAAGTGCTAATATACTTTGTGGTGTCTTTCCTCACAAAGACTGATGCAAAATGTCTATTCCATTCCAGTGCTATTTTAGTTATCCTCCGCTGGTTTATTAGAGGCTTCCCAATCCTAAGGAAAATTAGTGAACCAGATGGGTTTCTGCAACAATCAGTAATAGTCATGGTCGTGCACATCATTACTGAGACTAGGTTTACATTCCAGATTTGTTAATTGAGTTTAAATTCTACCACTTGCCCATATCCCCGGAGCATTATCTTGGGCCTCTGAATTGCTGGTCCAGTCACATTACCATTCCACCAGGACCTCCCATGGCAAGTGAGAGGTGCTTTTTTGCTATGAACACGTGTTCAATGTGTAGGGTTAAGAGAGGACGTTTGCTGAAAGGTTCAGCTGTATAATTGAGACACTGGTGTGATATCTGCATTGCACACTGGTCGTCAGCATAACCTACCTACTCCTCATATTTCCAGTGTAAACTCTATGCACATGTACTGACACCCTCACCAACATGACAATGGCTAACACCTGAAAAGAACAGTTACAATGTTCTTTTTCTGAAGAAGGGTCCAGACCCAAAACATCAGCTCTCCTGCTCCTCTGATGCTGCTTGGCCTGCTGTGTTCATCCAGCTCTACGCCTTGTTATCTCAGTTATAATGTGGATTTTGTTTGGAAGCAAAGAAAAACACACATAGTGCTATGCATCTGAATTTTGAGGTCTTTTTCTTAGCTTTATTTAGATCCTGCAATTTGATTTCAAACTGAAAGGCTACAGATGCATCCTGCAGCGTGACTGAATTTTCTGCTGATAATGCAATCTCTTCGAGTCATTAAATTATAATACTTAAGGGAGCAGAAGAAAGTTGTTCTGTGAACTCATGAACAGGACATTAAAATGACTAATGCGTGTCTTCTTAAGTGATAAAGGAGGTAAACAAAACCATGTTAATACAATCAACCTGCACTCGTGTAGTACTGTCAATATTGTAAGTAATTCCCACAGTGCCTCAAAGGAGTTTTCAAACAAACTTTGACGTTGAGCTAAAGAATGAGATATTCAAATGTATTATCAAAAGCTTGCTCAATGCAGCATAGATTTTGAAAAAGAGACTGAAGTAGAGAGTTTATTGAGGAAATTGCATAAAATAAGACCTCATCTACCAAAGGCTTGGCTGCCCATGGACAAAACTCACACGACACCAAGTTATAGTCCAACTTGTTCGACTATAACCTGGTATCATGAGATTTTTGACCTTGTCCACGCCGTTCCAACACCGGCACTTCTGTATCTTGGTGGCCCATGTTAGAAGAATTGAAATCAGCAATGTTCCAGAGGTCAGAACAAAAGGAATGCAGTGTTTTTGGTGGGTTGGAGGGCAGATGGTTGCAGAAGTTGAGTGAAAGCAAGAACTTGAAGGCATTTCAAAACAATACGAGTTTAAAACTGATTTGTTTATATATAAGGAGCCGAAGTACAGCCAGAAGGTATATAAGATAAATAGGGTTTAGTGTAATTTAGGACATGGGCAGTAAAGTTTTGGATGGCTTCCCTTTTTTGGTATGATGGAGGATGGGAGGTTGGTAAAGAGTGTATTGGAGAAAAAAATCACGTCTAGACATTATAAAGAAATGGATATTAGAGTTTCAGCCCCTTAAGAGCTAAGGAATAAATGGAGTGGGGTGATGTTGTTGAGGCGAAAGTAGATGGTCTTGGTCCAAGAAGAGAGAAGAGCAGAGAATAAAAGGACAATCAGGTTCCTTTGTACATCCACATTTCACAATGTATCACCATTAAATGATACTTTTCTCTTTTACATACTAAAGTATAATCTCACATTTATTCATACTGTCCTGCCTCTGTTTTGTGTTTGCCCACTCATTCAACTTGTTTATGTTACCGTGAAGTCTCCTTGCATCCTTTTGACAACTCACAATCCTATCCAGTATTGTGTCATCAGCAAATATGGAAATGTTGCATTTCATTCCTTCATCCATAAATCACCATTATTGGATATTGTGAATAGCTGGAGTCCAAGCACTGATCCTTGTGATACCCCACAAGTCACTGCCTTCCACTCAGAAAAAGATCATTTTTTTCCCACTGTTTCTTATCTGTCAACTGATTCTTAATCAACACCAATATTGTACCCCAAATCCTATGTGCTTTAACTTTGCCCACTACCACCTCATGAGTGACCTGATCAAAAGCCTTTTGAAAATCAAAATACACCACAGACACTGGCTCTCCCTTATCTATCCTACAAATTACATCCTCAAGGACTTCAGTAGACTTAAATATATTTGACTTTCATAAACCCAATCTGTCTTTACCCAATTCTGTTAATGCTTTTCATATCAGAGATAGTAGGAACTGCAGATGCTGGAAAATCTGAGACAACAAGGTGTAGAGCTGGATGAACACAGCAGGCCAAGCAGCATCATAGGAGCAGGAAGGCTGACGTTTCGGGCCTAGACCCTTT
>NC_063335.1:15134012-15284239 GCF_021869965.1 Rhincodon typus
TCTGATGAAGGGTCTAGGCCCGAAACGTCAGCCTTCCTGCTCCTGTGATGCTGCTTGGCCCGCTGTGTTCATCCAGCTCTACACTTTGTTATCTCAATGCTTTTCATATGTTCTGTTTTCACTCCTTCCGTTGTAGTCTCCAAAGAAAGAGAGACAACCGCATTGAAATACACAAGATACTTAGGGGACTTGACAAAAGATATTCAGAGTTTGTTTCTGCTTGTGGGACAGTCTAAGGGGTTGACCAGTTCGGACAGAGATGAGGACAACCTTTTTTTCTCTCAGAGAGTCGTGAATCTGTGGAATTCTTCATCACAGAGGGTTACAGTGGCTGGATTGTTAGTGGAGATAGATTTGAAATCAGTAAGGGATTCAAAGATGATGGGGACAAAGCTGAAAAGTGGAGATGTCAATTATCAGATCTCATTGTATAACAGAGCAGACTCAATGGGCTGAATGGCCAACATCTGTTCCTACATCCAGGAAAAAGACAAAAACTGAACCAATGAGACATACTGGTCTAACTTGTCTTGTATATTTCCGAACAGAGTTCAAGTATGAACAGTGCATTAATTTCCAAGTATTAACACTGCTTTTGACCAGTTATTTCCCTTTGGGTGGTTTCCCTCTTCCAGAAGAGCATTATAATCAGCAAAGCTAGTTAAACTCTTCAAATTGGAAATGGTCAGCAACCTCATTAATGGAAAGTGGATAACCACATGAGATGGTGTCACAAATTAAATGTCTTCCTGAAGTGAATCTAGGAAGCAAATAAAATGGTATGATGATCTGTGACCATGTGCCAAACCAGGCTAGAAAAAAAAGTGACAAGGAGGATTAGTTTTATATCATGGCCAATTGCCCATTTGAAAAGTGCATAACTTTCTGACCTGTTTGCTTGATTGTACAGCATAATTCCGAACTTGATTCACTTGTGGAACTATAATCTAAAATTGCATTGCAAAACTCTGAGAAAATTGTTTAATAACAAGCTCACAAGATTTTTTTAATATTAGATTAATAGCGAAATCCAAGTTTGTAATGTTCAATGTGAAAGCAAAATATTACAGGTGCTTGAAATCTAGGGAAAAAAAAAAGAACAGAAACATTTAGAGATATTCAGAAAGTCAGGGAGCATTTGTGGATTTTGAAAAAGAAATAATGTTTTAGGTTCATAATCTTTCATCAAAACCGAGGAAAATTCATTGACCTGACATGTTAGTTCTATTTTTCTCTCCACGGATATTGCCTAACCTGCTAATTATTTTCAGCATTTTCTGCTATTATTTATAGTTTTCAATGATGGTTATGAAGATATCACAGAAAGGAGCAGCAACAGGACAGATAAGCCCTAAAGCAGATACACTTATAAATTTATCTTTCCCACTTTAAAGCTACCTATCTCGAGAAATGTATAAAAGATTATTTTCTGGATTTCCAACCTGTGTGCATAAATGAATCTGTGTTTTCTGAGAGATTAACTGAGGAGGTAGTGAATGAGATTGCAGGGAACGATGAAGAACTGTCAACAGATACAAGAACAGAAGTTGCTGGAACAGCTCAGCAGGTCTAGCAGCATCTGTACAGAACAAATCAGGTTAACGTTTCGGGTCCGGTGACCCTTCCTCAGAAATGTTTTTGTTTCTGTTTTTGTTCCTGATTTACAGCATCTGCAGTTCTTTTATTTAACTGTCAACAGATGACTGCTCTCACCATTGTCTGCAGAACAGAGGCTTTGCTGCAGGTGACATGCCAACTTTTGGGGTTAAGTAGGCTTGGTTTTGTGAAGAATTTATAAATTAATTTCAAAAATGTGTCAGTTTTGTAAATCGAACAGGGAATGCATTTCGTACAAAAGAAAATGAATTGTCAAACTGCTTTGATTTTTAAAGTTGAACTTGATGAAAAGTGCTTCAGTCACAAATCATATGGCAGAGAATCTAAACAACTTGCCAGAGAATTGATAACAGTGTGGCTGTGAAACACATTTCAAAACAGTGGATTAGAGCTTAGCGTGACTGTGCAACACAGTGTGGAGGACCTGAATGGCAGCGCAGACAATGACATCTTAGTGGGTAACCAACCTGTAATTCAGGAAGAACTCTGTTAAAATAGGGTCTTCATGTTTGAATGCCTGCAGGGCAACTGGAAATATGTTACTTGAATAATATGCTGAATTTGCCCATTGTATATGTTGTAGGTACTGAATTTTTTCTGGGTTACAAATTTAAACCTTGGTTGTCGTCTTTTCAGTGTGGCTCAGTATATGATGCTGAATGAAAGCCAGATCTTTGCAGATGCCAGCTTGTCCTCACACAGTCTGAATGGCCTGAAGGAGTAACAGTGCAGCTTTGGGGAGAATATTATGGGCTCAATTCCTAGTTCAACAGAGGGTCCCTGTTCAGGAAGCCAACCCTTCTGGTTGTTCCTTGAGGGATGCACTGACCATAAGACCATAAGGCATAGGAGCAGAAATTAGGCCATTCGGCCCATTGAGTCTGCTCCACCATTCAATCATGGCTGATAAGTTCCTCAATCCCATTCCTCCGCTTTCTCCCCATAACCTTTGATCCCCTTGATAATTAAAAAACTATCTATCTCAGTCTTAAATGCACTCAATGACCTGGCTTCCACAGCCTTCTGTGGCAGTGAATTCCATAGATTCACCACTCTCTGGCTCAAGAAGTTTCTCCTTATCTCTGTTCTAAAAGGTCTTCTCTTTACTCTAAGGCTGTGCCCTCGGGTCCTACCAATGGAAGCATCTTCCTGACATCCACTGTGTCCAGGCCATTCAGTATTCCATAAGTTTCAATTAGATCCCCCCCTCATCCTTCTACACTCCAATGAGTATACTCCCAGAGTCCTCAAACATTCCTCATATGTTAAGCTTTCCACTCCTGGGACCATAAGAAGACTCCACCTCAGGATTGCCTTCCATTTGTTATTTCAGATGAAGGAGGCTGGATAGTGACTGGAAGTAGTATCAAGCACATGGATGCAGTATCTGTATGGAAAGGGACACAGCATTGTACATTGTGTGTTGCTTAGATGAGGCAAAAGAGGAGAATGAATGAGGGATGGTTAAGTGCTACTCCCCCTCTTGCTTCACTGAGGTGTTCCAGAAGATGACGTATGAAGTGCGCAGGACACAGCGGCAGTTACTTTTGCAAAGGATAGCGGGGGAAGGTTGGTTAGCCTTAACAAACAGACTCAGTTGGAATTTGCAGAGAAGGTGAGCAGCTATACATTGGATATAGTGCAGGAAACAGTTCATTGACCTCTACTAAGGTGAGTATCATTCAAATCCAAGCTGACAGCCAGCACACTCTGAACTCCTTAGCAGTTTGCAGCAAAATATCCTTTAAGGTGCACAATTTACAGCCACACAGAAGAATGTCTGTCAAGAATCCAACTAAGCACTGCATCTCCATGGAAATCACTGCCAGTCACCTTCAATCTACTAGCCAGAACTCTTGATCTCACATTACTTCCCCTCCAACAACTTCATGAGCAAATAACATACTTTACCGATGCCAAGGACATAACTTTCCACTCCCTGAAATTGCAAGCTTAGTAGTCAGTGTGATGAGTTAATCAGGTGAGAGTCTTACAATCAGACTCTCACTGATTAAAAAAAAGTTAAGTCCTCCTTCTGATGGTGAAATGACTTTCTCAACATCAAGTGTTGAGAAATCTATATGTATACATTTACAACTTCTGAATTACACAACTTAGCAGAAGTAACTTCAACTTCCCAAATAACCTCTGTATGATTAAGATACTTGACATTTCAGAAATTCGCCTGAATAAACCAAGCAACTGGACCTTTGGCAACTTTGGTTTCAGCCCACAGTCATTTTGAGTGAAGAGCTTTCATTTCCTCAACTGAAACTTTTCCCAGGTCCTTGTCTCCACTTTCATCATAACCTCAACAACCATAATGGGTGCTTTTGTGGGGACTAATGCAAAATGTATCTCTAGCACATTGTTCGACCCAACTGGAGAGCAGCAACACACCAGCAACATTGATAGCACTGCACATTGGATGAGGTCAGCTTGCAAGAGATGTAGTTTAGAACAGACCCAAGTAAGAAGCATGTGGCTGTAGGAAAAGTGCTGAAATGTGAAGTGTCAATGTGGGAAGATGGGACATGACACTGTACAGCATGGTGTTGATTCGGTGACAGAGTTGGACCATGTGCCTGCAGTTTGATGGTGAAACACACTGCATGAAGAGAACGATGATGTGTGAAAGAGAAGAGGAAAAACTGGATCGGGGGAGGGGTTGTCTATGATTTGTCAGACAGTTCATCCACTGTTAGTCCAAGGATCCACAACATTGCAATCTGGGTACCACAGTCATTCCTGGAATTAGAGGAAAATGATTCTGGGCTATGTTGGTCAATCGCCCAGAGCTGTCTTGCAAATTCAGTCCATAAGTTGTATTGTAATCAATTGGGGATATCCTACAAAGGCAATCCCAAAGATGGGCCATGGTCTTTAGAAGGTGATACATAATCTGGGTGCACCAATACCCTAACGATGACATCGGTAAGGCTACAAGCAGCTCAAATCTCAGCAGTGGCCTTATTGCATTCGTTAGCTGAGGAATGGTCAGGAACAAGGGGTATTTGGATTTAGTAGGATGGGACCTGATAGAGATGGGAGTGGACTGGGTGGTCTCAAATTAGAGATCAAGATAAGTTATGGTCACTTTCGCCTTGATGTGGGGAAGTGCTAGGTCAGCAAATTATTTGGACCTTAAAAATCGGGTGTTCCAGGAATCAAATTGAGCTAATGATGATCATATAAAGGTTCAACCAAAACTGGGGCTGGATAAAGTGTCACTGGGGAAACAGGAGTCGCAATACAGTAGAGAAAGATTGTAGGGGTGATCATTAGTCAGCCTTGGACCCTGTAAGTCACTGAAATGAACATAGATTCTGATCTTATCTGTATTGACCAAATATCAACCAAGTAATATATGCTGCTGCTTCCGTTGCCTCAGCAGGTGGGGCAAATGAAGTGAGAAGCTTCCTAACAGCAGTTTTATTCCAAGGCCACATTGACACTTTCCATGAAGTTAGTAGAACTCTTGTGCATGGGAAGACGCAATGATAGGCTCAGCTGTAACTCAGCTTTCCAGCTTCTGTAATGTAGATGTCAAGAAGCCCAATGTCAAGGATCAAAGCAATACTGATTCACATGGATTCACATGTGCCGCTTGCCTAGCCAGCTGTGAGACTAACCACTGTGAGGGCATAACCTGGAAGTTCAAGGGGAAGGCTGTCTGGGCGAAAGTATCCCTTTCCTAAAACTGTGTACTTTCACTTAATGTTCTTAAGGAGCATTTGATTGTGAATTAAACACAGCAGAGATAAATACAGCAGATAGTTTCATGATTGTACGACTGTGCAGGAACCACCTCTATAGACAAAAGAGACAACTAACAACAACATGGGGAGATGATGACCAAGTGGTATTTTTGCCAGACTATTAATCCAGACACTCAGCTAATATTCCAGGCAACTCAGGTTTGAATCCCATCACAGCAGATGGTGGAATTTGAATTTGATAAAGACTATCTGGAGCTACAAGTCTGCTGATAACTGGGAAGCCATTTGGTTTACTCATGTCCTTCAGCAAAGAAAATCTGCTATCCTCACTTGCTCTGATCTACATGTGACTCCAGAGGCACAGCAATGTGATTGACTCTCAGTTGCCTTCTGACATGGCCTAGCAAGCCACTCAGTTGTATTAATCACTAAGAAGGCTCAACAAAGAATTGAAACTGGATGGACCACCTGGCATTGACTGAAGCACCAGAAGACAGAAGATCAGAAACTGCCCTGTTGACCCTGCAAAGTGTTGAAATCTCACAGACTCGTCAAGGAACAGCCTGATATAGTCGTACTCACGGATTCATACCTTTTACAGGCAATGTCCCAGATACCACCATCGCCATCACTGGATTTGTCTTGACCCACCGGCAGGATGGACCCAGCAAAGGTGGCGGCAGAGTGGTGTTCAGTCAGTAGGGAGTTGCCCTGGGAGTCCTCAACATTGACTCCAGACCTATGAAGTCTCATGGCTTCAGGTTAAACATGGGCAAGGAATCTCCTGCTGATTACCACATACTGATTTATCTCAGCTGGGGATATATTGAACAACACTTGGGGGAAGCACTGAGGGTGGCGAGGGCATGAATGTACTCTGCCTAAGGATTTCAATGACCACCAGCAAGAGTGGCTCGGCAGCAGTACTACAAATCGAGCTGTTTGGGTCCTAAAGGGCATAGCTGCTAGACTGGGTCTGTGGCAGGTGATGAGGAAATAAACAAGAGGGAAAAACATACTTAACCTCATCATTACCAATCTATCAGGTGCAAATGTATCTATCCATGACAGTATCAGTAAGAGTGACCATTGCACATTCCTCGTGGAGACGGAGTCCTGCTTTCATATTGAGAGTACCCTCCATCGTGTTGTGTGGCACTATGACTGTGCTAAATGGGACAGACTTTGAACAGATCTCGCAACTCAAGACTGGGCGATCATCAGCAGAAGAATTGTACTCTAACACAATCTGAAACCTCATGGCCTGGCATAACCCCACTCAATCTTTAACATCAAGCTAGGGAATGAACCTTAGTTCAATGGAGACGGCAGGAGAGCATGCCAGAAGCAGCACCAGACTTGCCTAAAAATGAGGTGTCAACCTAGCGAAGCTACCAAGAGGAACTACTCACTAAATAGCATAATAGCAAGTGATAGAATTAAGAGATCCCACAACCAACGTATCACTGGAGGAGGAGGTTCCACAAATATCTCCATCCTCAATGATGTGTCCACAAATATCCATTCCTCAATAATTGCCAAGTTATGTCCTATACACTAAAAAGCAGGACAAATCCAATCCAGCCAATTATCACCACATCAGTCAACTCTCAATCATTAGTAAAGTGATGGAAAGTGTTAATAACACCTGCTCAGCAATAACCTGCTCAGTGATTAGGAGGTAGTTAGGACTGCAGATGCTGAAAATCAGAGTCGATAAAGTGTGGAGCTGAAGGAGCCCAGTGGGCCAGGCAGCATCGGAGGAGCAGGAAAGGGTGATGAAGAGTCCAGACCTGAAATGTCGACTTTCCTGCTCCTCCGATGCTGTCTGATCTACTGTGCTTCTCCAGCTCCACATATTATCGACCTGCTCAACCTTAGTTCAAAGATGGACAAAGGTGCTGAATTCCAGAGGTGAGGTGAGAGTAAAAGCCCTTAACATCAAAGCTGCATTCAACTGAGTGTGATGTCACGGAGTTTAGCAAAACTGAAATAAATAGGAATCGGTGAGGAGCAAACTCGCCACTGATTGGAGTCGTAGCTGGCATATCAGAAGATGTTTGTGACTGTTGGAGGTCAGTCATCTCAGCTCCAGGATATCTCTGCGTGCGTTCCTCAGGGTAGTTTCCTAGGCCTTACCTAGCTGCTTCATCAATGACCTTCCCTTCATCAAACAGTCAGAAGTGGGGATGTTCACCAATGATTGCATAATGTTCTGCACCGTTTGTGACACCTGAGATACACAAAGGTTACAGAATGTATTCAGTTTATCAAAGCAAGGAGAAAAGAAATAATATTTCAACAAGTTCTCTTGTTCAGCCTATCCATGGTGAGTTGCAAATTCACAACACTGGTTGATTGGGCACAGGTCTCATGTTATGTTACGTTAACTTAATTTCTACTTCTGTCCTCAGTTTTCCCTTGTTGTGCATCAAACCACTAAAACCCAGGCCTTTTTTTAAAGTTAAATTTAGCCTATTTTCTAATCCACCTGTTCAGAGATGTTATTACTCATCTCTGGAGCAGATGGGACTTGAATCTGTGCCTCTCAGTCCAGGGATATCACTACCACTGCACCACAAGAGGGCCCAACACAGGCCTTATCAGCCCCTATCCATGATCAAAGATATCCTGAATTCTAAGTGGCTTATCAACGCACAGACAGTTAATGGTCAATCTCGGATTGACTAGGAACTATCTGCCTAATTTTTGATTTGTTTTTATTTATTGACATCACTTCCACTTGTGTCCTGAATTTTTTCTACAATGAATTGTTTTATATAACCTTGACTTTCTTAGCTTAGCAATTCCACAAAATTTTAGAAGGTAAGGTGACATCAATGAACAGTTAATGCATCTGCTTAGAATATGCAGGGTCACCTCAATATGATTTATTATTATACCAAATTTCCCAATTAACACATCTGATATTCCTCAAAATCTACTAATACCCTTTAACTACATGAAGAATACTTGACTGCATAACAACTGTTGACACCTCAAAAAAATTACAGCTCAACATAACAATACAATCTAATACACATAACTGATGATTGTGTATTGTTTATCACCATTTGTGACTCCTCTGATACTGAAGTAACTTATGTTCAAATGGACAATATCCAGGCTTGAGCTAACAAGTGGCAAGTAATATTTGCACCACTTGAATGCCAGGCAATGATCATCTCTATTAAAAGACAACATCGTTTGCCACTTGTCAGCCCAAACCTGGATTTTGACCTACTCTTGCTGCATCTGGTAATGCATTGCTTGTGTGTCTGTGGAGAAGTGAATGAATATTGTGCAGTCATTAGTATACATCCCTACTTCTGTCCTTAGGATGGAAGAGAGTTTATTGATGAGGTAGTTGAAAATGATTGGCACAAGCACATTACCCTGAACAACTCCTGCAGAGATGCCCTGGAGCTAAAATGACTATGTCCAACTACCAGAATGATCTTCCTTTGTGTCGGGTTTGACTCTAAACTGTGGAGGTTTTCCCCTATACACATTGTCTCCAGGTTTTGTTCGGGCTCCTTAATGCAAAGTCAGCCAAATGCAGCCTTGATCTCTAGAGCAGTTCCTCCCAACTCACCTCTGGAATTCATCTTTTTTGTCAGTGTTTGGACCAAGGCTGTGATGAGGTCAGGAGCTAAGCCGTCCTGACAGAACCCAAACTGAGTGTCATTGAGCAGTTAACAATACAACTTGAAAATAGATGGATCATTGAATGAATGGTCAGCGTATAGGGGTGTTTAAGCAACATGAAAATAATGTGTCCATTCCATGTAGCTTACTAAATCCATTAAACTTTAATCTGGCTAGCTCAGCATGAAGTTTGTTTCCTTCCTCAAGCTACTTCAGTACTAATTTAAGGCTTTCTGCACAATCTATGACCAAAATCACCTCTGACTTAAACCTAAAGAAAGCTTAGCTTCTTCTTGTCACATCAAACAGATTTAGAATCATAGATCCCTACAGCATGGAGACAGGCCCTTCAGCCTAATCGGGTCCGTGCTGACCAAAATGTCCATCCACCCCAACCCCATTTCCCTGCACTTGGCCCATATCCTTCTAAACCTTTCCTATCCATGTATTCGTCCAAATGTCTTTTAAATGTTGTTAATGTACCCGCCTCAGCCACTTCCGCTGGCAGCTCATTCCATTTGCGTACCACCCTCTGTGTAAAAAAAGTTGCCCCGCAGGTTCCCATGTATTCTTTCCTCTCTTACCTTAAACTGATGCCCTCTCGTCCTCAATTCCCTTTTTCCCCTGGGCAAAAGACTGAGTACATTCTTCCTATCCATGCCTCTCATGATCTTATACACTTCTATAAGAACCCCCCTCAGTCCCCTGTGCTCGAAAGAAGAAGGACCTAGCTTGTCCAACTTCTCTCTATAAGTCAGTCCCTTGAGTCCTGGCAACATCCTTGTAAATTTCTTCTGCACTCTTTCCGGTTTAATAACATCCTTTCTATAGCAAGGTGACCAAAACTGAACACAATACTCCAAGTGAGGCCTCACCAACATCTTGTATAGCTGCAACATAACTTCCCAACTTCTGTACTCAGTGCCCTGACTGCTGAAGGCCAATGTGCTAAATGCCTTCTTCACTGTCCTATCCACCTGTGACTCCACCTTCAAAGAACTGTTCACCTGCACTTCAAGGTCCCTCTGTTCCACTACACTCCTTCAGGCCTTACCATTCACCATGAAACTCCTATCTTGATTTGACTTTCCAAATTACAACACCTCACATTTATCTATATTAAACTCCATTTGCCATTTCTCGGCCCACTTCCCCAGCCGATCAAGATCCTGGTGCAATTTCTCAGAACCTTCCTCACTGTCCACAATACCGCTTATTTGAATGTCATCCGCAGTGATTAATCATGCCTTGTACATTCTCATCCAAATCATCGATATAGATAACAAACAGCAATGGGCCCAACACTGACCCGACGGATACCGCTAGTCACAGGTCTCCAGTACGACAAGCATCCTTCCAGTATTACCCTCTGTGCCCTACCATCAAGCCAATTGTGTATCCAATTTGCCAGCTCTCCCTGGCTTCCATACAATCTAACCTTCCAGAACAGCCGACCATGTGAAAACTTATCAAAGGCCTTACTGAAATCCATGTAGCCTATGTCTACTGCCCTCCCCACATCAATCTTCCTGGTCACTTCATCAAAGAACTCTAACAAATTTGTGAGGCGTGATTTCCCACACACAAAGCCATGTTGACTACTTCTAATCAAACCCTGTCTTTCCAAATGCATGTATACCTTATCCCTCAGAATCTTCTCAAGTAACTTACCTACCACAGATGTATAATTCCCAAGTTTTTCTTTGCAGCCCCTCTTGAATAAGGGCACAAAATTCTCTACCCTCCAGTCTTCTGGGACCTCACCTGTGGCTAACAATGATGCAAATATATCAGTCAAGGCCCCCACAATTTCTTCTCTAGCCTCTTGCAGGATTCTTGAATATATCTGATTAGGACCAGGAGATTTATCTACCTTCATTCTTTTAAAACTTCCAACACCCCCTCTATTATGATGGAGACTATCCCCAAGATATCACCACTGACGTACCCAAGTTCCCAAGTCTACATGTCTTACTCCACGGTTAAACACAGAAGAGAAATATTCATTGAGGACATCGCCCATCTCCTGCAGTTCCACACATACATGTCCACTTTGATTCTTGAGGGGTCCTATTCTCTCTGTAGAGATTCTTTTTCTTTTAATTAACTAAAGAATCTCTTTGAATTCACCTTGATCTTCTCAGTCAAAGCTGTCTCATGCCACTGTTTCGCCCTCCTGATTTCCTTATTCAGTAAACTCCTGTATCCCCTATATATCTCCAGTGGTTCCCTTGATCCCAGCTGTCTGTTCCTGAGCCATGCCTCTTTCTTCTTTCAGGTCAACGTCTCAATATCTCTTGTCATCCAGGGTTCCCTAATCCTGCTAATCTTGCCCATTACCCTCACAGGGACATATAGACCTTGAACTCTAGCTATCGCACCTTTAAAGGCCTTGCACTTGCCAGAGGTTCCTTTTCCTGTAAACAAACTACTCCAATCAACCCTGCAAGCTCCTGTCTAATTCCATCAAAATTTGCCTTGCTCCAGTTTAGAACTTGAACCTATGGACCAGTTTCGTCCTTCTCCATAACTATTTTAAAATTAATAGAACTATGGTCAACTGGTCCCAAAGTGCTCCCCCAGTGTCACCACAGTCACCTGTCCTGCCCTATTTCCCAAGAGCAGGTCAAGTTTTGCCCATTCCTGAGTAGGACCCTCTAGATACTGCTTGAGGTAACTTTCCTGAACACCTTTAACAATTTCCATCCCATCTAAACCCTTAACACTATGGCATTCCCAGTCTACATTAGGAAAATTAAAATTCCCCACTATGACAACCCGATTTCTCCAGTAAGTCTCCACAAACTCACTGCATTTTTATTCTTTTCTTTCCCGTTGACTATTTGGGGGCCTATGGTACAAGATGAATAACATCACCATCCCCTTTTTATTTCATAGCTCCACCCACAAAATACTCCTTGATACCAGGTCCATAACGATCCACTCCTCAGTACAGGTGACTGCTTCCAGTCTCTAATGTATGTGCCAAAGTGATGGTCTCCCTCTCAGTCGCCCTTTGATGGACGCTGTTCCTCCTGCTGATCACGTTTAGTTCTGAATGCTTTGGAATTTCAAGCCTGCAAGATATTTAGAATTCACTGCAAGATTTACTTATACTGTGAAGAGCACACACGGCCATGATCACTGAACACTACTAATGGAAGTAGACCAATTTTATTGAAACAAGAAGCTATCACTGAGGCCAAAACAATTTTGTTTTTGAGACTTGAAATTGGAAGCAAAGCAAGTGTTTGATATTTTTTTCTTGTGTGGAGAGAAAATGACACCTGTCTGCAATTTTCTGTGTCGTGCATTTTTTTTTTCCCAGAGAGAACTTTAGTTAATTAAAATTTCTGAAATATGAATTTTTCTTTCAGCTCCATGTGGAAGTCGATCTACAGGTTCTGATGGCACTGTACTGTCACCAAATTACCCAAGAAATTATAGTACTGGACACAACTGTATTTATTCTATCACTGTCTCCAGAGAGTTTGGTAAGTGAAGTTATCATTCACTATTTGCTAAATGACTTGAAATTTACATTAACAGTACACCATATTTTCTTTGAAATAAAGAAATATTGCTCTTGACTGTATTTCTCTAAAATGAGCCTAATAATCAAGAATGTAAGTACATAAAGATCAAAGTAAATGGTTAAAATGAGAGAGACTTTTTATTTTGCTTGATATATGTTGAATATTCTATTTCTTTTTTGCTCTGTCTTCATTTATGCATTTCAAACTCATTAATGTTTTACATCTCTAGTGGTTTCCTTAGGTATAAGTTATGGGAAATTACTGTGGTATGTGTCTACAAATCAATTGTTGCTTGCTAGGGTAGAATTTGAGTAGTACTGAAAAAAAGATATATTTTGATGAAGCTTTTCGTATTGCACCCTCCAGCACAATTCGTAAGAAATACCACGTAAATTGGAATCCGCACTTTTCCTGTATGACAGAAAAATGCTGATTGGTTGGCAAGTGGACTCTGATTGGTAGCAGCATTTCCACAGAAAATTTGCCGGTGAGATAATGATTAACAGTTAACTGTCATGTTTTGTTGAAATCAGGCAGGTTGACAATGCTTGCTCATGATGTTGCTGTGAGAAATGAGCCAGAGAATGGCTGTCACTTGCGTTATTGAGTTGAAAGAAGCATGTACATGTTCTTTCTGCCTGCAAAGAGTAGTGCCCTGTTTATTAATATAGATACATACCTTCCGGTACACACGAGCATGCCACACTGCAAGCCTGATTGATAATCTTAAATTCTTAGCACACTCAGGATTATTTAACAAATTTTGCTCAATCACAGGAACAGATCTAATGTTGGACGTTGTAGCTTGCATTTCACAAAGCACAGTTTGGTTGTATACAGTCAGTACTTTGCCTGTTGTGTACAGTGGAAAGGACATGTTGTTTGATACAACTGACACTAAAATTTGCATACCATATCATCAATTTGTGCAGCAAGTAGAATGTCCTTTTGGCTTGACAACAACATTTTCTTATTGGCAAACACTTTTGTTGCCACTGCATAGTTGCTGTTTGAAACAGCTCCCGTAATCTGTTATTCAAACATTTAAGATACTCCATCGTTTCAGGAATCCAAAGTAGAGTTGTCATGTATCAGGAGCAAAGGCCTGTTCATGAGTTTGCATGATAAAAACAAAAAAAGCATATCTGATCAGGGCAGTGATTATCCTGTAGATAGATTCATGTGCCCAATTTCTGCACCAAGCTTACACTGTGAACAAACAGGCCCGATTTGTGAGGTTGTCTACCATACCAATCTTATAGCGGGTGCATCTGTAGGAAACAAAATACAAATTTTTGACCTATAAGGAGGTCGGTTAGCTCAGTTGGCTGGATAGCTAGTTTGCAACACAGATTGAAGCCAACAATATAGGTTCAGTTCACATCCCAGCTGAGGTTACCTTGAAGGTCCCACCTTCTCAAACTTCCCCTTCCCCCGTGGTGCAGTGACCCTCACTTTAAACCAAAACCATTCATATCTCTCTAATGAGAGGGCGGCCCTCTGAGGCTAAGGTGACTTTACCTTTATTGACCCATGTGACTACAGGTTAATATGCACGCAATACACATTGACCCTATTTTTGCAGACAAAAAGAACACGTCCAAAAACTGAGCTGTTTCAACTCAAGGAAATAGGTGACAGACTTTCTCTGGTTCATTTTTCAAGGCTATGTTTTGCTCAATCAGAGTCACCCAACCTGATTTAAACAAAGCTTGAAGGTAACTATCAGTCATCAGCTGACTGGTACATTCTCTACAGCATCACCTCTACCAATCAGAGTCAACTTTCTAACCAACCAACACTCTCCTCTCAAGCAGTATTAACTATTGGTTCCTTTTAAACTGTATTTCTTGCAAGTCATCCTGATAAGTGCAAAATGGAAATATTCAATGAAATGTATCTTTGTTTTTAGTAATATGCAATAAATTAGTTCTCAAATTAAATATTTTACATATATTATAAGATATCAAAACCTCAGCTTGAAACTGTTAACAAAAAACCCTAATTACTTCAGATTTGCTGTAATCTTCAACTCCAGTAACTCCTAATCAATGTGTGCTGCGAGGAAGTTTCTGGAGAACTTGAACAGACTAAGTGAATGGGCTGGAACATAACAGATACAATATAATGTGAATGAGTGCAACGTTATTTTGTATTAGTAGAAAGGAGATTCTGGTCTATAATTTGTGCCTCAGTCTACATCTGGCAGTAAAATCAGGTGAGAAAAAGTGGCTGAAGAAAAACTGATTTGAAATGATGGTCAGGAGGAGAAGAAAAGTCCACGTTTAGGCAGATAGTATGGTGGTACTTTTTCCAGTATGAGGATGGTCTTCTGCATCACATCTTCATTCTTTCTTTAATTTATTCAATTTTCTTCTTATTTTAAGATGAGCATGTTGATGAACTTTTTTTCACATTTTAAAATAACAAAAACTCAGTGATCAGTCCAATTTTTACCAAACTCAACATGCAAAATCTGGTATTATTCTGTCACTGGTGGTTAAATACAAGCTCATTTCTCCAATCTGGTCTATGAGCCAAAGTTTGATTTATGCGTGACCTTTTTACTCATCATCTGTTTGATGTTTATTAGATTCACATAGCATTCATGTGGCAATCTCCAAGAGTCTGAATAAGGTTTTAGTAAAGAAAAAATGTAAAAGCAGTCAAGTGAGAATGTTTGTTCTTGCTTGTTGTTTGTTAAAAATGAGAAGCACTGTGGCTTTTTAATGTTCATCACTCTGCTAAAAGGAATAATAGGAATACTATTTCACAGGCTGATGGCTTCAACCCAAAAGATTAGTGATTCATATGTGGATACATCAGGCAACAGTCTTTTGTAAACAAAGCTTGGTTCATCATTTTCAATGACCTTGTGCTGACATAAAATTGCCTGATAACTGTTAAACATCAGAGGGTGAAATTATCATCACACGATTAGCATGCACATCAATGTATCTCCTTTTAGGACATTTGCTAAACATACAACACATTCTGCTTTATAGATAAACATTTTAACAGCAAACGGAAAACAAAAACTTGAAGTGAAGATCAATTTCCTTTCTTTCCAGTTGTTTAGTTGAAATACATGAGGAAACGGCCCCAAAGAAGTTTCAACCTTCAATTAAGCTACATTAGATATATTCTACATTTAATTTCTACCAGTCCATCATTCTTTATTGACTGACTGAAACTACGTGATTAATATGTCATGCTTAATAACCGTGGAGGTTAAACGTTTCACACTGATATTTCAATCTGAGATACCTGAAATCTCCACAAAGTATAAAAGCTCTCGCAAATTTGCCATGTGGAAACGTGGCAACTTTAGTCATAATGCAAACGGTATGATTATGACACTTTCAAGCAATGTCTTGACATATCAAAGCATGCATTACAAATTCAGGAAAAACTTTCAACTCATCATCTACAATTTATTCTTATAAAAATGATCTGAAGGTCAAACCTAACCTTGAACTGTTTTCTGAGATGTTTGAACCACAATAGGATAAGCCCTTTAAGCCTATATCATTCACAGAGATTCTGGTTGATTTTCGGACCACTTGCCTTGGCTCCATATTCTGTAACCTTGGCTAGCAAAGATCTATTAATCCCAGATTTAAAATTATTAACTGAAACAACATTTTAAGCTTTTTGAAGGTGCTGTACATGAGCACCTATTTCGTACTTTCTCTACTGAATAGTCGCTCTCTGATTATAAAGTAGTATTCCCTTGTTTGAGACTTCCACAACCAGTGCAGTAAAGTTTTCCCTATCTATTGTTTCAAATTTATAAAAATTCCAATTGAATCATCTTGTAGCCGTCTGTATGCCAGGGAATTTAAGACTACTTAATGTAACGTTCATAGAGTTTCCAATTTAACCTATGGAACCCTGGTAACGTTCTTGCTATACACTGGACTGCACACCTTTCAAGGTTAATGAACTATTTCTAGGGGGTAGCACTCTGAACTAACCACTGTATTCCATTTGTGGCTGACTATGGCTTTACATGGTTGTAACAAAACTGCAATCCCTTTATATTCTAGTCCCTTGAATACAGAAGCTAACACTGGGCTTTTTTAATTGCTTTTTGTACCTGACTATTACATTTCAGCGATTTGTGTACGAAGACCCCAAAATCTCCACTGTTTCTAACTTTTCACTGTTTTAAAAATGCTTTCATGTCAAAATTGATGACCCCATATTTACCTCATGGGTTACATTGGGCTGGATTTAATACAACCCATCATAGTAGGAACTCTGATATAATACAGTGTGGAGCTGGAGGAACACAGCAGGCCAGGCAGCATCAGAGGAGCAGGAAAGTTGACGTTTCGGTTCAGGACCCTTCTTCAGAAAAACTCTGGCAGGTTATCAAGTTTGAGAGTGGAGAGGGCACATGTTAGTCTCCTTGTAGTGAGAAAACCCCGATTAAGTCAGAAGGCACACTGATGCAGGATTACTGGTGTCATTGATTGGATGGCAATTTGACTCATTTATAAGCCAATTTTGACACCCAACATCTCTGAATCTAACGTCATTTCATCGTGGCTAAGAGATAAAGATCTCTTTAACCATTGAAAGCTGCCCATTAAAACCTGTTGGGTTTGAAAACAGCCTCCAAGGGAGGGAATCCTTCCTGTTAGGCACTTCATGGCCGATTAAAGGGACCTGGCATCAGTAAGGCAGGTGTCCAGTGAAAGCCACCCAAGACCACCTTTTACATTTTGTTTAACTGTCCAAAAACAAGGAAAAAAAACCTTTATTTGAGATTTATCCATATATGGTTCCCAAAATAAATAATTGTTTCCTGTAATGTTATCCTGTTTAAAAGTTGTCACTTACTTTATTTCCATGTTAGCACTAAATCATGATCGAACTTGTATAAACTAGTATAATCATAAATGTGATTTGTCTGCAAGCCAATCCAAATTGCAATATTACACAGCTTGTAGTTACAACGTAGGCCATAAATCAATAACTGTATCATGCAGATTCAATAAATATAACAAGGTTTTGCTATATGAGCTAAATTACAATGTATTACTTTGCGTAATGCATTTTTCTAATCTGAACTCAGTAGTACAGTTAATATCTTAACACAGAACTGCACCACATGAAGTCCTTGAGTAATATCTTCTCACTGATGGGCTATCAAAAGCTCTCAATGTAAATGGAAGAAGCATACAAAAATTCAAATTAAACTTTTATCTTATTATCCTTTCATGTTTCAATGCAACTGATAATTCAAAGTGAGAATTCGGACAAAACTGGCCAGTGGCTGTGATGTTAAATGCTAAAATATAGACTGTCAGAATTTGTAAGTTTCCTTTGGACAAATTGACTGTATTACCAAATTATTCCTGCACTTTATTATTCTAAAATCTCAGATACAATTTAAGCATTCTTACATATTGTTTTATATGTTATGATTAATTGTCAGTTTAAGGTTCTTGCGAAGATTTGTAGCTCGGGTTGTTGGTGAGGTTGTTGACTTGCTCCGTGAGCTGGCCGGTTGTAGATTTGATGTTTCATCACCATGCTAGGTAACATCGTCAGTGCGGCCTCTGATGAAGCAATGTAGTTCTACTCCGCTTAGTATTTATATGATCTGGATTGAACTACAACCTGAACTACAACCAGCCATCTTGGGGAGCAAGTCAACAACGTCAAATTGTCAGTATATTTTTGTGCCTGTTTTCAGGCTATGCAAGTACAAGGTTACATTATGTTCAAATATGTATTGTATCGGTGAAAGTCCTGCTTCAACCAACTGGAACAAATTGGTGATTTCTATCAGAATTACATTGGCCCAGAAGTCAGTTCAATTATTTGTATGGACCTGGTTAGTTTGTTTTTAAAGTCCACATTATATGCTTTTGTAATGAGTATAATTTAGCGGAAAAAATACTTTACTCTTGTATGACTTTGAGACACCATGCAAGTTGGTCAAAAGTGCAGCCACTTGCGCAACATAAATATAAATCTGTGGAACTGATCAATTTTCTTTGGCCCACAGTGGTAACTTCGTACTTAGATCCCAGCTACTTCCATGATCTAAAATAAACCATGAAAATAAAATACAAAATATCCTTGAAATGGCCACAGCATCTTCAAATGGTCACTGCAGCAATGAAATGGAATTGTGATATTAATTCAGAATTCCCAAAGCAGCAATGCAACTTGATATGGTCCGCCATTTGGGACATCATTTTTCAGACTTTCTCTTTCACCAATTTGGAATTCAAACATGAATTTATCAGACACAACACAACTTTAAACAGTATTTGTCCAGCACTCGCAGGCAACACTTTGACTTTAAGAGAGTGATTGCTCAGAATGTCACACAATTCATGCATACCTGCCACAATTCTCCAGCTGGAACGTTGTCGATGCCAGTCAAAATTATTTTTGTCGAATATTTAAAGAAATTTACATTTTGAAAATTCATGAATGAAGATGGAATTCTGAAGCTCAGTCCAGGTTAATGTCCCGTTTGCCTCTAACCCAACTGGTTCCCACTTCCCACTGTTTTCACCTGGGTCACTTCACATAGACAATGCATTTTATATGGTCTTCAGATGAATTAGTCTTGATAGGACTGTTGCTTTTACGTAATGCATGGCATTTGATAAGAATAAACCTCTAACTTCTGTCTTTTCTCTTTCTTTCTCTCCCTGCTTTCTGGTATCTGTTTTGTGACAGTGGTTTTTGGCCAGTTTGTGTTCTTCCAGACCGCCCTGCATGATGTTGTTGATATATATGATGGACCTACACAACAAGCTTCACTGCTGACTTCACTGTCAGGTTCACATTCAGGTTTGGACAGCTATTGATTTAAAGTTTTTGAGTCATATTTAATTTCCATGTCACTATTTCATCTATTTTAGCACTATTAAAGAACATATTTCGGAAATCATATGTGTGTGGGCAAGATTCGATGTTGCAAAAATTGGGCTCCTATTGGGCTACTGTGTAATCTTGGATACTTTCAACGCATTATTTTCCATCAATACACACGTCGGTATATATTGAACGACAAATTCTCCTCAAAGTACCAATTCTGCTGGACTACATGGAGATTTAGAGTTGCATGTTGAATTAGTATTAAGCTAAAATAACATTTAGTAGTCAAAATAAAATGACAACAACTGTTCTGTTTTTGGTTGTATTAGTACCTGCTAAAAGGGTCAGGTTGCAAAAAGTCTTTGGGCTTAATTATAAAATCTGAGTTTATATTTCAAAATTATTGGCTCAAATTATTAGAAGAGAAGCAGCTCAAATGTTTAAATCAGTTCTGAAAGTTTTATTCGGTGGACAGAAGAGAATAACTTGAATATCATATTCTGGGTGTTTGACCATTGAGCTGTTTGCTGCTCAAGTAGCGAAGGGAAAATATAATTAGATGCAATAACGGCCAAAGCAGACATTCTCTTTTAGCTAATATTTGGACTGCTACCTAAATACATGGTTGTAAGACAGCAGCCAGTGTAATCTTAGTTTGTCACCAACACTGCCTCTTACACCTTCGAATCTTTCTCGTCAATCTTAGAGAAGATCAGACTGTTTGAGTTAGGTTGTTCTGCGAATCAGAATAAACCCATTTGAAAAAACAACAAATATTTTGCTGTTTTTTTTTGTATCTTCAGAGCAAGATTAAATGTTTGCTTTGGCTTTAGAATTCATTAATGATTATTTTTGGGGGTTCAGCTCAATATTGAAGATTCAAGGCACTATTCTAAGAAAGTTACTTCACTAGGTGACCTGGTCAATGTGCCTCCTTCAGACAAGAATCATGATAAAATTAATTGGTTATTGATCTAAATTTGTGGAATCTCGCCCCATGCACATAAGTTGCTTCATTGTTTAATGTACAAGTCAATTCATATCAAAGTGAGTCGCTCTCTATAAGATGTTTTGGAATACAGTAAGATACTGCTTCAATGTAGGAATACTGATAGGAAAGTTACAATGCTGCTGCAATTACTGCCAACTCCATTGTAAGCAAAGTAGCTTTAGAACATTCAGCACTTCAAGCATGCAGAACGGTAGCTATTCGCTAAATAATAACTGATGCCAATCATAATAAATTTACATTCAGAAATACTGATTGAGTGAAGTGGAGTAGACGCAACTGTTGTCTCACTTTCGCGTGTTGAGTTTCAGTTCAGGTCCAGCATTAGTGTAATATTCTGAGAACATAAATTTATCCATTGGCATTCACTGCACATTGCTGTTAGAATTAATGACATGAAAAGCAACAAGATTGTTGAACCTTTTCATATTGTTAAAATGAGCTTTTTGTTTTCCACTCTTTCTAAATATAGTACTAATACTTAAGTATTAGATACAATACTTATATATACATTTGTTCCAAGCATTTTGATTACCAAATGTTTATTTTTGAAATGCAATAAATGTACTGAATTATATTTCATTTATTCTGTAACTCATTCAATGTATTTTGTTTTAGGAGAGTCCCTCCCTTTAAGCTCAGGTAACCAAATCACAATCAAGTTTGTCACAGTCGGCCCAGTAACTGCCAAAGGATTTCATTTTGTTTACCAAGGTAGGTTAATAAGTCATAGAAATGTTTTCAATAAAATGTAAAAGAAAATCAGAGATTAAACATTCAATTATCGTCACATAGCCAACAATTTTGAGAAGTCTTATTTGGAAAGGAGTCCAGATCTTCCACCAGACAAAATTAAAATTGACATTAGGAAAAGTTTCTTCACAATAAATGAAATCAACACTTGGTACAAACTTCCTGAAAGAGTAAAAGTAAGGTAAAGTCACCATTGTCTTATCAGTTCATGCAGCTACTCTCACTTTAGAGAGAAATGACTGATAGTGGTTTAACCTGAGGGTCACCACACCTTAGGCAAGGGGAGACATTGAGAAAGAGAATCCTTGATGGTAACCTCAGCTGGTGTGGAAATAGTTATGAGGATGGAGACACCTCTCAGCAGTCAGGTGTGATAGTCTAGAAGGCTGTCTGCTGCCCTCAGAGTATTTGGGCTGGAGAGGAACTTGCACTGTTTTGGGGAGAATCCCGTTTTCATGTTCACGTGGGTACCAGCAACATATGTAGGACTAGGAAAGAGTAGGACTCTGCTGAGAAAGTTTGAGCATTCAGCTGGATCTCCTTGATCATAAGTCACTGAAAACTAACATACAGATGCGGCTAGAAATTAGGAAGGCTAATGGCATATTGGTCATCATTGCAAGTAGACTTGAGTACAGAAGTAATAAAGTCTCGCTGAATTTGCTTACAGCCTTGGTAAGACCACACCTGGAGTATTGTGTTTTGTTTTTGGAAGGGTACACTTAGCATAGAGGGAGCACAACGGAAATTAACTGAATTGATCTCTGTGATGGTGACATTCCTCCGAGAAGAGATTGAGGAGACTGGAGCTATATTCTCTGGATTTTAGAAGAAAGACAGGTGATCTCATTCAGGCATATAAACTTCTTATGGGATTCAATGAGGGAGATGTCAAATGGTGTTTAGAATCAGGGCACACAGTCTCAGAATAAGGGGTAGGCCATTTGGAACATAGCTTAGCAGGAACTTCTGCATCCATAACATGTCAATCTTTGGAATTCTGAGACAGCAGTAGAGGCTCAGTCATTGAGTATGATCAGCCATAATTGAATGGTGATAAAGACCTGATGGGCCAAATAGTCTCATTCTGCTCCTATATTGTATGGTCTATGTTCAAAATGTGTCAATCAGTTTGATAGACTTCTAGATGTGAAGATAGGAAATGTGGGAATAGTGTGAGAAAATGGCATTGAGGCATTGAGCTCAACCAAAAAGTAAAGCAGAACTGAGTGGTGCTAAGGCCTATCCTGCTGCTACTTCCTATGCTTCTGTCATGCTACATTGGTACCAATGTGTGATTCCATCAAAATACTTTGCAAGATAATGTATATGTTAACTACCACTGATTAGCTGTTCTAAGATTGTAACATCTAACAAACACACCCTTGGCAAAGGCAAAATCAGTAAGACAGATTGTCTCACATGCAATGTTTCTTCAGTCAAGGAGGACAGAACATTAAGAGAAAACTCTTAGAAAGAGAAAGAGAACTCAAGTGTTTTGCTGTAACAGTGAGAGACGTATAGCAGCTTCCAAACCCCAACAACTACTGAAAGCTAAATCTAAAATCCTGATTCTGTGAGAGCTTGACCTCACCCCTTCAGACTGCATCTATTGTTCCAACTGTAAAAAAAAACAAGGCCTCACCAGCTGTTTGTTTTATTGGTTTGGAACAGACCACTCAGCATCTTTATCTCAACATCTCTTCATTACAAAAAAAGGGCAAAATACATTTTTTAAAGCCAACGTATCATCACATCTCTGATTATAGAACCTTTTATCACAATTGCATTTCAATGCTTTGCTGTTCACCTATACAGTCCTTTGCCCATTGGTGCCACTGTCGAATGGACACTGTGACAATGCTGTTACTTTACAGGTTGTCAGACCGAGGAACCGAACTGAGTAAGCAGCCTGGGAGGCCTTGGATTTTCTTTTAACAGCCTGAACGGGTGGACCCAGCTGTCACAAATTAGGATTTCTGGGTTTTGGATTTTCGGTAGCATCAGAAGCTATTGGGGTCTCAACAGAGTTGGAACTTTCAGTGAATGTCTCCTTGGCTGTGACTCACTCTGAATTTTCTCTTTTTTTTTGTTAGCTCCTGGATTGGAGAATGCATGTGAGAATCTGTGTCTGAATTTTCCTTTTTTGCCAAGGGGTGTGCTTATGGGATGTTACTGTATTGGAACAGTTAATTAGTAATAGTTGCTGTATCTATTATTTTGTTAAGTTTTCTAATAGCATTGTTATTCTAAATTCATCTTTCTTTGGTTGTATTTTAACTACAGTATTTAAATAAATTGTGTTTCGGTTAATATCGAGTAGTTTGACCAATTCCATTCTGCTCATATTCTTTCTATTCACTGAACGATGTACTAAACCCAACCCCTTATTTGAAACAAATATTCTAGCATAGAGAGAAATAGAGAAAACTATTTACTAAATAACCACTTGCTTTCTTTCCTATGACACAATAGTTTTAAAAAATGCAGTTATACAGACTGACTTTCTCCCAGGCCTTCATACTTAATAGCCGTATGTGGTCTCACTGTCTCTCTCTGTCTATCTCTCTCTCTCTCACACACAAGTCCGATTCCCAATGAGCTTTATCTGGTTTTGCTGTCTCTTGCCCAGGGCCCCGCATCTTTACGAATTTCTCCAGTCTCACTGTCCCCGAGCTAACCTTTATATCTCTCTCTGTGATTTTTTTTAATAACAGCATTCTTAGTAAAGCTTTTTTAAACATAATTAATATAGTAGATGTATTGTTATTTTGTGTTGCTATACTTCGAAAGCCAACATTTGTGCAGTATTCTCGAATTTTTCACCGTGTCTGTAGTTTTTTTGTTGTGGAATGGTGGAATTCATATACCCCAACTGATTCATGAGAAAATTACATTTGTTAACTTTGATTTAAAGTAATGAATTGAATGTCCCATAGAATTTGTAATTGCTGAATTGTATGTTTGAATTATAGAACTTTTTGTGTATATGTTTAAACTTTAAAGCTATAAGTTCCAGATTTTTTTCTTAAATAAGAACACTGACTATGTAATTATTATCTTAAAATCTATTTAGCCGTGCCAAGGACCAGTGCAACTCAGTGCAGTTCTGTACCTGAGCCAAGGTTTGGAAAAAGAATTGGGAATGATTTTGCAGTTGGCTCTGTGGTTCTGTTTGAATGCAATCCAGGCTATATTCTGTCTGGTTCACCAGAGATTAGATGTACATCAGTACCAAATGCTTTAGCACAGTGGAACGATTCTCTGCCCACGTGTATTGGTAAGTAATGAAAATAAAAATATTTTAAATGAGCAGGCTGCATAGAAAATGAATATCCATGGGCAGAATTTTTTGAATATTTTTCGATTATACAACTGATCCAAATGATTGCAGATAATTAAGCATTTGCTTAATTGGGGGTATCAAATAATTTAATGACAATATTCTTTCCCTCATTTATTGTCGGGCATAAGCTGAAAAGTGTGCCCAAGTTCGTAACAACAGTAAGTTAATTTATGTTGTTGAAAATGAAATTGAAAATAATGCCAAGCTATGAAAGACAAATTATGAAGGCCACCGCTAAGTTAGTGAGATAGGTTTGAGAAAGGCCTCAAAGCAGAAGGCAGATATCAGGGAGGAGAACAAATTAGATAAGAAATTCTAGGGACTGGAACCTGAAACAGTGGAAATCATGGTAGTTGCTGGTGGATTGGAAGAGGTTTGAATGAACTAGAGGCTGGTCTGAAGCAATGAAGAAAAAGTGATAAGGGATGGCAGGATTATTTGTATATCTGAAGGCAATTACATAAATGGAGCTAATGCAATGAACAAGGTTAAATCATGGTTGATAAATTTTAATTTTGAGGAACAGCAGTCAGTGGAGAAGTGGGATTGATGTAGCTATAATTTTACTGAGGATGGAAGGCCACTTCAGAATGCTTTGGAGTGGTTGACGTTGAAAATGACAATTTGGACTTTGAACATGTGAATTTCAGAATCAGATGTCTGTGATTGTGGTGGGAACCATTGTGATGAGAAGGATATGAGATTTGACCCTCTATCTGGTTTTAAGTAATGCACTGAAGTTCATCACCAAGCGCCGTTTTATTCTCACCAATTCAGTCACAGCCAAAGAATCTGCTGGAATGGATTCTCATCCTATTTCCACGCCGCAGCCGCCCAAAAATCTATGCTAGGTCACCTTCTATCCTGAAACATGAGTTGCAAAAAAGTGAGGCATGACTTTGAGAGGCAACAACACAATCAAGGACTTTAGATAGGAAAAGGAAGTTGGCAATTGGGTAGTAGTTTGAACAAAGATGAAAAAATTCTTTATTTGAAGAGAATGGTAAGGATCAAAGCTTCCATTAAGTTGCACAATTGTGTGGCATTCTGGAAAGTTCCCTTGAAGGCTGCACACAAGCTGATAATGATATCGTTCCAAAGTCATTACACTGTTCACTTCAGTTTCAGTCAGGAACCGCACATGCTACTCCTTTTAACTCTCCTTCATATCAACAATATTCACTCTGGTGTATACTATATGAATGCAAGTTGGTGTTCTAGTTATTTTTGTATTTTGAAGCATCACCCTATCATGAGACCCAGCATGGGCCAAAAAGTTTGGGGAAATTCATTTTGACTACTTTCCTTCTGGCTCCTATAGCAGTGGATTGTTTTTACATCTCCCATCTTACTTTTCCGCTAACAATGAAACTTGCAGTATATCATAATTGGCCACCATTGGGTCTATCAGTGGTGATTTGGGTAGAATTTCCTGTTAAACTCAGGAATATCCTAAGGGACACAGCAACATACTGGAAGAAGCCAGAGAAAGTAGTGTACGCCTAGAAAGTTATTACTGGGTTAGTGGAATAAAAGATAAGCCCAGGACCAATCCAAAATCTTAGCCATCTTTCTCACCACCCATCCACCTTAGATCTGCAATCAACTTGGGCAATTTCCATTTTGCAGTTTCTTACTTGAAGGTATTATATGATGAAGTCTACACTTCATTGTTTTGTTAACTCTTAACACACTCCTAAGATCTTCATTTGAATGTTGCACTTGCACAGTTTGCAACACAGGCCTATAATGCACAGTTATCAATATGAGCACCATCATAAGAATAAAATTGGATTACTCTAATGAGGAAACTTGTGCTTTGTTCAATTTTATTCATTTCTGGCATTGGAAAGTAACATTAAAAGAACATATAACAAGATTTTCAGTATAATAGCTGAAATTGAATGAAATGTTATGTCCTTTGAATAACCTATGTTGTCACTATTCAGCAACTATGTAAATCCTATTAATTCATATCAGTGCCCATATTCACAGGTGAGTATCTTTTCATAATGAGCCAAAGTGCACAAATGATTCTCTGCATTGACGTAATGTGAGCAGCTTTTTGATTCTTTTGACCATTCAGCTCACCTTCCATTCGTGTTTATTGTACATCTGGGTTCCTATATTTCTTTTTATTATTCATTCACTCAAGGGTGTCATTGGCTGGACTGCCATTTATTGTCCATAATTGCCTGTTGAACTTACTGGCTTGCTTAGGGTATTTTACAGAGCAGTTTAAGAGGCAACCATATTGCTATGGGGTAAGGGCAACAGATTTTCTTCCTTAATAAGATGGATCTTAGTAACAATGGTCAGATGGTCACCATTAGGTTAGCTTTTAATACCAGATTTTCATTGATAATACCACCATGCTACCACCTGCCCTCATGCATGTAACAATCAAGCTCACTTCCACAAAAGAAAATTTGGTTTACTTGAATGTTACTTCCATGTAAAGGATTTATATTTCTCAGATTCTATATGGGCAGTTCTCGGGGCGGCACGGTGGCTCAGTGGCTAGCACTACTGCCTCACAGCGCCAGGGACCTGGGTTCGATTCCACCCTCGGGCGACTGTCTGTGTGGAGCTTGCACATTCTCCCCGTGTCTGTGTGGGTTTCCTCCGGGTGCTCCGGTTTCCTCCCACAGTCCAAAGATGTGCAGGTTAGGTGGATTGGCCATGCTAAATTGCCCGTAGTGTTCAGGAATGTGTAGATTAGGGGGATGGGTCTGGGTGGGATGCTCTGAGGGTCAGTGTGGACTTTCTAGGCCGAAGGGCCTGTTTCCACACTGTAGGGATTCTATGAAACAAAACACAATAAATGACTCATTGCACTGACTTTGCTGGAGAATGATAATAAATTGCTATGTATACAGATTGAAATGATCTGCAGGCAGAATTCACAATCATTATATGATGAATTTATTTGAAGCATTTCAAGATTTTCAGCAGGAGAGAGACCCACTGCAGGAAAGCAAGATTGGATATTCTCCTAAAGAGCAAGGTGGAAATTCTTGTGGCTCCATGTTTGCTTAACACAAATTTTCGAATCTCTCACCAGGATTGGGAAAATAAACATAGGTTCTGTTTATTTGAAGAGATAATGTGGGATTACTCAGTAGACAGATTCACTACAAAGCCTCAGGAACTATTGTTTCAGGAAAGCACAGCTGCAACTCACTAACTGTACACGCTGCAAGCCAGACTGCTGGTCACATGTTATATATCCTGTTCATTTGCCCATGAGCATTTTCTATCTTAAAGTGATATCATAAAATCTCACCGCTTTTCCCCCCAATAAAACATTTCAAAAATTAAGTGCAGAAAATGTGTATATCAGCATACAGCATTATTCCCACAAATTATTAGGCCTCTTTATAAGTGTTTAGGTACTGAACAATTTAAGAGTTTAAGAGTCCATACAATGTCTATATGTTTTAGAAGTCCTCCACAATCATATGATGGTATGAATTTACTGAGATCGAAACTTAGCACTTAGGTGTTACTGACTGATAGTTGTGTGGGTATATTGCATGTTATTGGACAGCGAATTGTTTTCATGATGTTCTTCCAGAACCCATTCTCTGGGTTGTATGTTAGGCACAATTGGAGTGCTCACTGTACCATTCTCTTCTGTCAGGTTCTGGTTCCTTAGTTTTGCTTTATCAGATGTTGTGGCATTATAAGATCAAAGCTTAATGAATGATATAGGTGTTTCTGTGGATGACCAGGTTGGATAGGCTACATGAACTGAATCTTTTGATCTACATGAAGACTTGAAGTTCCACACCTGCATGTTTATCATATACTACCCTCATTATCCTTTGGTTTTTCAAGAGGTTTGTCCTGTATTTCTAAGAAGTTAGATAAATAATGATTTGGCAAGGTTGTTGCTGCTGGTGATTGTAAGGTCTTATTTTGAGCTGTTGCTGTTAAGGGTGTAAGGTGAAGTCGGCATAGTCCTATCAGACCATTGGGCTCCTTTCTCGTGTGTGTGTGTGTGTGTGTGTGAGAGAGAGAGAGATAAAGATGAGGAATGGTGATTTTACCCATGTGTCACCATGCCTCAGGCAAAGGGATGGTTTGAGAAGGACAGCCCTTTATGGTAACATCATTTCATCTGCCTGAATTTCATGACTAAATTTCATGATGCAATCTGTTCACTTAACAAGACTGTTGGATCTGACAGAATATGGCAATGATATGACAGATTTTATATCCTATTTAGCACATATGTCACTGAAAGATCTGTAAATATATTGTGGCCTATTCTTGCATATGATCTCTTCAGATATACTGAACAGACTGTACGTTGCACTCACTTTCTCTGACATGGATGCACTTGAAGTATCCTTCAAGTGATTATTTGAAACTTGGAAAAGTCACCATTGACAAGGATAAAATCATCAATGTGGGTAATGAATAAATCCATTGCAATATTAGCCCGAGGTTACAATGTAATCTTGTGAGGATGTCAAGTTATTTGTGTTGAAATGGTTGGTGACTTTCATTTCTGGTCAAGATATTGTGTTCCATATATGGCAATAAGCTTGCTACTATTAGTCTGCTCAAGTTTACCAGATAGAATATTTGTGGTCTCCATGAATATTTGGCGTACCTGCATTTCAATGTCAATGTATTGCTGTAAGGAATGGTTGACCCATTATAAGCAGTTAGTTTGGCTGTCTTTGGTTGTATCCCTGACTTCCAAAGATACAGATACACATCCTTCCAGATTCTGATTGGGAAGATGTTCAAGCTGACTCCTGTGTTGACCTCTGTTGTTTCAGCCTGTGTTTACCCCTTTTATTTAGGTATTTGTTGCTGACAGTAGCAACAATTTCCATCTGTTTGATTTCATCACACATTGTGTCACATTTACAATATGGAAATGGTGTTCACTTTGCAGTTGAAAATTCTTCCATGCTGCTCTTCACCCTGGTCTATATGGCGCCTCATCTCATGCATGTGTTTGCACTTGTGTGGGTCTGTGGCACTTTCCCCTTTGTTGCTGTCAGTATGCAACACATTCTTTTTGGTTGGTTGCAGTTTATTGTAACCTCTGCTCATACCTCCAGAACCCAGATTTGAAGATTTGTTAAAGGAAGTTCATCAGACAGATTCAGTATAAAAGTTAAATTAACTGTTATTACAGGAAATCACAACCGTAACTCCCTCACACTACATGCTGCAAGCAAGCTAGACTGTATTGGTTCTCACCTATTTTATATCCCTATTATTTGTTCATTAACATATTCTCTCTTGAACTGATATGACAACAGAAAGAATAAAACAAGTCAAAATATTGGACAGGTGGGCCAGGAATTTACCAAGCTGTGAGTAATGGACTAGGAGGCAGGTTGGCTGTTAAAATGCGAACAAACTATTCCAACACAGTCTAGGTGCTGGGGCATTTTCCCAGTGTGATATCTTGATTTCCAACAGACTGGAGCTAGGGAACCAATTTAAATGATCATGGGCAATGGCAAAGACTCACTAATGAGTACAATTTTCCATCAAGGAAATTCCATGTCACTGGTCATGGGATTCTGTGGGTCTGAACGTGGCTGATGAGTCTGATTCATTGACTTCAGCCAGCCTTAGCAAAATAAAGCAACTCCTTCTTTTCTTGCAAGTGCATTTCAAAGTGGAGGTGCCTTTAAATTTCCTTTGTTCATTTCCCTGTCTCAGCAATAGCCAATTATCACAATGGCACAGAGACTGCAGAGTTTCTGGATCTGGGCCCTTTTCCTCCCTGAATGACAGCTTTCAGTTGCACCATCCTGATGATATCACAGGGAAGCTCAACCTCCTGTTGGAGTCTATAGGCCACCCAAAAATTACCATGATATCAGGACCACTCCCTTCTGGGAAATTCAGCACCTGTGCCCTAATGTTCACAAACATCTTAATTTTAAAGTTAAATGAAGAATAGAACAGATATTAAACAAATTTTTGGAGAACAGACTTTGAGTTTACGAAATAGGAAGATCTACTTCAAAAAGAGAATATAAAAGGAAAATTGAAATGCAGAAGGAGCATCTTCCAGCCAGTACAAAATCAGACAGAGATAGGAGTACACCTCGATGAAAAATACCTGGAGAATCAATCAATGTTATGTCAAACAACATGACGAAAGCCATTGAGCTAATATCTACAGCAACACACATTGTGAGATCTGCAACCTCTGCAGAAAAGAAGATCAGTAAGTTAAGCAGAAACAAACAGTTTCTTCTGAATTGATGCTGAGTATCTTTCATCAGATATTATCTTTCTAGATAATCCCTTGCTAGCCATCATCAATGTCTTTTGTCACAATTGAGAGAAGACTCATAAGACAGTGCTTTACAATCTTTTCTTTCGAGAGCAAGAAGTTGAATTTATAATTTTTCAATCTCCTGAAATTTGGTTTGCAAAGTATCAGCAATGTTTGCATTTCCTCAGCCATTTCTGTCAGTATCTATGGATGGGAATGCTAGAGATTCTTGTTTAGTTAACCTTAAGCTTCCAAAATCATTTTACAATGTCATACCTGCAACAAAAAAAGGCTTTGACTCTGCTCTCCACTTTGCGCTTCATTAACTCATGGATCTGCATCCACAATAATATGAAGTCACAAAATAATGATTTAATAATCCCGCCATTTTCCCATCCTCAGATCCTATTTTCTATTCACGCTGGTAAATTGTATAATCTCCCTTTTGTACCTTCTCTTGCTCTGGATGCATTGAGTGATTAGTTTGACATTTATTTTTATATTTTCCATTTTATTTGCCTCATGTTGTTTTTTTATCTATTCTCTTTGTCTACTTGCTTTTGTAGTTCACTTCCATACAGTTCAGAATTTCATATGACCTTTTCTGGTACAAATTCTGTACTATGACTTCCCCTTTCTTCCAGACTACAAAAAGGCATTTGCAGCTATTGAAAGGATACAAAAGAGAGCAATCAGTATGATTGAAAAGATAGAAAGATGAGATGAGGGGAAATGATTATGTAAATTGCCCATTTTCTCACTAGAAGTAGAGAAGGTTGACAGATGATATGATTGTGGTTTTCATGATTCTAAAGGGGCAAGATAATATTGACGCATATTTCACCTTGCCCAGAGCACACTACATGGTTTACACTGGAATGGGTTAAAATAAGGTTAACACAATGCCCCAGTATTAATTTAGTGTTTATTTTTTGTTTGTTTTGTGGGTTTCTTATTCCTAAACTGAGAGCGGTGGGTGATATGCTACCACACGAAGGAATCTCAGGCTGGGGACAATGCACACACAGGATGCAGTCAAGAGCAGAAGGAAAATCCTACCCCCAAACAATGGGAGGATGAATCCCACTATTGCTATGAACAAGGCATGCTTGGGAATAGCTGGAGAGATGCACAGTGCTTTTTTTTTAAATTCATTCATGGGATTTTGGCTTTGCAGGCTAGGTCAGCATTTATTGCCTATCCGAGAGGGCTGTTAAGAGTCTACCACATTGCTGTGGGTCTAGAGTCACATGTAAGCCAGACGAGGTCAGGATGGTAGTTTCCTTCCCTAAAGGACATTAGTGAACCAAATATGTTTTTCCTGATAATCAACAATGGATTCATTGTCATCATTAGACTCTTAATTCCAGGGTGAGAGATATTGCTAGGCACTGGATACAACATCGGATACTGTTTATTGATAATTTAACCATATCACTAAAGGTTAGTGGCTGTGACCAAGTTCTGATCGTGAACAAATTCCTGTTTTCTTCCTGAGTTTGAAAATAGCAATATTTCAATGTTTAAAATATATGTTTTTTTTTCTCAATTAAATATGTGCTTCATTGTGTGTAAAGCTATGAAAATAAATGCCATCTAGATCCCAAGTTAGCAGGCGAAGAGTTCCATTATATTCTGTTATGTATAAAAAGACTCTTAAAAGTATGAATGTTACTAAAAGATAACAACCTGCCCCAACCCACAAGAGATACACGCAAGAGCATGCAAGAAAACAGAACAAATTACAGGTTGAGGTAGAATGAAAGTAAAAGTTAAAGTCCATAAATGACATGACAAAGATCAAAACTTGCAGCACGGTCGCTCAGTGGTTAGCACTGCCACCTCACAGTGCCAGAGACCCGGGTTCAATTCCACCCTCGGGCAAATGTCTGTGTGGAGTTTGCACATTCTCCCTGCGTCTGTGTGGGTTTCCTCCGGGTGCTCTGGTTTCCTCCCACAGTCCAAAGTTGTGCAGGTTCGTTGGATTGGCTATGTTAAATGGCCTGTAGTGTCCAGGGATGTGCGGGCTGGGTGGATTAGCTATGGGAAATGCAGGTTTACAGGGATAGGGGGTGGGGTGGGTCTGGGTGGGATGCGCTTCGAAGGGTTGGCATGGATGCGATGGGCCAATTGGCCTGCTCCCATACCGTAGGAGATTCTGTGAAACTCTGAAGTTGTGTTGATTTAAACTTAATTCCAAAACATTTTTTTAAGATGACTTCTACAGGGGCAAGGCAAATGCAAGTATAAATACCAAGCGGAGACTCGGGGACCGCTTTGCAGAACACTTACGCTCGGTTCGCAACAAACAACTGCACCTCCCGGTCGCGAACCATTTCAACTCCCCCTCCCATTCCTCAGACGACATGTCCATCCTGGGCCTCCTGCAGTGCCACAACGATGCCACCCGAAGGTTGCAGGAACAGCAACTCATATTCCGCTTGGGAACCCTGCAGCCCAATGGTATCAATGTGGATTTCACAAGTTTCAAAATCTCCCCTCCCCCCACCGCATCCCAAAACCAGTCCAACTCGTCCCTGCCTCCCTAACCTGTTCTTCCTCCCACCTATCCCCTCCTCCCACCTCAAGCCGCACCTCCATCTCCTACCGACCAACCTCATCCCGCCCCCTTGACCTGTCCGTCCTCCCTGGACTGACCTATCCCCTTCCTAACTCCCTACCTACACTCACCTTTCCTGGCCCCATCCCCGCCTCTTCGACCTGTTTGTTTCCTCTCCACCTATCCTCTCCTCTATCCCTCTTCTATCCGCCTCCCACTCTCTCCCTATTTATTTCAAAACCCCCTTCCCCTCCCCCTTTTCTGATGAAGGGTCGAGGCCCGAAACGTCAGCCTCTCTGCTCCTATGATGCTGCTTGGCCTGCTGTGTTCATCCAGCCCTGCACCTTGTTGTCTCTATAAATACACATTATTCCTTTTGAGGGGTATCTTAACAAGACGTGCCTTGTAGAGTGTCACTCTTTTGTGGGTCCATCGAGACAGCTGCTTGAGTTTTTGCCTTGTGAGTCACAAATGAAAAGTGAACACAAGCAGATATTTGTGGCAGTCACAACTGCATACAATCTGCATCATAAACAGCAATACTTTCCAAGCTCTGTTCAATTAGACACAGGTGCTGAAACCTTGCAGGCTGTTGTTGAGAGAGAGAATGCTGAACATGCTTCGGCACGCCAGCCTGCCATGGGCAGATAGGCCATGCACACGTGCTGCAATTGAGAATGCGAAGGACTGCAGTTTGGTCAACAATCAATTAGTGATGCAATGGATTGTGAGACTGTCTGCATAGACAATCCATATCTTGAATATGGTGCAAACATTCAAGGAAACTCACATGTAGTAATGTTTTTGCTTAAACCCATTCCATTTATGTTATGTGCAAATTCCCTCAAGGAAAGAATGACAAAAATGTTATTCTTCTATGATCATTACAGTAAAATTTTCCAGAAAATTCTGTAGCAAACTTATTGCCCTAAGTACATCTTGTAGCTCGAATCCATATTCTATGAAATTTAGAGATCACTAATGGAAAGGGATAGGTCGGAACTTAGAATATATCAGAAAACAAATATACACCATACAATTGCAGATAAACTCTCAAGACAATAAGTGGGAGTTGATCAACACTTTGTATATTGGGTGTGATTGCTGCAGTAAATGGACTGAAACGCTTGTTCAAAATACATTTTCAGGAAATTTGATGAAGACTTAACAGGTCCTAACAGACATCACCATAACCTCTTCTGGGATGTTCAGACTTAATAGTTATTAAGCCATCATCTACTGAACAAGTTCTGGAAGATTATAAAGATGCTTTTTACAGGTCTTGGATATCATCTGGTGAATATCATCTCAAAACGGATGACAATATGAGCGCAAAATATCATTTACTAAAAAGAGTTCCAGTTGCATTCACGGCCAGCCTGAAAGAAAAGCTGGAAAATAAATGAATCATAAATAAAAAGTGATAATTCCTGTAGACGGGTTTAGCGGCATGGTGACAGGGACAGAAGCCTGAAAAACTGAACGTATGCCAAAATCCAAAGGATATCAAATAGAGCTTTGAATAAATTTCATTACCAAATGCCAATTATTGGAGATACTTTGGCACAACCTGCCAAAGCAAAGGTCTTCACTACCTTTGATAAAAAGAGTGGTTACTTGCAAGTCTGTTTGAAAGCACCAGTTTTCTGGATGCCATTTGAGAGATACAGATGGTTGCATATGCCACTTAGCATTCCCAGTGCTGGAGAAATATATCAATACAGACAGCATGAGATAGTAGACTTCCCAAAGTGGAAAGCATTGTGGATGATCTGCTGGTTTAAGCACTGGGGACACAATGGAAGAAGTCACCACAGAACATAATCACAGCCTAGTGTAACAAGAGAGACACCTGATGAGCTTGAAGCTGAACAAAAAAAGACTGCAATTGAAGATGTTTGAAGTCAAGTACATAAGTAATATACTGACAATAAATGTACTTCACCCAAATCCACTCGAGGTGAAATTGAGCTACAATGGAGATGCAGCCACAAACAAGTGTGAAAGCAATGCAGTCATTAATTGAATTTGTGAACTATTTCCCAAAGTTTTGTGTAATTTGTCATTAGATTGTGAACGACAAAGCAAACTCACTGCTAAAGATGTGCAACAATATTGAGGGGTAGAACAAGAAGCAGCTTTCACTGGAACCAAACAACTTGTGGTGAAACCATACTATACCATTAGATAATGGCTATGATATAGTCATATTGCAGTTTGATGCCAGTGAGATTTGGACCAATGCTTATATAGCAAGGACAACCAGTTAAATAATAACTGGTTGCATCCACGGTGTTAGCGTAAACTGAATGAAACTATGCTCAGAAAAGAATACAAGATTTATGGGTGCACTTTAATTATAAGATGTATGTCAGTTGCAATTATGACAACATTTGAGAGAGCTAATTCAACTTTTACCAGTCCTGATTTATTCCAAGACTAATTCCAGGTATTTTCACAAAGTTTACAGAATTTATTAAGATTGACAAAACAAGTACATAAGGAATAATACTTTTAAAATGTATTATTTTTAGCCTATCTATGGTGAGTTGTCAGTTTGCAATATTAGTTGACTGGGTACAAGTCTCATTTTATGTTAATGTTAACTTATATTCTGCTTCTGTCCTCAGTCTTCCTTTCTTGTGCATGAAACCACTAAAATCCAAGCATTGTTAACTCCTGTCCAAACTGAAAGACATCCTGAACTCTAAGTTGCTTATTAGTGCATTAACAGTTCATGGTCAGTCTTGGATTGACAAGGTAGTATCTGCCCAATTTTCGATTAAATTCTTGAAAAGTAATGATCATCTCAGTGACTTACTGTAGTCTCCTGATTTTCTTTTTATCAACAATCATTTTGCAAGAACATGCCTCTTGTAATATCCTTGATTTTCTTATCTTACCAATTCCATATAATTTTGCAAAGATTAAACCAATGAACAATTAGTACAATTGCTTAGACTATGCAGTGTCACCTTATCGTGATTAGTTGCTATACCAAATTTCCAAAATTTATCAATACTCCTTAACTACATGAACCGTACATGTCTGCATAGTAACTGTTGATACCTCCAACAAATTTTTGAATCTTAATATAGCCACACAATCTAATATTCTTGCAGAATGTTCAGCACCATTTGCAATTCCTCAGATGTTGAAGCAGTCCATTTTAAATGTGACATGATTTGGACAATATCCAGGCTTGGCTCACAAGTGGCAAGTAACATTCACGCCACACAAATGCCAGGCAATGACAATCTTCGATAAAATACAGACAATCTAACCACCACCCCTTGACATTCAATGATGGTACCATCAATGAATCCCACACTATCAAGATCCTGGGGGTTACTATTGACCAGAAACTCAACTGGACTCACTACATAAACAGAGTGGTATAAGAGGAGGTCAGAGGCAAGGAATAATGTGGAGAATAACTCACCTCCTGAACTCCCAAAGTCTGTCCACCATCGACAATGTGCAAGTCAGGAATGTGAGTGATAGAATACTTCCCACTTGCCTGGATAGTGCAACTCCAACAACTCAAGAACCTTGACACCATTCAGGACAAAGCAGCTCTTTTGATTGACACCACATCCACAAGCATCTATTTCCTCACTGCTCAGTAGCAGCAGTGTGTACTGTCTTCAAGATGCACTGCAGAAATTCACCAAAAATTCTTAGACAGCATCTTTCAGGCCCACAATTACTACCATCTAGAAGGACAACGGCAGCAGATACATGGAAACACCACCACCTGCATGTTCCCCTACTCATCCCTCTCCATTCTGACTTGGAAATATATTGCCATTCCTTCATTGTCACTGGGTCAAGATCCTGGAATTTGCTCCCTAAGGGCATTGAGAGTCAACCGACAGCATATGGACGGCATCAATTGAAGAAGGCAGCTCACCACCATCTTTCCAAGGGCAACTGGGAAATGGCAATAAATGCTGACCAGCCAGCAACACCCACATCCCACAAATACATAAAAATAGCCCTGTCATATACTTTAAGTTAACAGTTTAAAACATAGATATGTTTTTGAGTAAAAACATTTACCTCAAAATATTCTCATATATGTCAGCTTAAGTTTGCACTGGCTTAGGTGATAAAACAGAAACCATAAAGACAAAATTAATACCTTCAATTTTGACTTGGCCACATGGCCTTTTCCTCTACAGAGAGAGAAAAAGAGGCTATTTTACAATTGATCAAGTTTAAACATAATGAAGTCAACGTTACTAATTATTCAAAAATCCTACAACCGTCCAGCTATTATCTTCTCAATTGAGCATACCTGGGAATGCATAACATTAAGTCTAACCATTATCCATTACAAAGTGTCTCCCTCAAACCTCTTTCTATCTGCTCCAAAGCACCTGCAAAAATATTACTACATTTGCAGCGACATCACTTACATCATCTAAAGCAAGGCAAATAGATGTACATTACTGACATACTTGGAAGCAAACAATCCCAATGGAGAAATCGGAGGGTGTGAAGACAGTGTATGAAATCTTCCAGCTTGGATCAGATGCAACAGAATGATATGCTCTGAAAGTAACCATATTAAAATAGACATTGCCTGAAAGACAAGTATCTTGCTCAGATGAAACAAATTTTACAACAAGTTGTAACTTACTGAGCAAAGACACACAAGTGGCCTTAAGAGAGTGCTGTTTATACAGGAATGAACTGATAGCTGAGATCACACCTTGTACAAGAGAAATAGATGTGTTTATCCCTAAGTAGATGTGAAAAAAGATGCTGAAACGCATCCGTTTTATCCATCGAGAAACTGGCTAGCGTGAGGAAGGCAAGAGAAGTATTCCAGTGGCCAAATATGTACATAGGAACATAAGAACTCAGAGAAAAATCTGGCAATTAGGCCCCTCGAACCTGCTCCACTAATTTCATGTGATCGTGGCTAATTGCATCTCAGCCTCAACTCCACTTTCCTGCCCGTTCACCACATCACTTCAACCCATTAATGATTAAAAATCTGCCTATCTCCTCCTAAAATTTTACTGAATGTCCTGGCATCCACCATGTTCTGGGGTCGTGAATTCAACAGATTCACAACTGTTTGAAAGAAGTAATGTCTCCTCATCTCTATTTTAAATCTGTTTCCCCTTATCCTAAAACTATTCAGGACAATACCAGTTTGTGCAGTGCTTATAATAAATATCAAGTTAAAGAAAATAAAGATCCCCTTATTACACATGTCATCCCAAACAATTAAAGGATGAAAATTGAAGCAGTCCTTTACACTCTTAGGGGCACTGATGATCTATCACCATCATCTTGAATCCTGACTATTGGAAATTAGACCAGCTGAGATCAACAACTACCAGTAAGATTGTACAATACCTTGAAGAACACTTCATTGTTATTGACATTCCAGCTATTGTAATCAGTGACAATGGCACTCAATTCGTGAGTGAATAAATTAGATGCTTTATAAATAAATGAAAAATTCAAAGCCACATATCATCTCTATACCATCTTAAGTCTGAGGTAGCACTGAAAATCACCAAAGTGAACAGAATTCTACAAGACACTGTTGAGTGGAGAAATAAATGATTGAAGGTGTGAATGTATTCTCAACTGTAGATTAACATTGCATTGCACCTAAGCTCCTCTTTTGATCATGTTAAATACTTCTGAATCCACAAGTAGTAATAGGTTTCAGTGACAAAATCAAGTTGAAGTGAAGCAAAAAATCACTTTGATAAAACTGCCATGTCATTGCCAGAGCCAACCAATTAGTGAGCCAGTCAGAGTGTAAATATTCACTGCTGTTAACAAATCAGTACATGTGTCATCTTGGGACCTGTTTTGAATAGTTGTCACCTTGATCATATGCGGTGAATGTGAGAAACCAAATAAATTGTTTCAACTGCAGATATCTATGTACAATAGGAGAAACCGTGTCTTCATTGCTGATCATGAAGATATGATCTCTGCCCTGCAAGCTCAATCTGCCTCAAAAGTTTACTCTTCCCCAGCAATGGGAATTGATCAATGACAATAGTTATCATGGCAATTGTTGTACAATTGTTAACAGTTTTACTAATGAATAATCATTTCCTTTATATTTTGAGTAGCTTGTATTACTTGTAACTGAAAATGATAGTGCATGTATTTTTGTTATATTTTATTTATCAAAATGGTATATTTGAAGAAATACAATTGTACGTAGTTCACTTGTAGTCTACTGTCTGTCTCATTCACGTTACTTCTACCTCTGCTGTAATCCCCTTTGTACACAGACCTGTGGTAACTAATATAACACATAAGAAGAAACAACCATTGAGCTGCAGCAAAAGGAACAAAAAGCTCTGATGTTGCATCCAGCTCCTGCCAGGCAAAGTAGTTAAAATTTCTCTGTGGTCTTTTCCAAATCTTCGTCTTTGAAAGTATATAGTTAACAGATTCATGAACTGATAGTGCCAAATTAGAACTTTAAAATCTACTTTCGAAGGTCTAATGGTGACACAGTTCAGAGAAGTTCAGATGTGATGTGCTTTGTGTGAAATATTAATGTGTACATGCAACACTGTCCTATCTCCTACTTCTGGTGAATTTCAATATTTCCTGCTGCATGTGGCTGCATCCAAGGTAACTGAGACCCTCTAACACAAGCATTTATGAAGCTGTCAGATTATTTGTTAGCTTTCATGTGTCTTTTCATATTCCTGACAATCATGGAGTGAATTATATACTTGTAAATCTTGACGCCTCATTTTATTTCTCTAGTAATTCACAAGATATGGGAATCATTGGTGAGGCTGCCACTAATTACCTATTCCTAATTGCCCTGGAAAAGGTACTAGTTAGCCAGCATCTTAAATCCTGCAGTTCTTCGGGTATAGGGACATCTACAGTGATGTTTGAAGTGAGTTCCAGGACTTCAACCAAACAACAGTGAAGGAACAGCAAGGCAATTCCAAGTCAGGCTGCTGTGCGATTTGGAGAGGAACTTACAGTTGATGGTGTTCATATCCATCTGTTGCCCTTCTAGTTGGTAGATCTTATGGGTCAGGAATGTGCTGGCAAAATAGCCTGGGTGAGTCACTGCAATGCAACTTGCAGTTGGAACGCACTGCTGCTACTGTACGTCAATGGTGAAAAGAGTGAATGTTTGAGATGGTGGATGTGTCAAGCAGTTGTTTTGTTCCAGATGGATGGTGTCAAGCTCCTTGAGTTTTGCTGAAGCAGCAATCATCCAGGCAAGTGGAGAGTATTCCATCACAATCCTGATTTGTGCTTTGTCGATGGTGAGCAGCTTTTGAGGAAACAAGTAATGAATTCTTTGCCACAGAGTTCCTGCCTTGGATCTGCTTTTGTAGCCACAATATTTGGAAAGTTGTTCAGTTCAGTTTACGGTCAATGGTCCGTTTCCACCAACCCCCTCCCCCCAGCCACTACCAGGAATTTGATAGTTGTGTAGTCAGCAATGGTAATGCCATTTAATGTCAAGGGATGGTGGTTACATCCTATCTTGTTAGAGATGATCATTGCCAGGCATTGTGTCATGTTGTTTGTTACTTGTCAGCCCAAGTCTTGATGTTGACTGGGATTGTTGCATTTGGGCAAAGACTTTTCAGTATCTGATGAGTCATGAATGCTGCTGACCACAGTGCAATCATCTGCGAACATCCACACTTTTGACTTTATGACGGAAGGAAAATCATTGATGAAGAATCTTAAGATGAGAGGCCCTATGGCACTAGATTGAGGGACCCCTTCAGTGCTGTCCTGGAGTTGAGATGGCTGACCTCCAATAGCCACAAGCATCTTGATTTCTGCCAGGCATAACTCCAACCAGCAGAGAGTTTTTTTTTCTCCCCCTGATTCCCAACGACTCCTGTTTTGCCAGAGCTTCATAATGAGCCTTGACATTTAGTGCAGTCGCTCTCACCTTTTCTCTGCAGTTCAGCTCTTTTGTCCCTTTTTGGGCAAAGACTATAATGAGATCGGGAGAGAGGAGTGGCTCTGGTGGAACTAAAACTAAGTATTAGTGAGTCTTTTTTTGCTAAGCAAGTGCTGCTTGGTGGCGTTGTTAAAAAAAAAACCCTCCATCACCTTGCTGCCAATGAAGAGGAGATTGTGAGGGCAGTTATTTGCTAATTTGGGCTTGTCCTGCATTTTGTGCACAGGGCATAGATAGATAATTTTCCACATTGTCGTGTAGATGCTCAAGTTGTTACTGGAACTGAATGGCTTGGCTGTGGATGCAGCTGGTTTTGGAGCACAAGTCTTCAGCACTCTTGCTGGAATGTTTTCACAGTTTCATTGCAAAGAACAAAATAACATTTTTTCTGCCTTTCTGCATCAGCAAGTAGGGGTCTTGATTCAGTGCCTGCTGATGTGGAGCTGAGATGCAGTTGTACAAATTATGTCTGCTTTTTAACTGTTGTATAATTAAAGAATATGTTGTTAGTTCCCACGTGGCTGAAGTTTCTTCACTCTAGAGATCTAGTTTTATATACATAGTCGACAGTCTTCAAAATGCAATTCCCAAAGATCACCTCGTGCATTGATAATTACTAAATGTCCGTTTAATGAATAATGCTAGATTTTGAAAAGACAAGCAAGGAAATGGAGTTTTTGTTTTCTAATAATTGCGAGAATATTGAGGTTATCTGATGCCAAGCAGCATAGGAGAGAAGCAAGTGGCTTCTGCATGGTTCGGTTATGGATCAGTTGTTTTTCTTTGATGGCAGAGAGAAACACAATGCTTTTAAAAATCTATAGCTTACCTGAAGTATACTGCTGGTCTCATAAAAGACTGTGTTAAACATCAATAATTTAAAGCTTCCCTGAAGTGAAACATGGCTTGATTCACTTTAAAATTCTTCCATAAGAGTTTCAACTAATTTATAATACAATTACTTTCCCTTTTTGATCAAATATCAGTATATCATTTTATGATAATATGTTAAGATAATGGGTGAGTCAACGAATTGCTGTAAAGTTTAATTTTATATTGTATGTACATAAATCTAGTAAAATACTTTCCAACAAAAGATTAGTTATTAAATTAAGGATGGTGTTCAAAATTATGTTTTAGATTGTTAAGAATATTGTTTTCCAGTTTGCTGATTTGTGACAGCACCTTAAGACTGCTTTTTCCATTCCTGATGTGCTTACATGTATTCAAAGAGAATAAATAAGAGATGCCGAATGTTTCTTGAATCTCTCTAGATAGTAAATTGCTCTATTATTCATGGTTCCTTTAGTAAATCCTCGATAAGCTCTTGTCAAGTAGCAGCATGCCTTTTCTGTTCCATGTACACCAATACGACTGTAAGGACTTTTCTCTCAGTTTCGACATTTCCATTTTCTTTCAGTGCCCTGTGGTGGAATTTTAACAAAGCGCACAGGGAGCATTCTGTCTCCAAGTTATCCTGAACCATATGACAACAATTTGAACTGCATCTGGAAAATCATGGTGCCGGAAGGTGCTGGAATACAAGTAAGGCTTCTATTTCTGAATTGTTTATTCTATTCAGTCATATCTAATTCTGACTATGTAGAACTGATGCTTCTGTTTGTATCTGTATTTTTTTGCTCATGCAGATTTAATGGTGTTGTTTGGCTAATATTTAATCATACTGTCTGAGTTGATAATCTGGTTTTAGAGATGCAAAAAAAAACCTACTGCCACCAATATCTGGAAGCCTGAGTCCTGGACTACAGAGATCACACTTGAACATGATCTGTCATCTAGCCTTGGTGTACCAATGAGATCTCATGTAACATGACTGCATTTATCTCTCCTTTGTATAGTCTCCAGTTTCAAACTCTGTTAACAACTGTTTTTTTTTTCTGGCAAAATTAAAGCACTGCTTGTGAAGGGTACATGTCTTCTCTGTGTATATTTTTGAGTTAATGCTGACTGTAGAGTTTCACAGGACATTCTGCACAGGAAGTGTGATTTATACAATCATCTCCTAATGCCATTAATGTGTTCATTTGCATAAATAGGCAATCCAACTGCAATTATTTGTTAAATTTGTGCAAAAAATTGAACTTGTCTAATTGCAATTTGAAACCCAGAGTTCATTTGGCACTTAACATTTTTATTCCAGTATTGTGGTGCTTCAATGATAGTCATATTTTCCATGATTTTTAATTTAAGTTTTAACTTTAGTAAAATGAAATCTATAAATTTCCTTGAATATAGTGGTGACAAATCCAATTAATGGTAGAGTCCTGGGTAGTGTTGTAGAACAGAGAGACCTAGGGGTTCAGGGAAATAATTCTTTGAAATTTGTGTTACAGGTAGACAGGGTGGTTAAGAAGGCATGTAGCATGCTTGCTTTCATTGCTCAGGCTTACAAATCCATGATTCTTACCATCTAGAAGGGCTATGATAGCAAATGCATGGGAACATCACCACTTCTAAGCTGTGTTCTATCCTGACTTGGAACTCTGTCACCAGTCATTCACTCAAGCATCTCATCATCACCTTCCCCACGGCATTTGGGAATGGGCAATAACAGCAAAGCTCACATTCTACGTACATTTTTAAAAAGAAGCTCGACATGTAAAAGATCAAGTGTCCAAACACCAGTGCTTTTACAAACTATATTCAACTGAATGTTGCAGTATGCTCTTCTTTACCTCAGGCAATGATTGGATAAAGAATTCAAAGAAATTCTACTTTGAAAGATTGTCATCAGATTGTCATCAGAGTCAGAAAAAGCTTTTAAAAGCACCGGTTTTATCCAGTCCTTTGTAGTTGTTTATAAGTACTAAAGTGTTAAAGGGATTTGAAATGGAAATGTAGAGAAATTATGTTGTCCAGTGGGATAATACACAGAAAGAGGAACAATGTTAAAAATACAGATAAAAGTACATTTAAGAGTGAAGTCAAGAAGCACCTTTCCACATAAAAGGTCACGAAAATTTGGAATTCTATCCACCAGCTGCGGAAGATGAATCAATTAAAATTTACAACATTCACAAAATTAAGATCAATAGATTTTATCTGATGTGGACTTGAAAGAAAAAACGTGGATGAAGACTGCAATGAATACAGGTCAATTGAATAGCAGAAAAAGGCATGTAGGACAAAATGGCTGATTACAATTCATATTTTTATAAGTTTATTTACATTGTTGCAAGAATCTTCAGGTAATTTTATTAACTTACCAGCCATGTTTTGCACAAACCATTGTATTATCTGTCATGTATTATTTGGGTATTCGGCAATTGAATCAATTGACAGTTAAAAGAAATTAATAAAACATCAGATACTACAAAGCGCAAATAAACCTATGTTTTTTTGAGATTTGGAATGATTTTGTTAAGAAACTTTTCAAGTGCATACTTGGTGTGAATTGTATTTTTTCTTAAATTCCTGTATTTGAATTTTTCAGGTTCAAGTAATAAGCTTTGCAACAGAACATAACTGGGATTCATTGGATTTCTTTGATGGAGTTGACACTAATGCTCCGAGACTTGGAAGCTTTTCAGGTAAACATCCAAATAATACAAATCTATATTAAATAAGGAGATTCAAAAAAAATGAAATGTCATGTTTAGTTCATCATGTTTCCTCTTCATTTTGGTTAGTTTGTTCTTGTATAAAGAACTGAAAATCTGGTACTCATAAAAGAACCACAACTTCACCAATAAGCCAAAAGATTAACATAAGTAAATTATCTTGTAATTTTGCTGATCACCTGAAGTGTACCTGAGCTAAATTAATCTGTTAGGTCTTGTTCTTTATGAATGTGATGCATTCTCTTGATTTGAAAAAAAAAGCGTCCTCATTCAATGCATTTCACTTTTAAAAATAGATAGACTTGCAACTTTTCATACCTGCATTCTGAAATCTGACCATGCATGTGTTAATTCATGTATTTTGGAATCAAAGATACAAGAAGTTTTCTTTCTATTCAAGACATGTGGATAAAACATTATTTAAAGTTCATTTCTCATTAATTCATTTTTCATTTATTAAAATATTTTCTGAGACAATTTTCACTGAGGTACTCCCTTTTGGATGTGCTTAGTGCCTGCCTAGAAATGATGAATTTTGGATTGTTGCAGGCCGATGCAAACATACGCACAGTAACCATGGTACGTTCAAACAGAATGTTCCTTTAGCTGTTCGCAACAAGCAAAGTATCCAAAGTATCCAAACAGCCCATACCTGCAAAACTCATAACAGAGTGTCTAACATTTGATGTGATTTTGCAATTGACCTACATTTGCTGGATATTCCTGAATGTGTGAGCATGACAACAAATTTTGGATTGTCAGGCAGGCTCACAGTGTGCCACACTTGTGTTTTCTGGGTGCTACATATATTAATGCATTGGTCCTTTTGTTTGCAGACAGGAAGATCTTATAAATGAGCTGCATTTGTTTTCAACTTAGCAAAATAGGTGACAGCCATGTTCTAGTTCATTTCTTAAGGCAATACCCTCACCAATCAGATTCAGATGACCTGGTTTAAAATTTGATCCTGGCTGTTAACTGTCAATCATCATTAATAGGTGTGTTCTTCATAGCAGCACCTCGATCAGAGTCTACTTGGCAACTAATAATTACTCTTTTCTCATGCAATATGAATTTGTATTTGAATTTGTATTCTTTCTAAATGAATGCAAGATGAAAAGCTTTGACAAATTTTTTTTTTTTCAGCAGTACATAAATACAAATAAACCTAGGCTCAGTTTTGGGGTCCATGAAACTATCACAGTTTTTGGGAAAACCCACCAGGTTCATTAATATTCTTTTGGGAAAGAAATCTGCCATCTTAATCCCATCTAGACCCACACAAATGTAGTTAACCCTTTAAGTGTCCCTGAAATGGCCTTGTAAGCCATTGAGTTCAAGGAGAGTTGGGAAGGGAAACAAATGCTGTCCTTGCCAGTGATGCCCAAATCCCATGAATAAAAGGAATATCATCATTGGGTGTAGGCATCTTGTGACACCTGCTTCACGTTTGATTATAGGTAATGTGCACAAGCTTGCTTTGAATGTGAGGTCGGCAATTTTGTTGAACTATATGGCAAAGGAAATGGAAGCAGGAGAACAGAAGCCTGCATGGAACCTTGGGACCAACAAGGACAAGTCACAGCTGAGGGGGAATATTAAGTTGGTTTGTGGACGAGGAAGAGTGAAGAGAGAATGAAAGGAGGAACAGGGTTGGGACCAGGTGCATAATGGAGTGAATTGGGAAAGGTTTGGAATATTGGGAGTGCTGGTGGGGGCAGGCAATCAAGGTAAGGAAAGCAGAGGCCTAAAAAAAGACTGTGTCAGATGTGGATCCATCCAAGGATATTGGTTCCCAGAGTCCTTGCATTTCTTTTAATTCACCTGCAATTATACCCACTCAGAAGGATCTCAAACAATGTAATTTACAAAGTATAGAAGAGAGGGCCAGCTGAGCTTGCAAGTTCATTTGTGGCCCACAGGTAATTACAACATTGGACATTCAGTGAGGAGTGGACATAAAAATAATTGTTTCTTCCACAATAAGGAAATGTCCCAAGCTTGTACGTAAGCATCAATGTATGCCATTTATGAGGCAAGCCAGTAGATTTAGGTCTCTGAATAAGCTAATCTTGATGATGATGTACACATGTATGAAGTGAAACCAATGAAATGTGAATTATTTAAAAGTGAAAATTATATTTTAAAAGTATCAGTATACTCCCACAATGTCTCATACTTGTGCGTTGGTGTTGGCCGGAGAGTTGTGACCAAGGTGCAGCGTCCCTTGCCCACCCTAACCTGCCGCATTTGTTGGCTATTGATCAATTTCATTATTGAGAACTTTGTCCACTGTGTTACCATATATGTTTCCTTTAATCATCATCTTCACTTTAAATTTTAATATAATCATGAAGAAACTGGCAAAGAAAATCAAGAGTGGAATTAATGCCCTGTTCTCATACTGTCGAGAACAGTACATCATCAATTAAAATTGAGTGGGAGTGTAGGGTAGGGAAGGAGCATTCTTAAGCATATGAGAAAGGTAAGGATACAAGTTTTTTGTCTTTGAGACAAGTGTCAGAGCTAGAATAAAGGCAAAATACTGTGGATGCTGGAAATCTGAAACAAACACAGAGAATGCTGGAGAAACTCAGCAGGTCTGGCAGGATCTGTAGAGAGAGAAACAGTTAACAGTTCAAGTTTAAAGACTCTTCTTCAGAACTGAGAGGTCTGAATCAGAGTTAAGAATTTTCCCAGCCCACAATTCTGTCTCCATCCTAGAGGAGCCCACCCACACTTACTTTCTGTTGGGAATTCGGGATCGAGCTGGCGATAGGTTTTCCACCACTGGAGGTAGTTCAGAAGAGATATGGATGCAGAGACAGAGGTTGGTCAAGTTCTGATGTGCCCCGTTTCAAAGCCCATCAGAATGAATGAGCACACTGTTCATATGAAAGATGATGACAGGTTTTATGTGCACTACCTGTGTCCCTTTGACTCCTCATAGCCCTCCTTACACCAGCTGATGGCATTTACCCATGTATTTACTTCTGATTCTAACACGCTGCAATTTCTTCATATGTTCATAAAGCTGTCGACTATGGAATCTAAATGCTAACTATTTCTATTCCTATTTTATTCTTAATTCAGGAACTACAATACCAGCATTCCTCAACAGCACATCTAATAATTTGTACCTCAACTTTCAATCAGATATCAGTATTTCGGCAGCTGGCTTTCATCTAGAATATACAGGTAATCCAGCTCTTATCCAAATTGTATGTCACAGTTAAAATGACAGGGACTACCAATGAAGCCATTGAGCCATGACTTTTGGATCTAATATAGACCCTACCTGTCCATAATGGACTGCTCTCCAGAAGGACCTGGTGATTGATGGTTGCTGTGTAAACAATCAACCTCTGGAGCAGAAGGGACTTGAGCTCAGGCCTCCTGGCTGAGATGTAAGGACGCTACCACTGCACAATAAGAGCCCTTAGCACATTTTGGAGAGCAACATGAACTGCAGATGTGTATTTATTGGGCATGTGGCAAAAAACTCAGCCCCATTCACCTGTAACTTTTTTGACCAGCTCGTCACACATTTGTGCCAGACAGCCTGGGTTAATACATTCTCACACTGAGATCTATCGTGCCAATGATTTATCATTCCAGTGTGCAACACTGCTCTGATCCATGACAAAATCTGTCCAATTGCAATAAACACTGGGACGTTTCTCATTTTTACTGGTAAATCTCATTTTTACTGGTAAAGAAATCTAATTCTGCTATTTGCCCTCATAATTTTATAATGTATTTTGTTTGGTTTGGTACCTCTCAAAACCAAGAAACCTGGTTCAGATTTTTTCCAGAAAATAACCGAAATCCTTGGCTGTCATTTAAAATATCAATGGCTAATCATATATCTTGTGATATTGCAGCTATTGGATTAGATTCCTGCACAGAACCACTTACTCCCAGCAATGGAATGAGAAATGGAGACAGATACTTGGTTGGAGATATAATATCATTTCAGTGTGATCAGGGATACTCTCTGCAGGTAAGCATTTGGAATCACAATGGAAATAAAATGTGTACTTCTTTTAAAAAGCTTCTTAGAGTTTATCATTCCATTTAGTATTGACACAGACCATTTGACTCAATAGTGACTTCTAGGATGTTGAAGATAAATTGACACCAAAGAGATCTGGTCAGGAGCAATATATATGTATATTGAAGCAATGTCAAAAGAGGAACAGTGAGAACAGAATTATAAATCCATGGGAAGATGATTTGTTTTGTTCCTGCTTATTTCCTATCCAATACAATTTAAACTGCAGAAATATTTTTGGTTGGTTGCCTCATGAACATTAAAGAGCTATCATGTCGTTAGGACCTCTTTTTTTATTTTTTTCTTAATTTATTTATTGTGTCAAAGTCACTGCCAAAGCCTCCATTCATTGCCCTTGAGAAAGTGGTAGTGAGACATCTCCTTATACTGCTATTGTCCACGTTATGAAGATACTCTCTCAGAGCTTTGATGAGTAAGAATTTTAAGGATTTTTCCCTGTGGCAATGAAAACATGCTAATTTTTTTCCAAGTTGAAGGGAATTTTGAAGGTAATTCAGTTCCCTTATATCTGGTTATTTGTGATTAAGTACTATTTATTAGCATTTATTATTATTCATTAATGATACATTCCATCACACAATGATGATTGAGATTAGGCTATGAATAGCCAGGTTGAACTTGTCCATTCTTACTTCTATCGTTCAATTGTACTGTCAACATCAAATCCATAAACGGCCTTGGGATTCAACAGACTTAACAGGTAAATACTGTGGCTTACAGGAGGCATTCAAAATCTGGATTGGGTAATTGTCTTCTTCATTGGCTCTGAATTCTTTCTGCCAACACTACAAGGCACTAATTAGGAAGACAAAACAAAAATAGAGATTGCTGGAAAAGCTCAGCAAGTCTGGCAGCATCTGTGAAGAGAGATCAGAGTTAACATTTCGGGTCAGGTGGTCCTTCCTCAGAATGTTAACTCTGGTTTCTCTTCACAGTTGCTGCCAGACCTGCTGAGCTTTTGCAGCAATCTCTGTTTCTGTTTCTGATTTACAGCATCCACAGTTCTTTTGGTTTTTAGTTAGGAGGATGATTGAACTCACTGCACTTGCCAGGTTAAGTACAGCCAACTTTATCAGCATTTCATCCAAGAACTCCAGCATTCACCCCTCAGTCGCTTGTGGCATCTACAAGATTCACTGCAGCAGCTTGCCTGGACTCAGTGACAATGAGCAAAGTGCTACAGTTGATGAGTATTTCTGTTACTGGAAAGCTGTTTTCCTTTGAAACAGGGCTCAAAGCTCGGTTATTTACCGTTCTTCATATATAATCCATGATTTGGATTTAAATGTAGGAGATATGAGAATTAAGATTTTTTTAAAACAAATGGCTGCAAGAGTGAGAAGAAACGTGTTGGCTGCAGGAAGATTCCAGTTATCCATCCGCTGGGCAGAAAGCTAGTAAATTCAGAGGAGTGCAATCACCAGGACACAAGATGTAAGACAAGGGAATGTACAACGAATGGGAAGGTTCTGAAAATGGTCAAGAAACAGAGGGACCATGGAGTGCATGTCCACAGATCCCTGAAGATAGTTGGTCAGGTCAATTTTTTTTATTGCAAAAATGTACATTATTCATGAAAAATCTTTATGAACACACACTGTTACAGAAGTAGTTCTGTACAGTCTTTGAACCTGAAGAACAAACAAACATTGGAATTTGGCAATTCCTGCAGTTGCAAAACAAAACCTAAGGTAATTCTTACTTAACATAGAACATAGAACATAGAACATTACAGCGCAGTACAGGCCCTTCGGCCCTCGATGTTGTGCCGACCTGTGAAACCAATCTGAAGCCCATCTAACCTAAACTATACCATTATCATCCATATGTTTATCCAATGACCATTTAAATGCCCTTAAAGTTGGCGAGTCTACTACTTTTGCAGGCAGGGCATTCCACGCCCTTACTACTCTCTGAGTAAAGAACCTACCTCTGACATCTGTCCTATATCTATCACCCCTCAATTTAAAGCTACGTCCCCTCATGCTAGCCATCACCATCTGAGGAAAAAGGCTCCCACTGTCCACCCTATCTAATCCTCTGATCGTCTTGTATGTCTCTGTTAAGTCACCTCTTAACCTTCTTCTCTCTAACGAAAACAGCCTCAAGACCCTCAGCCTTTCCTCATAAGATCTTCCCTCCATACCAGGCAACATCCTGGTAAATCTCTTCTGCACCCTTTCCAATGCTTCCACATGCTTCCTATAATGCGGTGACCAGAACTGTACGCAATACTCCAAGTGCGGCCGCACCAGAGTTTTGTACAGCTGCAACATGACCTCATGGCTCCGAAACTCAATCCCTCTACCAATAAAACCTAACACACCGTACGCCTTCTTAACAACACTATCAACCTGGGTGGCAACTTTCAGTGATATACAGGATTATATTTACATACATTTGAGGCATCAAGAGGCTCTGATAGCTGAATGGATTCCTGTTGTACTTTGGCAGAAAGACCTTAAAAAGTGGTCTTTTCCCCACTATGAGGTAAATAAGGTGTAAAAGAGGACACAATGTGTCACAACCATACTAGGTGCAGCTGAAGAATGGCCCATAAACTGTGAATTTAATTAGGTCATGGAGTCCCCTTTTAGGACTGTGAATGTTCCTGTTTAAAAAATAACCAGCAGCAAATCTTTAATCTTGAACAAGTTTATTACATAACAATTGCTGCAAGCTTCTAAGTAAGAAGGTGATGCATTTATGCAGTTATTAACTAAAATGTGTGCAATTAAACTATATTAATGTATTTCATGATTATTTATTATGATCACATCATTCAGACATCAGGAAAAAAGACAACAGTTTAGAATAGGTATGTGAAGAAAAGAGGTCTTAAACACGACGGTAGAGAGCTGTATTTCATAACCTTGAATGTACAAATGTACATTTATTTGTGTACTAAATAAGGTACTAAATGACTAAATTAGTAATAAGGAAAAAGCAGTCCCAGGCACGGTGCCTCACGACCTGACTTTGCCCAGACCAATAATGGCAGCTGGCAGTATTGGCTTAAAATACAAGATAAAGCATGGTGGCAGAAGGGGAAAAGGAAAAAAAAAATCTCCAGAGCCAGCATCTCAAGCTAAAGAAAGCACAAAGGATACGGCTCCAAAGGGAAGACTTTGAAAGTGAGACAGGACCTTAGAAGACTTTTTCGATGCAGCTGAGCAAAAAAGGAAGACCCTGAAGGCATAGATAGCAAGACCTGCAGATGCTGGAGTCAGAGAGAACACAGTGTGGAGCTGGAGGAACACAGGAGGCCAGGCAGCATCAGAGGAGCAGAAAAGTTGACGTTTCTGGTCGGAACCATGATCTCAGAAGTCATCGAGGCTTTAAAAAAAAGCTGGCAGAGGAGTAGAATCTGAAGGGCGTAAGAAGGAATCTTGAAAAAATTTCAAGCCTAACCACAAATGGGTAATACTCTAGAGAGGAAAAGCACAGGATTAGAACACATTGACACTAAAATGGAATAGTGCAAGTATGCATTCAAGTCAGTTAGTGCAATTGTGTGGAGGGATGGCAGCTGTGGGAAAACAAAAACCTTGTTACGACCTCAATCATTTGATAATGCCTTCAATGCTGTTAGAAGCTGAGGTATTAGAGAAGAGCTTCAGGTTGCATGCAAAGATCAGCAAGAATTAATATGCTGTGTGTCTAATACTGATGATGTTCTGGTAAGGCAAAGTATTGAAGAAAATGCTACAGAACATGAAGCATTTACTATAACATTCAGCATCTACTTGAGCCCCAGAAGGAATTTAGTGGGAGCATAGATGAGATATAATCAGCGATCTCAGCATTGAGGAGAATCAATAGAATTATTATTTTCAAATTATTATTATCATCCAGCAGGTTGTTACAGAGTTGGAGAATTGAAGGATTGAATTAATTAAACTGTATAGGCATTGGTCTGAAGGGTGAGAAATTGTCAGACTTTCTTCAATGCAAGGAAGATTTAACACTGGAAAAGGCAATCCGATTCAATACACAGGTAGTAATTAGGAGCCAGAAGCAGTCAGTACTGCAAGGAAACATTGGGGATTCCTCTGACATGGTTTCTTGGGTCCCAAGAGATACCTTTCTAAAAGCCTGTCAAAACATAAAATTTCAGAAATAATCGTTGTTGACCATATGAACTCCAAATAGAATTCATGCATAATGAATGTCCAGGAGAGGGAGTTGAGTAAGCTGGGACATGTATAGAAAATATCCTAAGGCAACAGCACGTTCATCACCTCAAAATAAAGAGAAGATGGAAAAGAAGTTAAAGATGGAGAATAAGCATTTCAACCAACATTCCTAAGTTGGTTAATGAGAATAAAAACAAGGTCTGGACAATCAACTTGAAGCTTCAGTGGTTTGAAACAGAATTTAAACTCGATACAGGAATAGTTGTTTCAATACAAGCAGATAACTTGCCATGGTGGAAGTCTGTAAGAATCAGACCAGCTCACATATATCTCCAAGGTCGAAGAGGCACAGATCTTGACGTGCATAGACAAATCACCATGACATTTAATTCCAGAGGATCAAATTTTAGTGAACCATAATGTATTGAGGAACTTGAGGACCTCATTGTTGATCGTAAAAGCTTGTACTCATCCAATCTTTTATTGAGAGTGGGTGGAGTATTTCAGAATTAAGACAGGAAATAATAGTGTCAAGAATTTCGGAAGCTATTCAAATGTTCAGGCAAATTGAAGCAGGCATTCCACATTACTCAGCAAAAAGATGCTAAACCTATCTACTTGGACACACTCAGTGAAATTTCTCATCCTTTGGTGTGAAAAATAAAATCTCCAACAGCATGGTTAAAAGTGGGATCATATCGCCAGTGACACAATGGGCAAGTAATTATTCCCAAGATGAATAAAAAAAGAAGATTGCATGTGGATCTTACTCAGTTAAAGAAAGGAGTTAGAGGGGAGATCCATCTCATTTCATCTGTCAATGGTCGTTTGGCAAAATTGTCAAGAAGCAAGTTTTCCACAAATCTGGTTGCCAGCAGTGGGCTCTATCACCTACCCTTAAACCAAGTGTCAAGATTGCTAGTGACCCTTACTGCATCATTCGAGCAGTATTTCTTCAACCACCTATCATTTGGGATCTCCTCTGCACCTGAGATTTTCCAAACGGCTATGTCTAGAATCCTGGAAAGGAAACAGAGAGATATCTGTCATATGGATGACATCCTAGTGATTGTAAAATGAAGAAGGTACGTGACATGAGGGCCAGCAACATGGTAAAGGCAGCACTGCTTTCTGAAGCACACCTTATACTAAGTTGGAAATGTCAGTTCTCGAGAATGATGTTCACATTGACCCAAGGACAAAGCATCATGGTGATCTAAGGAAGACCGGAACCATCAGTGCATTTCTAGCAAAGAAATGTACCAATTTTTCGCATTATTTCTTAGATGGCTGCGAATGATGGTAGCAGAAAGTGTGTGCTTATACAAGAAGGACAGCAATTTCATTCAAAGCAATAGAAGTTTTTATATTGACTGCGACCAGAGAAAGTTTAATCTGCTTGGTTGATCAATCAGGAGATCAAGAAAATGCAAGACGCTGAGAAATTAAATAAAAGCTGCAATTCAAGTCATGTTTTAGATCCTCATTTGTGAACCATTTTATCCAGCGCCTCCTGAGTCCCAATTTTCTAAGACTCTCCAGGTTGCAAAGGATTGCAAGAGTCAATGACAAAAGCCAAAAAGGAACAAAGTAACTGGCACAAAAGATCAACCACCACTGCCATCATGCCCCACAGTGAATCGAACTGCACCAAATTTACATGAAATAGAGGTGGGCAGTCTGCACATGCTCAGGCGCTGACATCTCTGCTCTCACCGTATGTGGTGACATCAACACTGTGTTAAGGGCCCAGCAAGCCTCATTTATGCATGCACATGAGCGGTGACTAATTATTGGCTATTGTGGCATTCAGAGTAATTACACCATTCTTAGGCATGGTGAAACAGGAGGAAAATTTATCCTCAACATATGCAGCCATACTGAACCCATGAGAAATCTGTGCGTAAAAGGTTAGCAATGGTATTTCAGTCAGGAACAAACTGCAGCTTTTGAAAAAATTAAAGAGAAGTTTCTTTCTAATGATGTCAAGCACATTACATGATAGGCTTATACACAATTGTGGCAACAGTTGCATCATTTACACAACCATGAGCTGTCTCTATTCAAATGCAAAATAACAGAATGTAAAACTGGTCTATTTTATGTTAACAGTTTTGAGAGAGACTGAACAATTATAGAGAAGGAAGCTTTAGTAGTCATATGGGGATGTAAAAGGCATACAGTCTACCTATTGACAATAAAATGGAAAGTTGAGAACAAGCCTTTGATACATTATTAAAATTGAAATGATTCTCAAAATGCCTCCATCTGTACAAATGTTCAGGCTTGGGTTGCTGAGATACAATTGTGAAATGATCTCTGTTCTGGAGATGATACAGATAGGGAAAAGACACTCTCAAGGAAAACAGTGGATCAAAGAGAAAAAAAGAGAAATTTCACCTTTAATGGAGTCTTATTCTATGACGATAACCAATGGTTTAATATCAACTGAGGCAAGCTCAGACAAATTTGTGCAGCTCAAAAATTTGACATGGAGTGCACCAAAGTCAGACAACTCTGTTTGCAATGGTTATCAAAATGTAGTCCAACAGCGCATGTGATGAACCTTTATCATAAGCAGAAACCAATTAATAATAATGGAATACACAATGGTGTGCGACAGAAAATGGCTATACCAAAGCAAAGAGGAGAAAAATCCGACATGAAATCCATGGGGGATGTCTTGGTATCACAAGTGCAGGGCAAGATCACAACAATCAATGTGATGGCTAGATATTTCGAAAGACAGGATTACACATTTCATTATGTCAAATGTATGTCATGGAGAGGCAAGTGTCGACAGAACCAATTACTTCATCAAGATTTTCATTAAGACAATGGGAAAGGATGGTATTGACTCTCGTCAATTTTAGAACGAGGATTTATTTAGTCCTTGTTGAAGTGGCAAGGCATCATTCAACCATAGCAAATTCAATGATCACAGCCCTGAAAACAGTTTCCTTAAAGAATTACTATTAGCTAATAGACTTCAATTTGTGAACAAGAATATTGGGAAATTCACTTGTGAACCAGGGATCAATCCGGTGATGAGTTCTCTAACCCATCCTCATTCAAATAGAAAGCCAATGCTATTTTGTCGCTGATGCATAAAAATCCTGACAGGAAATTAGATCAACTCAGTTACAGAGCACAATTGAGTACTCAGAAGTGGAATTCTTCATAGGTAGAAAGTAACATAGTTACATCAGTTTGACAATACAACCTTAAGCCAAACATAACCTGTCAAGAGCACAAGAAGATAAATCTGTGAGAGAAAAGTCACAGCAGAAAGCATCAGACGTGGTACAGGTCAGTTGTGATACAGGCCAAAAATCTCTGTCAATCTTAAAGGCAAGACAGAAAGTCCAGTTAATGGACAACACATTAGAAGTCATGGCATTAAACACAAAAATATCAAACAAGATCTTATATTGTCAGAACACTTGAAGAGACATTCAAGAAGCACAGGAGGACCTTCATCTTACTTAAGCCAAGAAGTGTGATGATTAACATAGAATATAGGATGTCATATCTATCATACAACAGATAGTGTACAGAATGGTATGACTAATCTGGACATGGTACAACACCATTATCCTCATTTGAACTCAAGTGAACCAGATTGGCAGTTTCATCAGTGTTTCCAATTGTCTTGAGCTGAGAAATTCAGACGTGAGTAGGTTTGTGGAGAGTAGATGGTAGTATCACCATTACTGTTGTTCTCACCATGAATTTAATGATAATGCTCATAACTAGAAAGACTATGTAGTGAGTAAAAACAAATTACTGGAATAATGTAGACAAAAGCGAGAGAAATTTTGGGAGAGAGACAGTGCATTGAGATACATGTAAATAATGATGATGTAACTGATCATATTACTCTGACATCAGTAAGAAAGAAGACACCAGTCTAGAATGAGAATGTGAAGAGAGAGGTCTTAACAATTACACTGCAGAGAGCAGATAACTTGTTATGGACAGATGTAAATATACTGTGCATAAGATGCTGAAGACCTGTGCAATTATCGCAAGACTTCCCTACCTTTGTACTCCATCTCCCTAGCAGTAATTCTAGTTGCCTTCCTCATTACTTGTTCTACTTCCACACTGACCCTTTGTGATTCATTTACAGGCATATTCAGATCCCTCTATTTTGTAGCATTCTGCAGGCACTCTCCATTTAAATAATCTTTATCTGACCCCTCTATTTCCTACCACACTATTCCATTTACATTTTCGTTTCTCTCTCACTTTATCTGTAGCCCTTATGGGATATCATTAAAATTTGCTTTATGACATATTTTTGTGTCATAAACACATTTAGCTACAATACTGTATGCCCCTTCATCCGAGCCATTAATATTGAGCTTAAAGAGTTTAAGGATTCACTACAGAACCCTGTGGCACTCCACCAGTTACCAAGTTGAAAATGACCTATTTATGCCAACTCTTTGTTTCCTGTTTGTTGATCAATCTTCCAACCATACTAATATACCACCCTCAACACTATGAACACTTATCTTGTGAAGTAACCTTTTTATGTGGCACCTTATCAAATATATTCTGGAAATTGCAATGCACTACATCCACTGGTTCCCCTTTAGCCACCTGTTTACTCGATTCTAAAAAACTGTGGTAAATTTTCCAAACATGATTTCAGTGTTACAAAGCCCTGCTGAGTCGGTATGATTGTATTATGACTTTCTAAATGTCCTACCACTACTTCCTCAAGAACAAAGTTTAACCAATGATGGTCTATCTTTTCTTGCTTTCTGCCATCGATTGTGCACAGTTCTGGTCACTGCATTACAGGACAGATTCGATCACAATAGACTTTGCAAAGGGCCTTTTGAAGATGTTGGGATTTTTACCCATGAGTAAGGATTTCATATGTTGTGTTTGTTTGCTTTAAAGTGGATGAAGTTGTGAGGAAATTCAATTTAATTGTAATAAATTGAGAGGTACAGATCAGGTGGATAGGAATTTCAGGACCTACAATTGGCGACAGAGAAGTCAAAACCGTGGGAAGTACATATAATCTCTCTATATATATACACATTCGTAGTGGGATAACTGGGAGGAGTTGAGAATCTCTTTTTTATCTAGAGGGTAGAGTGGGAGTCTTGGACTCATTGTCTGAAGGGTTGGTAAATGCACAAATATTCACCACATTTGCAAAAAACACTTCACAGGAAGCTGAGCTACCATAACTGCTTTGGATCAACTGTTGAACGGTGGGATCAGGCAGGATAGCTATTTTTTGAGTGGCACAGATATAATGAAACTTACAAACTAGAAGCAGGAGTAGGTCGTTCGGACCTTTGAGCCTGCCCTGCTACTGCCACTCAATATGATCATAGTTGATCCACTATTTCAATGCCATATCCCTACTTGGAGCTAAATTGTTTCTTTCTGAGCTGTAGATCTTTCTCTGTTGCACAACCAAAACAATTTGCACATGGAGGAGGGACATCAAAAGGCACTCTGCTTCTTCATTTGGAAGACTTGGTGAGGATGAAGAGAGACAGAAAAAAACAAAATAATTGAAGCATCTTTCAGCTAGAGATAGGGATAAATTCTTTGTTCACCACTTGAGTTGTTCTGTAAATTCATCTGAAATTTTATGCAATTTGCTTCTGCATTAACTGTTCTTGTCACATTCATAATCACTTCGTAAATTAAGAACACTTTTGAACCATTCAACAAACTGCTTTATATCCTGCCAATATAACTCATACGTTACTAGGAAACAACTTTGCAAACAAAACTATTGAATGTGAAAAGTATAATTCTTTAACAGATAAAGCACTAATACCCTTGAAATCCTACATCGTTCAAGCATCAACTGCCTGTCTTCATTTTTAAAAAATATTTTATACATGGGATGTCGGTTTAATTGGCAAGGTCTACATTTATTGTCAATTCCGAGACAATAAGGAGCTTCAATTTTTAGAACCACATTGATAGAAAAACTGTTTCCACTCTTAGGGAAGAGCATAACTACATGCTGCCAGAAGAAAGCAGCTAAGAAGGAATCCAATAAGGAATTTGGAAGTGTTTTTTTTTCTTTTTACCCAATGACAGATAAGAATGTGGGACTCGCCACCAAATGGGGCACATGAAACAAATAGTATGGATGCATTTCAGGGAAAACTTAGTAAGATTAGTAGATTTAGATGTGGATGGGTGGAAGAATGCTGGCATTGGGATGGAATGGCCTGTTTCTTTGCAATATCTCCCCACGTACTCCCAACTCTTTATCAAGGCAGCGATGAGATAGAATGCTGCAGTCTGAATTATAAATTGTCGGTAGTTTTGATACAAATGAGTAGATTTCACTTAAAAATCAACCACATTATTTGTGACCCTGAAATCATGAGTACATCTGGCAGCTAAGGGACAGCAGGTTCTTTCCTTAAAGACTGCATTAGCGCGTGCTGCAATGGCTGAAGGCACACTCCCCACACATCCAGTCTCAGTTCATGTATCAGTGATGACACAGAATATACACAACATGGTTTTTCAACCCTCCAAAACCCTCCTGCTCTCTCCCACTTTCCCAGAGCTCTTCTCTGCTCTTTCCTGCTTCATCACTCTCCCTTCTCACTACCCTGCTTCTGTGTCGTTTTATATTTACAGGTCTTCTGATGTTATCTAACCTATGGAGGTCCCAATCTGGTGCTTCAGGTGAATGCATCACTGACTAATACATATTCCAGGGTCAATGTTTTTTTAAGAACGTCACCACCTATTCAAACCACTCACCATCCAGACTTGGAAATATATCACCGTGCCTTCACTGTCATTGAATCAAAATCCTCCCTATCAGCGTTATGAATCTACATCAAATTGACTGCTGCAATTCAAAAAGACAACTCACCTCTACCTTCTCAAGGGCAACTTAGGATGGGCAAGAAATGCTGGCCCAACCCACGATGGCCACATTTGTTGAATGAATGAATTAAAAAAAAATCTTCCTTGACAGGATCCAAATGCTGAGACCATAGAGAAATGAGAAAAGGATAACTAGCAGGCTAAACAATAACAGTTCCAGACTTTAGTAAAAGCAGTGTGCTGCTGTTTGAAGTCAGTGAAATGTTCAGGGAGCAGGAAAACACCTTACTTAATGATGCTGTCAACCACAGTATTACTGATTTAGCAATAATGCTGAGCCAATGATCTCCAGAGAACGTGTTTTTTACCTCTTGAACAGGGACTGAATATTAGGTGGACATTCCTGCTCGTACTTCTCTATCTAGTACTGAGAGTCAAGTTATCCAGGAAAGAGTTCAGGAGTAGCTTTTGTAAAGAATGTGCAGACATAGGGAGCTGCTTTTTGTAGAGCATAAGCTGAATGAGAAGAAATAGGTTGAAATTTGAAAATATTCAATGGGAAGGAAATGGCTGGTGTGTGACTTAAGACTAATGTTTCATGTTCTGCAATTGCTACCACATTAGATGGATGTTGTCAATGTCTGTTTTGAAGAAAGCCTGCAAATTCTTTGCCTCTCATAAGTGACATTGATGACTACATCACTCATCTTCCCCTCTCTCAAAATCACTGCCATGTGCTTTCCCCCTTCACATTTATACTTCCAGGAATTGATGTTGAACAGGATAAATCTTTACATCAGATCATGGAGTTCAGATTCAAAGCTTCTGCAGATAAAAGTTATAATTAGACCTAAATAAAGAACCAGTACAGCTGTGTTGTGGGCTGGCACTTAGCATTGTATTTATGTTTACAGCCAAAACTGTTCTATCAACAATATAAGCGTACATTGATACATAATTTTGGTTGCAAAAACTGCTTTTTTTCAAGTGTATTTACGCCTTAACTCTAATGCTAAGTTCACTGAAGTTACTCAGAGTAATGTCCTCCTTTAATAAAATAAACTGTTACTTAATTAATTCTTCTCTGGATATCTCAGTTGGACTCAATTCTATACTTGCAACGTCTTGAAAATGCCGCTGAATTAATTTTCTTTTGTAATAGACATTTTTTCATTAAAATGTGTTATTGTCTTCAGGGGCATCCGTACATAACATGTATGCCAGGACCAGTACGGAGATGGAATTATCCTATTCCCATGTGTGTAGGTATGTATATTTAAAAATTTGTGATTAATTGTAATGTGTTCCTGTTTCCTGACCTTCTTGGCTATAGCATACACAATGTACCCCTAAGTACACCAGTTATTACAATTGATCAGAATGGAAGGGAATTTAGAATACCTCTAAGAGCTCAGAGAGACACCTATCCTTCCTTGTTAAATGTAGAAATGACTTGTTTTATATTATATCTGAGTTGCTTGCTCAGCAAAATTTTTCAAAGTTTATACACCTCATAAATGGCCCAGCCAGTCCAACAAGTTCATAATAGTGACCATGCTCCAAATGAACTCCCTCCCATTGTCCTCCTTCTGACCTAATTTAATCTTGCTTCTTTATAAAGTGTATTCTCAAAAATTACAGGGTGGAACTTGACCATGACAGGTTTGCGAAAAGAAGTGCAGTTATTGTCTGTTTTGGAATTACATATAGCGTTGTACTCTAGTACCCGATGAGAAAGTGCAGAGAGATTAATGTTGATGCAGTACATATGTGATAAATTCAACTTTACAAGACAGCAGTCGCCTTATCAACCTGAGTATTAACATGGAACAAGAATTGTCTTTTTCTACTGACAATGAGATTGTCAACCAACCACTCAAATCATTTAAAAAGGATCAGCAGAATCAGGTATTTTTTCCCCATTATTGACGATATAATTTTAAAATTACACTGACCTATTCTGCATAAAAGTATTGATTTTCTGAAGATGACTGCAATTATAAGTCTGAGTTCTGCTACACTTTTAACTGAACTCCATCGGCCAGATATTTGTTAAGGAGATGGGACTAATCCCATGGTTGTGATCCCATGTCCCTTGAGAATGTTGATAACAAGGGACTTCTGAGGCTTCAGGAGCTAAATAGCCTGGAGATGAGTCAGCTATGGGCAAGTGACAGCACCCTGAGACCAAAGCAGATGGGTCAGAAAGCCTGCTTCCATTTCCAAAAGACTTTGTCTTCAGCCTGGTGCTTCCAAAGGCAAACAGTGGCTTACCTGTATGCCATTGAACTGTTCCGCCCTCAGCATCATCCCTTTATCCTCACTATCCTCACCCTCATTCCCCACATCCTCTCACCAATGATGAAGTGGGACAAAATATGTGAAACACACCATAAAAGGATCTTACAGTTGGATTGTTGTCAGGGCCCATAACTGTGCTTGGATAATTAAAAAGAGACAAAAATAAATTCCAGATGCTGAATCCAAGGTAAACAAACAGGAGGCTGGAAGAACGCAGCAAGCTAGGCTTCATAACTGCCATCTCAAAAGAGGCCAAAATGTAAAAAGAAATGGAAATGGGTGTAACTCTTATATTTGGTGAACGTACGAGGCCATCCTGTTAGTACTGTGAAATATAATCTATTTCTTCAACCATTAGACTCACTATTTTATTAATTTTCATGCAAAGACATGTTAACATGTATAATATTGAATATTAACTTCATAGCTTCTCATTTGGCAGAAACAGCAATCTGACAAATACATTCTTAAAGGGCTGGTTCCATCTTTCAATCACATCACTGTGATAGCTTCACTTGATGCACAGATGCAATTCATACTATGGCATGTCGTGATTAAACTATTGCACATACTCTTCAAAGTCTTGCTGCCTCCAGTACATGGTTCACACTGTCAAGCAGTTGGTTGAAAAATCTGTCAGCTGCAGAAGTTCAGCTACCTCCACAAAAATTGATGGACTGACCTGAGGTGGGCTATTAATGAGCCTACAACACTGACAGTTTCACCCTTCATATGAGCAGGAAAGTTTCAGGTCCATTCCCTCCCTGCCGCCTGTGAAAAAGGCTGGTGGTGTAAACAGTGCCTCCAACCATTTCACAGCATCAGGCGACAAAGGGGCAGCACTACAAAAGCTTGTGATTTCAAATAAACCTGTTGGACTATAACCTGGTGTCTTGTGACTTTTGACCTTGTCCGCCCCAATCCAACACCAGCACCTTCACATCAATTTCTGAGAAAGCATACGTGATATTAAGATACCTGAAAACGTACATCACTATGCTTCAATCCTGAGACTCCTTGCAATCTCTTCCTCCTGAATGTATCTATGATAAATTGTTTATAACAGTGAGCTGTTTGATATTTCGGCTTGGTGACACATAAGCCACTTGAAAAGTGTAAACAGCTTATTGTTATGAGAGCATTATGATTGGTTATTATTTTTATTCCAGGAAATACAATTTCATTCTCGGGAATCATATTTCAAAATAATGCATTAATGGCATTTAGTAAGCACATCATAAATCGCAAGGAAAAGATCGTTTTTCCTGGCTTTTGAATAAATGAAAATATATACCTCAATCAAATGCATTGTTACTCTGTGTCGCAATCTCAATCTTGTGCTGAGCATACCTTCAGAGCAGTATTCGGGACACAGAAGCTGGAGCAGGCCGTTCGGCCCTCTGAGCCCGCTCTTTGCTGCTACATCATGACTGATTATCTATCTCAATGCCATTTTTCACACTATCCTATTATCCCTTGACTTCTGATTCATAAGAAAAAAAATGCATCATGTCCCAAGGGGTAATATTAGTAATTAATAAAATAAAAGAAAAATATTGCATTTCTAAAAATCAGATAACACAAATCATTTAAACTGAAGTCTGTACACTGGAAATTTTGGTGTTTTATTACAATGGAGTAAAATTTAATTTGATCCCATCCCAAACCCAGGGAATAAGATGCATACCCTAGAGATGAATATACAAACCAATTACTGTGCACTGGGAATATACTTCGTAACTGGTCTTTCGATCTTTGTTGCATCTTTAATGACTGATGTGCAAGTTCACCCATGTCTCTGCTCCTGTACACCTTTTGCTTGTGTAATACACTTTATTTTATGCTGTCATTGCATGTTCTTTTTGCTACCTCACAAATCTCTACATTAAACTCCTTCTAAATCCAGTCTATCCACTCTACCGATTTGTCAATGTCCTCTTGAAATTCTACACTGTCTTCCTCACAGTTTCCAATGCTTCCAAGTTCTGCTCACTTGCAAACTTTGAAGTTTTTTTTTCCCTGTACAACAAGGTCTAGATCATTAATATATATCAGGAAAAGCAAGGGCCCCAACTCTGACCCATGAGGAACTCCACTACAAAGCTTTCTCCCGACTGAAAAAGTATCCATTAATCAATACCCTGTGCTTCTTATATCTCAGCCAATTTTATATCCACGCTGCTATTATCCCTTTCATTCCATGAGGTCAAATTTTGCTCACAGGCCTGTTGTGAGGCAATTTATCCAATGTCTTTTGGAAGTCCATTTACACCTCATCAATAACATTACCTTCATTATCCATCCCCGTTACTTCTACAGGAGGATACTGCAGGAGGATAATTAAGCATGGTTTTCCCTTAAGAAATCCATGCTGACCCTCCTTGAATAATGCACACTTTTCCATTGGACTATCGATGCTAAACGTTTTCACATGATGGAATGTAAGCTCAGGGGTCTGGGCTTGTCCTTGGGCCAATCCTCCAATCCTCTGGAACCACCCTTGAGTCCATTGGAGACTGAAAAATGATGACCAGTGCTACCATAATCTCCACTCTCACTTCAACTCATTGGGATTCGGATTTTATGGGAACAGTTGTTGTCAGTGTATGCTATATTGTTCTCCATTATAACATGTATATACGCTGTTGTACCAGATTGGATTTGAGGAAGAATCAAATTTCTTGCCCCAAATTGGCTCGAGGCAGATGTTAGGACATAGGGTCAGGAAATTTATGTGGGGATGATATTATTTGTAATGTTTGGCAAAAAGAGTTTTTTTCTTTAAATTGTTCTAAACCTGTAAACTTATCATATTATTTGGTGTTTTGTTTTAATTGGTTTGCTGAACTCATTTTGCCTCAGCTGATTTTACTTCATGTGTGAACTTGTTCTTTTACAGCCCAGTGTGGTGGTTCTCTGACTGACTTCAGTGGGGTCATTCTCAGTCCTGGTTTTCCTGGGAACTACCCTAGTAGTTTGGACTGCACTTGGACTATAACACTACCCATTGGCTTTGGTATGTCAGGAGAAATGGAACAGTTTGCATGTCACATTGTCTTAGTACAACCTCTGCAGATTCTATCACCTGGAATGAACTGATACTCAATTTATGTCACAGTATAGTATTCGGTTTTCTGACTGTATCATGTTCAGTAATCAGTCTTTCAGAATCTTTTAGAATCTAATTAATTCAATTTTCTTTCGATTTCATTTGGAACCTTCAGGTGTACACTTGCAGTTTGTCAATTTTTCCACGGAAACAATCCATGATTACATTGAGGTACGAAGTGGATCTGCAACAACTGGGACAATAATTGGAAGATTTAGTGGTCCTCAGTTACCGGCACCTCTGTTCAGTACAACTCACGAAACCACCCTGTACTTCCACAGTGATTATTCCCAAAACAAACAAGGCTTCCGCAGCATATATCAAGGTACGTGTTGAAAAATAAAAGTGGTAAGATGTCATTCTATGTTGGAAAGATGGCACTGTACACTTTAAGATGCCTTTTGCTTAATTTCTGTTGGGAAACAAACATACCCGTTCTTTTAGAATTAACTGAACAACACTTCAAGCATTAAAGTTCTGGTAAAGAGTCATCGGACTCGAAACATTAACTCTGCTTTCTCCCCACTGATGCTTCCAGACCTGCTGAGTTTGGCCAGCAATTTTTGTTTTTGTTTCAATACATTAAGTGCTTACAGTTGGTGTATATTTGGTGGGAGTGGAGGTGGGTTTGGTTGCTGTGGTACATGCAAATCAGGCAAGTTTTCTTTTGTTTGAGGTGTATGTTTGTTTGTTGCATAGCGAGTAGAGGACGAAAGATAAAGACTGGGGACACTGCTGTATATGCACTTGCAGAGGGTCTGAAATGTGACATAGGGTGGGACAGTGAAGTAAAGGGTGGAATTGAGATCAGCGAACTTCCATCTGGCAAAAACACAAAACCTTCGTGATGGTGTGGGAATTACACAGCCAAACCTACATTCCTTGAGACTACAGTTAGAGCAGCTTTTTTTTTAAACACAGTCATGAATGATTAAAAGGGAAATATTATTGTTTTAAATTAATTTGTGCAATGATGCCAATTTGTTTGCAGCAGTTTGAATGTGTCAAATCATCAAAAGCTCATCATGATGTTTCTAAAATACACATGAACCACAGCAGGCAAAGTGTACAATAGTTGAAATTCTTCCCGAATATGCACAGTCATGTGCTTTTTAAATACTTTTGAACTTATCCTCCAACGTCATTAAACATCCTACTGTAAAATCAAATTATATGAGTCATAGCTGAAGGTTTTTTTACAATTTAGATTGATTAATTTTGATGATAGTATCGTTGAAAACTATCAAAAAGTTTTCAAGCCAAAACCATTGTCTTTACCCGTTTAACACTGAATTGCCACAATCCTTGCTGATTACCATTCTCCATCTGTTCCTGTCAGTCACCATTTCTCTTCCAATTTCCCTACACTTGAGTCTGTCATGACTGCAACTTTCCATCTGGTCCTAACCATTTCTCCTCTCCTCCCTCCTATCAATCCCAGCTCCATGTCACATTTTCTCTCTCTCTCCACAGCATATAACTATACTATTTCAATCCCTTAACAGCAACTTTCTTTGATACCTTCACAGTCTTCACTCACCTCCTGATACACTCGTTCCTGATCTTGTCCTTTCTTGTTACTCCACACATTCATCACAGCATCCGTATCTGATTAGTATTGAGTTGTTATTTTAAAGTTGTCCAATCTGCACCGAATATCAAATGTTACGGCTGTCGTTTATATTCTTTTCAATAAAAGTTTTCTACCTAAAACCAAACCATAAGAAACTTCAGTTAAATGTGCATAATATGTTTTACTTGATGCAAGTATGATTAAACTCATATAGAGAAAAATGTATTGAGGTGGTTTGAGGGAAATTAATTTACTCAAGTAATTCATCCATTGAAGCATCCCTTTGTTTGGTTCATTAAGTCTTTGAATTGGCTGCTCTGATTAAGTTTTCAGTAGTATCTTTTATTTTCCTTTCAGTATTCTTTAATTAAAAAACACAAAAAGCCAAAATGATGTTGAATCAATGATTACCTATCATGACTGTTAGATAGTCATTGAGGGTAACAGTTCTGGATTTATAAGCTGGCATTGAGTTAATTGGATCAAGATGCTTGTTCTTGTTTTAATCCAACTCATCTGAATTTGTGTAAACTAAAATGGTATTAAGAATATATACTGGCCCTCTTGTGGATCACAAAGACTGGGAGGCCTGGGTTTAAGTTCCATCTGCTCCAGAATTGTGTAACAACATCTCTGAGTGGGTTGATTAGAAAAATAGATCAAGAACATTTAGAACTAATAGAAGCAGAGTGCAGTGGAGAACAGTATCCAATGCAAATTTATAAACTCTGATCTTGCTGTTAGATTAAAACTGAAATAAATATTTTACAGAAAACCCTTTTGAGGGAAATCATGGAAATGCGCTGTCTAAATGTTTTTTCTCTTTAAACAAACATGCAGATGCATTTGTACAACATATATCGTGACTTAGTCCCTTAGCACTAGTAATGTAAAAAAGTGAAAGAGGTGTCACACAAAGCAGTAACTTAGCTGTTCAAGTGATATGCTTTATGTTCCAAAAGTGCTTATTACAAAGATAGTGAATAAATTACATCCTCTGGGACAGAAAGCAGGTGGCATGTAGTTGGCTGCTTGATGATATGCTCTGGCAGCATAATCTTCGAAGCAAAACAAAAGGAACATTGCATTTTTTTTTACACTAGCATTTCAGAATTACATTTCTTTCCCCTCTCTCTTCAAAAAAAAGTAGAAATTAATTACTTAACTTAAATCTGAAAGCAATATTACTTTGCAGGCGTTTTAAAATTGACATGAATTTTAAAAATTGTTTGTGATAAAGTAACCAGAGGAAGTATGTTATCTTGAACTAGCTACCAAAGAAGACCTGATTTATTAAAATTAGTAAAGCATTGTGTACATACAAAAAGCTGATGTTCATATCAAGCAACTTGGGACCAGATTGTTTCTGTTAGGGTCTGTCAATCCGTGGACTAATCAGCAAAAAACTGTCATATCAGTTACTTGGTTGCTTAGTAGCAATTGATAAGGTGACAGCTGACTTCAACTGTCATCAAATATGAGAAATATGGTGAGACTGATTTTTAAGCAGGGTCAGTGTGTGCGAAGCAATTCATCCTGAGATTTAATCTCATGTTGCTCCCTCTCCCCTAATTTTATTTCCCTCGTCATACTCCCCCATATAAAGTGTCTTACCTACATTCATGACCACTTACCCTTTGTCTTGCTATCTCATTGAGCTGTTCTATTCTGATAGTCCTGCTCACACACTCAAAGCCATCTTTGACTATTTCTTTATATCTCTGTCAATACTGCCCACATCGAGCCTGTGACTTTCTGCAGGCAGCAGTGCAAAAATACTGTCCCCTAAGTTCATCACAAATACGCTTCAAATTTCCAACTTTAAAACTTTTAACTTTCAAATATCCAATTTCCAGTTTTTTTCAGATTTTCTCCATTTATTAACCATAATACCTTTGACCAGCACATTGGAGAAAATCAGACATATTACTTTCTGGATGCTAAAAAAAAAACTAACAAATGCTTAGAAGTAGAAAGTGAGAAAAATAACTAGATATATTATTTTTATATACCCTAGTGTATAAAAATGAAATTAAAAATAAATATGGCAAGGCCTCCTCCTCAGTGGTGCTCTATTGCTCAGAACAGATAAGTTTAGGGAATAGAATTCAACACATTGACTTATGTCACACAATGAGATGGTAAACATTTTTAAAAGAAAATGTGATGTAGTTTGTTTCATGGTAATGGAATTCACTGCAGTGTGGTCTGGACTGCACTTTAAAATGAAAGGAATATACAAGTAGCAAAAATTATAATGACAGATATTGTAATAATATCAGGTTTATCCTCAGCTGAGTGAACTACAGCTTGCCTTATCAATCATTGCATTGTACAGGGCTTTGTAAGGGAGAACATCTCTGGTACCCAACAGACTCAGGTCCTATTTCCATGTTTTTATAACAAAGTTCCTTCCACGCCATGCTGAATAGCTATTATTAGAGTAATGGTATAGTTAACCTTCTACTCCAAATTGTGAATAAATTGCCTGGGCTAGAGGATATTTGTGATTAAAATGCAGAGCACATCTGACCATATTTTAACAAATGCCTGCTGACAGATCAGAACCATTGAATTTTTATAAATTAATAACAATATTGCCCTGTTATAAAATGATACGTAAAACTTTAGAAGGTGTATTGAAAACTATCATACAATTTGTGAAGAGACAAGTCCACTAGAAAGCAAAGTAAAACAAAGCACAAATAAATGAATATGATTCATTCTTAGGAGTAAACTCACGCTCAAATAAAGGAATTTTTTTTTAGAATTTCTCTTATAATTAACTTTCAGGAGCTTTTATTGGCAGTTATTTCTGGTTTCGGACCATGACGATCTTGATTTAACAGTTAATTCAGACTGTTTTAAAAAGAATTTTTAAGGTACATTAAGGTGTTATTTCAGACCAAACTTATAAAGGTTCTCAGAAAATTAGCTTTTCACCAAAAACATGTTATTTTCGGAGGTTACTAATTCAGAAAATATGGTCAAAAATGCACCAATGTCAACAAAATCCAACTCTGCTTACGCTGTGTCTTGAACAAACACAGTGCCTCTATTGTTAGCTACACAATGACCTTTAACTGTTCTTCACACCGCTTGATGTGGTTGATTGTATTTATAAGGAAAGATTGTGTTCGGATTACTGTTGACAGTGCCTATAACAGTTGTATCCGGGCCGAATGAAGCTTGCCCTCACTGAAATTGATAATGATTAATGTAAGGTTAGCAATGTCACAATTGAACTTGAAATTTGTTGGAAGCTCAGCTCCTTGTGCACAAGAATTTGCTAAAGCTAATGCATGGGAGCTTTGCTTCTGAGTCACCCGCTATTCACATTTGGAAATAACGTCAGTGTTTCAAGACTTCAAAATCATTTAATCCAAATTTTTGTGTTTTTTTTAATCAGTTGCCATTTTGTCAACTTGTTATCTATTTTGAAGTTTTGTACAATCACAGAGACTGCTGGTGAAACTCAGCAGGTCTTCCAGCATTTGTGGAGAGAAAAACAAAGTTAATGTTTCAGGTCTGGTATGACTCGTATGTACATCGATTTCACACTCACTTAAGTAGGTAATAACCTTGTCCAGACAATTTTTGAGCCTCAGTTAGAACCCCTGCCTTGGTTTCCCAAAAGCCAAACATTGTGCCTCACCTCATCTTTTCCATGGCCTGCATTTTATGCTCCCTCAGTGGTGGATTTGAAGGCCAGATACTTATAATGTCTAGCAGCTGGCCTTCCTGGCACCTGCTAACCCACAACATTTCAGACATTTTATCGGCTTGGAGTACACATCGGATTCGTTATCCATCCTTGGGCCTATTGAGCCCATGAAGTGACCACTTTAATTGCATGGGCTGTTGTCAGTCCAACAGGGTGGGTGGGAGGAGGAATCTTCTTTGCCCCTCCCCCGTGTCAATTAGAGATGTGTCCTAACAAATTCATTTCCCCCTCTAATCACCCTGGTTGGCTCCTCCATGTGGTGGGTGGGGGGTGCGGTTGCTGGTGAACCGAGGTGGTGATCACCATTCCCAAATACTGATATTGGGACTACAGAATGACTTAACCCGTGACCAGTTTCTTATACTGGCCTCCTTGCTAATAACTGAAACATTATTCCAGCTTACATTCAGAGCTGCTGTCATCACCCTCCCTCTATTATCATGGTCACCTTCCCAATGATAGGTCGTGCCATCCTTGCCTTGTCCCAAGACTGTGGTTGAGGCTTCAACAAGTGGCAGATTTCAGAGCTGATTAAATTAAATTGGATTAACTGACACTCAGGTACTCTACAAGATGTGGGCTCTGAACATCTTGGACAGATATTGTCCCTTGCTGGTGGCCTTTCTCTGCCTCGTTCACCTTCTTCCAGCAGCTTCTTCTGGTCTCTGTCACCCCTCTTCATTCTCTGTCATGCTCCAGGTGAAAGGAAGTTGATTGCAACTGGAGGGGATTGTGTTTGTGCAGCCTCCTTCCTTGAAGCCAGAATGAAATACTTCAACACACGCCATACCACTTCCTTCAGACTTATATCATTTAAATTTGTGAAACCGCCAAATGCTCCTACTGACTATTGCTGTGATGGTAAAATTAATCAGCAACTACCTTGAAGGATAACCCCTTTAAAGAGTACTGGTGGGAGTGTGGCAAAGGAGAGTGGGATTGGTATTTCCTGCCACTGAACAGGAAACATGTTCAGTTTAGCTGTGTGAGGATAACAGAGATGAAAAACTGGAACTCTGATGTCCAACATGCCGTCCTGGTGTCAAATGAGGTCATGCTCTGCCTTCTCTGCATGATTCCATCAGACATAGCCTGAGCTTGTGATGATGTGCTCTCAAGTGGCATCCAATGTCACTTGTGCCACAAGCTGCATGCATGTGGTGAACATTGTTCTGGAAGTAAAACAACACACCTAGGGCCACAAGGTAATCCTGAAGGGGTTCACAGCCTAAGGATTTGTGAAATTCTAGCAATAGTTCCATTTGAGATCTGAGGAAATCAGGAAGCTAAAAATATGAATAGCTGTTTGAAAACTTTTGGTTGGAGACATTAAAGATGGGAGATAGCATAGCAAGCCACATTGAATAGGATTGTTGCCATGACTTACTGTTCCCAACTGGAAACAAAGCCAACCCCTGTGTTTTATGAAAAACTGAAATAGGATTTTTATTTCAGTGATGTTTCCTACTGCTTTGTGCAAAGACGCTGATCTAAATATTCAAGCTCAGCAAGATTTTCCTCACCAGATTTAGTTTAGAGACTTGAAAATTCTATTTTACAATGTATTATGTGTCTTGCAATTTTGAACCTAGCAATTTTATGAAACTTGCAATCTCGTCTTTACATTTCTGCATTGGGTTAAGTACACAAAGTTAGTTAAGAAACAGTTTCCACATGAACTAAAACTAATAGAACCTGGAAAAGAAGACTTGTTCATTCTGACATTTGTGTGGGTGTGTTTGAAAACTGTTTTCTTGCTTTCAATGTTCAATTTACAACTATAATGATTCTGGAGCCTCTGCTCTCAGTATGAAGCTTCCCTCAATGAGAGCACATATCGCGATCATTCTTGGGTGCCAAGGTCAGTGCAGGTGATTCATGTCACATTCAATCTTTGGTGATTAATTTTAATGATTGAAAAAGAATGGGCACTGACCTCTGTTCCTGATTCTCCTATTTACAATCACATCAAGTGGGGCTCTGCAGCAGGATGACATCCTTGTTAAATCTGTCCTTCCTGTTTGGTGTGTGAAATAACAACGTAGTTTCTAAACATATCATCAACACATTGGTTCATATAACAGAGATTAAAAAATTACATGGAATGGGAACTGAAAAGTGAAGAAATATGCTGTATTCACTGAACGTCAGCCTACCTTTGCCCATTTTGCCATGATATAAAATGATTGCAAATGCACATTGTTACTAAGTTACACAATATTACTGAAATGTGCAGCTGACTTCCAAGTGCCTTCAACCATTAGTTGATTTTTCTGTCAGATGTGGTAAAACTCCACTGGAAAGCCAAATTAAAGAAAGTTAGCCATAGAAATGTTTCAATTGATTTTCAGCATCAGAGTCCACTTTCCTGTCAGCTCTTTCTTTAAATTAAGACTTAGCACAGCAATGAGAAAACATTTTGTCGTGTGTGAATGAAAATAACCATCTCTCTCACAGGGAATAGTATCATGGTTTTCAGTATTTGCTGGAATAGTAGCATGGATCAATGTGTGATCTATGTAAACTATCACATCTCCATCTGCCATCTAGATAACTGACTTTCTATTGCAGCACGTCACTTTTGCTAATTTGGTAATGGTGTCACAGCTTATGTTGAGTTCCGAAGTGGAAAAACTCTGGCTGAATTTTACCAACTTTCCATATAACATTTCTCAATTTTTTTGTCTGATCTACTCTGTAAATGACCCCCAAATACCTCATAGTTTATATGAGCATGTCAAGGACAGACTTAGAAAATCCTTTCACCATCTGAGCATTCCTCCTCTGTTTGCTGAGACATGAGGCATAGGACACCAAATGTTGTGTCCCTTCCACTTGAATTTGAAAGTTCAGGTCTTTAATGTAGCATCAGCGTGCCCTATCAGACTCACTGCTTCCAAACAATTATCCTCCCAGGATTCCAAACTTATTTCAAAGAGAGCAGCTTTCAAATGGAAATTGAACTTTACTGCAGTTTAAACTTGGCCCAATTGACAAATTTGAGCATGAGCTCATCATCTTCATGAACTTAATGTCAGAATTAAAGTAAAAAAGGAACTATTCCTTCATTCCTTTTGTTCCTTGAAGGTGATGGGACAAAACACCAGAATGCTATTACTGAACCCTGAGAACTGCATACCCTGAGAACTATCAGCACTGCCTTGTGCTCCCACAAGGAGCTTGAACAGTTCGTCGACCATGCTAGCATCTTTCACCCCAACCTGAAGGTCACCTGGACCATCTCTGATACCTCTCTCTCCTTCCTGGACCTCTCTGTCTCCATCTCTGGTGACCGCCTCAAAGCCGACATCTATTTCAAGCCTACTGACTCCCACAGCTACCTAGACTACACCTCCTCTCACCCACCTTCCTGCAAGAATGTGATCCCCTACTCCCAATTCCTCCGCCTCCGCCGCATCTGTTCCCGAGATGGGCTGTTCCACTCCCGAACATCCCAGATGTTCTATTTCAGATGTTTTCTATTTCAAGGACTGCAACATCACCCCGTCGGTGGTCGAAAATGCCCTTGACCGTGTCTCTTGTGTTTCCCGCACCTCTGCCCTCACTTCCTCTCCCCCCAACAAAAACAAAGACAAAATCCTCCTTGTCCTCACATATCACCCCACTAACCTTCATATCCAATGTATCATTCTCCACCACCTACAATCCGACCCCACAACCAAAGATATATTTCCCTCCCCACCCCTATCTGCCTTTCGTAGGGATCGCTCTCTCCGTGACTCCATCATCTGCTCCACACTCTCCACTATCCCCACCACCCCCGGCACCTTTCTCTGCAACTGTAGGAAGTGCTATGCCTGTCCCTACACCTCCCCCCTCACCTCCATTCAAGGCACCAAACAAACCTTTCACATCATACTGAGGTTCACCTGCACATCTGCCATGTGATCTATTGCATCCGCTGCTCCTGATGTGGCCTCCTGTACATCAGTGAGAAAAAGCGGAGGCTCAGAGACCACTTTGCAGAGTACCTGCGCTCTGTTTGCAACAAACGACAACACCTTCCAGTCACGAACCATTTCAACTCTCGCTCCCACTCCCTGGACGACATGTCCATCCTGAGCCTCCTCCAGTGTCACAATGACACCACCCAGAAACTGGAGGAGCAGCACCTCATATTCTGCCTTGGGAGCCTGCAGCCCAATGGCCTAAATGTGGATTTTACCAGTTTCAAAACTTCCCCACCTCCAGTCTCATCCCATGACCAACCCTCCCTCTCATCCCCATCTCCTTGAACTGACACAACCTGCCCATCTTCTCTCCCACCTCACTGACTAATCCGCACCACTCCCTACCTGCACTCACTATCACCATCCCACCTACCTCCCCCAGCCCCACCCCCTCTCTCTATTTACTTCTGAGATCCCTTCCCCCTCTCCCCTCCCCCATCTGAAGAAGGGTCCCGACCTGAAACGTCAACTTTCCTTCTCCTCTAATGCTATCTGGCCTGCTGCGGTACTCGAGCTCCACACTGTGTTGTCTCTGACTCCAGCATCGGCAGTTCTTACTATCCCTATATACCACGTGTGATGCTTTCATTGTTTCTTATTAAAAGCTAGTTATTTAGTTGATTGTTCAGTCTGATCATCTAATTAATGACGTACATTGTACTTTTGCAGCATACCAACTACAAAGTTGTCCTGACCCACGCCCATTTCGAAATGGCTTTGTTATTGGATATGATTTATCGGTGGGACGAACCATCTCATTTGAGTGTCTCCCTGGTTACACTTTAATTGGGGAAGGGGCACTCACTTGTTTGCATGGTGTAAGCCGTAATTGGAACCACCATATACCTAGATGTGAAGGTATGTAATGAGCAAATGTTTACTTTGCTTTTTTCATGTGTATTTGATATCTATGCCTTAATTCATTGCTCCACCTTTGTGAATCACCACAATGGAAAACCTTAAAGCAAATCTAGGTTGAGCACAGTATTTAGGATTCATACTATGTAGGACAGTCACGAATATATTCAGTTTATCCTGCAGTTAGTTTGCTTGGCTGAGCACTGACAATACAGTCAATTAACAATCAACTCACACAAAAGGAAACAAGCAAAAGGGAAATCCTGATTTCAAATATAGCTAATGGAAAGTAATAACTGATCTTAAACTATTTTATATATTTACAAATTAACCTTCGTAAGAGAGATGATCGTTAAAGTAGAACTTTTCTGTCATTAAGATAACATTTACTTCACATAAAATTTCCACAGTTTTTGTGGGTTGCATTTGTGAACTAACTAAAATTACATGAACCGTTAACAAAATAAATTGAACAGTGACAACCCATAGTATTTAACCAATTGGAAAGAGAAAGAATCTTCCTAAGTGAGAAAGATTTGATGCATATTCATTATGAGAATTGTTAATGACTTTTGTAAGCAGCAGGTAAAAGCATATGATCTCAAATATCAAAACCCATCATCTTTACATGTTGGGCCAAGATTAATAAAAATGTGATAATGCTTGTTCTTTAACATTAGTAACAAAAATAACTGATAAATTCTGAAATAAAATGTTTGTACACCTGTTCTGCTTCACTGTATTAGTCAGGAAAATTGGCCCTTTTATAAATTTACTGCTATTGCTGGAATCATGATTTTCATCAGGAGACTTTTAAGATAAATATTGACCCAGATATTCTGAGGAGCAGCTAGACTGCCACTCCACTCTGATTTCTTACAATTGTATTGAGTTCCATATTTATCGACAGGAATCCCAACACCGTCAGAAATGTGAGGCATACGTATATTCAATACAGTTCCCCTGCAGTGCATAATAGTCGATCATTTCTGGGGCCATTTCTGAATAAGTTCCTGACCCAAAACATCAACTTTCCTGCTCCTCTGATGCTGCCTGGCCCGCTGTGCTCCTCCAGCTCCACACTGTGTTATTTCCCATGGTGTGGTCACAGCCTGGAATGCACTGCATGGAACTGTGACTGAAACAGATTCATTTGGGACATTTAAGCAGACATTGGATGATTAACTGAATCGGAATAATATGCAAGACTATGGGGAGAAAGTTGGAGAATCTAACTAAATCAGAACACACATTTGAAGAGGCAATGTGGACATGATGAACTGAATAGCCTCCTTCTGCAGTGTAACAATTCCACCATTCTATTTGGCCATTTAAAGATAAGATGAGGAGTAATTTCTTCACTTAAGGTATTGCAATTCCTTGGAATTTTCTACCACAGAGTCCAAAGACACCCAGTTATTGAGTTACTTCAATTATTAGTCTGTCACAATTTGGGAATTGATGGATTAAACAGATGTGAGAATTGTGCAGAAGGGTTAGGTTAATGTTGATTAATGGTCATGTGTGTTGAAGCAGCAGCAAAAGACTGAATTGCAGACTTTTATGTTCTTGCATCTGTTCTAGGACATCCCACAATTTTAATGTTCAAAGAAAAATCAAAATATAGCATATAGGAATTTTAAAATGTCGAATTAACCACCAATTAGAACTAGTGTGCCTGTATTTGACACCCTCCACACATCCGAACACCCCACGTCTCCCCACACCCACCTCCCCCCACAAACTTCTCTCCCCACAACACACGCACACACTCATTTTTATGCAAAGGTAATAATTCTTTTAAAGCATACTTGAAGACAACTTTTAGGAGCAAACAGAATTCAAGCAAATATTTCATTTTAATACGTTTGAACTTCCATTACTTTTGCAGCTGTCAATTCTTTAGTGGTTTGCACCAGTATTAACTGAAATGCAAACAGGAAGGAATGTGAAAAAATAGATTGTGTTTTCTAACTGATTTCTTTTTTTTTTGTGTAGCTCTCTGTGGAGGTAATATTACTGCATTGAATGGCACTATCTACTCTCCTGGGTACCCCGATGAGTACCCTAACTTTCAAGACTGTCTTTGGATTGTAAAAGTACCTCCAGGCAATGGAATCTACATCAACTTTACTGTCTTGCAGACAGAACCTATATATGACTTCATTACTGTATGGTAGGACAATAAATATTCTTTTTATTGATGTACTGGAGCAGTCATGAACTAAATTAAGCTCTAATGAGTTAGAATACTGTGGCTTTATCACTTTAGCTCTTTAGATTAACCTTAGCTTGTTAGCTATAAACAAGAATAAGAATAGTCTCTGAACAAATCTATATCATCGAGAAGCACCAACTATAATCTTATATTTAAAATACATCTTGCCAATGCTCTTAATTATCATATATTAAAAAAGTGAGATTCACGCAGCGTTCAATATAAATGAATTTATTTGGGGACCAATTGGATCAATAATTACTGTGATGTATTTTGTCCAGAAATAGTAACCTGTCATTTATACTACTCATAGGTCCTCATGTCCAACTTAGATTGACTATTTGTTTAAAGCTGGATTTCCACGCATAAGATCTAATTAGCTTATATTCAGTTTCTCTTCCTGGGAGATAATCTATTGGAGCATCCAAACTGTCTGCTCCTCACCGCCAACATTGAAAAATTTACAGTATGCTCCCGGTGTTCAGAATTGCATAACAGACAGAAGAGCTGCTCCTATGGATAACCATTCAGGTAGTGAAGTTGGAAATGATGCTCCTTATTAACATTTCAGGACAAATCATTCTCTGAATAAAGTGGCGGGTAGATAACCAATATACAGGCTTTCCTCAACGATCGAAAAACAAATTACTGCAGATTCTGGGAATCTAAATTAAAAAACACAAAATGCTGGAAATGCTCGACAGACATCTTAGCACCTGTGGTGAGATTGAGGAGACATTGTTGAGTTTGAGTTTAATTTGTTGTTGTCACATGAACTGGGATACAGTAAAAAGTGTTGGTTTGTGTGCATTACCGATAGATTGTACCATACAAAGTGCATCTTTGCAAAGTGCAGAACAGAGTGCAAAATACAATGTTAAAGCCATGGGACAATGGCCTTTTGTCAGACCTCAGGGAAGTAATAGTTTTTTTCCCAATAGTAGATGCAAAAAGTAGATAAAAAGAAAAGTCTATCATAAGGTGGACAACAGTGATAATTGAACGAAAGAAGAATTAGTTATATAGACCTCAGGGAAAGTTGTGATAGATGTGACATAAGTGCAAGAGTAAGCTTTGTGCTGGCTGTGACAAAATTAAATCAGATGCTAATCTTGTAATTAGTCTTCCTAGCTTGCCTTTGTTAGATTGTGCCTACATGCCAGTTTCAAAAGGGATTAGGTCAGTACTATTTGCATTGCTGTTGGGGAATCATTCTCCAGGCATATGCAGTTATTTGAAATTATGCAAGCCTTTCTAGTCTAAGTAAATGATTCTTCAGTTCCTTCTGTTTAATTATAAATCAGTCAGGAGAATGTACCTTAGAAATTACGTTAAACTGTACAGAAGATTTTCTGCTTCAGCACTTTCACATTGGAATTGTATAGCAGCATATATCACAGTGGATTGTTGTTTTAGGTTCAAGGCATGAGAAAAATGTTGAGTCATTAGAGAAATCAATGATGGATTCATTAGGATGCTACCTGATGTATGAAAATTTCAGGCAGTGTCCTGTAATGTGAGAGTTTTTGATATAATAGATAAGGTTATAGAGTGACTTGATAAATCATACAGGTCTACAGTGCAGAAAAATGCCATTTGGCGTGTTGTATCCATGCCACCAAAAAACACCCTTCTAACTGTTTGAATCCTACTTTGAAGACTTGTCCCATTGTACGTCTTGGCATCACAAGTGCACATCTAGATGCTTCTTAAACATTATTAGGGTTTCTGCTTCTACCACCATTACAGGTAGTGAGTTCCAAATTCCCATCACTCTCTGAGTGGAAATGATTTTCATCACATCTCCTCTAAACCTCCTGCCTCTATACCTTTGTCTCTTACCTTTTAATTGCGTAGAAATTGGTACAAAAAAACTGCTTGCATTGATCATAGGGTCGATTATGAAGAAATATAGGTATTATTAGTCAGACAGCAAAATTAATTAGTAGCATATGTGGGCCATTCAGCCTTCAAACCTGCCATGTTATCTGTTTGTGTACCGCCTTTCACGGATAAAATTAGATTGTTGTTAGGCAAGGCAATCAATCTGCCTCCATGTTAATGATATTGAATGATATAAAATTAAATGTGACTGAGGACAAAGATCAAGAGATAGTTATTTCACAGAGAATTACAGAAACACTATACATAGGGTTAATCGCAATCAAATAATGATCACGTCAACAGTTCAGAACAAATTAGAGAGGTTTCGGGATAGGAATTTGAGAACTAGCCACGCACATAGGCTAAAGGCTCCTGTGGAAGATAAGTAATACAGATTGCTTATACTGAATGGTTTGGTGTTTTTTTTTTGAAAGTTAAGAGTTTCCAGCCTGTGTTTAGGCTGAAAGTCCTTATCCAGGAGCTATCTCCAGGCAAAGACCAATTTAACAAGCAAGTATAACTTGTTGTGTTGGATAATCAGGAACTTTTAGATCACTGAAAGGCATTTGAGATGGGAATTTACAGTATCCAGAATTTCCATCTCTTACTCCATCCTGTCTGCATCGCAAGCCTTGTAATGGGTGAGCAGAGATTTGCACCTTGTCACAATCAAGCAACACAATGGATAAATATGAACTTATAAAGAATAAACACAAAATTACTACTATCACAGGAAATGGATTTCAGAGCTTAAGTGACTTTCTTCTGTAGAGCTATAAGAACAGTAAGCTCATTTCTTTGTCTGAACTAGTTTTGATGAAAAAATTACAATGCAAACAATTCTCCCTGTTAAAATGACTGCGAATCCCAATGAACTTTAAAAAGGCAGGATTCACATTACTTTTACAGTTTCTGCAGCACCAAACATGAAATGCAGAAACAATGGGTGTGAAAACTTTGTTTTATCAAGATGTGTGGTATATCTGAATTCCATTGTCTAATGACCCAACCACCAGAAACTCTACATGAGGACAATGGAATGAGATGCTCTGGTCAAATGAGAGAGGCAAGATTTCTGATTTCTAATAAGGCAGAGAGCCAGAAACATCTGTGCCAACAGAAGAAAGAGATTCTTTCCAATAACCCCATCTCTTGAACCACACAGAGGTAGACATTTGAGTTAGCCTTGAACTTTTCACCTGAACATTCGTGCCAGGGCGCCATTATTGCATCTTGTCTGGGCCGAATAGGAATCTGCTATTGCGCACCTAAAACACAGTGAACCTGTCCTTTTTTAAATTACCAGAATTGTTCTTTTGTGAATAAAAAAGGTACATAAGCCCACACCATTCCGAGTTTTTACCCTGAGTAAAAAGAAAATGTAACAAAAACTCTTCACTGTGTTAAAAAGCGAACAAACCCAACTTTGCAGTGTGTAATTCAGTACTAAAATCAGTGAGCATAAAGAAAGCAAGCTAACAGCCATCAAGGTATTTTCTTCATTTCAGCACAAAGATTTCCTGTGTTGGTGTGTAGCTGTCCCTGTGGATAAAGCAACTTGGCAGCACCATGCAAGTTATATCTGTCCATCAGCTAAAACAGAAGTTGTTGGAGGCCTGAAATGATAACTAATTTGGGTGATGTGGTGAGGCTGGTGATTTTTTAGTATTGAGTTACGTGAAGGAAGAGTGAGGAAGGATGATGGACAAGGAATATATAGGAATATTATGCAGAATAAATGGTGGTATGATCAGAGTCAGGCATTGGGTCTAGATACAACCACCAGGTATCCATACTGTTTTACCTATTGGGAATTTTCCCATCTAACTTAGAGTCATAGCGATATACAGCACAGAAATAGACCTAAGTTTTGCTATGCAGAGAGATCTGGGTGTGTAGGTCCACAGACCATTGCAGGTGGCAGTGCAGGTAGATATGGCAGTAAAAAAAGGCCAATGGCATGCTTGCCTTCTTTGGAGGGGTCATTGAGTATAAGGATGGACAAGTTATGCTGAAGCTTTATAGAATTTAGTTAGGCCAAACTTGAAATATTGCATACTGTTCTGGTCATCACACTACCAGAAGAATGTGGATGCTATGGAGAGGGTACGGAAAAGGTTTACCAGGATATTGCCTGTTATAGAGGATTTTAGCTATGCAGAAAGGTTGGATAGACTGGGTTTGTTTTTACTGGAACACAGGAGGTTGAGGGACGACCTGATAGAAGTTTATAAGATTGTAAATGGCATGGACAGAGTGGAAAGTATGAGGCTTTTTCCCAGGGTGGAGGGGACACAGATTCTAGGTGTGAGGGGGGATGTTTAAAAGAGACGTGCGAGGCAGGTTTTTCACACAAAGAGCAGTGAGTACCTGGAATGTGCTGCCAGAGGAGGTGATGGAAGCAAACACAATAACAGCATTCGAGAAGTACCTGGACGAATACATGAATAGGAAGGGAATAGCATGTCACTCTTAATTTGCCACTTAAGACTTGAGAGAAAAATGAGGAAAACTTTTCTTGCTTTTGAGAATGAGTTTTTTTTTCCATTCTTGCGCTGATTTTTTTACACATCAGAACCACCATTAATCTTGCCACAGCAGGAAGGAGGGAATTCTGCCGAGAAACCTTGTTTCTTTCCACAGGTGTTGCCTGATCAAGTGATATTCTCTGTTTTTGTTTCAGATTTCCAGCTATTGCACTGTTTTGCTTTTATAATTAAAATTTCAGTCTGTTGTTAACAATGACAATGAGATGTTATGACTTTGTCTGAATAATGAAAGCTGAACATTGTTTCACCAACACTCACCACAATCCCACAATTTCGTATCAGCTGATAACTATCTGTTAACCAAAATGGCCATTTATATTAGAGAAACTCAATAGGTCTGCTAGCATCTGTGGAGAGAGAAGCGGAGTTGAGAATTCAAGTCCAAAATGACAATGGCTTTGTTCTGAAGAACAGCATTCTAAAGGAGGTCACATTGGATTTGAAACATGAACTGTGTTTCTTTCTCCAGAGATGCTGCCAAACCTACTGAATTTCTTCAGCACTTTCTGTTTTTATTTCAGATCTCGAGCATCTGCAATATTTTGCTTTCAATTTAGTGGTCACTTATAATCATCTCCTCTAATGTGACTTGAGTATTTTTTAATGACTATCATTGTTAGGAATGAACTCAAATGATTAATTTAAAGGTAATACTGAAAGAAAAAAAGACTAAGAAGAGTGATTGTCCATTATAACTAGAGTAAATTTGGTTATTTGACTGTGAAAAAGAAGCTAAGAGTGGAATGCTTTCAACATTGCCTGATGCATAGAAAACTGAAAACCATGGAATATGTCATGCTCTGCCTGAGAGAAGAGTAAAAAGCATTACACAGAAAACTTCTGTCATAGAGTTATAGAGTCATAATGTTGTACAGCATGGAAACAGACCCTTTGGTCCAACTCGTCTGTACAGACCAGATATCCTAAATTGATCTAGTCCCATTTACCAGCATTTGGCCCATACCCCTCCAAAGCCTTACTATTCATTTACCTATCCAGATGCCTTTTAAATGTTGTAATTGTACCAGCCTCCACCACTTCCACAAGCTGTTCATTCCATAGACACTCCACTCTCTGTGTGAAAAAGTTGCCCCTTAGGTCCCTTTTAAATCTTTCCCCTCTCACCTTAAACCTATGGCCTGTAGTTTTGGACTCCCCCAACCCAGGGAAAAGACCTTGACTATTTACCCTAACCATGCCACTCATGATTTTATAAACCTCCATAAGGTCACCCCTCAGCCTTGAATGCTCCAGGGAAAATACCCCAAACCTATCCAGCCTCTCCCTATAGCTCAAACCCTCCAACCCTGGTAACATCCTTGTAAATCTTTTCTGAACCCTTCAAGTTTAGCAACATCATTCCTATAGCAGGGAGACCAGAACTGAACGCAGGTTTCGAAAAGTGACCTAACCAATGTCCTGTACAGCCGCAAGATGGCATCTGGATTTATGTTGATTGTGTTCAGAACTAAAATGTTGAAAACATGAGAAAAGTTGTGCTTGGAGTAAAGCAATGTGTATATAATCTTGTTGCAGTCAGTTAAGTCAGTTTTTTTTTGTCAGGATGTGGGCATTACTAACTTGGCCAACATTTGTTGCCCATCTTAATTGGTCTTGAGAAGGTGCCTTCATGAATCACTGCAATCTATACAATAGTTATTGTCGAAGTATCTTGATTAGTCATATAAGTAAAACAATAGTTAATGTGAGGAGGAAGAAAGCCAGTTAAGAATTCATTCAGCAGCAAGAATAATTCAGACAAGGCAGGAAATGAAATTGCTGCTTGTCTGTGAGCACTGATTAAAAAGGCAAATATGATCAATGAGAAATATTCTTATTGCTTATTTATAACATGGAACCATTTGATCTATTGGGACCTGTGGAACTTCTCATGATATGCTTTAAGTTCCATAACTGTTCACCAAAGGGAAAGAAGTAGTAACGACAAATTACAATCTAAATCATGATGAAAACATTAATGCGCTAACATCAAAGCAGTGTAGAAATCACAGTCAGAGAAGCTGAAATTGATATCTTGGCTTAATTTACTTATGTAGATCAAACAAATTGGAAAATGATTAAAATAGTGCAAAGTAAAGAAAATAAATGAATTGACAAGGATTAATACAACTGATAGCTTTTTGGGAAGATCAAACTGAAAGTGACATCCATGTGGAGCCTTATAAAGGTGTTGGTTCATTATCTCAGTTGACTGGACCTGACTGTTTGACTTTGAAGAAAATGGAATGGTCCATTAGATGAAATGTTGCTGATATATTTTGCTGCAACTCAATGAAAAGAGGGCTTGAACTGACTTAAGGCTAATTGGATCTGTTAATGAAAACTGGGTCTGAAAAGAGAAAGGAGTGCTAAAACAAAACTTGTGTACTTAGAATATATGGAATTGGACAAATGGTTCTCAATTGTCAAAGATGATGTTCAAAAACGTCAGAGAAGAGAAATTAAGGTCGTCGAAGGGAACTATAGATCAAAGCTTTTGAGCAATGAAGTGCGATGTAGGGTGAAAGTTTTGTGATAGAAATACCAAATGCATTAACACTGTGACAAAAATTGGTCTCTTTGATTTTAACAAAGGTACTTAAAATTCTGAATTAATAATTTCCTTTACAACATAGCTTAACATATTCATTAACATTACATAGTATGATTTCAAGCCAAGGGTTTTCTGTGAAAGGTCAAGCATTTAAGTGCCACTGATTTATATGGAGCAAGGAATAGTGACTCCAATGAATTGGAGTTAGTAGCATCACATATTTCATAATAACTTGTGAACAAAATAGTCAAGATTCTACATATATATTGTCAATACATGTTTGATGAGGTTATCTACTACTTTCTTTTGATTTATGAATTGGAGCCTAGGAACTTAATGTCCCATTTTATAATACTATAAAATTGCTGCAGTGTTATTTTTGCTTGTAAGTTTTGGGAGACCAACCAGCAGTGTATTACTCAAATAAAGTCTAGAGATAACAAGTGCATGGATGATGGTTTCAGCAGAAGATGGGTTGAGGTAGGTCAGAATCTGTCAATATTATGGGGATAAAAATAAGCAGTAAAAAAAAAGAAAATGCTGGACCAAAAACTGCCAGGTCTTTCAAGGCAAGAAGCTATACCATTTATCTTACAAGTCAAATGGCATGCTATGAGATTCTGACAACTACAGATGTTCGAATGCACAGATAAAAATACATCTAGATATTGTTGCACTAAACAGCAGTAATAACTATTTATTTATGAACATATATGTCTAACAAATGCATAATGAATTAATGCTTGACATAAATGTTGTCAAAGGATAGAGTTGTGAGCATGAAACATCATTTGAACTTTAATGCAGGATGTGCTTTCAACAAGAAAGATTCTGCTGGGTTGGTCTCCCAAACAGCAGAGACAACAAGAGGCAATGCGGTTTGAATTGGCATGCCTCATCTGGGATTGGGAAGAGTACAGAGTGGATGCTGACAGGCTAAATTGAGTAGCACTTGGCTACTCCCCAGCGTACAACGAGGTTATATGGAGGGGGATTTGGGAGAATCTGACAGGAGAGTACAATTATGAGTGAGAGTCTGGGGCAAGGGCATCATGAATTGTCTTAGGAGAAAATAATCAACAGTCCCACACTAGCAAAATTATAGACTTACTTAAAGGTCTGATCTGTCTTCATACTGACCTGCAGACCAGCTTCTATCTATTGGAAAGGATATCAAATTGTTTTGCTGTCCTATGGGCATTATTGGATATCTTAGTTTCCACAAATGTTCAAAGAAAATTGTGAACAGATGCCTCTTCTACCCGTGAAACCCTAAAGGTTAGTATTAGAAATGTTCTGTATCTGAATATTAAGTAATATCTTTAATTCAATTGTTCACTGATGATTTAGGGGTAAAAATTTGCCCTGTTATCATGCACAACGTGCGTGTCGAATGTGAGGTTGTAGACTTGTTTGCCGAGCCAGTGTATTTGATTGCAGATGTTTCATCATCTTGCTAGGTAACATGTCAGTGCACTTCTGGTGAAGCATTGGTATTCTTCCCACTTGTTATTTATATAAATATTTATTTATTTCCATCACGTGAATATTTATTTATGTAAATAACAAGTGGGACAGAACACCAACGCTTCACCGGAGGTGCACTGAAGATGTTACCCAGCAGGGTGACAAAATGTCTGCAATCAAACACACCGGCCCGGCGAGCAAGTCTACAACCCCATCCACAACCCGAGCTACAAACCTTCCCAAAAGCTTTAAATGTTGAATCTCCACAGAGAAAAGTGCACTCCATGCAATGAAATGGTGCTCTTTTTTAGAGTTTCTTTTGAGCCTATTAATCAGTTAAAAGTATGTATGGATTCTAACAATGTCACTGTTTTACTTAGGGATGGACCAGAGCAGACTGCACCTCAGATTGGACAGTTTAGTGGAAATACAGCACTGGAGTCTGTCTATAGTACTTCAAACCAGATCTTAATCAAATTCCACAGTGATTTCACAACTGGAGGCTCCTTCATCCTCAGTTATCATGGTTGGTTCTTGCTCTGTATTCATATCTCTTCAATAGAAATAGATTTTGTCATTGAGTAATGCACCATTTAGCCTTAAATTGCATAAGATTATATATAAGGAGGACTTGTGGCACATCAGTAGCATCCTTGCCTCTGAGCTGGAAGCTTAAGGATAAAGACCCACTTCAGGATTTGATGGCCAAGAAAGATCTGTCCATAACCAAATCAAGCAGGTTAAGTATTAAGAATGAAAATTTGGCCAGATGGACTCGGAAATATTGACAAAAAAAAGTCTGCGTGAAATGTATTTGAAATTGAGTTGCAAAATGATTGATTCCTCTAAAATGCATGCAGTGTGGCTTCCTTTCATTGAACACAAATCCTTTGATTTTGCTCTCAACATTACTTGTAATTAACATAAGATCTATTTTAGCAAATACATGTTGGATCTTATATAAGCAGTACATGTGAAAAATGAAATTCTTATTTTTGCAGCCTATCCATTACGGGTCTGCCAACCTCCTCCACCAATGCTGACTGGGCAAAATCTGACAGAGGATGAGGAGTTTGAGATAGGTATACTCTTTAATATTTGTTATCCTCTGGGTCCATACTTTCATATTTTGTCTTTATTCTGTGACTTTCCTCTAAATTCAATTCCATGCATATCATAGGATGACTAAATCAGGGTGAATTTAGAACAGTACTATACCGTATATTACAATCTTAATAATGCATGAACACTTGAAGCATTCCTATCAATTCCTTCCACTTTCAGGACCATAAAAGGTCACCTGATAGAGTTCCATGGTATGAATGATGGTCTTAATAGCGTGCTGATGATAAGTTATTCTGCTTTACAGACTGGGGAGGACTTAGGAGACAAAAGCTTAACTATGTAAAATAGGAAAAGACTGAATTGTCCGCAGTTATTTTATTTTTAAAATTAATTCGCAAGATGAAGCATGTCACTGGCAAAGCAAGCATTTAGGGAATAGTAACCACTATTTAGATAGAAGTTTTCATTAATGTTGAAAAATATGCCATTCAATCTGAAACTGGGATCTTAAATCTAAAATTGGACAATTATAAAAGTATGACAAGAGAGTTAGCTTTGATGGATTGGAAACATACATTAAAAATTGTAAAGCTAGACAGGCAATCGCTAGTATTTCAAGAAATAATGGTCTGAAAGCAACACTCCTTCAAGGCAAAAAAAACCTAAAAGGAAAAGCAAGATAGCCATGACAAATAAAGGAAGTTAAAGGTAGTGTTAGATAAGAGAAGCAAAGTAGACAGTTGACAAAGATGTTGTAAGGCCGAGGATTAGGAAAATTTAAGAATTCGACAAAGGGCAACCAAGAAATTGAAAAAAAAACAGAAAATGAATATAAAATAGAAAGAAACCGAAAGCTGCCTTGCAAAAACTTCTAAAAGTAAAAGGAAAAAACTTGCAAAGATAGTATAGGCTCATTACAAGTAGAATTTACAAGAGGAATTCAAAAAATGGCGGAGGAGTTAAATAAGCACTTCATATTTGTTTTCACAGAAAGTCCCCCTGAAATAATTAAGACCAAAGTGTCTAGTGTGAATATGGAATTGGAAGAAATTAGTGTTATTAAAGTGCAATAATGCAGAAGTTATTACTCATGAAATTTGCCAAGTCCCCAGGACTTGATGACCTGCAGCCAAGAGTATTAAAAGAGATAATTACACCATTAGCAATCAGCTTTCAAAATTCTATAAATTCTGCAATGGTGCCTGCAGATTGGAAGGTTGTAAATGTCACCTTGCTGTTAAGAAAGAAGGGAGAGAGAAGACACGAACCTAGAGACAGACATTCCCTCTGAGCTGTGAGCTGCACAGCCTTTCCAAGAGTCTGTCCGTGCCAAGGGGCACTCCAACACACGGACTTCTGGTCTTGTAAGTCATGGTGCACACGGACCTCAGAGGCCTGAGTAGAAGCAAAAAGAACTGGAAGGAATGTAGCAACAGACCTGTTATTCTGACATTAGTAGTATGCAAAAAAAAAACAATAAGGATACAATGAAGAATGTGATTTATGTCTTCATTGCAGAAGAGATAAGCAGACGACTCTTCAAAGACCGCTAAACTTTTAACTTAATTTCTTTAGTTTTCTACTTATTCTATGAAGGTAATGATTAAATTTCAACTCTGTTTCTCTTATTACTTTGTACCTAGGCATTTTGTACCAAGGTACCTTTGTACCTAAGATGGCGACATGACTATACTCCTGTACTTCTGTACCTGAGTACACACGACAGTAAAATCTAAATCTAAAATTTTAAAATATAATTGTCTGATTGGCCAGGGTCAAAGTGGAATTACGAAAGGGAAATAATTTTTGATAAACCTGACAGTCTTTTTTTTGAGGATGTTTTGAGAAGAATCAATAAGGGAGGACTGTGGATGTGGTGAATTTGTATTTTCAGAAAACTTTTGATAAAGTCCCATACAGGCTGTTAGTAAATATTATTGAAGTGCATCTGATTAGGGTTAATATCCTAGTATAGAATAAGGATTGTTTAACGGGTAAAAAGCAAACAGTAAGAATAAATGGATCATTCTGAGGTTGACAGGCTGTGACCAGTGTGGTATAGCAAGCATCACTGCTTTGGTCATAACTGTTCACAATTTATGTCAATAATTTGGATGTGGGGATCAAGTGTAATATTACTATGTTTGTAAACTTGGTGGGAATAAGTTACGAGTAGAAAGCAAAGAGACTCCAAGGGATTAAGACAAGCTGAGTGAGCAGGCAAACGCATGGCAGATGCAATATAATGTTGATAAGTGCAATATAATTTACTTTGAAGAAGGAACAAATTTGCAGATTATTTATTTTTTTATTGAGGAATTGTAAATTGTGGATGCCTAAAGGGACCTGATTATTCTTGTTCATAGATCACTGCAACCCAGCAAGTAGATTCCGCAAACAATTTGGAAGGCAGATGGCATATTAGTCTTTATCTCAAGAGGATTTGAGTACAGGAGCTAAAAAAAGTCTTGCTTCAATTGTATAGAGCACTGGTGAGACTGCACCTGGAGTAACGTGTGCAGCTCTGGTCCCCTTGTCTAATGAAATACATACTTGCCATCGGTGGAGTGCAGTGAATTCCCAACACTGATTCCTGGGATGGTGGGACTGTCCTTTGAGGAAAGATTGAGCAAACTGAGCATGTATTTTCTGCAGTTTGGAGGAATGAAGGGCGATTTCGCACAACTTTACAAAATTCTTAGAGGGACAGTCAGAGTACCTGCAGAGAGAATGCTTTCCCCAGATATGCTTTCTTGAACCAAAGGAAATTCTCGGAATGAAAAGCAAGCCATTTAGGATTGAGATGAGGATGGTAAATCTTTGGCATTCTGTGTCCCATAGGATTGTGGATGCTCATTCATTAAGTAAGTTCAAGATAGAGAATGATAGATTTCGAGTTACTAATGGCATGAATGGATATGGAAAGAGTTTTGCAATATGATGTTGAGCTGGATGATTGGCCGTGATCTGGATTGCTGGTAGAAACTCAAGGGACTGAATAATCTACTGGTGCCTATTTTTCCTATGCTTCAGTTATGCAGAGCATCAGTGAGACCAATGTACATTATTGGTATTCTTAGTTGTGGAAGGATGCAACTGTATTAGAAGCGATTCAGATTAGACAAATATCTGGTTTGGGCTGGTGTCTTTTGAGGAAAGGTTGGACAAGCTAAGCCTGTAGCCTCTTGAATTTGGGAAGGGGTGACTTGATTGAAATGTATATACATCCTGAGAGGTCTCGACAGGGTAAGTATGGAAAGGATGTTTCGTCTTGTGGGAGAGTTTAGAAGTCGGGGGTCACTGGTTAAAAATAAGGGATCACCCATTTAAGACTGCAATTTCTTTTCTCTCTCATAGAATATCATGAGTCTTTGGAAGTCTCTTCCTAAAAGGCACCGGAAGTAGTCCTTTGAATATCTTTGATGCAGAAGTAGACAAATACTTGAAAAGAAAGTGTTGAAAAATAATTGGACTAGGCAAAAATGTGGAGTCATCAGATCAGTCATGATTATATTGAATGGCAGAGCAGGCCTAAGCATCTGAGTGATCAGCTCCTGCTCCTAATTCATATGTTTGTATGTCTTTATCATTTATAACGTTACAGTATTTCATAATGTCTCTAAACTACCTGGTCAAAATTTGTGAAAGAGATGCTTTTAATATGAATTTAAGTAATTGTTCTGTCATTTTAGTGAACTTTGAAACAGTTAACTTACAAGTGTTCTACTACCTATCCTTTGATTTTGTTGAAATCAGCTAACAGAAGAATCATAGCTGACTCTCGTATAAACAGAAACTTTAAAAGAAGTGCTGGAATGCTTACCTCAACAAATATTATTTTCAAACTAGCTTTCAATCATCCTATTTTCTGGCAAGTCCAGACACTGATTGATGTCAGCTTCTAGAGCTGCTGTGTTCATAATAGAGAATTTATTTTCAAAACCGTTATATTCAAGTTTTATATAGGAATACATTTGGAAAGAATCTTTGTGGGATGACAAGGATAACATTTTAAAAGGATTTCTTAATGACAAGTATACCACAAAAATATATAAATGTGTTTGTCAATATTACAAGATTGTGGCAAAAATTTCTAAAGAGGAAATGAACCAAGATGGTTTTTAAAATTTGATTTAAGTGTAATAGAATATATGGTGTTTTCTTAATTCTCATGATCAGTACCTTTTTTATACAGGAAGTGGTGTTAGCTTTCCTTACCCCTCTTTAAGTATGTACGCCAATTAATTCATCAGCAGAAAACATTCTTGAGTTTAAAAATAGGAGCTATTTATTTTCACTCATTCTAAATAAAATGCAATGTCACATGCACTCAATCTCACTCAGCCACCCACACACAAACACCAGGACTAAATACAAATAGAGATGCTGCATTTTTACAGATTATAGTTGCCCCAGTCTCAGTCTCTGATTTACGGTCTCTAGTTTCCCTCATCGTGGGTCTGTGGTCTATGAATGGATTCAGTGATTTTAAAGTTGAAGTGAGGGTCTTGCAAAGTGAAGGGTTTCCAGCAAGTAATGGGGTTTCTTGTTGAATAGTAAGGAGGCTTGTTCTCAGGTGAGCTTTAAACTGGAATGGGTTGAATGCACCAGCTACTTGATGTGTGTCAGCCTATTTCTGAGTCTGGTTTGCAGACTGGCTGAATGGATAGCTCTGATAGCTTTCGTTGAGCACCAGCAAAAAAAATGTGACACATTCAAATCTGATAATATCCTTTTCATTGGTTTTAGGGAGAGAATCCATGACTTTTACATCAATCTTTATTATTCTTTAGCTCCATCTTGAGATAGGGAGGTGGTTTCTAATCCACAAGAAAAGCCAGGTGAATTTGAGTGGCCATCTCTTTCACCCTTCTTGTGTCGACAACATTTGTTTGAAATTCAAGATATAGTATGACGGTAAGAGACATGGGAGGAGATTCCTGTCAATTTTTCAATGTTATGTTTCAAATTTATAGCTTTCAAAAGTCTTGGGAAATGAGGCATTTCTTTCTGTTTGTAATTGACATCACAAAATACATTGTTATGCGTCCATCCATGTTAGAACTGAAGTGGGAAAATGTTAAAAATAGAGAGTGTAACCCAATTCCAGGTTCTTCACTCCTATTGCCAGCATTCAGAAAATTTACTGTTGTGATTTTTTTTTTAACCCTTGCCTGAGCTTATAGTCACCTGACAATCATTTTTAGCCTAAAGACTTGACTAATTCATTATAGAATCCCTACAGTGTGGAAACAGGCCCTTCAGCCCAACATGTCCACACGGAGCCCCAAAGCATGCCACCCAGACCCATCTCCCTATAAACGACCAAATCTACACATTCCTGAACACTACGGGCAATTTAGCATGGCCAATCCACCTAACCTGCGCATCTTTGGACCGTGGGAGGAAACCGGAGCACCCGGGGAGAATGTGCAAGCTCCACACAGACAGTCGCCCGAGGGTGGAATCAAACCCGGGTGTCTGGTGCTGTGAGGCAGCAGTGCTAACCACTGAGCCACCATGCCGCCCTATCTTCCCAGTTTGACCTTAAAGCTTTCAACTTCTACAAATTGCATTCAAATCCCTATTTAAGGGACAAGAAGCATTTTTTTAAAAATTCTATTCTTGAGTTTTCCTTAACCTATGACTTTATTTTCCTTCATACATTTTTTAGCTTTACATTTGCATATCTTCTCCCAGTACTTTGGGCAAAATCTTCCTGGTCCTGTGGGGTGAGCTTGGAGGTGGGACCAAGAAGAATTTCAGAGATAGAAACATTGGGTCAGTGGGTCAAAGCATTTCTACGTTCAGAAGATCTCCCTGATCTTTGTCATCAGCGTTTGCTGCACTCCTTTCAGCATTGAGCCACATAATTATGTGCACATTTCTGGGCTTATCAGAGACATGGGATTTTTCTGGAGATGTGCAGGCACTCACTGAGGCATAAGCACTGTGAGTGTCTCGGGTGGGTTTCCGGGCAGCTGCTCTCTTCCAGTCACAGCCATAGCTACATTTATTACTCATCCTGGCAACTGTTGACATCAGTTGTTTTAATAGAACATAGAACATAGAACATTACAGCGCAGTACAGGCCCTTCGGCCCTCGATGTTGCGCCGACCTGTGAAACCAATCTGAAGCCCATCTAACCTAAACTATTCCATTATCATCCATATGTTTATCCAATGACCATTTAAATGCCCTTAAAGTCGGCGAGTCTACTATTTTTGCAGGCAGGGCATTCCACGCCCTTACTACTCTCTGAGTAAAGAACCTACCTCTGACATCTGTCCTATATCTATCACCCCTCAATTTAAAGCTATGTCCCCTTGTGCTAGCCATCACCATCCGAGGAAAAAGGCTCCCACTGTCCACCCTATCTAATCCTCTGATCATCTTGTATGTCTCTATCAAGTCACCTCTTAACCTTCTTCTCTCTAACGAAAACAGCCTCAAAACCCTCAGCCTTTCCTCATAAGACCTTCCCTCCATACCAGGCAACATCCTGGTAAATCTCCTCTGCACCCTTTCCAATGCTTCCACATCCTTCCTATAATGCGGTGACCAGAACTGTACGCAATACTCCAAGTGCGGCCGCACCAGAGTTTTGTACAGCTGCAACATGACCTCATGGCTCCAAAACTCAATCCCTCTACCAATAAAACCTAACATACTGTACGCCTTCTTAACAACGCTATCAACCTGGGTGGCAACTTTCAGTGATCTATGCACATGGACACCGAGATCTTTCTGCTCATCCACACTACCAAGAATCTTACCATTAGCCCAGTACTCTGTATTCCTGTTACTCCTTCCAAAGTGAATCACCTCACACTTTTCCGCATTAAACTCCATTTGCCACCTCTCAGCCCAGCTCTGCAGCTTATCTATGACCCTCTGTAACCTGCAACATCCTTCCGCACTATCCACAACTCCACCGACTTTGGTGTCATCCGCAAATTTACTAACCCATCCTTCTACGCCCTCATCCAGGTCATTTATAAAAATGACAAACAGCAGTGGCCCCAAAACAGATCCTTGAGGTACACCACTAGTAACTGAACTCCAGGATGAACATTTCCCATCAACCACCACCCTCTGTCTTCTTACAGCTCGCCAATTTCTGATCCAAACCGCTAAATCACCCTCAATCCCATGCCTCCGTATTTTCTGCAATAGCCTACCATGGGGAACCTTATTAAACGCTTTACTGAAATCCAAATACACCACATCAACCGCTTTACCCTCATCCACCTGTTTGGTCACCTTCTCGAAGAACTCAATAAGGTTTGTGAGGCACGACCTACCCTTCACAAAACCGTGTTGACTATCCCTAATCAAATTATTCCTTTCTAGATTATTATAAATCCTATCTCTTATAATCCTTTCCAACACTTTACCCACAACCGAAGTAAGGCTCACTGGTCTATAATTACCAGGGTTGTCTCTACTCCCCTTCTTGAACAAGGGGACAACATTTGCTAGTCTCCAGTCTTCTGGCACTATTCCTGAAGACAATGACGACATAAAGATCAAAGCCAAAGGCTCTGCAATCTCCTCTCTAGCTTCCCAGAGAATCCTAGGATAAATCCCATCCGGCCCAGGGGACTTATCTATTTTCACACCTTCCAGAATTGCTAACACGTCTTCCTTATGAACCTCAATCCCGTCTAGTCTAATAGACTGTATCTCAGTATTCTCCTCGACTACATTGTCTTTTGCCTGCGTGAATACTGACGAAAAATATTCATTTAGCACCTCTCCTATCTCTTCGGACTCCACGCACAACTTCCCACTACTGTCCTTGACCGGCCCCAATCTTACTCTGGTCATTCTTTTATTCCTGACATACCTATAGAAAGCTTTAGGGTTTATCCCTATTAATACCTCTTCAGAGGGCACCTCAAAATGGAAATGCTTTTGTATTCCCTCTTCAACAGTGCCAGTGTCCACCCCTTCTAATGGAGCTATCACCCATCCAAAGCTGCAGACCATCTAATTGGATCAAACCCTTACCTTAATTGGTCACCGGACTGGAGATGGCTTTATAATTGGCTGTTTCTGGGAAGATCTCCCAGTTAGCTACCGAAGCAGGTTTAGAACCAAGTAATGTTTTCAACTCATGCTTAAGATATAGCAGCATAAAATCCTGCGCATTATTTCCTTATTTTTCATTTACTGGATTTGGTATTACAACTTACAATGCCATGATGTGGAGGTGGCAGTGTTGGACAAGGTCAGAAGTCACACGACACCACGTTATAGTCCAACAGGTTTATTGAAATCATAAGCTTTTGGACCGCTGCTCCTTTGTCAGGTGACACTTCAACTGATGAAGGAACAGCGCTCCGAAAACTTGTGGTTTCAAATAAGTCTGTTGGACTGTAAGCTGATTTGTGTGACTTCTGAACTTACAAAGAGGTGAGAATGGAGAATCCATTGGTGGTTCAGAAATGTTGCATTAAAGGAGTGACCAATATACGTTAATGAGGAGTCAACAAACATTGATCTTACTTACCTTGACCCTGTAAATTGCATCTGGAAATATTGCAGGAGATCTTTCTTCAATGTCTCCACCATGTTGTCCAGTCTATTGTGCAGTCACCTTCAGATATTCTCTACATCAGGAACAACTCTTTAAGTTAAAGTTGACACAGCTTGAAATTTTAATGCAATCACATTCTTTCAATTCAGCTGAAGGGATATTTGCTGCATTAATTTGTGGTGTATAGACACAGCAAGGGAATGACAAACAATATGTTTGCAACATCATTTTTGCAACATCATCATGGTAGGAGGCATTAACTGGATAAAAGATGCAGTTTTATACTCTCTTAAGTACAGAATCATACCTGGTATGTATCTGGATAGTTTGGTTCTTTATTTCAACCCACTGATCTTCATGAAGAGTACACTCAATGAATGTCCAGGTGGTATCATTATGGGGCACATAACTATTAATGTCAGCAGCTATTATTCTGGACGCCTGTTGGATGCCTTCAATAAATTACAGACTCTAATGCCCACATTAGTTGAAGAAGAAATGACATTGGGCAGATGCTTCCATGGCCTCTATGCACTGCATTACTGATCCAATTGTATAGCCCATTACAGCAGCAAAACAGTTCAACATCTGTTTAGTGTACCTTGGCTGTCACCTTAGATCCTTGGCTAAAAGCCAGAATGATTTAATTTACATTTTCCAGAGGATACAAAAACTCCCATCTTAGTTTCCTGCCTCAAAATATGTTGAAATGTGAGATGCGTTTTAACTCCTCGTGATACTTTTGATACTGGTATGCATTGTTACAGTGTTTCAAAACATGCAGCATGAATATTTAATTCATTACAAACCTGCTGAGAATAATATTTGTTTGACCTTCACTAACTGGAGACATCCAGTTGGTTATAGGTCAGTTGACATGTGATCAGAAGTAGGTCGACGGTTATAAAGATGGATACAGAAACAGACGATTGAAGATTCATTACATTTTATTTTTATTTCTGGAAACTTGGGTTCTACAGTGGAAGACCATACATAACTTTGGTATGTATTTCTATATTGTGTCTGTTAAGAAGAGGGAAGTCCTTGGGCTGAATCTTATGGATTTTTGGCTACAAAGTCACGTTGATTTTTGTGGAAAGATTCTCACTTCAAGGCCAAGTGAGTGTTCTTGTCAAATCTTCCCAAACTCGCCATATTAGTTGGTGTTTGAGCCTTTGTGGTGAGTTTCTCGTCCAACATCACCCCCCACCCCAAATTTTACAATGCTCCTTTCCCGCCATTCACCAAATATCCTGGAATTCACCAGCATCCCTTGTGCTTTCACCATCTTCAAACAGGCATTGTGCACCCGAACAAACACTGTCAGATCGCACCTGTCCTGTGTGCTTCCTGACAATTATCCCGGAAATGGCAGGTGGGGAATCAGCACCTTGCTTTCCTGTCATGGTCCTGGACTTCCTGCTTTGTGCACGAGTGAGACTTCCTCACTGCCCAGGACTAGCAGTGGCAGCCATAAAATAAGATCATATCAACCTTGTCTGATGTTGCCATCCAGTTTCGAGCAAACTGAGACATCAGGAGAAATGTGTAGCACTGGAGGGAGAAGGTCAATGTCGTTCTCCACTCTGTCAATGTAAATGTCAACATCTTCTGTCTGACAGCTCACAATCACTGTTCATACTACGGAAACTGTCACCGAGTTTCGTGCTCTACCTGTCTAGAAATGCATGCAACGTTTTCTCCACTTACCCTCATCCACACAAACCCCAACATCACTAACTCTGAATGCCCTTTGAGCAGCCTATTTGCTTGCTCAGGTCAGCTCCCCACGTACAACAATAGTACAACAATAGCTGTGCCATCCATTTTCATCTCCCATACTACCTTTTTCTTCTCTCTCATTCCAAGAGGAAAACACCCACAATTGATTAGAAAGAGTCAAAATGGGTGCTGCCTGTTATTTGGCTCCTCCTTCCTTATCAAGAGAGGATCCTGATTCTGACTGCCCCAAGCAGGATCTGGACTGGCATTATACAGGCCACCCTTGACTTAGTATGTCTGGATCCCCTGAGTGGACATTATCACCTTTGATTGGACAATAATAGCCTGCTGACAACTGTGGCTAGTCCCAATTTGTGGCTCCTATCTCTGGTTGAAATGACAAAATCTAAAATAGCAAGGCAAGACAGTAAAAGCAAGCATCCAGGAAGGCTCAGAGAGATTGAGCCCTATGAGAACAAGCAAAGAGCGCTGAGTTTCAGCCTGGTCCTGTCTCTGAGCTGGGTGCATGTTCCTTGCATTGCCAATACAGTCTTAGGTGTATCATTGGAATGTAGAAGCATCCTATAAGTGGATCGGACATGTGCGATGAGGGTTCAGAGAGACTGGCACATGACAGATGCCATTTTCAATGAACATAGGATGCACATGACCAATGCCCATTCAGCATACCTGAGTTATTGGTGCCCATGCTGTTATCTCACACAGAGGTGTTTTGGAGCTCGCAGAAAGTTGCCTATGCCAAAAACCCACTCTGGTTTTCATTTCAAGATTTCCGGCAAGTATGGCAAGTTTGGTAAGATCACAACAAGTGGCAAGTTGGGCTGTTAACAAGGCATTTAATGAGCAATAGTCTTTATCAACTGGCAACTTGTCACTTTGTCTCAAGAATCCCAACACGCCACTTGAGTAAAGATGCAGTAGATGATCTCAACATCAAGATGGGACTGAGCAGACATATCTTTCTTCAAATATGTAGGAGCAGATGGAGGCCCTTCGGTCTATCAAGCCTGTTCCATCATTTAATATGATCTTGGTTATCTTCAATTCCACTTTCCAACCTTCTCCCCTGAACCCTTTATTACCTTACTGATTAAAAATCTGTCTATCACAGCCTTAAATATACTTAATGACCCAGCCTCTACAGCCCTTTGCCGTAAAGGATTCCACAAATTCATTACCCTCTGACTGAAGAAATTCCTCTGACATCAGTGCTGGGTAAGTTGTTGGAGGGGATTCTGAGAGATAGGATTTATATACATTTGGAGAGGCAAAGACTGATTAGGGATAGTCAGCATGGCTTTGTCCTTGGGATATCGTGTCTCACAAACTTGATTCAGTTTTTTGACGATGTGACCAAAAAGATTGATGAGGGCAGAGCCGTGGACATGGACTATAGTAAAGCCTTTGACAAGGTTCCACATGGTAAATTAACTGATAAAGTTAGATTATGTGGGATTCAGGGAGAGGTTGCCAATTGGATACAAAATTGGCTTGATGGTAGGAGACGGTTGCGGGTTGGGGAGCAGTGGGGTGGGGGGGTGGAAGGTTGTTTTTCAGACTAGAGGCCTGTGACCCAGTGATCGGTGCGGGGTCCACTTTGTTTGTCATTTATATAAACGATTTGGATGAGAACTTAGGAAGCATGGTTAGTAGGTTTGCGGATGATACCAAAATTGACAATGTAATTGACGTGAGTAAGGTTATCTAAGTTTACACAGAGATGTTATAAAGTGGGTCAAATGGGCTGAGGAGTGGCAGGTGGAGTTTAATTTGGATGAATGAGAGGTATTGCATTTTGGTAAAACAAACAAGGTTATGAGATATACAGTTAACAGTCAGGCCCTGGGTAATGTTGTCAACAGAGACCGAACAGTTCATGAACATAGTTCTTTGAAAGTTGCATCACAGGTACACAGTTCAGTTAAGAAGACATTTAGCATGCTTGCCTTCATTGCTCAGACCATTGAGTATCGGAGTTGGGACGTCATGTTGAGGTTGTACACGATGTTGCTGAGGCCACTTTTGGAGTATTGTTTACAGTTCTGGTCATCCTCTTGTAGGAAGGATATTATTAAATTGCAGAGGGTTCAGAAAAGATTCACCAGGATATTGCTGTGACTAGAAGATTTGAGTTATAAGGATAGGCTGGGACTTTTTTCACTGGAGTGTAGGAGTTTGAGGGGTGAGCTTGTAGAGGTTTACAAAATCATGAGGGGCAAAGATAAGGTGAATAGCAAAGGTCTTTTCTCTAAGGTGGGGGAGTTCAAAACAAGGGGGTACATTTTTACGGTGAGAGGAGGAAGATTTAAAATGGACCTGAGCAGCAACTTTTTTGCACGGAGGATATGGACTGCTAGAGGAAGCAATAGATGCAAGTACAGTTACAACATTTAAAAGACATTTGGATAGATACATGACTAGGAAAGGTTTTGCAGGATATGGGCTATACACAGGCAAGAGGGACTATTTTAGTTTTGGAAACTTGGCCAGCATGGACGAGTTGGACCGGAAGATTTGTTTCTGTGCTGTATGACTGTGTAACTCTGTATTAAGTGAGAGACTCCTTATTCTGAGATTATGCTGTCTGCTCTACCAAAAGGCTCCCATAAGGGGAAGCAACCTTTCCACATTTATCCTGTCAAGTCCACTTGGAGTTTTGCATGTTGCATCTCTCATTCTTTTAAACTCCAATGAGTACAGGCCTAACTTAGTCAATCTCTCCTGATAACACAAACTCAGGATCAGCCTAGTAAACCTTCTTTGGACTGCTCCAATCCAATATGTCTTTCATTAAGGGACACAAAACTATTTGCAGTATTCCACTTATTGCCTGACATTCTACCAATAACATCTTATTTTCCTATCTTATTTTTCCATCCTTTTTAGATAAATGTTTTACATTAGCAGTTTTCCAATTCTCTAGGACTTTTCTAAATTCTAAGGATTCTTGGAATGTTACAACTAGTTCATTCACTATCTCTGGAGCTGCTTCTTTTAATATCCTAAGGTATATCCTATCAGGTCCAGAGGACCTATTGGTCTTTAGCCCCATTAGTCTCCCTAGCATTGTTTCTCGAGTAATAGTTATTTTTATTTCCTCTCCCCCTCTTGCCCCTTGAATATTTAGTAATTTTGGAAAGGTAACAATGTCTTCCACTGTGAAGACTGATCCAAAGTATTTATTCAACTCCTCTGCCATTTCCTGAGTCCCCATTATAATTACCTCAGCCTCTTTCTCAACAGTAACTGTGTTCACTTTACCTTCTCCCTTTTTTTACTTATAATTTATGATTTAACAAAGTTCATGTTATCCATTCCATTATTTCCCTCAAACTTTCTCCCTTTTTTAAAAAAATTTCAGTCACCTTTAGTTGATGTTTTTAAACTTTCTCAGTTCTCTGGCCTACTACTAATCTTTGTTATTTTGCATGTTTATTCTTTCAATTTGATGCTATCCTTAACTTTTCAAGTTAACATTGGCTTATCCCCATCCCAGAATCCTTCTTTCTAACTGGGATATATCTTTGCTGTCAGCCATGAATATTTTCTTAAATACCTGCCATTTTTCATCACTTTTCTGCTGAACTCTTTTTCCAGTCCATTCCTGCCTACTCTGCCCTCATTCCTTCGTAATTATCATTATTTAAGTTTAGTACAGTTGTTTCCTTGATGATCTTTTACTCTGACAGCATTTATTAAACCTGCTTCATTACACGTCAACAAATCCAAAATAGCGTCATCCCTGATTGGATCTGCAACATACTGTTTGAGGAAAATGTCCTGAATACAATCTATGAATTCTTCCTTGTGGCTTCCTGTTCCAATCTGGCACTCCCAACCAATATCAAGATTAAAATCAACATTTATGTTCTTTCTCTTTACACAACTGTTTGCAAGCCTATAAGCTACTCCGGCCAGTGTCACCTTCCCTTTATGTTTCTTAGTTCCTCAAATACGGATGCTACATCTTCTAATCCAAGATAATTTATTGGAAACATACTTATTCCATCCTGTATTAAAAATGCTACTTCACCACCCTTTCCTTCCTGCTTGTGCTTTCGAACAGTCAAATACCCCTGAATATTTTGTTTCCAGCTTTGATCCACTGAGAACATAAGAACTAGGAGCAGGAGTAGGCCATCTGGCCCCTCGAGCCTGCCTCCCCATTTAATAAGATCATGGCTGATCTTTTTGAGACTCAGCTCCACTTACCCGCCCACTCACCATAACCCTTAATTCCTTTACTGTTCAAAAATTTATCTAGCCTTGCCTTAAAAACATTCAGTGAGGTAGCTTCAACCGCTTCACTGGGCAGGGAATTCCACAGATTCACAACCCTTCGGGTGAAGAAGTTCCTCCATGTTTCGCCATGCTGCAAGATCATACCCATTAACCTGTATTTGTGGTACATATTGATTTCATTTGACTACGACATGCATTCAATTAAAGAGCCATTCATTTTGTCTGTGTACAGCTTTTTAGTTCTCTTTCCTTAACTGAAGTTCTTCTATCTTTGTTCTTCCTATTTATGTATGGAACTTTTAATGACCAATTATTACCCCTACTGTTCACGAGCTTCTGTGTAATCAGGGACATCCTGAACTCTAATTAGCTTAGTAGTATTGGCATGAACAATTCAGGATCAAATTCAGTTTTGCTAGATAGTATCGACCCAATTACTGTATGGTTCCCTTAAAATTAATGGTGAGCTTTGTGACATAACTTCTTACATTCTCCTGATTCATTTTTTGACATGCCAATCGCTTTGTGAAATTATCTTTTGCAACAGCTTATCCATTTTAGATTGATATTTATTGGTGTCTAGTGAGGTCGTTTAGTAAGGGTCCAGGTCTGCAGTTAGGCCTGGGTACCTGAAGGAGGAGAAGTGTGATCTTGGCCCAGCATGGTGGTCTCCTGGTGTGGTAGTCCTGTCCCAGCGTGTAGGTATCGTCCCCTCGTGGAGGAATTCTTCGTCTTCAGCATCCAGGTATTCCAGCAGCCTAGCAGGCAGTCTTGCCCAGGGATGGCAGTCTTGGCCTGGCTTGGCAATCTCCTTCGACAGAGGCTTCCGGCCTACTAACTAGCATCCCAATTGCATCATTCAGGTATTCCATCATTCCAAAATCAGCTTTCCCCAAGCCCAGGTTCCGTTAGCTGAACTGTGATGAACTTTGTCTTTATTTTACACTTTTTTTATTATTATGTATGACTTCTGTCATTAATGTAGGCATGTGGTGGGGCTATTTATAAAACTTTTCACTGTATCTGTCAAGTAAAACACACGTGACAATAAATTTCTGTTCTGTTCTATTATGCATCTGCCTAGACAATATAGAGTCACTTCTCCGTAAAGATAGAATCACTTCTCAGTGTTTTTTTTTAAATCTCCGAAAGGTCCCAATTAATACAACCAACCACTCTGGAAAATTGATATCAATGTTCTTTAACTTCAAAAACCTAGTGGAATTCTACAAAAAAACTGTAAATACCTAAAATAAATTAAAGGTCAAATTAATCAATTATCTCATATACATAGACCTGTTACATTCTTTAAGTTAAAAATAAAACAATTTAAGATATAACTAAATGTATGTCAGGCTTGAGTAAAAGACCTTTTACCTCAAATTGCTTTTACAGTTAACAGTAGCTCCAACCATGAAAACCTCCATGAAACCATAACCACGTGACTTTATTTTTGATCTGTGTTACTTGGCTTTCTTCCTTCCAAAAATAGTTTTCGACAAAAAAAAAGACACTCAGACAGAACATAATTTAATTTCTCACTTGCTTAATCAAAAATTACTGACTACTCGGAAAAAAGTCTCAGTTCTACAGAATTATTTAATTGTGCTTCATTTTTCAATGATTTGGTTTCAGGTATCTTCAGTCTTGCTTTATCTGAAGTCTATTTGGTTACAGCAAATAATATAAGAAATCTTTATTTCACTTGATTAGAAATATTTAAATTCAAGTGTTTTGGATAATTCAAAATAAATTAAGAAGAACTTGCAATGGCAATTTTAGAGTGAACATTGTATCTTATATATTGTTCTCATTGCCTCACAGGAGACCTCATAAGATTCCATTGTTTACCAGGATTCACTCTGATTGGTAAGGAAATTCTCACTTGTCGGCTAGGAGAACGTTTACAAATGGATGCTGCTCCTCCATCTTGTGAAGGTTTGCACTTCTTATTGATGCAATAACAACTGTCTTTCATCTCAATACAATCCTAATTGTTCACATAAGTTACTGGTTTCCATCCAATCAAATTTCTGAGAAGTGTTTATTCAGCTGTCGAAATAAAAATGAAGGTGAAAAATATTTAGGGTTTTTATCTCCAGACCATGCAACCTCGAATGCTGACTTTAATTAATTTGGATATTTGGTTTGCTCAGAAAGGGATGTTATTGATCCATTGATCCACAAACAAAACTGCAACCAGCATACAATCTCCAGTAGGGTCACTCCGTTTAACACTCATGACAAAAAATAAATGGCTACAGGGATGTTCAACAATTATAACAGCCATAATACTAGTTCATAGAATCCCTACAGTGTGGAAACAGGCCCTTTGGCCCAACAAGTCCTCACAAACCTACAAAGTATCCTTCCCAGACCCATCCCCCTGTAACCCACCTCATTTATACATCCCTGAACACTACAAGGTAATTTAGCATGGCCAATCCACCTAATCTGCACATCTTTGATCAGTGGGAGGAAACCGGAGCACTCGGAGGAAACCCACACAGACACGGGGACAATGTGCAAACTCCACACAGACAGTCGCCCAAGGGTGGAATCGAACCCGGGTCCCTGGTGCTGTGAGGTAGCAGTGCTAACCACTGAGCAACTGCGCTACCCATACCTAATATTATGGCTGTATACTAGTATAGTGGTACTGTTGATATCCTCAGCAACATCTGGGGAATTTTCTAGTGCCTTGTCAGTGCTCATTACACTTTGTAAAATGTGAAATTCCCATAGACAGCTAAGAATTTATTCCTTGGTGGAGGAGGGAATGTAGATAAAAGGTATGCTGAGAACTCATCACCAGGAAAATAGCTGGAGCTAAAGAGAAGAGTCCAAAACTAGAGGGCATAGGTTTAAGGTGAGAGTGGAAAGATTTAAAAGGGACCTGAAGGAGCAACTTTTTCACGCAGATGATGGTGCGTGTATGGAATGAACTGCCAGAGGAAGTGATGGATGTTGGTACAATTACAACATTTAAGAGGCACCCGAATGAGTACATGAATACGAAGAGTTTGGAGAGAAACAGGCCAAATGCTGGCAAATGGGACTAGATTAATTTAGGGTATCTGGTCAGCACAGACAAATTGAATTGAACGGTCTGTTTCTGTGTTATACATCTCTATGACTCTATGACTCTAAATAGTGTTACGTTGGGTGTGCAAATTCTAGCTGCAGCTTGATTTTTTTTTTCCCATTGATCCTTTGACCAGAAGTCCTAAGCTGTTTCTTGGCATGGATCAGAGATTCCAGCATTTGTCCCACATGATCAAATGAAACAAAAAATCCATTTATGTCTGTATGCATATGTTTTTTTCTCGTTTTCAGAATTGCAATACTCAGCATAAACAGAAATCAAATAAACATTTTCTCTGAGCTCAGAGCTTCTTTCAAATTCTGAAAATTAAACACTCGTGATGTGATGTGCCTGAGAAAAGCAATAAGTAGAATATCCTAATTCACACATTGGGGGCAATCAGCATGGTTGTTTCTAAGACAACAAGGTGCAGGGCTGGATGAACACAGCAGGCCAAGCAGCATCATAGGAGCAGAGAGGCTGACGTTTCGGGCCTAGACCCTTCATCAACGTCAGCCTCTCTGTTCCTATGATGCTGCTTGGCCTGCTGTGTTCATCCAGCCCTGCACCTTGTTGTCTCGGATTCTCCAGCATCTGCAGTTCCTACTATCTCTGGTTGTTTCTAACATCACTTTCAATATGCTCATACTCCTGACCTGATGAATTGACCTGAAGAATGTGATGCTGTTTGTCAAAGTAATAAATTCCCCCAACACATTGTTTCCTAATCCCACTTTTCTGATAGCAGAATTCAAACTGTGCAGCTAAATTTAATTTGATACAATAATTTAGAAGCTTAGAAAGTAATATTCAGAAAAGCAGATAGAAGTTAAAAATCCAATGGCAAGATGCAAACTTTTCATCATACACCTGCAAAAAACAAATAATCACTGAAAGTTTTCATTCAATGTCCGTGTGACCTTCAGAACATCACAACTATTTTGCAGATAGGATAATCAATAGAAACATGGCATTTCCTGCTTCTAAACAGTCTCATAAAATTTTATAAACTCAATAGTCAACAGAGTTACTATCGTTTTCAGTCACATAAAATACATTGTCCTATAATTCATCGCTATCCATTTAGTTATCTACAAAACGTTATTGATTTTTTACCTGTAAAAATTTTGGATGAGTATTCACTGGAAAGAGAGATAGCATTTCATAATAATATCAGTTCTCTGGTTTGAGACAACATTAATAAGCAACAATTGTTTTTGTCCTCTCATATTTGATATCACAAATCCGATAGTGAAGGGGACAGAGGCTTCATTAATGTTTGCAATGGTCAGAATGTTGAAGCATCCTACATACAGGACTCTGGATACTGATATTAACTTAGCTTCACTGGACTGCATAGATGCTGCAAGTATTTCACTGATTATATTTGTTATATTAAAACCCTTCATCGGATTCCACGGATAGTAGAAAGAAGGAAACCAGAGAGTGACACAAGATATGTTGGTCTCAGGAAGCAAAAGGGCTAAATTTTGATATTTCTGACTCAATACATCTAATAACCTCCTGAATATCTATGTCTAAGACTTCAATGTCAGGATGAAATATGAGAGTATTTTAAATACAGTGGAGATTCTTGAGTGGAAAGCTTTAAGCAAGTATAAAGTATAAAACCCATTTTGCATGTATTAGCTGTTGAAGGAAAATAAGTCCAATTGTAATGTGTTTTTCTCTATCACTGCCATGAATGCCTCAATAAAGATTTAACTGAAGACCTAAATGCAGAAAGTAATACCTGAAATTGTAAACTTTATCACAACAGGGTAATGATGCACTGTTTTTCAATCCATCCAGACCATACAAGAGAAGTGACTTAGCAGAAAAAAACTGTTTGCGTAAATCATGATAAATATTTCAGATTTTATTGTATTGAAGAATCAAGAATGTATACTCTAGGCATATCCTATAGTTCAGGTTTTTAGTTGACTTATTCAGAACACTAAATATCCTGAAAAGTTGTCCAGTGTAATTATTGTTTGTTTCCTTTTTACTTACAGTTCTGTGTCCAGTCAATGAGATGCGAACTGATTCGACAGGTGTCATATTGAGCCCTGGTTACCCAGACAGCTACCCCAACTTCCAAACCTGTGCTTGGAGCATTATTGTAGAAAAGGGTTACAACATCACCTTGTTCTTTGAATTCTTCCAGACGGAGAAAGAGTTTGATGAGCTGGAGGTTTTTGATGGTAACTTCAAAACCGTTATAAATAGCATCCAATATTTCTTTACCTCATCAGATACCCAGTGCATTACATTCTGTGCATCAATGTGATATTTTAGTAGTAAAATAATAGCCAGAGCCATCAAGAACTAGGTATTCCTGACCGAATTGTTTCTCACACACCTCCACTTTAGATTAAGAGAGAACACGGTGTGGAGCTGGAGGAAGGTTCCTGACCCGAAACGTCAACTTTCCTGCTCCTCTGATACTGCCTGGCCTGTTGTGTCCCTCCAGCTCCACGCTGTTATCTCTGACTCCAGCATCTGCAGGTCTCACTATCTCCACTTTAGATTACTCTTCTAGCAAATTTTGGACCACGTAATGGAACTCAGAAGTTACTAACTTATCCATATTTTGCACCACCTTCAAGAAGCATTACCTTACGATTAACACCAAATATACTGAAAATTGTAAGCATGTCAGGCAATAGTTGTGGAAGGCAGGTGCAGAAATTTAATTACATGGTTTTCATAGCCAAGTCAAGAAAAGAATCTACTCAGAAACTACAAATAGTCAGTCTATCAATAGTTTGTTTTCCAGCTGGAATTAGAGAATGTGACACATGCATTTGAAAAGTTCCCTTTGTGGTCCAAATTCTTTGAGCTTCATAAACTGTTCAGAGAAGGTAAGTGCAGATTGTTTGTTCTATTCCACCTTTCCTATGGGTAATATTTTATGGTTGAATTTTCAAATTTAAAATCCAATTTATACAATTGAGAGAACAATAAGTCTTATGCCACAGAGGAAAAAGCAAGAAGAATTTCACTGGCTTACAGTTGCAGGATGATACTTAAATGTTTCACTGCCTGCAGTTTACCCAACATTGATAAAGTCATCTAAAATCATACATCATTATGTACCGACAGCTAGTAGCCTGAAGTAAAATTTAAACAAAATAAAATCTAATTTACATCTCTGAATATCTTGAGCACCCCATTGCAAACCTCCCACAGAGTGATCTTATGATCTAACCCTTGATAATCTACCGGTATCAGTGGAAGAAGCTCTCTGCAACCAGGGTTTCTGCTTACTATGACTGGAGGCTAGCCATTTTTTCTTTCTTACCAATGTTCTGAGTGATTGCATTAATGTCTTGTCAGAGTCAAACAAATGGTGCATTGACCTCATTCAGTCAAAGGCACTTTTATGTAATTAACGTTCAGAACATCTTAGACTTTATAAACAGTAACTCTTCCAGAATCCTGTGAAAATTCCAACCAAGAAACTTGTAGGCCTACCTGAGAGGGCAGATGGTGACTCATTTTCATCTGAAAAAATAGCTCCCCGATAATGCAACACTCTGAGTACTGAACTGAAGTACCAGCAGAGATTTATATGGTCATGTCCTTTGTTTTTATGGATCGATCCTCAGTGTTGCCAGTGAACTAAAATTGATGGATGAACATGCTAACACTTGTAAGCCATTATTTCATAGCCAGTTTCTGGGCTTTATCTCTTATTTCATTTTGCATTGCCAAATAATTTATCAAACTTAGGCAGGAAGGCAATAGAATGTATGATAGTATATTTATATTGCTACATAATGTATTTGATTCATGAAACTTAACATAAAATCCTGCTGCAACAGACGTTAAATAAAGTCTAACTCATAAAGAGTCATACAGCTAGAAACAGATTGTCTGGTCCAACCATCCATGCCAACCATAATCCCAAACTAACCTAGTTCCACCTGGCTGTGCTTAGCCCATATCCCTCCAAATATTTCTTCTTCATAAACTTATCTAAATATCTTTTAAATGTTGTAACTTTACCCACATCCATCATTCCTCTGGAAGTTCATTCCATACATGAACAACCCTCTGTGTAAAAAAAAAAAATTGCTCCCATGCCTTTTTTTAAATCTTTCTCCTTTCATCTCAAAAATATGACGCCTCGTCTTGAAACCACCCCACCCCAGGGGAAAGACACCTGCCATTCATTTTATCCGTACCCTTGATGATTTTATAAATGGTTGTATGGTCACCTCTCAATCTCCTACACTCCAGTGGAATAAGTCCCAGCCTTTCCAGCTTCCCCTTGTAACTCAAACCCACCATTTCTGACAACACCTGGTAAATCACTTCTGAACCCTCTCCAGCTTAAAAATATCCTTCCTGTAACAAGGAGAACAGAACTGTACGCCAGAAGAGGTCTCACAAACATCTTCCACAACCTTAGCATAATGTCCCAATTCCTATAATCAAAGGTCTGAGCAATGAAGACAAGCATGCTAAACACCTTCTTAACCATCCTATCTATATGTGATGCAAAATTCAAGAAATTATGTACCCAAACCCCTAGGTCTCTCTGTTCCACAACATTGCCAAAGGCCCTACTGTTAATTGTAGAAGCCTTTGTTCTACAAAATGCATTGCCTCTCATTTATCCAAATTAAACTTCATTTGCTATTCTTCATCCTATTAAACCAATTGATTAAAATCTCTTAGATAATCTTCTTCACTGTCTTCTATATTCTCATTTAAATCATTTATATAAATGACAAAAGAAAGTGGACCCAACACAGATCACTGAATTAATTATGATCTGAAGAACACTTACTCTGAACTAAACTTGAATTTTGAAAAAAACAATCCTGTATTAAAACTCAGAATCTTCAACAGTTTCTGATTGACACTTTGGGATGTCCTAAGTTCAAGAAAAATGCCATATAGATGCAAGTATTTCTTTTCTTGTTACTGCAACAAACAAATATTTTATCTGATAATAAATAGGCTACATTTGTGACTTTATACAAGAGCCACTGCTGTTTGTATTAATACATCATTTGACCTACATTTTTGAACGCACAGTAACCACAATTCTAGACACACTGGGCTTTGTACCATTTTAGTGAGGAAGGGATATTCCATTTAACAAAGAAGTAACGCAGCCACTAATTTCCTTCTTTGATACCAACTCAATGTGAGTGAAATGAAAGGTCAGCATTTAAATAAATAAATACAATCCTGATATCTGACTCAATATAAAATGGCTGTACTAACAGTTTTTTTCTTGTTGAAGAGTCAGTGTTTCTCATGCAAGTATAGCTTTTTGTTTGCTTTGTGTCTGATGTCCAATTTTTTTCTGGCAACAATATCAACCTGGCATCCAATATAGCCATGTAATTCACGTAAATAGAAAATGTTGGGTAATGGTTGCTAATGATAATTCTTTCTTGCCCAGTGACATGAAAGGTTATATTACAATCTGAAATAGACATATAAAAGTACAGTTTGATGAAGATTCAACATGTCGTGTTTTGTTGGATTATGTGAGACTTTGCTCTAAGTACAGATGAGAAGGAATAACATAGGTAGGATAGAACCTAAGTTGAGCCTTTAAATGGGACCAAGAAAAACAGTTACATATTTGCAATTAAAAGGAGAGAAACAATTCTACATTAAGCTTTCTGTCTATGAACATTTAAATCACATTAAAGAAGCACATTTCCACATATATTAAAAGACTATTTCAATTGTAAATTTTCTCTGCAGTGAACAGGATGATAATTTAGTTTTGCTGAGTTTTGAAATGCATGAGTCTTTTCATTTCCACAACATCCTTAATTGTGATGCATCTCTCAGGTTCTTTACGTTGGATTTGAAGCAAATATGTGTCTATGAATCCTAATCAAAATTAATTTATTGAAGATTCAGACAACATGGCCGCAAACAATTCCTTTTGATTGATAAGTTTGATTCACCCTCAAATATCCATCTTTCAAATTTGTACAGTATTGAACTTGTTTTCCAATTCATGAAACTGTAGAATTTAACTAAAACCCTGGTCTGGATTTTCATCTCCAAAACAGATAACAGGAGTTGGGAAAATATTTGGCTTAACTTCCCCAACCAGTGAGGAAATGTCCACAAAACAAGTTTCTGAAAGTGTCAGAAACGTCTCACTCACACTCAATTGAGGGAGTAAAATCTTTCATCCTTTAAATACTTTCGAAGATTTGAAATCCCCTTAAGGAGTCAATTTGTCACAAAAACCAAACTTCTATTCAGTAACTACATCAACAAAAAATCTATCCTTTTGTTGCTTTTTAAAACTGTCAATTGAAATAAGGACTCAGCTGTTCCCCACCCACCCATCAAGATAAGTAACTTTCAACCTTTTCAAAATAAATCAAGCATCAAAGACTGTCTGAGCTCTAATTATGGCCCTTGGTAAATGTAAAAAATAAAATTATATATTGAAATTGTAGGAAGAGATGGTGATACGCTTTCAAACTAAACCAGAAAGTCTGTCAATCAATGTACTGTAGCTGCAGGTGTTTTTCATTCCACTGAAAAGTGCAGCTTTTCATGTTTAAGGGGCTGGAGATTTAAATAAATTCAGCTCATACCGCTTAGCAGACTTCATTCATCCTTCAAGAGTGTTTATGTCCTTCTACAAAATTGACATTCCTGGATTGCAGATGTAGCTGTTAACATAGTGAAAATATCATTTGTTTACATTCAGCAAGATTTTCAAATGGTCATGTTGAGTTTGGGTTTCCCGCTGTGCAATTTATATCTTGCCACCTTCTCTTGCATAGAAGATGGGATTTACCATACGTAGGGTGGATCTTCTGCTTGGGGGTCACACCTGCCAAATTAAAAGGCCTTTAGATTTGGCTTAATTTATGCAAGTACAGCTCCTTGCATTTAAATGTCTCAAGCATTAGTTGGAAAGACTTGCAACCTATCCAGACCTGGATGCTAGGCAAAATCTTTGACAAGACTAACAGTGGACAAGTGGTGCGGAGTAAAGCTGAGCTTTTGGACAACAATCATCAGTGTTCCTATCTCTGGACCAGTAGGCCAGGTTCAAGTCCCACCTGCTACAGAGGTGCATGATAACATAGCTGAATGAGTTAATAAGGAAACATCTGGAGGATAATCGTTGCTCAGTCAGTCAGATAGGAACCATCAATTTTTTGCTGCCATGACCCTTTCTCTGTTACCCTCTCAACTAGTAAATAGTAGGCATGTCATCCCCTTGCTCTCTAGGCATTCATTACAGGCCAAGATTTGGCCTTGACTAATTCACATTTTGGGCCCTTCAATTACAAACTCAAATGATAAATAACTTAAAATGCTCATCCAATGTTCATGAGATAGTAGGAACTGCCGATGCTGGAGAATCTGAGATAACAAGGTGTAGAGCTGGATGAACACAGCAGGCCAAGCAGCATCAAAGGAGCAGGAAAGCTGACGTTTCAGGCCTAGACCCTTCTGTTATCTGAGATACACACATGTAAACTGCAGCATACCTTAGGTATGCACACAGCAGGTCACATGCGGAAATCTCAAACAAACACCTGCATCTCAAAAAAAAGTACTTGACTTTCTGCAGATGTCTTTTTCCCTAGGATGGAGGATTTCAGGACTAGAGGGCATATTTTTTTAAGGTGAGAGGAGAAAGATTCAAAAAAGACATGAGAGACAACGTTTTTACACAGAGTCGTTTGTGTGTGGAATGAACTTCCAAAGGAAGTGGTGGATGTGGGTACATATACAATGTCTAAAAGACATTTAGGTAAGTACATGAATGAGAAATAATTGGAAGGATGTGGGCCAAGTGCAGTCAGGTGGGACGAGTTTACTTTGGTATTATAGTTGGCATGGCCTGATTGGACCGAAGCGTCTGCCTTCCATGCAATATGACTCTCTGACTCTATCAGTGGAAGTTGGTGGAACCCAAGGGTGATTTCAGATTCTAATTTTCACTAAGATCTGAGTGATCAGAGAAACTTCCTTCAGCATTATTTCTGATGGAAAAACAGACATTCCTTGCCCATTTGAGAGATTATTTTCTTTTTTTTTCATTATATATCTGAAGAATACCTTGTATCAAGCCTGAATGCTGAATCATTTATAACAAATTTCATTCTTTCAACTTCAGGAGTGGAATAACCTCAAGCATAAAAACAATCCCCATATGGAATTGAGTAAAATTCACTTGCGTCAAAGGCATTTGACTTAGAGTGGCTTTAGGCAGAAAAAATAATGCAATTTAAATGCTAATTGCAAAGAAATGTGCATGCTGGCAAGGACATTTTGTTTACGGAATACATAACCAAATAGGCAGACTTTCTGAATAATTTTGCTCTGTTTGAAAGTCAAAGTAGTATTGAGCATTTACTTTTCAAGCAACACTTCAGTATAGGATGATACTGGTCATAATACACAATTATGAATGATTTTTTAAATTGCATTGATGCAGGTCTCATAGTTATTGTGGCTGAGAAGATCTCATTAGACCATTATGCCCCCAAAGAAAATGATTCTCAAATTCAATATTGTAACAGAATTATCTATTCATGATTAACAGTTTCCACAGTATTCTCAGAACAAAGCTACCTTCCTTGTGCATCCGTATTCCCTCTCACCCAAAGAAATACATGAGGCAGAGTTTGATGCTCAGAGTTTGAAGGTGTATGGCATTAATCAGGAGGGCAGATGCCGGGTGTGGACTCTGCTCCCTGCCTGCCTTCTGCCTAAATTAACTAGTGGCCAACCTTCCCATCTGACTGTTACTAAATATGTCCCTCAGTCGGAAATTAATGTCCAGTTAAGGGCCCCATCCTCCATTGCTGGTATTCATGGGCAGGACGATCCCCTTGTGGGAAGCCCTAAAAGCATTTGCCAAGAGCCAAAGCACAGTGCCCAGTTGAGGAATTCTAAGAATTCAGAATCAGCAGAATTAGTCCATTTGGCCCATCGAGTCTGCTGATACCTTTCTCAACCCCAATCTTCTCCCTTCATCAAATAACCATTGATCCCTTTACAAATTAAGAACCTATTTATCTCTGTCATACATACATTTAATAACTTGGCCACCTCAGATTTCTGCTGCTATGGGTTCCGCAGTTTAACGAGGGAGGACGGACTATTGCTGCAAACCATACCTTTACTCTCTCCTCCAATCCCCTTCTCCCATCTTTGGCCCCACCTTGGTTCCCACATCCCACCCTCACTCACCTTTGACTTGAGGTCCCTCAGCTATCCTGGGCGTCTGGTAGATGCATCTCTGGAATTCCTGGTCGTTCTGCTTGCCTGCACTTTAGAATCATTAGCTTCTCACTGACCAACCTCTCTCATTTGGAGGTTTTGAAGGAAGAGAGAAGGGACTTCTTCCCTTCTCGGGAAATCCTGGTAGTGGCCGTTCTCCAGTTTGTGGGTGAGACCTCTGTCACTTGGATTAGATTCCACTTTTAGGATTGTAACTGATTACAAGTTATAGATCGTGGAATAAAAAGCAGCAACGTGGATACAAAATTGGTTGTGTGGTAGGAAACGAAGAGCAGTTGTCAATGCATATTGTTTGAGTTCGTGGAAATTTTGTCATGGAATTCCCCAGAGATTGATATGGTACTTTTGCTTTTGCTAATATATATTAATGATCTGGATCTTGATCTGCAGGGGACAATTTCAAAGCTTACAGATGACATGAAACTTGGAAGGATTGTGAACTGTGAAGAGGACAGTGCAGAACTCCAAAAGGACATTGACAACTTGGTGGAGTTGGCAGATAGGTGACAGATGAGGTTCATTGCAGAAAAATGTCAGAAGAACATTGGGAGTCAGTACAAAATAAAAGGATGCAGCAGCAAAGGGACCTGGCTATTTATGTCAACAGATCATTTAAAGTAGCAGAACAGTTAGAGAAAGCAATAAATAAAATATACAGTGTTCTCAGCTTTATTATTAGGGAGGTGATGTTGGATAATTTTTAGACCTCAGCTGGTATATCGTGTATGGGTGTGAGCACTCCATTACAGAAGAGATTTGAATTGATTGGAGAGAGTGTGGATTTACAAGAATGGTTCTGGGAATGAGAAACTTCAGTTATGAGCATATATTGAAGAGTTTGAGATGATTCTCCTTGGACAAAAGAAGGCTGAGATAGAATTGATTATTTTTCAATATTATGAGCATGCTGGATAGAGTAGACAGGAAGAAGCTGTTCCTGATCCTAAAAAAGGATCAAGAATATGAGGGCAAAGATTAAATTGATCTGCAACAGAAACAATGGTGATGTGAGAAAAAAGTCTTCTTCACATGACAAGTAGTTAGAGTAAGGATTGCGCTGCCTGAAATTGTAGTAGTGGCAGGTTCAATAGAGGTATTTCAGAGAGTATTTGGATGATTATTTGAATGGAAATGATGAGCAGCAATGTGGGGAAAAGACAGGAGTTAGCACTCCATAAGAGAACCAGTTTAGGCACAATGGGCTGAATGGCCTCCTTCTGCACTGCAATGATCCCGTGATTCAATAACATATTTGACTTTTGGAAGTGAGATTAAAGGCAAGGTTTTTGTTTTGTCACACCTACCAAAGGAAAAATTCTCTGAAGGACGTGACACCTTTTCCCCAGTGGGTTTGAGGGAGTTTGATGGGTATGGGATGAACTGTAGCCAGCCGTCCTTCCTCGTGCAAGTCCGAGCTGGCCACGGTAGCTGCTGTGTTCCAAAGTTAGCTATTTAGGACATCCACCTCCTTTTTGCTGGGATTTCTACCAAATTGTTTCCAAATCACTAAGCTGTCTAGCCCTCATCACTCACACACCTCACTCCCCATGCCCATGCATGATCATTTATGAAACTCAAGCCTGCACCTTTTGATTTTTAGAATTCATCCATCGGAAGTGAATGTTTCTGGCTGGGTCAGCATTTATTGGCCATTCTTGGGGGCCTTTGAGAAGATGCTGGTGAGGTGCCTTCTTGAACTACTGAACTTTGGCGTAGGGAGACCTTCAATTCATAGGAGTCAGGGCCCAAGCCCAAATGGGCCCTCATATCCTCTGTATAAATCTATGCCAATTGCCCTCCATAAGTTATAAAGAAATAACGTTTACATTGAATCATTAAAACTAAACCAGTACGAAATAAATGCCAACAGCAATTTGAAGATGCTTCTGCTGTTGCATTATTCTGCTGTACAGTGCCTGAGCAGAACTGCCACACTATCATTTTCAATTTGTACACAATTATTTGTTTGAAATCAGACATCTTTTCATTTGTTCTGCTTTTGTGTCGCATCTATACAATTTTTCCCTTCATATTTTAACTTTAATATCAGTGGCAGCACAAGTGCAAATCAGAAATTGAAAAAAAAAATGCAGTTCTAACTTAAATGTATTTTCAGATTAATGCCACTTGTGTGTCTTGATGCTAATGGAGAGAGAATGTCCTGTTGCTAATTTTTACAGATGACAAAATTGAACTAGAAAATTATAACAAAGCAAACAACAAAAAGCTTGGTCATTAAACTAACAACTGTAAACATTTTCATTTGACTTCTGAAAATATCATGGTTCTAAGAAACATAAAATACAACTAACTAAAATTTAACAACCAAGAGTGAGTGTGTAAATACATGGAAAATCAATTTAGCACTCTGGTAGTTTCTTGTGTTATAAACCTTCATTGTTATTAATAGATACGAGAAAAGTGTTTAAAAAGCTGATATGAGAATGCAGCTTTGAAAATGATAAAGGAAACCTTTATACAGGATACACTGTAGATTATAAGTAAAACATTGAATACTTGACTTATAAGAGATTTTTGAATACAATAAATTAGATATCACAAAATTAGCAATTACAAGTAACTGTTTTGTAGCACATAAATTAACTGATGGCAATATGTAAAATTCTTAATATGTTCATAAAATATTCCATGTGAAGTTATCAAGACTTCTGAATGATGAAAAAATCCATTGTGTAATTTAAATGATAAATATTGCAGTTTTTCAATTATTGATAACACAATACTTGTTATAGGCTAAATAAAAACTTGTTATAAGCTGTATGACATACAGTAGGTGCTTGAAGTGCAGAACTATTGATCACAGTACATTATTGAACTTTTGATCCAACATCTCCCTTTGTAATCTACTTGCATCCTGTTTTCATCAGTATTTTAGTGGTTCCTTTGATTTCAGATTGCATTGTAAATATGATTTATTCAACATTGAAATTTATGTTTATTTTAAGTGTAGATTGAATTTTGCATGCTAATTTTCTGTTTCTACTAAGGTCCAAACAGCCATAGCCCATTGCTGAGCTCCTTCAGTGGAGACTATTCTTCCCCTTTTAATATCACCAGCAATGGTCACCAACTTTTTCTTCGCTGGTCAGCCGATCACGGTACTAACAAAAAAGGCTTTCGCATCCGATATGTTGGTAGGTAATCATTTTAATCTCACACTTTCCTCTTTTGTAACTTCACTCAGAAGTGAGGCAATTTGGAATTGAATGAAACAAATGTAACGTCCCACTGTTTTGTTCCCAGCCTTTTACTGCAGCACTCCAGAATCTCCACCCCATGGTCTAATACTCAGACAAACAGGAGGACAGCTCAATAGTGTGGTTCGCTGGGCATGTGAACGAGGTTACCGGCTTATTGGAAATAGCACTGCTGTATGCAGGAAATCACCATATGGATTTTACTCTTGGGATGCACCTGCCCCAGCCTGTCAAGGTAAACATATTCATGAGCCTTGGTGGATATTTTCTTTTCTCCTCCTGACAACAATTTTTCTTTCCTTCCCACTATAGTTTTAATTCTTCTCTTATTGGAGAAAGGAGACTATCCATTGAAAAGAACATTATTTTGTACTAAATGATCAGACATTGTATTAAAAGTTCAAAGCCAAAAGGCTGAATTGTACAATTAATTACTGTCATATTTTAACTTAAAGCAGATTCAATATCTTTTTTTGGTAAATTAATTCTGTTCATTATCTACCAGTAGACCCTCAATAGTTTAAAGCTAAGATTATGATCGTTGGCTAATGGTCATTCAGGAACTCAGCAACATGGTCTGGGAGAGAGTGAAATTTAATTCCCAGCAAGTCTCCAGCAGAAATCATCACTTATGAGTTAATCAACTGCTCACCGATGAAAGAATGAGTGCAACAAAAACAGAAGTTGCTGGAAAAGCTCAGCAGGTCTGGCAGCATCTGTGAAGAAAAAATCAAAGTTAACGTTTCAGTTCTGAGGAAGGGGCACCGGACCCAAAACGTTAACTCTGATTTTTTTTTCTTCACAGATGCAGCCAGACCTGCTGAGCTTTTCCAGCAACTTCTGTTTTTGTTCCTGATTTACAGCATCCACGGTACTTTCAGTTTTTATGAAAGAATGAGCCCAACCAGTTTTAATCTCAAGATCAGAGATTCATGCCATTGGTCTATTTCCAGATATGGGATGGGATTCTTCTGGTCATGGGCAGAGAGTTTTGGGACAAGACAATTTAAACATTTCTTATGGGACACTTTCAGGCCGGAATTTAATGTCCAGTTGTGCTTTGATAATGTGACCAGACTACAAATTGAATCTTTAAAGAAGAACCTGATTATATCACTCGGTGGATTTTAACTGACTCCCGATCCAGCTGGTAAAGTTACAATTCAGCATTTGCCTGATTCAGCTGGGAGGCTATAATCAGGTTCCAAATTGACTGCTGCAGGAATCCGCATAGTAAATCGGACTCCCATGAAGAGGTTAATGTTCTAGATTGCATCTGCCCATACCATTGCCAAACATAAACCCATACAAAAAAGTACATGCACAGCTCAAAACTATTTGGTAATTTGAAGATGCAACCAATGATAAATATTTGCAGCTTGATTGTCCTAATTGTGCTGGGCCTCCTGCAGTGCCACAACGATGCCACCCGAAGGTTGCAGGAACAGCAACTCATATTCTGCTTGGGAACCCTGCAGCCCAATGGTATCAATGTGGACTTCACAAGCTTCAAAATCTCCCCTACCCCTACTGCATCCCAAAACCAGCCCAGCTCGTCCCCGCCTCCCTAACCTGTCCTTCCTCCCATCTATCCCCTCCTCCCACCTCAAGCCCCACCCTCATCTCCTACCTACTAACCTTATCCCACCCCCTTGACCTGTCCGTCCTCCCTGGACTGACCTATCCCCTCCCTAACACCCCACCCTATACTCACCTTTACTGCCTCCATCCCCACCTCTTCGACCTGTCTATCTCCTCTCCATCTATCTTCTCCTCTATCCATCTTCTATCTGCCTCCCCCTCTCTCCCTATTTATTTCAGAACCCCCTTCCCCTCCCCCATTTCTGAAGAAGGTTCTAGGCCCGAAACGTCAGCCTTCCTGCTCCTCTGATGCTGCTTGGCCTGCTGTGTTCATCCAGCTCTACACCTTGTTATCACAGTTGAAAGTGTTCTGTGATTACACTGTCATTGCCCTCTGAGGAAGTCATAGAAGCTGACATATGGACACCCTCTTTTCTGCTTTGTTATAAGTAAATATCAACTCGGGTATCCATTGTACAAAATCACAAGTCCATAAAGAGAAAAGATGTTATGTTGGAACATACATAGGAGGAAAGTTTGACTCTAAAGATGAAAATCATTGTTGCTTGAGGAACTCCGATTCAGAATCGATGAGCTGAAATGTGAGCTCCAAACACTGTGACAATTTAGGGAGGGGAGATTTACCTGGACACTGTGTTTTATGAGGCAGTCATACCACTTGGATTAACTACCTCAAGTTTGGCCAGTTTTTAGGACAGGGAGTTGTGACTCGCAGCAAGGCAGGTAGAGGGATCAAGAAAGTAGTGCTGAAGGACCCCCAGTCCTTAAACTTGTCTAACAGACTTGAGTTTCTTGGTCCCTGTGTGGATGAGAGTAGGGGACATAGCAGTGATGAGTAAACTGACTACAGCACTACAGTACAGGGAGCTATTCAAGAGTGGGGAGAAGAGAAATGTAGTTGTGATCAGGGATAGGAAAGACACGGGAATAGATGCTGTTCTCTGTGGCCAGGATTGAGTGTCCCAAAGGCCGTGTTGCCTGCCTGGTGCTGTATTCAGGATATCTCATCAGGGCTGCAGAGGAACTTGGGATTGGAGGGAAAGATCTAGTTGTCACGGTACGTACCAACAGCAGAGGTAGCAAGAAGTTCTGCTCAGGGTATATGAGCAGCAAGGGGCCAAATTAAAAAGCAGAAACAAAATGGTAATAATCCCCGGATTACTACCTGAGCCACGAGGTAATCGGTACAAAGTAAACAAGGTTAAAGTTGTAAATGCGTGGCTCAAAGACTGGGCTGGGAGAAGTAGGTTTGAATTCATGGGACATTGGCACCAGAAATGGGGAAGGAGGGAGCTGCTCCAATGGAACAGGGTCCACCTGAATCATGCTGGGACCAGAGTCCTGGAGAATCACATAATTCAGGATGTGGATAGGGCTCAAGCTAAATGACGTGTGTGGAGAGGGTGTAGGTTCTTTTATACGGAAAATTATAGAAAACATTAAAGGTGGGGAAGCCTCCTCAGAAGTTATGAAAGATTCCAGAACAAGTAATAGGTCAGATAGAATGGAAAGGCTCTGGAATCTAACTTCAGGCACAGCAGAAAGAGAACAGCTATCAGGAGGGGGGAGGTCAACTCAGGACTGAGGGTGTTGTACTTAAATGCATGCAGTACACAAAACAAGATAAATGACCTTGTAGCACAGATTGAAATTGGCAGGTAAAATGTTATGAGTATCACAGAGGTGTGGCTATAAGGGGATCAAGACAGAAACTAAATATCCAGTCAAAAAGACAGGCAGATAGACAGAAGGGGAAGGGTTCCCTTGTTAGTAAGAAATTAAATTAAATCCATACCAACAAATGATACAGAATTGGAAGGCGTAGAATCTGTGTGGGTGGAGTTGAGAAACTGCAAAGGGAAAAAGACTCAGATGGGAGTTATGTATGGGCCTCTTAACAATAGTCAGGATGTGGGGCAGAAAATTAATCAGGATATAGATAGGCACAATTACAATAATCACAGGGGACTTCAGTGTGCAAGTGGACTGGGAAAATTAGGTTGGTAATGAACCCCAAGAAAACAATTCAAAAAATGTTTACGAGATGCTTTTTTGGAGAAGCTTGTGGTAGAACTCACAAGGCAATTCTGAATTTGCAATGAGGCAGAGTTGATCAGGGAGCTTGAGGTGAAGGAACTCCAAGAAGATGGTGACCATAATGTAATAGAATTCACCCTGCGGTTTGAGAAGGAAACGTTTGAATCAGTTATAATATTTTACAATTGACTAAAGGTATGATAACAGAGGAGCTAAGCAGAAATGATTTTGAAGGGGAGTCCAGCAGGAAAGATGGTGGAGCATCAATGGCAGGAGATTCTGGGATAATTCAGGAGGCATAGCAGAAATTCATCCCAAAGGAAGAAGAAATATACCAAGGGGAGGACAAAACAACCATTGCTGACATAAATGCAACAGAAAAAGCATACAATGTGGTGAAGATTAGTGGGAAGCTGTTAAAATCCAGCAGAGATCAACTAGTACAGCAATAAGGGGGAAGAAGATGAAATATGAGGGTAAGCAAACTAGTCATATAAAAGAAAATTGCTAGAGATTTTTTTATATATGTAAAAGCTAAGAGTGAGGCGGGAGTGGACATTGGACTGCTGCAAAATGAGGCTGGAGAAGTAGTAAGGGGAAAAAAAGAAGTGGTTCAGAAACTGAACAGGTACTTGGTACTGGATAGGAAGACACCAATGGGATATCAGAATTTCAAGAGAGTTAGGGACAGATGTGAGTGTGGCTATCACTACAGAGAAGGTGCTGGGGAAGCCGAAAGGTCTGAAAGTGGATAAATACCCTGGGCCGGATGGACTATGAGCCAGGATTCTGAAAGCGATAATTAAGGAGATTGTGGAGGCATTGGTGGTGATCTCACAGCAATCACTGAAATCAAGTATGGCCCCATAGGAATGGAAAATGGCAAATGTAACACTCCTGTTTAAGAAGAGAGGGGCAGCCAATCGGGGTTATCAGATGTTAATGCTGTGGGGTGGAAACTGTTGATGTCTGTCGCCGTCCCAGATCAATACCAATGAACACAATGATTACAGCCATTACTGTTACTGCAATATACTTCTTTATTTATCTCTTAGTCAATTTAACACTGCAGCAAAAAAAAAGCATCAGGTTCTAAACAGAGCTGCCTTACACTCGTGACTGAGAGTTAGGTATTACCCATTCTGGTGAGGGATAGCTGGCCAGGCATCAGTCATTCAGCTGATTTTATGCTTCTTCTCTGGACTCTGAGCTCAAGCCAGGCCCTGCTTCTGTGATGATTGTTCCAAGGTTATCACTCCTAGTGTCTTAAAACTCATTTTATTATATTTTATCTTGATCTTCCAGAAAGTTCGACTTCCCCCAGGACCCTTATGTTTCTGAGATCATCCATCCAAAGATTGTACAGACAAGACATCCCTGTTCCATTATCCTTGATTTTAACTTTAATTTAGTAGCCTTGATAACCATGAAGGTTGAGCAGCCCTTGTCACCAGATTCCTGTTTAATTCATAGTGCCTGGTTCTACCTTGCACAGCAGGCTATTGTCCCTGTGAAGTTAACCCTTTTTCCTGTCATCCTTATCGAAATTTAGCTGTTAGCCATTCTGGTGTAGGAATTAAGATGCAGCCAAATGGCTCACTGGGGAACTTAATTCTGGGGGTTGGAGTCAAAAGATTATGACCAATGTTTAACTCTACACATAATCAGAGAGATGATAGAGCATGAGAAGGAAAGGTGCCATGAGTGAGGAGGTGGTCATGATCATAAGCAACACCCTGGCTTTGATGGGAGTGTACCTAGTCCAGTACCAGACCTGGCATGTTTGCATATGCCTGGGGCTAGATCTGTAAAGCGGGTGGATAAATATTTGGATAAATGTGTTTGGTGGGAATTTGGGAAAGGGTAAAACCTATGAGGTTGACCGGGAGAATTGCCAGGAAGGAATATGTTTGATTATGTTTGGTGGTTTAAGGAGATTGAGAGCCTGATCCTGAGACTCACTGTTAGAGGAAAGACCATTTTTACCTTCCATTGTGCTGTAAGTAGCAAGTACACAGTGAAGATGAAAATGGCTATGACCACACCTGGAGTGGGCAGAGAAAATGCTTCATTCTGTGAGGGAGGGGGCTCTAATTTTGATTTATGTGAGGCCCTTCAAAGGACAACAAACTCATGCACTGAAGCTGAAAATGCTATCTCTTTGTGAGTCTATTGTGTAGTCATGTCCTTACTCCAAGTACTCCTGACTATATCATGCAAGATAATGAAAGAATCCCACTCATGTTTGTGATGCACTGGCAATGTCTATATATCTGAAAAGATGGAACCCAGTTGTCAAAGTAGCAGTAACTTGTAATCTACCCACTGTTTGCACATGGTGGAGGAGCTGCTCACTTCACACCTTGGACCATTGAACATTGTGTAGCACTGAGGATAAGTGGGATCTGTACCATCAATTAGTTATAGCTGGACGGAGATTTGTGCACACAGCTGATCGTGAAAAATGAACATACATGAACATAAGATATGAGAAGAAAGGAAGGATTAAGTGAGCTGAAAGTGGGTGGCACATATGTTCATGATGGTGCAGATATGGGTAATGTGGTGAGGTGTTCTGAGTCAGTGAATGGACAGCGAAGAGGTCATGCAGGGTTAGTGGTGTAGGATATAGCTGATGGATGTGGTGAGATCAAGAGAAGAGAGTTAATGAGGGTTGGTGGACAGAGTGATTGCAAAGTATCAGAGGGCAGATGGTAACACATACTTAGGTGGAATAGTGAAGGTCAATCATCTTTTTTTCAGCATTACTGGGCATTATACCAGCCAATAATCTCAAACCAGATGCCATGTTCTTCTCTGGTGGTCTGGGGACACGAATCCATGCAGCAGGATGCCCAGGTTCCTGTCTGCAAATCTGGGTAACCAATTTCCACTTGTCTGCATGGCCAGGATGAATCATATAGGTTAACACCAACCCTTGGCCAGGTCAGTAATGGAGTTTTAATTATGGAAAAGTGCCTGGATGCCAAGATATCCCAGCAGTGGTGAAGATTCCTGGCTCCAAGTGAGTGGGAAAATTGGGCTAGGGTCAGGCGATGAGGTATCTAGGTAGTTAATGTAGCAACTTTCAGTTGATGACATGAGAAAACTCTCTTGGACATGGAGACAAACTGCTTGAAACTGGGCAAAAGTAACACTTGGACGTTTTCTGGCAAGATTCAGCCTTATTATATGTTGACAATAACCCCTTAGTCTTTGTTATAACATTTAACTCTCAAAATGTGAGATTGTTTTGCTGGAGCTTACTAATTCGCTCAGTTAACAGAAAAAAATGTTTCTGCTGCTGGAAGTGCAAATGCAGATGTATTAAAAGAATGTGATCATACTGGAATAGTTTAACAAGTTGGAAGGCAAGAAATTGCTTAAATTCAGCAGAAGGAATGAGTGGGAGCAAATTAGTGCAATTTTCTTGAGTTTTTTTACTTGTGAGTTGCGGTTACCTGGTGATGAAACATATTAAAAAATATGGCTTCATCTCCTAAAGGATGGAAGCATGGAAAGGATAAGATATTTTTCCTTTCAGACTATAAACTTGGAAACTGTAAGTAGGACACAAATATAGCAAAAAAAAATGAGGAGACATTTTTTGGAACTTGAAGATCAGATGGAATTGTGTTCGGTGCACTTTAGCTGAGCAACATTATGTTACTTTTCAGAGGAGTAAGGAGTGTTTTTAAAAACAGACCTGTGAGTACAATGCACTCAAATAATCCAAAAGCCTTCAAAGAAGTAGCATTTTGTATCAAAGAATAAATGTGTTTACAGTAAATAGTTTACCTGTTAATAATGAAACCTAGTTGAATTGCTTTTGTTCCAAATAACGGTCAGGCAGGCAATTTGATCATCTTGGTGGTTAAAAATGTTATTTATACATTTGTGTTAGCTTGTTGAATAATGGGATTTAATTTTCAGTAAACTCTTCCCGACTGAGTCATTGCATCATAGAAATGTCAAACTGGATTCATTTATTAAAAACAAGCTATTTTTTTAGACTGTGCTTGTTGCCACTACAATTGTAGGGGGTGGTCTCACCACTAGAATGGCAACAGTGACATAAAACTTGCATCATGGCTTCATGTGTTGTTTTATGTACCAGCCTGGTGCCTGCAAAATTAAAGACAATTGAATCCGAGGAGGCCTTGGTGTCTCAATGCAGCCTCACTTGCTGTCCCACTCCCTGAGCAAAGTTGCGAGCTGAGTAGTGAATGATGTGGCCAGGAGTGAAGGGATAGTGCCAGTGCAAAGGCAGGGGGGCTTGCGAGTGTGATGTATAAAGGAGTGAGGGGAGCAACCAGAACGCTCTGTCAAAAGGGGAGCGACCAGTCGCCAGAGGCTCTGATGTGCTGGTGTGATATTATCACCAGCTTCTACATAAGTGGCCATTTTTGCCAGTCACATTGGTGTTGGAAACACACTCCATTTTTTTTTTATTCATTGACAGGATGTGAGAGTTTCTAGTTCTGTGCTTTTTATTAATATATAATATCTAATGTAACTGCTAATTACAGCTAATTACAACTGTTTTTAATACCAATCATTGAGCTGTGCAGTGACCTCATGTAGAGGCTATGAGGTACAATGGAGACGTGCTGGGTGACAGGGTATTGATGAGCATTCATTCTGGAGCATTCAGATGTACTGTTTGCCTCAACTTGAATGAAGGAATGGTGGAGAGATGACTTACTTTTATAAGTAAGAAAATGGAAAAAAAAAGCCTTGTTCAGTTCCTATCCACTGTTATAATCAGTGGAACAAGAAGGCAGTTTTTTCACTCCAATGCTTTTTCAAGAGCAATAAATGCTGGCAGAATATATGCCGCCCACATCCTATGAACAAATGAAAAAAGAACTTTACTTTCCAACATGGTTTAAATGCACTAGAGCACCAGTGAATTATATTGTTGAGTGATACAAGAGAGCTGAATGCTTACCATCAACCATATGTAGAATTTGCAACAGCAACGATGCTGTTGTGGAAAAGCAGACATTAGTTGACAGGTGCATTTTCAATGTCATCTTAATGAATGTTGAACAAATGGTTAATTGGAAATATTCAATTAATACTGACACACAAAAGTTTCTGTTATTGAGCATCTTTCATGGTATATTTCACTTGTTCCAGCAATATCTTGTGGTGTGCCCAAAGCATCAGTGAATGGAGGAGTATTTGCAACTGATTACTCAGTAAACACTCGTGTCAGCTACTTTTGCAATGACGGCTATCGACTTTCATCAAAGGAGCAGTCCACTGCAGTGTGCCAACAGGATGGTACATGGAGTAATCAGAACCGACCGCCGCGCTGTATGGGTAAGGAACCTAAGAAACTGACCTGGCAAGTCCTCTCCATGGCTGTTGTGATGTAGGTTTAAAGCTGAGCTGCATGTGGATAGAAATTAAATTCTTACAAATATGTTGCATCTTATCTTCAACATTTATGCTGAAAATGTCCCCTTGATGTTGTAAAGTTACGCAGTACAATTTTCACACTGAAATTGGGCAGTTTGGATATTAGTATGTGAATTTTTCACATATTTGCATATCTTTGTCCAGTTTCAGTACGTTTGCCTTAAAGTACCAGAATTTTTTTAAAAAATCAGTTATTCGAATGCAAATCCCCAAATGTTCTAAATTCAAGTCACTTGAGTCAGTTTCTGTGTTACTTCATGTTTGCATTAGTGTAAACCTCTTGGGTGGCATAAATGTCTGCATGTAGAATAGGGTACTACTTAGGCATTTCATTGTGATCAACAGCACTAATGTGGAGGTAGTGCAGTTGCAAGTTTCACATAATTCTTTGACATTTAAACACTATTCTCAGCATATCAGGAATCAACCACACAAAATTACAGATTGCTCTGTTGGTATTCTAGTCTTCAGGCTTATTAAAATATTTGTAATATTCACTTAATTGATGAGGTGGCTACATATTATATATATATTATATATATATATTTAGCTAAGGAATGAAAACAAAAGCACATTAAAGTGAGCAGGTGTTTTTAGAACTGGAGAGGATTGTTCAATGGTGTTCCCCCAGATCAATGTTTTAGGCCACTGTTCTTTCCAATATAAATCGGTGCGCACTTTCAACATTTGGAAATGACATGGAAGCTGGAAATCAGCGAGTAAGTTGGAAACAAATTTCATAGACAGACTAGTAAAATTGGCAGTCACGTGACAGATAAAGTTTAATGAAGAGCACATTGTCGAGTTTATTTGGAAAGAAAGATTAGGAAAAGCAATATACAATAAAAGATACAATTCTGAAGAGTGAACATAAAGAAAGAACAGGAAGAAAGGGACCTGGGGTTGTTTATACAACTGTTTTTGGAAGTGAAGAGCAATTTGAAAGGCTGGTAAAAAGACAGATGGAATCCTGATGTTTATGAATAGAAGCATCAAGCACAAAAGCCAGAAATAATGCCAAATATTTTTAACATCCTGGTTGTGCATATTGCGATGACTTCCAGGAGTCAAGCATTCAGGAGGACATGAAAAACATTAAAAAAAATGCAGTAGAGGTGCACCTAAAAGGCATCAAGGATAAAAGACCTGCATCAAAAGGCTAGAGAAACTGAGTTTGTCGTCTTTCGAGCGGAAGAGGTGATGGGGAGGTTCAATTGAAGTGTTCAAAACCATGAAGGATTTGAATTCTGTCTTTGGGGAAACTGCCCAATACTAGAGGACACAGGTTTCAGGTTATTGACAAAATAATGAGAGGTCAGAAGGGTATTTTTTTGTGGACTGATTTTTTTTCATTTGGATTGTACTGCTTGAAAAGATGACAGAAGCAGATTCAAAATAACTTTCAAAGGGGAATTGATAAATATTTGAAAGAGGAGAAATTGAAAGGCTTTAGTTCAAAGACCGAACCCAAACACAATGGTCTATTATTCTATGACTCGATGAAATGATTACCTTTTTGTTTTGGTCTCAAAGTTAATCATATTCAGTTATTGTATATTTTGCGTCTGTCTCCATTGATGATTTCATGCTACCTGCAGTCATTATTGATTATGAGAGATAAGATTTTTATTTTACTGACATTGGTAGATGCTATTTATAACCCATGGTGCTTCAGGTTTGATGTTCATGATTTGTCTCAATTGCTAGGTATCTCAGCACTGATTCAGAAGTTTGTGGATCCAGAGACTTGAAAATTTAATTTATGTTGTTGAGCTTTTACTCCATGAGAATGCATCAGTGTCAGAAGTGCCGTGGTTAGATGAGATGTCAAACTGCGGGTCTTTACTGCCCTTTCAGATGGGTATTGCATATTGCACGGAACTATTCAAAGAGGAACAGTTCCAGGGCCGTGGCCAATATTTATCCCTCAATCACCACCGTTAAAACAAATTTTCTTGTCATTTATCTCATTACTTTCAAAGGAACCTGTGTGCAAATTGACCAATATTAGCAACTTCAGAGATAGTAGGAACTGCAGATACTGGAAAATCTGAGATAACAAGGTGTAGAACTGAATGAACACAGCAGGCCAAGCAGCATCAGAGGAGCAGGAAAGCTGATGTTTCGGGCCTAGACCCTTCTTCAGAAATGGGGGAGGGGAAGGGGTTTCTGAAATAAATAGGGAGACGGGGGAGGTAGATAGAAGATGGATAGAGGAGAAGATAGGTGGAGAGGAGATAGACAGGTCAAAGAGGTGGGGATGGAGCCAGTAAAGGTGAGTATAGGTGGGGAGTTAGGGAGGAGATAGGTCAGTCCAGGGAGGATGGACAGGTCAAGGGGGCGGGATGAGGTTAGTAGGAAGGAGATGGGGGTTGGGCTTGAGGTGGGAGGAGGGGATAGATGGGAGAAAGGACAGGTTAGGGAGGCGGGGACAAGCTGGGCTGGTTTTGGGATGTGGTAGGGGGAGGGGAGATTTTGAAGCTTGTGAAGTCCACATTGATACCATTGGGCTGCAGGGTTCCCAAGCGGAATATGAGTTGCTGTTCCTGCAACCTTCGGGTGGCATCGTTGTGGCACTGCAGGAGGCCTAGGATGGACAGGTCATCTGAGGAATGGGAGGGGGAGTTGAAATGGTTCGCAACTGGGAGGTGCAGTTGTTTAGTGCGAACCGAGCGTAGGTGTTCCGCAAAGTGGTCCCCAAGCCTTCGCTTGGTTTCTCCGATGTAGAGGAGGCCACAACGGGAACAGCGGATACAATTTACCACATTAGCAGATGTGCAGTTGTTATTGCGGGGAGGGGTTGTGAGTGATGAGTTGCAGGAAATGCGGGAGACACGGTCGAGGCCAACACACCCCCTCCTCCTGGACACCACCCCGAGGCCTCCTACCCTCCCTCGACCTCTTCATCTCCAACTGCCGTCGTCACATCAATCGCCTCAACTGCTCCACCCCTCTCACCCACTCCAATCTCTCCCCCACAGAATGTGCAGCCCTCCGCTCCAATCCCAACATCACCATAAAACCCGTGGACAAGGGAGGCGCAGTTGTAATATGGCGCACTGACCTCTACATCGTCGAGGCCAGGCGCCAACTCTCTGATACCTCCTTCTACCGCCCCCTTGATCATGACCCCACCCCCGACCACCAAACCATCATCTCCCAAACCATCCACTTACTCATCACCTCAGGTGACCGCCCACCCACAGCCTCCAACCTCATCGTTCCCCAACACCGCATCGCCTGCTTCTATCTCCTTCCCAAAATCCACAAACCTGACTGCCCTGGTCGACCCATTGTCTCCGCCTGCTCCTGCCCCACCGAACTTATCTCCACCTATCTCGACTCCATTTTCTCCCCCTTAGTCCAGGAACTCCCTACTTATGGCCGTGATGCCACCCACGCCCTCCACCTCCTCCAGAACTTCCAATTCCCCGGTCCCCAACACCGCATCTTTACCATGGACGTCCAGTCCCTATATACCTGCATTCCCCATGCAGATGGCCTTAAGGCCCTCTGCTTCTTCCTGTCCTGCAGGCCCTACCAGTCCCCCTCCACTGACATCCTCATCCGCTTAGCCGAACTCGTCCTCACCCTCAACAAATTCTCTTTCAATTCCTCCCACTTCCTACAGACAAAGGGGGTGGCCATGGGTACCCGCATGGGCCCAAGCTATGCCTACGTCGTTGTAGGTTATGTGGAACAATCCCTCTTCCGTACCTACACTGGCCCTAAACCCCACCTCTTCCTCCATTACATTGATGACTGTATCGGCACCGTCTCGTGCTTGCACGAGGAGCTTGAACAGTTCATCCACTTCACCAACACCTTCCACCCCAACCTTAAGTTCACCTGGACCATCTCTGATACCTCTCTCTCCTTCCTGGACTTCTCTGTTTCCATCTCTGGCAACCACCTGGAAACCGATATCCATTTCAAGCCCACCGACTCCCACAGCTACCTAGAATACACCTCCTCCCACCCACCTTCCTGCAAAAATGCCACCCCCTATTCCCAATTCCTTCGCCTCCGCCGCATCTGCTCCCAGGATGAGGCATTCCACTCCCGAACATCTCAGATGTCCTCGTCCTCGTTTTTCAAGGACCGCAACTTCCCCGCCTCAGTGGTCGAGAACACCCTCAACCATGTCTCCCGCATTTCCCGCAACTCATCCCTCACACCCCCTCCCCGCAATAACAACCAAAACAGAATCCCCCTCGTCCTCACGTACCACCTCACCACCCTCCGGATCCAACGCATCATCCTCCGACACTTCCGCCATCTGCAATCCAACTCCACCACCAAAGGCATTTTTCCCTCCCGACCCTTATCTGCTTTCCGGAGGGACCATTCTCTCTGGGACTCCCTTGTCTGCTCCACATTTCCCTCCAGCCCCACCACACCCAGCACTTTTCCCTGCAACTGCAGGAAGTGCTACATCTACCCCTACAACTCCCCCCTCATCCCCATCCCAGGCCCCAAGAAAACTTTCCACATCAAGCAGATGTTCACCTGCACATCTGTTAATGTGGTATACTGTATCCGCTGTTCCCGTTGTGGCCTCCTCTACATCGGGGAAACCAAGCAGAGGCTTGGGGACCGCTTTGTGGAACACCTGCGCTCGGTTCACACTAAAAAACTGCACCTCCCAGTTTCAAACCATTTCAACTCCCCTTCCCATTCCTCAGATGACATGTCCATCCTGGGCCTCCTGCAATGCCACAACGATGCCACCTGAAGGTTGCAGGAAGAACACCTCATATTCCGCTTGGGAACCCTGCAGCCCAATGGTATCAATGTGGACTTCACAAGCTTCAAAATCTCCCCTCCCCCTACCGCATCCCAAAACCAGCCCAGCTTGTCCCTGCCTCCCTAACCTGTTCTTCCTCCACCTATCCCCTCCTCCCACCCCCAGCCCCACCCCCATCTCCTGCCTCCCAGCCTCATCCCGCCCCCTTGACCTGTCTGTCCTCCCTGGACTGACCTATCCCCTCCTTAACTCCCCACCTACACTCACCTCTACTGGCTCCATCCCCTCCTCTCTGACCTGTCTGTCTCCTCTCCACCTATCTTCTCCTCTCACCATCTTCTATCCGCCTCCCCCTCTCTCCCTATTTATTTCAGAACCCCCTTCCCCTCCCCCATTTCTGAAGAAGGGTCTGGGCCCAAAACATCAGCTTTCCTGCTCCTCTGATGCTGCTTGGCCTGCTGGGTTCCTCCAGCTCTACACCTTGTTATCCCTGGAACATTATCTGGGTCTCTGGTTTAACACTCCAGTGATAATACCACGAGGCCATCGCCTCCCTATTTTGTAAGTTTACTGAATTTGTTCTCCACACAATCATGTGCAGAGCATGTTAGATCATTTCTTAGACTTCCTTCAGTTTTGGACTGATTTTAAACCCAATTGATCTCAAATTAAATATTTAGAAGTGCAGGTTATCTCCTCTCTATATTTCAGTTATTTCAATTCCAATGATTTGATTTGATTTGATTTATTGTAGTCACATGTACCTAAGAATAGTGAAAAGCTTTATTTTGTGAGGCAAATCATTGCAAACAAGGACGTACAGATCATAGGGTGCTAAGACTGAGCGAGGCATACAGGTTACAAGTGCACAGGAGGTGCACAAAGCAAGATCAATATTCACAAAATCAACATTATTTGAAGTTAGAAGGTGCATTTGGCAGTCTAATAACAGAAGGAAGAAGATGTTCTTGAACCTGGTGGTCCATGTATTCTAGCTTCTGTATCTTCTGCCTGGCAGAAGAGATTATAAGAGAGTATTACCAGGGTGCGAGGGGTCTTGGATGATGTTGGCAGCCTGTCCACGGCAACGAGAAGTGCAAATGGAGTCCATGGGCAAAAGGTTGGCTTCTGTGATGCTCTGGGCTGTGTACACCACCTTCTGTAGTTTCTTAAAGTCCTGGGCAGAGCAGTTGCTGTACCAGGCAGTTTTTCACCAAGACAGTATGTTTTCTATAGTGCATCTATAAAAGTTGGTGAGGGTCCTTATGGACATGCCAAATTTCTTCAGCCACCTGATGAGGAAGAGGCATTGTTGTGCCTTCTTGACCATCACATCTCTGTGGAAAGTCCAGGACAGGTTGTCAGTTATTGTCTCTCCTAAGAATTTGACCCTCTCCGACCAGCACCGTTGATATAGATAGAGGCGTGTTCTCCTCCTTTCTTCCTGAAATCAATAATCAGTTCTGTTGTTTTGCCGACATTGAGAGAGAGGTTGTTACCATTGCACCATGACACCAAGCCCTCTATCTCCTTCCTGTATTCTGACTCATCATTGTTACATATCTGTCCTATCATGGTGTTTTCATCAGAAAACTTGCAGATGGCGTTTGTTCAGAATTTGACTACACTGTCGTGCGTGTACAGAGAGTACAGTAGGGGGCTGAGAATGGATCCTTGCAGGGTTCCAGTGTTGAGTGTTATTGTAGAGGAGGTGCAGTTGTCTATCTTCACTGTTTGCATGTGTGGGTCAGGAAGCTGAGGATCCAGTTGCAGAGGGCAGAGCCAAAACCTAGGTCTCGGAGTTTTGAGATTAGTCTGGAGGGGATTATGGTGGTGAAGGCAGAGCTGTAGTCGATCAGTGGGAGTCTTATGTAGGTGTCCTTGTCATTCAGATGTTCCAGGGATGAGGGCAGGGCTAAGGATATGGCATCCGCTATGGACCTGTTATGTCTGTAGTCAAATTGCAGGGGATTGAGGTCGGCTGGGAGGCTAGAGCTGATGTGGAACATGACCAGTGTCTTGAAACACCTCATGGTTTTGGAGGTCAGAGCCACTGGGTGGTCGTCATTAAGGCATGTTGCATGTGCTTTCTTTGGTAATGGGTTGATGCTGGTCCTCTTGAAGTAGGTGGGGTCCTCAGCTTGTGGGAAGGAGGGGTTGAAGATACCAGTGAATATCTCCACCAGCTGGTCTGCACAGGATCTCACTGCACAGCCAGGAACTATGGTGTCACAGTTTTCTGTGGTCTAGGGTGAAATCTAAATAAAGATTTACATGATGCCTTCATACAGATGCTGAACTCACATTATAAATATCCCTTAGAAGCCTTGTAAACATCATAGAATTTTTCACCCTCTAATATTATGTTATTAAATTTTGCTTCGAGCAAGAGATAGTCATCATTACCAGCCATCAATGCTGAAAATTGTAAAATATTTCATAATATATTGGGCCAGATTTTGCTTTAGAGCTAATAGTGAAGTGGAGAAATACATGGAATAATGTTAACTTACAGAATTATGTTATAAATGTTAATGAAAGTCAGGGGAAAAAAAAAACTAGGGCTTGTCCATGCAGTCGAAATACATTTTTAACAATTTGATTCATCTTTATCATTATTAAACATCCCTTCAGGCAGTGAAAATTAACTTAAACAAATACAGAATCACATTCCTTCAGATTTTATTTGTTGTTGGAGATTATATAACTTTGTCTTTCTGTCTCTTCTATGTCTCTGTCTCCCTTTCAATCTTACCTTTCTTACCCTTACTTTATTTCATTCTTTTTAATTGATTTGACATGAATCAATTTTCTCACTGGTGCTTGCCAGTTCAAACACTGCATTACTTATTACAGATTGATTCAGAGGATGCACAGTTGCTTGCCATCTTTGTACAGATTCTGCACCACTTGATGCTCCAACTACTGTACGTTCCCGTGCAAATTCTACATGTGGACATTTACAATACTGACTGCAGTAATTTGGTCACCGTTGAGAGAAAATTCTGGCACAATTTTGTGTTGCACTGTTACCAAAATTTTACCAGTTTCTCACAAGGAATTGCACTGATTGGTCACAAAGTACAGATTACATTCAGCTGCACCTGGATTTTCCAATGTTCTCATCAATCTTTTTCTTTTTATTCTGATACAAGTGATGACCTGCCCCAGTATCGGTTCTTTCACTCTGGAGCACGGGAATTGGCGAGTGGTCAATGGTTCACATTATGAATTTAGAACAAAAGTTGTCTTCACCTGTGACCCTGGCTACTATCGAATTGGTCCAACTACCATCACATGTTTGGCTAATGGAACTTGGAGCTGGGCGAGAGAAAGACCACACTGTCAAAGTATCTAACACTTAAAATTGTTTCAATTCACTTTCTTTTCAAAAGTTTTAATTAAAATTTCCCTGATACTAGTCTATAGTTATTTAAATACACGAATGGTGGAAAATCTACCATAGTTTGATCTTCCATTAGTTAACTTTGTATTTGATTATTTGACCATCTAAACTTTTATTTTCATGCTGATGAATTACATATATATATTTGTTATTGTAAAAATTGTATTTCTCCCTTTCTTTTCATATGTGTATTGAAATGGTGTTTAAATGCCCTCTGGAGAGTGTCTTTTGTAAGTTGCTACTTGGAAGTACTAAAAGAGACCTGTAGTTGTCATTTCCTTTTAAAAACATACCTTCTTCTGTAAGAATTATCTTAATTTGGAAATTGTAGAGAAAATGACAGGGACGATGTTGAGTTCCCAATGCATGACTTAACATTAAACTGAATAAACTCTTCCTAAGCCCAGTGAGTCAATTTTTAATATGATATATATCTTAGCAACATATACTTTGAGGCAGCTACTGCTCGATGTGCAACTCTTCTTTTCTTTTTTTTTCCTTTGATAGTTATTTCTTGTGGAGAATTAGGGCATCCACCTAATGGGAAAAAGATTGGAACTCAAACAACTTTTGGGGCAACAGCTATCTTTACCTGTGATGCAGGCTATATATTGGTTGGTTCAACTGTTAGAGAATGTCTGGCATCAGGGCTTTGGAGTGGAATGGAAACCAGATGCTTAGGTATGATGGTATCCTTCACAAATATATGTAATTCAAGAGAGAGAATGTAATACATGTTTTGACCATTCAACTTAAAATGTATACTCTAAAATCAAAACTGAATTGCTTTATCATAATTATCAAATCATAAGTCTGATAAGCTTTAAATAAGGTTTTTTTTCTGGAGATTGAAATTGCACTTAATCTTTTCATTTAATGTTTTAAGCTGGGCACTGTGGAGTTCCAGATCCAATAGTCAATGGTCAAGTGGTTGGAGAGAATTATGGTTACAGAGATACAGTGGTTTACCAATGTAATCCTGGATTCCGTCTGATTGGTTCTTCTGTACGGATATGTCAACAGGACCACAACTGGTCTGGTCAACTTCCAATCTGTGTGTGTAAGTGAACATTTCTTTTTTCTAGTTTCTTGAGATTCCAGTAAAGGAAAGCTCTGTAAATATGAAGGTTAATAATGTAGTAGCTACCTTATAGTGCCCATTCCTCATAAAATCACCAGGAATGCCAGACCTTCACAGCACATCTGAGGTAACTTACACACATATGGGGTAAATACAAAGTGTCTGGAAGCCCGCGTGCAACATGTATGTAAAGCCCATGTAAATACCTCACTTCCATAATAATTGACCCAAGATATATGGAATACCAAACCAGTGCTCCAACCACAGAGCATTTGCACAAAGACAGGTAATTTGGCCAAAGTAGCTCATGTTGACATCCATGCTTCACTCAAACCTCTTTCCAACTTTCCTCATCTGACTCTGATCAGTTGAATCCTCTGTTCCTTTTTCCTTATCAAGCATTACATGCATCTATACCATTCATCACAATTGTTTCCTCAAGCAGTGAGTTCCACATTCTTGACATTCTATAAATAGAGACTTCATCTGAATTCCTATTTGATTTCTTGGTGACCGTTTTATATTGTTGACTGTTTTTTGCTCTTTGCACAATTTGTAAACCTTATGTGTCTTCCTTTTCAAAACCTGTCATAAATTTTAATACCATTTTGAAGTCAGCCTTCAGTCTTTTGTTTGACAAGGGAAAGGGGATGATCCTTTTCCAATAGCTATACATTCGCATTTCAACGAACACATTTGTAAATTAATTTATAGCCATTCAGCATTTCAATATATATATTGTAATATGATCTTCAGACTATACCCGTGTTGTTTAGCCAATACCCAATGACAGTTAGTCAACTACTGTATTTTCCTATTCCAACTCCTCTAGAAAAAAATACAGATTTTCTAACGCTTCTTACCAAAATGTGATACCACATACTTTTGGGTTAAAATTTGTTTGTAAATTTATAAATGCCAATTCTGCAAATTTATAATGTTTTCTTATAATTTTTGTTATCTTCCTCACTGTTGATTGTAGCCCCAATTTGATGGCACCCCCAAACTCGGAAAATGTATTTTCGATTCCAAAGCGAAAATCCATTAATATGAATTGAAAATCATTGTGGTACTAGCACTGTCCTTGTAACATTTCACTTTCTACTTACTTACATTTTGAAATCAAAATTTACCTCTGCTCCTTGCTTTCTGTCTTGCGTGCTATGCATATTGCTGCCTTCCCTTGATTCCACTTCTTTGACCTGATTCGTTTTTTTGGAAAACTAGGTATATTACATTTGCTACATTACCCATATCTAATTTCTGGAAAAAATTGCACAAGATTGCTCAAGCAAAACATTTCCTTTTGAAATCCATCCTGAATGCAAATCATTCGGCAGAACTTAGTACCATCCAGTCCCTGCCCTCCCCAATGTGAATTCATCTGTGGGGTAAATTACTTTGTTGGGTAGGAGGGTGCAAGTTTAGGATCCTATCTTCTTCCTAATTGCAATAATCGAACTCCAAGCAGAAGGCTCAGCGTGGGGAGGCTGGAGAGCAGACTTCCCACTTGACAGCTAAGAAAACACCCCCAGCCTATTCAGCCTCTCCCTATAACTCAAACTCTCCAACCTTGGCAACATCCTTGTAAATCTTTTCTGAAATATTTCAAGTGTCATGACACCCTTCCTGTAGCAGGGAGACCAGAATTGCATGCAGTTTTCCAAAAGTGTCCTAACCAATGTCCTGCACAACTGCAACTTAATTTTATAGCTCCCCTTTGTCATTCTAACTGTTCTCTTTTGATGTCTCACCAAATCTGTTTTGTATCCTCTCTGTTTTTTTTATCTGCAACCCATCTACTTACCATACATCTTTTGCCATCAATTTTTACCTCATTGACTGGATTTCTCTGTGCACTGGAGTCAAGGGCACACCCACCTGCTTAGTGGACCTCAATCCATGAATTGAGTTAAGCCTAGGATTGCATTTTGGTAAGAAGTCTCAAGGGCTGATGAAAGAGGGGGTATTTCATGCAATACCCACTGGTGAGGAGTCATGGACTTGGATAGAAAAGTGATTTCTGGGAATTTCAAGCCTGATTGAGAGGTAGGAAGGGAAACAGTGTGGACACTGAGTCAGGAGGGAGACATGGGTATACTGATTTTCTTTTAAAGCCAAGAATTGTGGCCTTATGTTGAGCCCAAGAGACATGTTATGGATACATTCTCATCTTGCCCATCATCAGTGTATGCAGTGGAAGCTGACAGTCTAAATAATTGGTGCAGGCCTTTTCTGCCATTGGTTAATTTGTAGTGACAATGGTATGAGGCCCTTAATACGCTGCTTACTCAATTGGCCTGGGGTGCCAGGCCTTCTAACGGATCCACTCATGCTGGTAAAATAACAGTGGCTGGGCAGTTGAGTATGAAGTGGGCACAGAAGCCCGATCAAACAGTCTCCTGGGCAAAATATGTCTTTTCTCATCCACAGTGTCCCATTAGTTTAGCTCATTCTTCTTATTCTCACTGTAATACAAGTTCCTTAAACTGTGTTGAACACCATCTTAAACATCACCCATTGCTTTTGTACCTCATTTGATATCAAACCAGAGAGAAATTAAAGTTTTAGAAGGAATGGAACGGTGTGTGGGGTCTGACCGAACTCCCCTAACTCCTATCCCTTATTTCTTGCGCTCTGGAGCATCCTCATTCCTGTGATGCTGCAATCAACCCAAATCATGGATTGATGGTAAAATATGAGAAACACAGAATAAGATACTTACATGCACTTTGCATCATTTGGAGCAGGATTATTCCTGGGGGTTGTTTGCTTGATTTGTTGGGTTTTTTTTAGAAATGGTCAGTGGTCATTCATTAAGAAAGTAAACATAAAAGCCATTGAAGTGAAATTTCCATTTTTATTTCCTGTGATCATTGAAAAGAAAATGAGTTAACTTGGATTTAGCTTCTTTAAATGGAAATGGATAATTCTGGAATAAGGAGTAATGCCAAAGGGAGGATTGAGTTACCACACAGATAAACATGTACAAGGAATTAAACCTTGTGAAGATTTGCACTGCATTGCATTAACATCGTTTTCAGGGATAAGAACATGCCTTTAGCTATGGATAATTCCAGTTTCAACAAAAATTAACATTCTCTCAGCATATTAAATAAGCTAACCAAAATTTTATGAGATTACTGTGCTAAGCATTTACGTTTAAGGCTTTTATTTGTAAAATGTTGATTCTATCAGTGAAATTAATCAAGTCACATAATTCATGATCTTGAAGTGCCCTGTAATACTAGGTGCAGTTTTCTGCATTCCATCATTTGGGATGACTCATGAAAAAATAATTTAACTGACCAGTGAAATATTAGTAAGATATCTTGTGTGTTATGCATGTATATAAACAGTGAGGAAAGGAGCAGTGAATTTGTTATACATTGACACTTTGCAAAGCAATTTCTTAAAGCAAGAAAATTGAAGCTATTCACCGATTCCCTTTCTGACAATGATTGATTGATTTATTGATATTTAACATGGTGGTATTGTACACTTGCCCCATATTCATGACGATACTCCTCAGCTCAAGTATGTGTATTGCAAACTAATATCAAACCCATTAGATTAGCCATTATGCAAAAAGGCAAACTTTCAATCACACAGGAAATTATACATTTACACATTAAAAAAAGCTCTTTTTTCTTTTTCTTTTTTTCTTCCCTTACCCATTCTACTTCCTTTTCCTGCAATTTCCTGTTCATTCTCTGAAGCATTGAAACATTCTGGAGTACATTAGCTTTGAGGACTGCAAAACTCTCACTCAGATGGTTGCAACGCTGAGCAGTCAGGATGCATCCTTCTGTTGTGTTTGTGCCCTGGAACTCTCAGGAGCTGAAGTTGAAGTTGGTTGTGTTCTACTTCCATGCTGACAAGGAAGGGACTGACAAACGTTTTGTAGCCCTAGCCAGAGGAGATCATGGCCTTATTTGGTTAATTAGACCCACACCATAAAAACAAAACTACACCTGGAAGTAAAAGTAAAGACCTGATTCTTGTGTTTTTTTGTGGGCTAAGTCCAAATTGCGTTGAGGTTTTTGGAGTGTTTGTCTCTGTAAGACTTAACTGGTTCTCTTGCCCTATCTTCGCAATCCCACCTAATTAATTATCTACCACAGCCCTCATGGTGTCCCTCATGTCCACTTCTAGCCTCATTACACCACAGATATCGTTCCCACCGGTCAGGACCGGCATCCCGTGCACTGTGCCATCTTTAAAAACCAGTTGTGCACCCAGAGAAATATTGTCCATCTGAACTGCCCTGCAGCATTTGTCCCAGACATGGCAGACAGGAGAGAGTCAGTGTCCTGCTTTGTGGGCAGGATCTGCACATTCCTGCTGTTTGGGGGTGTGGGGGGGGTGGTGGGGGGGGTGGGGGGGGGGGGGGTGCTGGTGTGGAAATTCCTCCTTTCGTAGGACCAGCAGTCGAGGTCATCATACCAATTATGCCAGTTTGGTCCAAGTTTACCCCCTGGATTAAAGTGCTCCCAGTTGGAGGAATATTGAACAATTTAGAAAGGAGATCAATGTCCTGCATTTAATGTTGCCAGATTAAATTCCACCATCATCTCTCTAACATCTCACATTCACCCTATCTCTCTGCCACTTGCACCCACCTTTGACAAGGCTCATGCTCTAACACTGTCAGTATTGCCTGCAACATCTTCCCCACATGCTCGCATCCATCCCAACCTCCAGCTCCATTGCCTCTGCATACCCTGTGTGCTGCTTATTTACCTGCTCAGAACATCTCCTCTCCTGTACTGATTGGAAGAGCTGTGCCACCCACTTTCACCTTTTGTAATACCTGCCTCATTCTCACTCCCTGTCGTAAACACTCCACAATAGGGAAAAAAAAACAGCCAAGAAGGCAGGTGCATGTCCTGTCATTCAGCCTCCTCCTCTGTTATGGGGTCAAGGTCCTGACTCTGTTTGGACCAAGCAGGATCTGAACTCATACCGGAGCTGCCCTTATCTTAATATGCTGGGAACCCCTGAGTGAAGGCTATCCTTCTTGAATTGACTGAGGCCAGCTGACAATTGTGACAAGCCTCCTGGCTTTTTGAATGTGAAATATAGCACAGCAAGACAGCAGTAATATGAGCCAGGTACCTCTGGCTGAGGGAACAAAGTGCAAAAACACAAGGCATGGAAATGCAAGCCAGGGATGCATGGAAAATACTATGAGCATCCCTAGGTCTAGGTCAGCTCGGAGTGAATGTGAGCTCACAGAATGAGCAAAGTGCCCAGAGTGCACATTTTCCAGGCAGCAGCACTGCAATGATAGCCGCTGGTCCAGTGCAAGGTACAGCATTAAAATTCAGAAATGTGCTGCAAATGGATTGGAGATGTTCCATCAGCATTCTTAGAAATTTGTCGCAATGTTTGTGGATGTGGGATGAATATGGTCAATCTCCACCTGGCATGGCCTGAGACGTTCATGGAAATCTTTCGGAACAAGTGGTTGCTTGAATCTACCAGGTGCACATTCTGGTTTGCTAGATGAGTTTTTGTGATGTCAAGCTTGTTTGGTGAGTTTGGAAAGGTGGGAGGCTGAATATTAACGTGGTGAGTTGGCCTGTTACTAACCAATAGTCACCTTAAATGGCAAGTCATTGCTGCCTAGCGAGAATCTCAACACGCAGCTTGTAAAAATTGCCAAAATTTCTCCCAGGGTCAAGATGGACATCACTACACTTGTTGCCTGTTTGTGCCACACATCTTACCATAGCCTCTGTTGTTCAAATCCCCATAAGATTCCACCCATCTCACAAGAATCACCCAGCATCTGGCCTCACAGGACTCCTTTAAAATAATTTTCATATTCATAATGATTGCAAAGTGGGGGATTGATCAACAAATTAAGTACAATATTCATACAGCACCTCAAATGGAACAAAACGTTCCAAAGTAAATCTCAGAGGGAACAGTGGGCAATTGTCCTGCTCGTAGAAGAGCATTGAAGGAAAGTGAGAAACTATAATGGAAGCTTTGGAGAAGATTGCATGATAGTAATGTGATCAAAGTTTGAAAAATGTTGTGAACTGGGAACAAAGGTAAAGACCTTTAAGCATCAGCAGAGCTCCAAAATTGAACGCATGTCTGAAATTCTGAGGGAGCATTAATACAGGATGAAATGTTTGTGATGACAAAGAGATAGATTAATGTTTCGATGGAGAACCTTCATCAAAGCATATGTTTTATCCCAGATTATGTTTGTTTTAATTTTCCTTTTTATCTGAAGCTACTTTTTAAATTGCTTTTACTGTATTTCAGTTCAGAGGCCAATGTCTTTGATATGAGGGTAGCCATGATGTGGAGGGATCGGTGTTGGACTGAGGGGTGGACAAAGTCAGAAATCACATGACACCAGGTTATAGTCCAACAGGTTTCTTTGAAAACACAAGCTTTCGGAGCCTCAGTCCTTCTTCAGGTGTTAGTGAGAGAGATAGTATCAGACACAGAATTTATAAGTAAAAAATCCAAGGTTCACACCATTGATGAGGATGTACTAATCAAACCGAAGATGCTGTGAAATCTTTTATCAATTAGAAGGTTTTAATTGATTAATATGTGTATGTAAACCCCCAAATTCCTTTCAAGTCACGGTCCTGAGAGAACTAAAGGTTTTATAAGTTTAAACAAGAGGTGACATTTTAGGCCAGACAATACATGCTAGGTATGAAACCTTGTTCATACCTTCTGTAGAGTATCCTTTCCTTGCTATCTCTCTTTTCAAAGCTTTAATCAGTTTCAAGAACATTAATTTATGGAAAGATTTGAAAAGAAACACAATGTAAGTAAAGCTGACAATAAGTTATCCTTAAACACCAATTGATATTCTACGCAGTCCAATGATGCCTTCATGATCTGTTTGGGATGAAGACTGTCTCCTCCCATTATGATGAATGATTAAATATTTGGGTACCTGGTTTCTAATCGATAGCTATAGTTTCTTTTTAAAAGCATATTTGTGAACCCTTCTGTGAATATTTATTTTTAAAATTCTGATGGGATTTTAAGGATTTCAGATTGTTGGTCATATGTTTCTCCTAGCAATCAGTTGTGGTCATCCAGGAAACCCAATTTACGGGAAAACTTCTGGAAGTGCTTTTAATCTCAACGATGTTGTGGCATTTTCTTGCAACACTGGATACATGATGGATGGGACAGACAGGGCCCAATGTCAGGCAAACAGACAATGGAGCCAAGCAGTACCAACATGTAGAGGTAAGTGCATCTTATTCTTGAGGTCAGTGCCTTATGTTATCATAACTTGTAATGCAAAAAAAATTATACTCATAACTAAGATATAAGTGAGGATGGTATTGTTGTGGACTTGATTGTCCTATTAAGGTTCATATTTAATTTTGATCTCCAACTCAACATGCAATGTATAGCATCTACAATCTGCAGTGAATGAGCCTGCTCCCTTTAGCAGCTGACTTTTGTCACTTGTTTACATGAAATACCGTGTGGTGTTCTGATCAATGTGTTGTGTTATGGAGTAATCACCAAAAATTTCAAGAGTGTTGGAAGGGCTTTACTTGATTATTTGCCATAACTCGACAAAACGTGGCTGGAAGCTTTGGAGAAATCGCTTAAAAAACTGTTTCACCAGAGCTTACAGCAACCTTATGCCAAAGGTACATCTGGAGAATTAGAAAATCCTAAGGAAATACTGCTTTGTCATATTGCTTCTTCTGACCACATGATGTGCAGTGTTCTTTAGGGAAATGTATTCATGCATTAATTTAAAATATACATTGTTATGCTTAAGAGAGAAAGAGAATCAATTTCCCCTTTGTTTCAACGTCCTCAATTGGCCACAAAGGAGTTTCTTTTTACTGTAAGGCTATACCTTTCTCCATTTAACATGTAGTTAACTAATTTTTACTGTCAGCAGTAAGAAGCAAATTAAAAGATTTTCAAAGTCAAAAGAAGAACAAGCATAAAAGCTGCTAACCCTGAGAAAAATAATGAAAATGTGATATTGAGCATATGATTATCACACATCATTCGGCTCTGATGTCTCTTTCTCACTCTGTCACAAATATTTCAAAATTAAAGGAGATAGTGTTTAGTACAGAAAGAAGTTAAAAGATTTAAAGTCATTTGGGTGTCTTTGTAGCCAGCATTCTTAACCTAAGACCGCAGTGGTTTAATTTACTGTCAGTAGTCATAAAAATTGCAATTGTTCTTTAACTGTTGGCACACTAACGTTTCTTTCCAAGTGCTGTCACCAGGATGTTTTCTTCTTGTAAGAGAGCAAGAGAGAGGGTTTCTTATCTGCCCATGTTCAGTTCTGCCTTCTAAATTATTTTTCTCTCTTTTGTTAAAGAGAGATCTCCTTGAAGTAGCAACTTGATTGTGAATTGCTTCTGCTGAAGCTATATTTTTCAGGCTTGATTATTGCAGATTCTCATTTCCAACATATGAAGATCTTCATATCAGTGTAAATCAAAAAGAAGATCAAGACCTTTACATGTATCTTGGAACCTGCATGAATGGTATAATTGCCATTGAGTGAAAAGTTAATTTCAGCTCATACTGTCTTTTGCTTAATCATTGTCAATTTCATGCAACTTAGCTATTTTCATTCTTGTAGCTATTTTTAATTTCACGTTTTGATCCTTTCTAAAAAAAAAATTATTTCAGTTCGTGAAAGTCCCATGTATTAAATCGATTGGTAGAATACAAACATCAATCAATAGCATTTTCTGAAGAAAGGTCCCGACCTGAAACGTCAACTTTCCTGTTCCTCTGATGCTGCCTGGCCTGCTGTGTTCCTCCAGCTCCACACTATGTTTTTAATCAATGTGTAGTTTACAACATTGTGATGTGAAGATATAAAATTGGATGAAATATTTTTGTTGATACACACCTGGTACTTTGTTCATTTTTAAGCCGAGTTGGCATTCATATGTTGAAGTGCACCTGTCTAATCAAACAAATGGATTGAGAAAACAAGACTTTTAAAAATCATTGAATTCAATGAAAAGCATATCAAGAACCAGATTATCGTGTCGGAACAGGGAACCTCAAGTCGGGCTGTTTTGAATTGCTAGACCACCTCTGAGCCTCATTCTTGCCATATTTTGTCTCTGATAGATGATGGGGTGGAGGAAAAGTCAGGCTTAATTAATTTTGGGAAGTGTATGGGAGGAGTGGAAATGAATCGAACAGAAGTCCCAATTCCATTTTTTGAAGGCAGCTATCCAGCTCCCAACATAATTCTCATGATTCTTCAATCTCAGCCCTCATTGCCCTCACGTCTTAATCATTATTATTACCCTCCCAAACAGTGAAATTTCTTGCAACCTCATACCCTTGCTTCCCCCATATTTTCTCCATTGATACTCATTTAGTATTCACTATGGCCAGACTCTCAATCTCATTGAAATGGACATGAAATCATAAACTTCTGAAAATCTCAGCGAGCTGCCATTGAAACACATCTCTTCATCATAAAAGACATTAACAAGCAATTATTCTCATACTACTTCAAAGATAGATAATCCCTTTATAACCTCAAAAAACTGCCAATCAAAATGAGAACACATTCTCCTGCTGCAATTAGTGGTTTTGTGAACTTTGAAACTCAACAAATCATTAATAATCAGATCAGCTGTTGAATCAAGTCTTCTTAAATCTAAACATTGAAGTCTAATGAAATTAAACAATAGATGGACAATTTTATTTTCAGAGCTGTTGCATATGTCCTGTCAATTAAAATAGTTCAGAAGCAGGCGGCTGTTTGTTTTTCTCTCAAAGTGAATTTAATGACACTTTTAAAAAATTTAATTGGACTCTAGGCATCTAAATCACTTCATATTGATATAGTGGAGGTCTGAAGCAATGCTATAAATATAGAGGTGAATGGTCACTACCATAGTTTTCAAAAGATTTAACTTTCCTGTGAGAATGTTCCCAACTTGAGTCTGTCATAAATGTTCCAAAGATGTGAGTGTTTCTAAGACTTCAAGAATCTCCCTCAGCACAAGAATGTAATGGCCAAAGGTAAACAAAGTTCTACAGCATACACAACTGTAGATGCCACTTCAGAAGACATGTGTGAGCTCATGACCCAAGGCCTTAAACACCATGAAAAGATCTCATGAAAATAGCATGGGAAGGAAAAAGAAACATGCCTATTCTATCAAAATCTTTGAGATTTTAGGTTTCTAACCATTCTAACTCTACCACCATCCAAACACTTTCCCACACTACCCCACCACCACAACAACCATCGAGAGATGAGCCACCATTATCAGTGTCTTTTTCATAACATTGTCCAGTATATAATGCTGACTACAGAATTGACACGTGAGAAGCCAAGGTATGATGGCTGTGAGAGAACTATTTTGTACTGCTCGCAATTTACGTTCCCGGAGCATCCGTTATACATTTTTTTTGTGCATTCAGTGCAAATGAAGGAAATTCGGGTATGTTCACCTGGTGATTCAAATGTACACCCTCCCCCCAGCCTGTCTTCCAGCCCCCAGCTTCCTTTATGTGCTCCTGCTGGTGAACAAGCCTTGGCACTGAGGCACTGAAATAGTAGTTACCACCAACACATTTGGGGATAGAAAATCCTTCTTGGAGTTAGAATTCATCTTCACCTTGTTCATTTCTAATTCCAGGAAGGCTTGACAGTTCTAAGCAAGAGGCTGGATGGACACTGATATGTGCTGCTATTGTCCATGAAGTAGTTCAATGTTGGCACTGAAGGAATTAATACACTTTCTGAAGTCTGACCTTTACTTTCTTTCCATTCCAAAGAAAATACAAATTCATAATATAACTGAATTGCTCATAAATAATTAACAGCTCCTGTCACTGGTTTAAAATATAACCTTACAATAGTGAATAAATGGGCGTACAGGATATCCATCAAACCAGTGTTGTCCAGATAAATTAATGCTAAAAACAAGTTCTTAATAATATGTAATTAATAACATTTCATGCTGCAGACTTGCGTGCAGATGGTGGATTAAAAATCGCTGCTGACAATTCGTTGTGTTTTTGTTTCACTGGAACTGTCTGAATAATCAAGCAATATAAGTGAACGAAATAACACCTCAAAGGGCAATTGTAATGCTAATAGGTAGAAATATCAGATAAATTGAATCAAGCAATGGAGGGGAGCTGATTGGTAAGAAGGTTGTTTTTTATAGGATAGTGCTCAATTTGTAAATAGTGGAATAGTTAGTGCAGCCATACAAAGAGTACCCTGGAAGTTAGTGATTGTGAGTTGGTCAAGATCATTTGATTTCTTTAACGGTGAGAATAATTCTTATTCTCTTAATGGAAGTCACCATTTTCTTCAGCATTGGGTTTATCCACATCGTACATGGGGCATTTTGATTTTTATTTAATATCTGCTTAGTGGTTTTATTATTTAGGCACAATGTCCCAGTTTCTGCAGAAGTTCCTCAGGGCAGTGTGCTAGGCCCAATCATCTTCAGCTGCGTCATTAATGACCCTCCCTTCATCATAAGGTCAGAAATGGGTTGTAAGCCGATGGTTGCAGAATGTTCAGCACCATTCATGACTCCTCAGCTACTGAAGCAGTCCACGTTCAAATGTAATAAGATCTGGGCAACACTCAGGCCTGGGCTGACAAGTCGCAAGTAACATTTGCACCACACAAATGTCAGGCAATGACCATTTTCAATAAAAGATCATTTAACCACCACGCCTTTAGATTCAGTGGTGTTACAATCACTGAATCCCCCACTATCAATATCCTGGGGGAAACCATTGATCAGAAACTCAGCTGGTCTCGCCACATAAACACAGTGACTACAAGAGCAGGTCAGAGGCCAGAAATACTGCAGCAAGTAACTCACTTCCTGACTCCTCAAAGCCTGTCCAAATCTCCAAGGCACAAATCAGAAGAGTGATAGAATAGTTCCCATTTGCCTGGAATGATGTGCCTCCAACAACACTCAAGAAGCTTGACACCATCCAGGACAAAGCAGCCCACTTGATTGGCAACACATCCACAACCATCCACTCCCTCCACTACCCATACTCATTAAAAACAATGAGTACTATCTACAAAATGCACTGCAGAAGTTCACCAAAGATCCTCAGACAGCATCTTTCAAGCCCATAACCACTTCCATTTGGAAGGATAAAGGCAGCAGATACATGGAAACACCACCACCTGCAAGTTCCCTTCCAAGCCACTCACCATCCTGATTTGGAACTTTATATCACCGTTCCTTCACTGTCATTGGGTGAAAATCTTGGAATTCCCTCCCTTAGGTCATTGCGGATTAACCTATAACACAGGGACTGCAGCAGTTAAAGGAGGCAGGTCACCACCATCTTCTCAATGGCAATTAGACAGTAAGCCTGAAATTAGGGACAGGCAATAAATGCTAGCTAACCAGGCTGCCACATCCCACTAGTATTTTTTTTTAAAGCCGAGGATATTTAGAGTCATAGAGTCATAGAGATGTACAACATGGAAACAGACCCTCTGTCCAATTCGTCCCTGCCGACTAGATATCCTAAATTAATCTCGTCCCATTTGCCAGCATTTGGCCCATTTCCCTCTAAGCTCTTCCTATTCGTATACCCATCCAGATGCCTTTCAAGTGTTGTAATTGTACCAGTTTCCATCACTTTCTCTGGCGCCTCATTCCATACACAAACCACCCTCTTCGTGAAAAAGTTGTCCTTTAGGTCCCTTTCAAATCTTTCTCCTGTCACCTTAAAGCTATGCCCTCTAGTTTTTGACTCCCCTACCCTGGGGAAAAGACCTTGTCTTATCACTTATCCATGTACCTCATGATTTTATAAACCTTGAAAAAATCACCCCTCAGCCTCCGACACTCCAAGGAAAATAGCCCCAGCCTATTTAGCCTCTCCCTGTAGCTCAAGCCCTCCAATCATGGCAACATCCTTGTAAATATTTTCTAAACCCTTTCAAGTTTCACAACAACCATCCTATGTCTGGTTGACCTGAGTTGCATACAATATTCCAAAAGTGGCCTAACCAATGTCCTGTAGACCCGTAACATGATCTCCCAACTCCTGTACTCAATGCACTGACCAATAAAGACAAGCATACCAAACGCCTTCTTCACTATCCTATCTACCTGTGACTCCACTTTCAACAAATAATGAATCTGCACTTCAGAGTCTTTTTGTTCATCAGCAGTCCCAAGGGCTTTACCATTAAGTGAATAAGTTCTGCCCTGATTTGCCTGTCCAAAATGCAGCACCTCACATTTATCTAAATTAAATCCCTCAGCCCATTGGCCCATCTGATCAAGATCCCGTTGTACTCTGAGGTAACCTTCTTCGTTGTCCGCTACCCCACCAATTTGGTGTCATCTGCAGACTTATTTCTGAAACAACAAACATGGAATCTGTTCAGCCTTATCCTATCCTGTCTAATATAGGTTATCTAGGTTTTATTTCTGACAAGGAGGACCTTGAGGAGACAGACTTGGTAGACTAACAGTTTTGTGTTCACAATCGGGTTATTGATGATCCACATTGCCAGTGTGGAGTAACAGCAACCTATGAAGCTGGAACAGCCCACTCTTGGTGATATGTCACTGTGGATCAAGCTCTATTCTAATCAAAAAGAGTAGAATAGTGTTTCTGGTATCATATAGCTCTGATTTTTACAGCATCAGCCCTCACTGAAATGAACAGAGATATTCAAGGATGTAAGATAACAAGGTGTAGAGCTGGATGAACACAGCAGGCCAAGCAGCATCAGAGGAGCAGGAAGGCTGACGTTTCGGGCCTAGACCCTTCGTCTAATGGTTATCTGCCTGAATTGTTAAATTTCTAAAATATCTGGAAACAAGCTGTCAAATATATTATTTGCAATTGTTTGTCTAAGAAGTGGGAGCAGAGGGTCGGTGTGAGGCAGAGTGGGCAAGGAAAAGGCTGCCTTCTATCTGTGATGTGTTGAAAGCTAAGCTCTTCCTCTAAGATGTGATTAGGTCAAAACTCTTGCCATCCCTTTTCCTGATGGTATATTTGTCCAAACTGCCCTTTTCCTTTTTGTCACTGGGGAGATTATTCTACAGAGAGCCAGCATGGATTTAATACATTGAATGGCCCCTGTTCTGCGCTGTGAAAACTCTGTGACTATACCTCAGCTCTCCCTTTTCTGAATGGCCTATCTAAGCTGGTGCATTCCTGGATACTGGGATAGGTAGGAAGTGGGGGAGGTGGGGGATGAGGTGATCTCCCTGGAATTTTTTGATTCCACAAAGAAGACCAGTGCACCGTCAATGCATTTCTTAACTTTTTTTGTTAGGGACTGTAAATATTTCAAACTATTGTGGCAGGCAGTTTGGGGGTTGGGGAACTCCACAAGTGTGAAAGAAATATGAGCACTCATTTGTATAACACTCCCACGCTGAACAGTCCATTGAACAACAAATGTTAACGGCTTCGACAGCAATGATCGCCGGAACAATGCCTTCAATTCTCTGGTAAACCACCGTGATGCAGCATTTCCCTTCACAAAATGCTGTAACTTCCCTCACTCTCTGAAGAAGTGAAACTTCATGATGTGGGAGTGGGCAAAGAAAGAGATCAGTTATACAGAAGCGGATGACATTTCCACGGTTCAATTATGTCACTGCAATTCCTCACTATCGTTTCTGAATAACTAATGTTTTCGATTTAATCTATTGTCAGTCTGCTCTACATTTCT
>NC_063335.1:15284639-15304608 GCF_021869965.1 Rhincodon typus
TTCTCTATTCAAGGATGTAATTCTCTCCCTCCCCCATCAGTGGCATGAATGGGCACCAAATTGAGCAAGTGCCCCTAAGCAATATTAGGAACTATTGTACGGGCAGAAAATATATTGCATTACATGGATTAATTTTGATTTAAAACAATGTTTGCAGTTGTAAATAGCTGAATCCAATCTTTCTTTCTCATTCATTGGGAAATATTAGTTGATGGTGCATCTTTTTTGTCATGTATTGTTGAAAGTAAAATCACAGAATTACAAAACTTATTGAGAGTTTTAAAACCTTGTTTAACTTGTGCCACATTAAATTTGTTTGGCTTTATTGCTTAGTGGTAAACTGTTCTGATCCTGGGATTCCTGCAAATTCCATCCGGGAGAGTAAAATCGAATATGGAAATTTCACCTTTGGCTCGATGGTATTTTATGACTGCAACCCTGGCTATTTATTGTTTGGTTCTTCTGTGCTCACTTGCCAGTCTAACGGGTATTGGGATAAGCCACTGCCTGAATGCACATGTATGTATGCTTTATTTCTTTGCACATTTTACTTCATGTGGTAAAATTAAATAAATAACAGACCTTCTCTGTGGTTACTCATTCTGTGTTTCTGTTAATTGTATTTAGATTGTAGAAGTGTAGACATTACTGTTGATAACATTCAACATTGAATGTACTCACAAAACATTGTTGTCAGCTGCTTTAATGAAATGTTAAGCTGAATTATTTCTTTATTGAGTTAGCTGAGGAAGGAATATTATACAAACGTGTTTAGCATTCAGAAGCTGCTATTAAAGATGTTAATTTGAGGCAGAAATGTTGATTATTTCAGCCAGTAAGCTGTCTTAAGATTACAAGAAGAAACTTTGTATTAGTGATGTACAACAAAGTAAACCAGTGGAATATATATCTTGATTTGTTTTTCTCTCTCAAATAGTGATTGACTGTGGCCGTCCTGGCATTCCTCCAAATGCAATTTTGTCTGGTGATAAATTCACATTTGGGGCAACTGTTCACTACTCCTGTGTTGGCAAAAGGCTGCGGATTGGCCCATCAGTGCGTACATGCCAGATGAATGGACATTGGAGTGACTCCATGCCTCACTGCTCGGGTATACTTTATATGTATGCTGTCTATAATCAGAGATACTACCAACATTGACCTTCACCCAGTTTTGAATGGATTCAACATTGGTTCACTTTAAACAGTAGGAATGCTATGTTTTTGATTGGTGTCATTCTTTCTGTAGCATGCAGAGCGTGTTATGAGGTTGGATGATTGTATTGCTGTTATTGTCAGAGAAGTTACAAATTGCAATACTGTACAAAGATATTTCACTTAAGCTGGACTGCCAGGAAGCATTCAAGTTAATTTCATTGTGTCATAATAATGTGGGACGCAGGCAGAGTATAAACAATTTCCTGAATTAACATCTTCAAGTATACCCTGCAGAAAATTTTTCTGAATATTCACATTATGTTTAAAGACCTTTGTACATAAATTCCAAATGCCTGATAAAAACGAAAGTAGTGGATGGGATAGTATTTCAGTTACTCCTTTTACAATAGCCGGGAAATGTCTTTAAAGAGCTAATTTCAAAGTGGCTTAGCATCACATATCAATTTTCCATTTCAATCTTTTCTTTTATATTAATTTCTTAACCTTCAATCTCTGTTCCTTACATGTTTACCATAGCAAAAGGTAATCTTGATCGGGCCAGATTTCTGTCGTTGTTTCAGAAATTGAGAGTTGAATTATTTCCAGATGTTGTTTCCCTGAGAACTGAAAATCACTCCATATTTAATTATTTTCACTCTGGAGTGTTGGAAGTTGGCTGAAGTTGGATCCATCACCTCCTAATGCAGGCCTGAGATGGGAATGTGGGCAGGTAGATGCAAAGATGCTCAATTAGAAACACCCAACTTCATTCACTGTGACGCCAATCCAATTATATTGGTGACTGTTAGGATCACAACCCCTGCCACTCTACCCACCTCCATGCCTCCACCATACACACTATATTTCCTATTCTGATTCTACACCCCTCCACAACCTTCATTATGTCCCATATGTCCTCAAAATCCCAATAACCCCTCCATAGTTCTTCATATGTCTCATGCCTCTCCACAATTCCTCATATCTTCTATGTGACTCACCAGGCCCACTTCATATCCACTCAGGGATATCTGCTATAAACAGAACTCAGGAGCCCTGTTATTGCAGTCTTTGAAATGTTCACAAAATATAAGTCTACTTAAATGCAGCTTAGAAAGAATTGTTCCTCTCAGAAGCCTGTAAATCAAGCATACAGCCCTTTAAACTCACCTTGAAAAGAATTTCTCCTCTCAAATTTTCATAAATCTGTCAAAATTGACAAACAACCATTCAAAAACCCCTTTATTACACTTTGATCCTATATGTTGCATAGAAAACTACCAACAAACACAGCTCACAATTCCTGTTACACTTGTGCAAATAATTCCTCTTGATATAAATCCATTAATGGGTTTTAGAGCTTAGTAAGGCATTCTTAATGAAAAGATATTGCACAACTGAATAACAAACCCTCCAGGGCTCCATATAGAATATTTTAAATTGTTTGACCATATGGCTAGCTACCCATTCATTTCTTTTCATGAACTCAACAGATAGATTTCCAACCAGACAAGTTTGGTATCTGTTCAGTTTATTCAAAGGGTCAACAGATGCATTGACTTTAAATCAACTCAGAATCAATGCACAGTTTACAGATTATGCAATAAAATCAGATTCATAATATTATTGCGTGCAGAAGAGCACGTTATCTACAGATACTAGATAAAGTTTACTGATGCATGTGAACACTTACACAACGCTGGCCAAAATTAAGTATGACTTAATTAATAAGACAAGTTCATATATCAATTTTTCAAAATTCAGAAAGATTTTTTCAGAGTTTTATTTTGAAAAACAAAGCTAACTTTCTTCATATTTTCTTATGATATATATTTGCATTGTCTGGAACAATTATTGTTACCGCTGTACCATCTTAATGCAAAAAAAAATCTTCCTCTAATTAAGTGTTAAGTGACCAGTATTTCACTACAGCCCTGATCAATAATAATTTATACAGTTAAAAATGTGTTGGGCTGTAAAATCCTCAGATTTCCTGCATTCTTGACCCAGCCACAAAATCTGAGATCAGGACAGGAGCATCCAGTTTAGAGATATCCAAATATCCATGCCAAGTAAAAACTGAAAGAACTGCAGATGCTGTAAATCAGAAACAAAAACAGAAATTTCTGGAAAAGAGCATTTAGACGAAAGCAAGTTGCAGATCTTTCAGTTGCATCACAACAAACATGCTGGAAAAGAAGCAAGTAATGCGATTTTAGTTTCTTCCAACAGATCTTTTATGAATTGTGAAACTGAGCTGTATGCATAATTGACAATTGGAATGACTTTTGTAAACAATAAAATGCAATGCAAATCCAGCAGGTCTACTGCCATTTGTGGACAGAGATCAGAGTTAACATTTCAGGTCAAGTCACTCTTCCTTAGAATTGGAACAAACCCTCCAGGACCTGAAATGTTAACTCTCGCATCCATGCCAATATGGATATTATTGATTTGGAGGAAGAATGTGCAATATATGGTGCCTGTCAGTAATGTGTTGGGGTTGGAGAGGCAAATACCAGATTGGGTAGGAATGGGTTGTTGTGGAAAGATTAGCTTAGTTAAAAGCTTTACCTTTTTTTTGGCATTTAAGCATATATGTAGAAATGTCAGTTTGACAAATAACACCATCACCTTGTACCAGATACTGGTTTCTTTGTAGTATCTTGATTAGTGACTACTGAAGAAATTTAGAACCTACCTCATTTGATTTGTGCTCTGCTCCTGTGCCCATGAAACCTTTTCTACTCAAACTTATTGCTGATGAAGAAACTTAAAGTTGTGTCTGAAAATTTCAGCATGACTAAAATGTATATACTTACATCTATATATATATGTGTGTCTGTGTATAATTTATATCTATATATATATGTATGTATGTGTGTACATATAATATGTATGTGTAATATCAGAAAGTTGATCAACCTCATGATCCTTGAATTCCCACGTGCTTAGATGGTTATGGCATCATGTAGTTTTTGTTTTATTCACTCCTGGGATGCAGGTGTCACTGGCTGGGTCATTTATTGCACTGTCTCTTGTTGACCTCAAGAATGTGGTGGTGAGCTGCCCAGGGAAGGGGCAATAAATACTGGCTCAGCCAGCAACACCTGTGTCCCATGAGTGAATTTAAACAAAAATTAGTTCAACCAATAGACTATGGTTGTCTAAACTTAATTTTCAGTCAGTGTTGTATGACTGTATTCTGCTGTGGCAGCTGTAGGAGCATGAGTATTTGAGAAGAAATTTCAGAAACCAATTCATGTGGACACAAGTATTTCTTCCAATAGTCACTGATTTTCTAGCATCATCCCATCCAAGGTAATTTTCCCAAAGGTGGAATGGGAACGGTAGATTTACCTCTCTAAGTTACATCACTGGTCTGGAGAATAGTACAGAGGTTGTATGTTTCTCCATTAAGAAGAAAATTAAGAGGAAGAACATTTTTTTTTTAGGCAATTGTTATGTATTATCCAGCAGTTCAGCTTAGATTAGGTGAATGCAATGCAATCCAAAGACCCCTGCTTTTCAAACGCCTAAAATTTCCACTTTAAAGTATTAGTTCAATTTCTTTTTGCAAGTTATTATTGAATTTGCTGCCATTGCCTTTTCAAGATATTGCATTGCTTTTTATTGTTTACAATGGTCGTTTCAATTGTCAATTATGCATACAGCTCAGTTTCACAATTTGTAAAGATCTGTTGGAAGAAACCATAATTGCATTACTTGCTTCTTTTCCAGCATGTTTGTTGTGATGCTACTGAGAGATCTGCAACTTGCTTTCATCTAAATCTTCTTTTATTGCCTGGGAGGAAATTCTACATTCTTTGTTTGCATAACCACTTTGAAATGAAACAGAAATTTTGACATCCACTGTTGTTCATTTGTTTGCATTAACGGAGTTTGATTCAATTTGTTGTCTGTTCGAGTCCAATGAACTATTTTAATTAAAAATGACATGCATTCAATAAATGAACAAGGGTGATTGAATGGATCCTTTACTGATGAAAGATTGTCAGTATTGAATCGTAATGCATGTAACTTTGTAAGAAGCCTCAATAATGTGAGCTGACCCCTTAGAAATCTTCTACAGACAGTTCAAATGCAACATGAATGTACAAATGAACATGCTAATTATGAGCATCAAAATGCCATTAATCCTTGTGCCTTCTCTGTCATTTAAAAAGTTCATGGTTGATCTGATTACTTCACCTTCCTGCCTACCCTTTCAACCCTTCCTTATCAAGGTTTGGTGTCTAACAAGCCTCGTCTGAATGCTTCCAAACACATGTACTTCCTGAATAAGGAGATCAGTACTGCATACAGTATACCAGGTGTGGTTGCCCCAGTGCACTGTGTAACGGAAGCTAAGTCTCCTTTTTGTACTAAGTTCTCCTGCAATAATGATAGCTATTCTCTCAGCTTTCATAGTCATTTGTTGTAGTCACATGTAACATTTTAACATAGAAACATTGAAAATAGGACCAGGGAAAAGCTAGTCACTCCTTCGAGCCTGCTCTGCTATTCAGTATGATCATTGTTGATCATCCAACTCAGTGCTTTCACCACTTTTCTCCTCTTTGGTCCCTTTAGCCCTAAGGGCATTATCGAATTCCTTAAAAATGTTCAGTATACATTCGACTGCTTTCTATGGCAGAGAATTCCACAGGTCACTGCTCTTTAGGTCAAGTTTAACTAATGGCAATGAGAAATTCTGACCTTTTTTTGGACTTCTAGCTCTACTTATTTTGTGATTCACACACGAGAATGCCCAGATCCCTCTATATCTCAGAGCTCTGTATTTTCTCGCCATTTAAAGAATGAGTTTATTTTAATGTTTCCTGTCAAAATGGATAATACATCTTCCCACATTATACCGCATTTGCCCCAGATCACTGCTCTCACTTTTCCAAGCTATATCTCTTTTCATGCTCCTTATGTCCTCTTCATAACTTATTTTCTTACTTATTCTTGTATCACCAGCAATTAATTTATTTAAAATGGAAGGAATTGAGGTCACAGCACTGATCCCTGTGGCACACCACTCATTATTTCTCCCAAACTAGAACATGAACTGAGTTGGGCCTACTCTTTGTTTCTTGTTCACCAGCCAACGTACTATTAATGCCAAAGTTAGCCCCTACACTGTGCATTTTTGTTTTCTGCAATAAATTTTAGCACCTTATCAAATGTCTTGTAGAAATCTAAATTTGGTGTATCCACTGGTTGCCCTTTATCCATAGTACAAACCAATGCCTGAAAGAACTCATTAAATTGGTTAGACATAATTATTTTTCCATAAAACCATATTGACCCTGCCTGATTATATTGAGTTTTTCTAAATGCCTTGCTATAATCTCTTCAATAATACTTTACAACAACTACCCTGATTTTTAATTAACTGGCTTGTAGTTTCCTGCAAATAGGAGATAGCAAGAACGGAAGATGCTGGAGTCAGAGTCAATACTGTGTGGAGCTGGAGGAACACAGCAGGCCAGGCAGCATCAGGGGCGTAGGAAAATCAACATTTTGGGTATACACCCTTCATTAGGAGTCCTAATGAAGGTTGTAAACCCAAAACGTTGACTTTCCTGTTCCTCTGATGATCTCTGACCTGCCGTGTTCCTCCAGCTCCACACGGTATTGACTTGTAATTTCCTGTCTTCTGTCACGCTCTCTTTTTTAACAGAAGAGTTACACTCACTCATTTCTAATCTAAAGAGACCTCGTTTGAATCCAGGGATTTTTTAAAAGTTAAAACCAACATCTCAACTATCTCACTAACCATAGAGTCATATCATATGGAATCAAGCCCTTTGGTCCAACACATCAAGAGTCACACATAGGCCAGACCAGGTAAGGATGGTAGTTTCCTTCCATAAAGGATGTGAGTGAACCTGCTGGTTTTTCCTGAAAATCGGCAATGGTTTCGTTGTCATCGTTAGACTCGTAATTCCAGACTTTTATTGAATTCAGATTACACCATCGAACATGGCAGGATTTGAACCTGGGTCCCCAAAACATTATCTAGGTCTCTGGATTAGCAGTCCACTGATAATGCTACTAGGCCATCACCTCTTGTTTTTTTTGATATTCATACACGGGATGCAGGTGTTTCTGGCTAAGCCAGCATTTCTTGACCCACATCCCTTATTGCCCAGAGGGCAGATAAGTGTCAACCACATTGCTTTGGATCTGGAGTCACATGCCTGTCAGACCAGGTAAGTATGCAGTTTCCCTCCCTAAGGACATTTGTGAATCAATGTTTTTTTTTTATCGACAATGGATTCATGGTCACCATCAAACTTATTTCTCAATTTAGATTTTCATTAAACCCAGATCCCCAGAACATTACCTGGGTCTCTGGATTAACAGTCCAGCTTTAATACCACTAGGCCATTGCCTCCCCCATGATTTATTCCTTAATGCTCAATTTTTACCATGTAGATGTTGTTAACAGTCCTGTACACCACTTCCAGAAGTGCTTTCTTGCCTTTATCATTTATCATCACTATTCAAACAACTTCTACATTGGGGTTTCCTGAACTTCTGTAGTCATTTTTCTTTGTGTTCTTATCAGTGTTAATTAACAGAGCCACCCCTTCGTTTTCTTCTAGCTTCCTGTTCTCCCTTAATGTCATAGATCCTTTCATATACAGATCCAGCTTTCCTGCAGCTATGATTCTCTGATGGCTATCAATATTGTACACATTGATTTTAAGTTCATCTGTTTTGATTTGAGGACTGTATGCATTAGCAAAAAGAGCCTTTGTAATGTTGTCCTTCCTCTGTAACCTTTAGTTTTATCTGTTAATTTACTCTTAATTGTGTTCTATCTCTTCCTGGCACGGTGTTTTGGTCAATTAAAACATATTCTCTTCCGGTGTCTCTCTACTTTCCACATCTTCCCAAATTTGTTTCCTTGTTGGTCCCAAAAAAAATCTTATATTAATATAGGGGTCTCAGTCTGTCCTAAATATATTATGTTTCACCTAATGCTCTGAAGTGCTGGTTTTATGTTACCTGTAGAATTGCCATTTATGTACATAGTTAAATCCCACTGATGAATGGCCAGTGAGTCTGTTTATTGATAGTGCAGGCTGAGGAACATTTCACCCAAAGGTCAATCCTTCCAATAATGTATTACTTAGTAAACACAGAAGCAGAATTGAAATTAAAGAAATGGAAAGAATTTTATAACACCTATGATAAAACATGGCAGATGCAATTCTGATATCTATACGGCAGTTTATTTCTGACAACTTTATATAGTCTTGAGTTTTACTTTCAACTGAGGATAATTATTGTTCTATTATTCTACCTTTTGTGTTATATCTAGATGAGATTTCCTACATTAGAAGGACATTAATCCTTTTCTGTAACGGTCTGATCCAATATATGACATGAATGGTTTCTGTGTGAGAAACAGTATCTATAATGTGCCCATCATGGGTAATTTTTACAATTGCATATGATATGGAGAAATCCACACTGACAGGGCTACAGGTTAGAAAGCAAGTATGTATGATGTTGTAGCACCATCTCCAAATTGATCCCTCTACAAGTGCAAATCTCTGCTGGTAATATAAGATCATGAAATTGCCCCATAACTGCCAAATACAACTTCTAATAATGTAGGTGACATTTTCTGTAATGTCAAGTTATTTACATGGAATAAATATGTTGCTAGTTACAATATGTTTTATCCAATACTGTGACTGCAGGAAGCCTGAAGTGTAAACAAAATGCCTGAAATAGTCAACAGCTCTGGCATCAGGAGGGAAGAAAGAGTTAATGATTCAATTCAAGGACTTTCTTCAAAAATGAAGAGAGACAGAAACGTAATAAATTTTAAGCAAGTCAAAGCAGGTAGGGGAGGGAAGAACAAAAGTGTATGTCTCTGATAGGTTAGAGGGTGGGAGAGATGAACTGACAAGATTCTAACATACAAAAGCTAAGGGACTGGGAAAAAAACGAAAGCATCACCCAAAACAGATTTGAATGACAGAATAATGAACAACTGTGCCTGAAAGTAGAAGCACAGAAAATAGATGGGTGGACAGAGATTGTGCTCTAAAGTTGTTAAACTCAGATTTTGAATTCAGGAGGCTGTGAAGAGCCTAATTGAAAGTTGAGGGGCTGTTACTCAAGCATTGAGTTTCACTGGAATATTGCAGCAAGCTGAAGAATTGTCCATGTGACAGCAAGGTGAATCTAAAAATCATTGAATCCCTACTGTATGGAAGCAGGCCATTCAGCCCACCAAGTCCATACCGCCCCTCCGAAGAGCATCTCTCCCAGTCTTAACCCCCGACCCTATCCCTGTAACCCTGCATTTCCCGTGGCTAATCCACCTAGCCAGCACATTCCTGGACACAATGAGCAATTTAGTAAGGCCAATCCATCTAACCTGCACATCTTTGGACTGGAGATGGAAGCCCTGAGGAAACCCACTCAGACACGGGGAGAATGTGCAAACTTCACATGGTCAGGCGAGGGTAGAATCCAATCCAGGTCCCTGGCGCTGTGAGGAAGTAGTGCTAACCACTGTGCAACTGTGTCACCTTAAATGGCATTGGAAGCTTGGGATCATACTTGCAGACTGAACAGAGGTGTTCGGCATGCCTCTTGTACAAAGGCCTTCACATTCTGGGATCAGCTTCCAAATCTGCTTTCAGGGTAAATGATCAGACCTCCTCAAGGTTTGAACAGACTTATTGTTGCAATCATGGCTCCAGACTTCCTCATTGCCTTTGCAGCCTGCTCCCTTGCCCAACTGGAGCTAAACCTGTTTATCTGGTCAACTTGTCAATGGGCAACCTATCATGAGAAAAGGAGGTAAAAAGTGGTGATTTTGCAAGGACTGTTCTTCTCCAATTTTCCTTCAAACTTTAGATATGATTATTCAATTTCCAGAGCGTAAAATATATCAATTGAATTTTGGAAGCTTTGACTATGCTTTCAGATTTTGGAAAAAGTGTTAAATTTTGGATGTTTAAAGAAAAGCACATTCTCACAGTTTATACAAGACACTGAAAGTTGAGTCCTAAAAATTATGATAAGTTAGGTTTGATAATGTTTCCTCAATGATTGGAAATAATAAGCAATTAATTTCTCTCTTCAATATGTGATAAGCAGCACACATCTTTTTTTCTCTCTCTGGAAGGCAAATGATAAATACAATGACAGCTCTGAACTTGCAATGCCTCTAGTATGGATGTTAGAATGCAGCTGTGGTCCCGACACAATGATGACTTGGAAATTACCCAGGAAGATTCAACTTCCAATTGAGAATTTCCCTGCTCCCTACAACTCTTGGAGAATATCTTTACCTCTGATTTTGAGGCAGGGGTTTGTGGATAGTTCTGATTTACTTACCTTGATAATGAAATTTACATATCCAGAAAATGTGAACTGGTAAAAATCTAGGTCCAACTCCTTGGTAAATATAAAACTGACATCTTCTGACTCCCAACCCCAACCTTTCACCTGGCCCCTGATTTCTCTGTGAAACTGAACTCTACACTCAAATTCCACTCCAATCCCTCAATTAACCCAACTCCTTCCATGTTTCCCTGTAACCCTGCTATCTCTCATATGACTGGCAACTGCTTCCCCCACATTCTGACCAACCTCCAACATCTCCCTGACACTCACACCTATGACACCCAAACGCCCAACTCCAAGAATCCCCTTTATTCTTCTTGACCCCAAACTCGACCCTGAACTCCACTCACAAACAAGCAGCACCTCAACTCTCATTCTAACCCTGCCTCCTTGTGACCCACTAGTCTGCCTGGTTCTGCTGATTCCACTCTAACCCAATCTGATCTGACTTCACTATTCGATCCACATAGGACCTTATCCATTTCAACTTGCTGTACTATCAACATAACACACAGCCACTCTAGGCCTTACCCACCTACATGTTAATAACTTGGAAACTAGCACCTTACCACCCACTTCACCCAGTTACCATTCTATTGCCTTGCCCATTTAACTCTACCATTTCTGCCCATTTACCTCACCAGCCTCATCTCTTATCCACTGACCTTATTCATTATCTGTGGCCATATGTTCCACCCATACTTGTATACATCCAAATTAGCAAACGGAGGTGCTTGGGACATTTAAATTTTGTTTATTAGAGCATGACAGCTAGTGCCATAGAAGAACATAGAACATGGAACAGTACAGCACAATACAGGTCCTTTGGCCCATGATGTTGTGCCGACCTATTATCCTACTAAGATCAAACGACCCTGCATACCGTACATTTTACTATCCTCCATGTGCCTATCCAAGAGTCGCTTAGAAATCTCTGAAATATCAGCGCATTCCACGCACCCACCACTCTCTGTGAGAAGAACCTACCTTTGACATCTGCCCTATACCTTCCTCCAATCACATTAAAATTATGCCCCCCTCGTAATAGTGAAGGGAGTATGGTTTCGTCACAGATTTTCTCTGTTGCTTCCTTCGTGGATTCCTGTGAACGTGAGCTCCCTGCAATCGGCCAAAACAAAACTCTTTTTTTACTTAAATCTGGTCAGAATCATAAAAATGGGGTTCCATTGCTCACCAGGAGATTTAGACCATGCAGTCTACTAAAGTAAAGCTCTAACTTTTAGCAAGTTTCAGAATGGAAATGCAGAAATGTATTAGTCTATTTTGCTTAAAGCAAGTAAGACAATACACTGATGTGGATGGGGGTTGCATGCTTCACTCTTTGAAATTATTAAATAATGATAAGCTGCACTCTAGGTATAAAGTGCCCAGTATTATTTGTTGTTCAGTCAAGTGTTCAGTGTTTTTTTTTGAAATAAATGAAGCAGAACACCAGCTAAAAAAAAACAATGCCTATTTCAGTTCAGTGACGAAAACCATTTCTACACTCGGTTTAAATGAGTTATAATTAGGTATGAAGCAGTGTGTGTATATCTCTAAATGTGAAATACTCAATTAGCTGCTGAAAGTGATTTGTAATTAACAATGACTGTAAAGTTTTAGTACTACTTTTTTTTCCATCCTCTTTATAATGTTCTCATGCCATTTATCATCTTAATTCATCGAGAGTGTGTATTTCTTTAAAAAAAAAGAAGCTGATAACCTCACAATCTTACTTTTGTATTCTATTGCAGGAGATACAGTTGGAATGTGTGGTGACCCTGGTTCACCAGCACATGGTTTGAGAGAAAAGAGTGAATTCTGGATTAAGAGCACTGTGCGATTTTCTTGTGTGATGGGATATATTCTGCATGGTTCTGCTGAGAGGATTTGTCTTCCCAATGGCACCTGGTCAGGCAGGCAGCCAGAGTGTAAGGGTGAGTTAAATCTGCAGCTTTGTTACTCTGGAATGCTTGTAAATAAATGATTTCAAATTTCATTGTATCAGAAGTGAAAAAGGAAATGCAAAAGTTCAGATTTTCACAGTCTGTGGACCTTCCAAAAGACAGGTGGGACACGGATTATCATGGAGTCATAGCGTTAGACAGCACAGAAACAGACCCTTCAATCCAACTCGTCCACACTGACCAGATGTCCTAAAATGATCTTGAGCCATTTCCCAGCATTTGGCCCATATCCCTCTAAACACTTCCTATTCATGTACCCATCCAGATACCTTTTAAATATCATAATTGTACCTGCCTGCACTACCTCTTGTAGCGGCTCATTCCATACATGCACCAACCATTGTATGAAAATATTCCCCCTCAGGTCCCTTTTAAATCTTTCCCCTCTCACCTTAAACCTATGCCCCTTTGTTTTGGACTCTCCTACCATGTGAAAACGACCTTGGCTGTTCACCCAATCCATGACCCCCATTATTTTATAAACCTCTATAAGATCACCCCTCAGCTTCCTATCTCCAGGAAAAAAGGCCCCAACCTATTCAGCCTCTCACCCTAGCTCAAACCCTCCAATCTTGGCAATATCCTTGTAAATTTTTTCTGGACCCTTTCAAGTTTAACAGCGTTTTTCCTACAGCAGGGAGACCAGAATTGAACACAGTATTATAAAAGTAGCCTTGTCAATACAGCCTGCTTTAAATTAATCAACCAAGAGCCTCTTAATATTTCTATCAAATGAGTTTCTGCAATCTTTTCGATACCTATCATTTTAAATCTACTATCTGATGGACTATCTGAGCATTGTTCAGCTAATGTCAGCGATAAGTTCTATCAGTGAACAACTCAGAGAGTCAGTGGATGAGACTAATAATAGTCAAATGGAGCAACTAATGTCTTCACAGATCAACGAATAGATTATAAAGTCTCTGGACAATAGACCTAATTTTAGCTGCAAAAATATACATTTTTAATCATTTTTTAAATAAGCTTTATTCCAGGTAAGACCACATGAGAGGTCAAAAAGCTTTATGGTAATAATTGGTTGCAGGAAATTACCTGGATTCTAAGCTTCTTTCCTGATCCATGAATGTAACTACTATTGCAGCAACTACTTATCAAATCACTAACTAATCAGTGTACTGTTTTCCAGGCAATATCCTACTTTGTTTTTTTCAGATATTTGGATTCTTCATGAAATTTTGCAGCTGCTGAAATCATGTGCTTTTTTTGTGCCAAAGACTTGGCTTTCACTTTTAGCAGATTGTCACATTTTTGTTACAATTTCTGATCAATCCAACAGAAAATTTCAAACAAATTGCATCTTATTAGAGTCATAGAGATGTACAGCATGGAAACAGACCCTTTGGTCCAACTCATCCATGCTGACCAGATATTCCAGATTAATCTATTCCCATTAGCCAGCATTTGGCCCATATCCCTCTAAAGCCTTCCTATTCATATACCCATCCAGCTGCCTTTTAAATATTGTAATTGTAGCAGCCTCCACCATTACCTCTGGCAACTCATTCCATATACTCACTCAAGGTCTTTTCCCTGGGGTAGGGAAGTCCAAAACTAGAGGGCATAGATTTAAGGTGAGAGGGGAAAGATTTAGATGGGATCGCAGGGAACATTTTCAGGCAGAGATTTTTTTGTTATAGAATCCCTGCAGTGTGGAAACAAGCCCTATCTTTAACTGTGTAAGTCCTGCCCTGGTTTGACTTACCAAAATGCAACACCTCACATTTGTCGAAATTAAACTCCACCTGCCACTTCCTCTGCCCATTGGCCCATCTGTCCGAGGTTCCACTGTACTCTGAGATAACCTTCACTGTCCATGACACCACCTATTTTGGTGTCATCTGCAAACTTACTAACCATATATTCTTTTCTCACATCCAAATCATCTGTAAAAATGACGAAAAGCAGTGGGCCCAGCACCAATCCTTGCGGCACAGCGCTAGGTACAGGCCTCTGGTCCAAAAAGCAACCCACTACCACCATTCTCTGACTCTTCAAGCCAGTTTTGTATCCAGTTGCCTAGCTCGCCTTGGATTCCATATGATCTAACCTTGCTAACTAGTCTACCATGCAGAACCTAGTTTACCACATTGCTGAAGTCCACGTACACAATGTCTACCACTCTGCCCTCATCTGCCTTTCAAATTCTGAAATCCCATCCAATTTTTTTGCTGGTATGGTAGGGGAAGGGTAGTCATAGAGTCAAACAGCATGGAAACAGGCCCTTTGGCCCAACTCGCCCATGCCAACCAGATTTCCTAAGCTGAACTAGTCCCATTTGCCTGTGTTTGACCCATATCCCTCTAAACCTTTCCTATCCATGTACCCAGGAAATGACTTGTAGTTCATACAAGATGGACACCCAAACTCAGCAGGGCTACTCGAAATGATATGTTTAAACAGATCCTAGTTTCACTGTAATAAAGGGCTTAACATGCATTGTGGAAGTGCAGATTCTTTCTGGACTGGATATGCATGTTCATCAGTGTTGTGGAATGTGCGTAGAACTACCAAGTTGTGAAGTTATTTAAATTCTCAGCCCTTTAAAAATGAAAAATAAACAATCAGAATGTGTCAATGAAAGGTTAAAATAAAACTTCTCAAATGCTTGTGAGAGCAGTTTGCTGATGTTTGTCTAAGAATAATTTTGTAATCATTAATGGTTGGCTGCTCTGTGTGTTTTTCAACAGTAAAAACTGTGATAGATAATTAGAACTGTGTTTTAGTTGATCTCAAAATGTGTCCAGAGGCCTCTCTGTGGTGGATATGGGTTAGTTAGCATGGAAGATATAAAGACAAAGAGTGGTGGGTAGGTTGAAATCAATTGTCATGGATTGACATTAAGTTAGCATTGCAACTTGGAGAAGCCATAGGGTTGGGTGAACAGCATGGCCATCCATGGAGTGTATGAGTAGCTTTTATGTGTGGGTCTTTGCATGTGTTATCATGAACTGGGCTAATAAGGACTGAATGGGGTTCTGGGGATTGTGAATGTTGAAGGTTTTACAATTCATAGTCGGAACCATGAGTGCCTTGGAAGGTAAATTTCAAGTGGTGCCACACTTATGTATCTGCTGTCCTTGTTCTTCCAGGTGACAGAGGTCACAGGTTTGGAAGGTGCCAACCAGGTAGCCTATGTGTGTTGTTGGTGTCCATTTCCTAAATGGTACAAACATTTGTCACTCTGTGTCAGTAGGGAGGGAGTCAAAGTTGAAGGCACGATATGAGGTACCAATCAACTGGAATACTTTGTCCTGGATAGTGTTGAGCTATCAAACATTTCAGTCAATTTACCCAATGAAGTTGAATCAGCTTGACCATCATATCCATGCAATTAGCTTTAATTTTAAGATAGTTACCCATGATTATAGTATGATGTGAAGGTGCTTGTGTTGGACCGGAATGAAGTCATCTGACCTGACTCACACTTAACCAGATGCAGGAGCAGCACTCCAAAAGCTAGCGATTTTAAATAAACCTGTTGGATTATAACCTGGTGTTGTGTGATTTGTGATTGTAGTATGTCACTTTCAAAGTTTACTTACAATTCACTTATATTATGATCACTCTTGCTGGTGGAATTTTTTGCAGTGAGATTATTAACTAACCCTGCCGAATGCACAAGAGAAGATATATTGCTTCATGAAACTTCAGAAAAAAAAAATCACACATGCTAAACATTGCGAATTTATATGCAATACATTAGTAAGAATAGAGAATAGGTTAATGAATAGGAAAGAAAGTGCAGAGCTAAATGTGACAGGCTGTGATTGGTGGAGTTCAACATGGATCAGAACTGTGACCCGAGCTATTTACAATTAACATTAATATTTTAGAAGACAATACACAGTTAATAACCAAAATGTGCTAATGACACAAAATTAGGTGGGAACGTAAGCTTTGAGGAGGACACAGAAAAGCTGCAAAGAGATATAGACAGGTTAAATGACGACAGCAGTGTACCACACATGGAGGATAATGCAGAAGGTGTGAGGTCACAACGATGGGAAAGCAGAATATTTTTTAAAAGGAAATTGTGAATGTTGATATTCAATGGAACTTGTGTGTACTTGTTAGAAATGTAATTGCACAGAGGTTGCTATGCAAGTACTGCAAGCAATTAGGAAGGCAATTAACATGTTGGCTTTTCTTGCAAGGGCATTGGAATATAAGAATAAAGAAATATCACTGCATTTTTAAAAAAAAAACATCTGTGGGATGTGGGTGTCGCTGGCTGGACCAGCATTTAATGCCCATCCTGAATTGCCCTTCAGAAGGTAGTGGTGAGTTGCCACTTTGAACCGCTGCAATCCACCTGCTGTGGGTTGATCTACAATGCCATGAGGAGGGTATTCCAGGATTTTGACCAAGTCTCAGTGAATGAATGGCTACATATTTCCAAGTCAGGATGGTGAGTGGCTGGGAGGGGAACCTGAAGGCGGTGGTGTTCCCGTATATTTGCTGCCCTTCTCCTTTTGATGGCAATGGTCGTGGGTTTGGAATATTCTGTTTTAGGATCTTTGGTGAATTTCTGTAGTGCATCTTGCAGATAGTACAACTGCTGCTACTGAGTGTAATGGTGGAGGGAATGAATGTTTGTGGATGTAGTGCCAATCAAGCGGGCTGCTTTGTCCTGAATGGTGTCAAGCTTCTTGAGTGTTGTTGGGGCTGCACTCATCCAGGCAAGTGGGGAGTATTCCATCACACTCCTGACTTGTACCTTGTAGATGGTGGACAGCTTTGAGGAGCCATGAGGTGAGTTACTCGCCATAGTATTCCTAGACCTCCTCTTGTAGCCACTGTGCTTGTGTGGTGAGTCCTGTTGAGTTTCTGGTCAATGATAACCTCCAGGATATTGATAGCGGAGGATTCAGTGATAGTTACACCATTGAATGCCAAGGGGCAGTGGTTAGATTGTCTCTTATTGGTGATGATCATAGCCTGGCATTTGTGTGGCACGAATGTTAGTTGCCACTTGTCAGCCCAAGTCTGGATATTGTCCAGATCCTGTTGCATGTGAACACGGACTGCTTCAGTATCTGAGGAGTCATGAATGGTACTGAACATTGTGTCATCATTGGCGAACATCCCCACTTCTGACTTTATGATGGAAGGAAGGTCATTGATGAAGCAGCTGAAGATGGTTGGGTTGAGGGCACTACCCTGAGGAACTCCTGCAGAGATGTCCTGATGATTGACCTCCAACAACCACAACAATCTTCCTGTGTATCAGATATGACTCCAAACATTGGAGAGTTTTGTCCCTGATACCCATTGATTCCACACTCGTTCGAATCCAGCTGCCACTCTCACCTCACCTCTGGAATTCAGCTCTTTTGTCCATGTTTGAACCAAGGCTGGAATGAGGTCAGGAGCTGAGTGGCCCTGGTGGAACCCAAACTGGGCATCACTGAGCAGGTTATTGTTAAGCAGACGCTGCCTGATAGCACCGTTGATGACATCTTCCATCACTTTACTGATGATTGGGAGAGTAGACTGATGGGGCAGTAATTGGCTGGGTTGGATTCATCCTGCTTTTTGTGTACAGGACATACTTGGGCAATTTTCCACATTGTCAGGTAGATACCAGTGTTGTAACTGTACTGGAACAGCTTGACTAAGGAAGCAGCAAGTTCTGGAGCACAAGTCTTCAGTACCACTGCCAGAATGTTGTCAGAGCCTGTAGCCTTTGCAATATCCAGTGTCTCTAACTGTTTCTTGCTATCGCATGGAGTGACGTGAATTGGCTAAAGAGTGGTGTCTGTAATGTTGGGAACCACTGAAGGAGGCCGAAATGGATCATCCACTTGGCACTTCTGGCTGGAGATTGCTGCGAATGCTTCAGCCTTATCTTTTGCACTGATGTGCTGGGCTCTTCCATCATTGAGGATGGGGATATTTGTGGAGCCTCCTCCTCTAGTGAGTTGTTTAATTATCCACCAGCATTCATGACTGGATGTGGCAGGACTGCAGAGCTTAGATCTGATCCATTGTTTGTGGGATCACTTGGGTCTGTCTATCACTTGCAGCTTATGCTGTTTGGTGTGCAAGTAGTCCTGTTTGGGGGCTTTACCAGGTTGACACCTCATCTTTAGGTATGCCTGGTGCTGCTCCTGGCAAGCCGTCCTGCACTGTCCATTGAAGCAGGGTCAATCCCCTGGTCTGATGATAATGGTTGAGTGAGGGATATGCCGGGCCGTGAAGTTACAGATTGTGCTGGAGTACAATCCTCCTACTGTTGATGGCCCACAGCATCTGATGGATGCCCAGTCTTGAGTTGCTTGGTCTGTTCAAAGTCTGTCCCATTTGGCACGGTTATAGTGCCACACAACACGATGGAAGTTGTTTCAAAGTGAAGGCAGGACTTTATCTCCACAAGGTCTGTGCGATGCTCACTCTTACTGATACTGTCATGGACAGATGCATCTGCAGCTGGCAGATGAGTAAGGATGAGGTCAAGTATGCTTTTCTAACTTATTGATTCCCTCATCACCTTACACAGACCCAGTCTAGAAGTTATGTCCTTTAGGACCTGGCCAGCTCAATCAGTAGTACTGCTGCTGAGCCACTCTTGGTGGTGGGCATTGAAATCCCCCACCCAGAGTATATTTTGTGCCTTTGCCATCCTCAGTGCTTCCTCTAAGTTTTGTTCAATATTGAGAAGTACTGATTCATCAGCTGAGGGAGGACAGTACATGGTAATCAGCAGGATGTGTCCTTGCCCATGTTTAACCTGAAGCCACGAGACATCAAGAGATAACAAGGTGTAGAGCTGGATGAACACAGCAGGTCAAGCAGCATCAGAGGAGCAGGAAAGTTGACGTTTCGGGCCTCGACCCTTCTTCAGAAATGGGGGAGGGGAAGGGGGTTCTGAAATAAATAGGGAGAGAGGGGGAGGCGGATAGAAGATGGATAGAGGAGAAGATAGGTGGAGAGGAGACAGACAAGTCAAAGAGGTGGGGATGGAGCCAGTAAAGGTGAGTGTAGGTGGGGAGGTAGGGAGGGGATAGGTCAGTCCAGGGAGGACGGACAGGTCAAGGGGGCGGGATGAGGTTAGTAGGTAGGAGATGGGTCTTGAGGTGGGAGGAGGGGATAGGTGGGAGGAAGGACAGGTTGGGGAGGCGGGAATGAGCTGGGCTGGTTTTGGGATGTGGTAGGGGGAGGGGAGATTTTGAAACTTGTGAAGTCCACATTGATACTATTGGGCTGCAGGGTTCCCAAGCGGAATATGAGTTGCTGTTCCTGCAACCTTTGGGTGGCATCGTTGTGGCACTGCAGGAGGCCCAGGCTGGACACAACTGCACCTCCCAGTTGTGAACCATTTCAACTCCCCCTCCCATTCCTCAGATGACATGTCTATCCTGGGCCTTCTGCAGTGCCACAACGATGCCACCTGAAGGTTGCAGGAACAGCAACTCATATTCCGCTTGGGAACCCTGCAG
>NC_063335.1:15304708-15406733 GCF_021869965.1 Rhincodon typus
TTCAAAATCTCCCCTCCCCCTACCACATCCCAAAACCAGCCCAGCTCGTCCCTGCCTCCCCAACCTGTCCTTTCTCCCACCTATCCCCTCCTCCCACCTCAAGCCCCACCCCCATCTCCTACCTACTAACCTCATCCTGCCCCCTTGACCTGTCCGTCCTCCCTGGACTGACCTATCTCCTCCCTAACTCCCCACCTACACTCACCTTTACTGGCTCTATCCCCGCCTCTTTGACCTGTCTGTCTCCTCTCCACCTTTCTTCTCCTCTATCCATCTTCTATCCGCCTCCCCCTCTCTCCCTATTTATTTCAGAACCCCCTTCCCCTCCCCCATTTCTGAAGAAGGGTCTAGGCCTGAAATGTCAGCCTTACTGCCCCTATGATGCTGCTTGGCCTGCTGTGTTCATCCAGCTCTACACCTTGTTATCTCAGATTCTCCAGCATCTGCAGTTCCTAATATCTCTGCCACGAGACATCATGTGGTTCAGAGTCAAAGCTGAGGATTCCCAGGGCAACTCCCTCTCAACTTTATACCACTATGCCGCCACCTCTGCTGGCTCTGCCCTGCCTTTGGAACAGGATAAATCTAAGGATGGTGATGGTGGTTTCTGGGGCAGTGTCTATAAGGTATAATTCCATGAGTATTACTATGTCAGGCTGTTGCTTGAGTAATCTGTGCAACAGCTCTCCCAATTTTGGCAAAAGCCCCCCGGATGTTAGTAAGGAGGACCCTGTGGGTCAACAGGGCTGTTTCTGCCAATATCTTTTCTGTTGCTCACTTTGTTACCAGGTGATCTGCCCTGTTTTATTTCTTTGCGACTGTAGCAATTGGTCCAACTGAATGGCTTGCTAGGCAATTTCAGAGGGCAGTCGAGAGTCAACCACATTGCCGTGGGTCTGGAGTCATATGTAGACCAGACGGAGTGAGGATGGCAGATTTCCTTCCCTAAAGGACATTAGTGAACAAGATGGTTTTTTCCAACAATCAACAACTATATCATGGTCATCAGTAGATTCTTAATTCCAGATTTTTTTATTGATTTCTAGTTCCATGCAAGAATTCCATTCATGGCTGGATTCAAACCCAGGTCACCAGAACTTTAGGCTGAGTTTCTGGATTAATAGTCTCGTGATAATGCCACTGAACCATCATGATTTTCTAAGATCTCATCTGGAATATGTTAATATGGAAGCACGTTGAATTGGAGAGTGCAGGAAGGCTTTTACTTTGGCCTCTAGAATGAGATACTTTTTCGTTTACGGCAGACTGAAAAAATGGATCTATATTCTCTGGAGATAAGAAGAATGAAAGGTGATCACAGTGAAATCTGTAAGATTCTGAAGGAGCTTGACCAGGTAAAGACTGGGATGTTTCACCTGGCTAGGGACACAAGACTGAGAATTAAAAGGCTGACCATTTAGTGAGGAGAAATTTGTTCACTCAGAGGATTGTGGATTTTGATATTTTCTGCCCAAGAGAATTGTGGGTGCTTCTGAATGTAATTAAGGCCAAGATAATCAGACTTTTAGTATCTCAGAGAATCAAGGGAAATGCCAAGCGGGCAAGTAAGGGCTTGAAGCTGAAGATTAGCAACAATCATATTGAATAGTTCTATTAGTTATGTTCTTATCTTAACCGTGCAGCATTGCTATTGAACTGCATCACAGTGTTCACCTTGACATGTTCTCAAGTCTCCGTAATGGATTTTGAACCTATAATGTTTTGCCATAGCAGCCACAATTCTACCTGTGACCCATGACTAATGCCTACTTAAATATAACACTAAATAACACTTTGCCTACTAAATTTGTGCTCTACTTAAATTTGAACTGCAATTAGGCAGAGCAATGATTGTGCTTTTAGTGTTTTTTTTTCTCTCCGGTTGAATTATGGCAGAGTTTTCATTACAAACACTTTCACTTGCGCTGTACGCAACACATTTCATTTTGTGCATTTCCTACAGAACGATATCAAGATGGTATGTTTTCTGATGGAGCACAAGTCATAAGCTAAGCACAGATTTCAATATTTGATCTTAAACTGTGACTCCCAGCATTGCTGTAGCAACCTTTGAATGTGTAATAAATTAACAGCCTCAATTACTTTAGTACAAAAGGTCATTCTTTAGCAATCTCATATAGACAGGTGCCATCCACAATTATATTATTAATATTCATTTTTAATATGGTAGTGTTTTCATATGTTCTGAGTGGTGGTTCTGACGTTGATTCTCCAAGCGAGATCTTGGGCCACAACAGATTCCTGGCTCATACTTTCCGACATTAGTGAGCCATTACTTATTTTCTTGTTTACTGACAGAACTCTAACAATTTGTTTTATCAGTTGATTTCCCCCACTAGGCAACATTGAAAATGAATAAATTAGCCAGAAGTTTTAACGCAACGGATGATCTATTACTGCATATTTTATGATCCCACCAATGTGGAAATTTTATGAGCAAGGGAAAATAAGTAGAAAAGCAGAATTGTAACTCATTGTGACTAATTTTGTGCAGTTAATATTAATGTTAGTACTTGGAATCAGTCATGGCAAGTGCCACCAACATCCTAACAGATCGGTCACATTCTTGTTTTCCTGGTTCCACCTGAAATAAGTCACAGCCTAATGATTGAACAAACATGGATCCTAATTCCTGTGTGAAGACACTTTTGTCAAATGTGACGTTATAATCATTTGATTCACCCATTGCAAATCATGCTCACAAATTGTAAATTATGTCAGGCCTAAGGAAGGCAATACATCTAAAGGGATGCACACATCTTAAGGGCTTCTCTGTTTTGTTGGAGAGGAAAGACTAAATTAATCACTCATCATCCAGATCCACTTTTAGCATCAACATGCTTATTGTTGTACATCAGTCAGGAGAAAGCCTATGGCAATCCAAGGGCTACTCCACTGAACAAAGGCAAACGTACATTTTTTATACATGTACTTTTAGCCCATCTTTGGCTGTTACAAATCAATTGTATTTTTAATTGACTATATATGGGTAGATTGGCCATACTGAATTGTCCGTCATGTCTAGGGATGTGTAGGGTAGTTGAAGTAGCCATGGTAAATACAGGGTTACAGGGATAGGATAGGGGTCTGCATATGGGTGGGATGCTCTTCAAAGGATCGGTTCAGACTCTATGGGCTAAATAGCCTCTTTCCGCACTGTACAGATTCTATGATACACCTCCAAACAGATTAAACATGTGATGATGTGAACAGTGCATGGACAGCTTTAAGCCAACTCATGATATCATGGCATTTACCAGATCCCCTTATTATTAGCCTTCACAATACATCTTATTCAAACACACCACAGACAGTACTCCTTTGCTGATAAGGGGGGGGGGGGTGTCGCTTCAATCCACCTTACACTGAACTTTGACAGAAATACAGTTATATCTCATAATGGCTGTTTATTCAAAACTCTATTTTAATCTTTGATACGTGGCTCCAATTTTTTATATTACTTTGTTATAGAATACGATACATGCCTATGCAAAGCTTTGCTTTGCTACATCACACACTATCATACTATAGGTAGCTTCACCGACGTTCTTTACGTAAGTGTCGACAACCGTTTCTGTAAAACAGAGCCCATTGCATACATTTCACAGTGGCCTTTGTGTGTTCTCTTTATCCAGTTATCTTGGATTTACTCCCTCGATGAAAGCATCTAATTACTCTCGCAAACTGTGCAAGCTTCTGTTTCAGCTAAAAATGTTCATCAGACATTTCATATTGACCAAGAACCACTTTCAGTTGTTTTATCCTGATTCAGCCATGGGCAGGACTAATAGTTCCATTTAGCTCGGTATTTGGTTAGCTTTTGTAATTCTCGTTGACCGGCTGTTTTGATGGTTGCAAACTTTATGACAAGTAACTCTCATGGGCTTTAGTACAAACCACCAACGACATTCTTGTGCTGTTTCATCTTTATTGCGGCTGGAATGGTGGATGTGGCAGAACATCAAGCAAGTGGGTAGAAGTAAGACCTGTGATGCAAAGAAAGGTAAATTTCAGAAGGGGAGGCAGAATAGCTTAACTCCCAAGAAGTAAAAGCAATGTTCCCTCCAGTTCTGCTTCATTGGGAGGCTACAGATCTCTGTGACTTGTGGAAGCAGCTAACTCCAAGCCTGAAGCCAGGTCACACATTACATTACCTGTAGCTCTGAAGATAAACCTGGTCCCAAATTTATATTCCTCAGGATCGTCCCAAGCTGTAACAATTGACCTAACCTTTGGAAAATTGGTGATTCATTCTTTATCATGCCAGTGATTGATGCCCACTTTGCCAAAACAAAGTAATTGATTGGTTTCTCCCTAGAGGCTGCCAGGCATGATGAAAGAACAGTAGATTTTGTTCGATTTCATCCTTCAACCCAATAGAAAACATCATAGTCTTGGATGCTCCACACAAAGACACTAGTGAAAAACTTAACTTGAATGTCCAATTTTCGTCTATATGCATATGTAGTTTGTACATGATAGCAGGAATTGAATGATCTCATGTATACCTGATTTCTTTACATTTTTAGAGGTTTTTCTCACGTGACAATACCCCCTGTTGTGCCCAGATTCTTGGGTATCAAGTCAGCTGCTTAGTTACAAAGGATACTGCTTAAACGTTTAGCTTGTTATAGCTTTCAGAAACCCCAGCACACTCCTGTTTTTGTAAACCATCAACTTCTTAAAACAGAGACTTTCTAGATAGCATTGAAAAATAGCCATGAGAGACGCTCTAGGTTTATTGTAATGTGATACAAAGAGAAAAACCTTCTTTGTGTTTGGAGAGGAATCTAACACAATGTAGGAACAGAAGAAAAAAGATGCCAATGAAAAGCTACCAGAGGTCTATGTCAGCAGATTATCAACAAAAGTTTTGGTTGAATAACCCATTCTCCCCTTCGCGTTTGGTTGAAGTACAATCAGACTGAACTCTCCAAATCTCTAAATTAATACTTCAAATTTAACTAGTATGGATAGTTCCATCACATCATCGACACTACCAAACAACCAATTTAAAAAAAACTGCATAACAAGAAGCTGGGTCAAAACAGTCTATTTTCAAGTGGATTCAAACAAATTGCCTTTCAGTATGCATGCATAAACTATTAAAAATCCTTATAAACTGAATAAATGTCACATGAGATTCCCATGCTAATAAGAATTATTGGTGGCATTTGTTAATTAAAATTCTTTTCATTAAAATGCTGTCATCCTTGAGAGGTAATTCAGTGAAACTAAACACTAATCATTGCACCAAAAGTCTTTTGGATAATTAAGTATTTAATGCTTAATATAATTATGATGCATAGTTTCAATGGGTGGAAATGCAGGTCCATGAATCTTGCAGAGAGTTCCACACACCTGATTTACAACACCCCATATTTTCCACCCAAAAATGCTCCATATATTTTAGACGATCCATCAAGTGGTGCAAATTTAATCAAACCCTCACAAAGGACGTAAATAATTATAATTGGTTCAGAAATAACTTTCACAATTTGGGAAATGCCCCTATTCCTACAGTATTTTCCAATTAAATGAAGTAAACCTGCAACTGAATGAGTTAATCTTAGACCATTCTAGTATTAAAATAACTCTTTCCAGTATGTATTGCATGGCAGCATGATAAGATTTTGTTCAATGCACTCAAGGTCTAATAAAATAATTTCTATTAAGCACTTGAAAAGAACAGAATAGAATAGAGTAGAACAGCCTTTATTGTCATGTGCACTTGAATGAGTGTAGTGAAAAGTTTGTAATGTCACTGCTTTGGTGTACCTTAGGTACAGGGTACCTAGGTACGGATACTTTAAGTGCTTGTTACAGAATTGAAAGAGTGAAGAAAAAAATGTCTAGCATAGAAATACAAAGTTGTAAAAAGTATTCGAATTACTCCAAGTACAGAATAAGAATAAAACATATCTTTAGAAAGTACTCAAATTATAGTCCTTTCTCACTGAGTCCATGCATGCCGGGCTTTAGAATTAGAGGCCTCGCTGCCTCCACGTTCTGGTCTCCAGCCTGGGACTCACCTCCAGGACTCATCTCACAGGCTGGCCTGGGCACAAAGTGCCTCCCGCTCCAGCCTCCATCTTGCATCTTTGCCTCCTGGACTCGCCTCCCGCGCTGGCATCGTCTCTGACTCATGTCCCTTGCTGGGCTGGTCAAAGACTCTCCTCCATTCTCTATTCCTTCTGATTAAGTTTAAGAAGTTAGAAGTTGGGAGGAGGGAAGAAAAACTGCAGAAGAGAGAAGAAAAATGAAAGAAAAAGGAAAAGGAACTGGCGAAACAGAGGACTTCTAACTGGAACATCCTACTCTGCCACCATCTTGCCTAAGTGGTGCTTATATTGAAGTCAATATTATCTGGATTGCTTTTGAACACCCAAACTACCAAAGAGGAATTTTATAATTTTCTATTTATCATGAGTTGGACCAGGCATTTTGCCTCTCCTAGAATTAACGTGCCTGCAGTCACAGGCTCAGGGTGTCTGTGCATGATGTTCTAGCATCCTGAATATAGTACAGGCATGACAGACCAGTATGTATTCTTCTGCCACCATTCTTATTTGCTTGTACTAAATATACGACCTTCACTTGAAATATCGAGTAAACAGATCTAATATCTCTTTCCACATGCATAACAAGCTGTGAAATGCAATTTGAACAGCTTGTAGACTGGGATTGTGATGTCAATTCACATATCTCACAGTTCTGGAAGCACATTATGGTAACAAGCTATTGTCTTCCACACTGTGAAAATCACTTCAATTGATAAAACTATGTTATTGCACTTGTCTATCTCGCTTAAAATATTCTTTGTTTCACAGTATTGTTGCTGTGCTTACTTACAAAGACTAAATATTGTTTTGAATGCATGGTATTTTATCAATTTATCTGCTGTGAGCAATGCACAAACATCTGAAGATTAGAGAATTTAGATGGAAAAGATGTGGCTGACCAATAGGTAAATATTTGGGTGTGTTGATTCCTGGCATTTTACGTGTTTGGATGGGTCTATTTGAGAGTTGGGGGCACAAAGTACAATACCTTTCTGATTAACAAACCTATACACGTGGCTACAGGGCTGGTGTAGGAGGGAAGGCTTCCATTATGTGGATAATTGGAGCACATTCTGGGGAAGGTGGGACCTGTACAGTAAGGACGGGTTGCATCTGAACCGGAAGGGCACAAATATCCTGGGAGGGAGGTTTGCTCGGGCTATACGGAATGGTTTAAACTAGATTGGCAGGGGGTGGGGAACCGGATTTGTAATTCAGAGGATGAGGTATTCAGCCTTCCAACAGACACAACAGGGAGTGAGGTTGTTAATAAAGAAATGTGGTCGATGGAGCGTAATTGTGGACACGGATGGTTTGAAGTGTGTATACTTCAATGCTAGAAGTATCAGAAATAAGGCGGATGAACTTAGAGCATGGATCAGTACTTGGAACTACGATGTTGTGGCCATAACAGAAAATTGTGTAACTCAGGGACAGCAATGGTTGTTGGAAGTTCTGGGATTTAGATGCTTTAAAAGAGATAGGGAGGGCCGTAAAAGAGGCGGGGGAGTGGCATTGCTACTCAGGGCTAGTATAGCAGCTACTGAAAGGCAGTTCGAGAATGATATTTCTACAGAGTCAGTTTGGGTTGAGATCAGGATCAAGAAAGGAGCAGTCACGTTGTTGGGGTTTTTTTACAGACCCCCTAATAGTTGCAGAGAAATGGAGGAGTGGATTGGGAGGCAGATACTGGAAAGGTGCAGAAGTCACAGGGTTGTAGTCATGGGTGACTTCAACTTTCCAAATATTGATTGGAAACTTTTTAATTGTAATAGTTTAGATGGAGCGAATTTTCTCCAGTGTGTTCAGGAAGGATTCCTGACACAGTATGTAGATAGACCAACACAAAGAGAGGCCACTTTGGATTTGGTGCTTGGCAATGAACCAGGCCAAGTGTCAGACCTATTGGTAGGAGAGCATTTTGGCAGTAGTAATCATAACTCTGTTACTTTTACAATAGTTATGGAAAAGGATAGGTACATACAGCAGGGTAAGGTTTATAATTGGAGGAAGGGTAATTATAATTCTGTTAGGCAAGAACTGGGTAACATAAAATGGGAACAGATGTTGGCAGGGAAGAGCACTATAGAAATGTGGAGATTGTTTAAGGAATGCATACTGCGTGTGCTCGATATGTTTGCCCCTAGCAGGCAGGGAAGATGCGGTTGAGTGAGGGAGCCATGGTTTTCAAGAGAGGTCGAATGTCTAGTTAAGCGGGAAAAGAATGCTTATAGAAAGCTTTTGAAACAAGCCCAGAAAAGGGTCTAAAGGGATACAAGTTAGCCAGGAAGGAGCTGAAGAAAGGGCTTAGGAGAGCTATAAGGGGGCATGAGAAAACCTTGGCAGACAGGATCAAGGAAAACCCCAAGGTTTTTTACACGTACGTGAGGAATAAGAGAATGACCAGAGAAAGGGCAGGGCCTATCAAGGATTGTAAAGGGAAATTGTGTACGGAGCCTAAAGATATAGGAGAGGTCCTTAATGAATACTTTTCTTCAGTATTCACAACTGAGAGGGACCTAGTTGTAGGAGACGACAGTGTGAAACAGGCTGGTAGGCTGGAGGAGGTGGATGTTAGTAAGGACGATGTACTAGGAATCTTGAGGAACTTGAAGATAGATAAATCCCCTGGGCCTGATGGGATTTATCCAAGAATTCTATGGGAAGCGAGGGAAGAGATCGCAGGGCCTTCGGCGATTATCTTTTTGTCCTCACTGTCCACAGGTATAGTGCCAGAAGATTGGAGTGTGGCAAACATCATTCCCTTGTTCAAAAAAGGGATTAGGGATAACCTAGAAACCGAGGCCAGTTAGTCTTACTTCAGTGGTGGGCAAATTATTGGAAAGGGCTCTGAGAGTTAGGATTTATGATCACTTGGATAGGCACAGTTTGATTTGTGATAGTCAGCATGGATTTGTGAGGGGTAGATTATGCCTCACAAACCTTATGGAATTCTTTGAAGAGGTGACCAAACATGTGGATGAAGGTAGAGCAGTGGATGTGGTATACATGGATTTAAATAAGGCAATTGATAAGGTTCCCCATGGTAGGCTCATGCAGAAAATAAGGAGGGATGGGATAGGGGGAAATGTGGCAAATTGGATTCAGAATTGGCTGACCCTTAGAAGACAAAGGATGATAGTGGATGGAAAATATTCAGCATGGTGCTTGGTTGTGAGTGGTGTACCACAAGGATCTGTTATGGGTCCTCTTCTATTTGTGATTTTTGTAAATGATTTGGATATAAGAGTGGAAGGGTGGATTAGTAAGTTTGTGGATGATACGAAGGTGGGTTGAGTTGTGGATAGTGTGGAGGACTGTTCTAGGTTACAAAGGGCATTGATAGGATGCAGAGCAGGGCTGAGAAGTGGCAGATGGAGTTTAATCCTGAAAAGTGTGAGGTGATTCATTTTGGAAGGACAAATTTGAAAGCAGAATGCAAGGTTAACGGAAAGATTCTTGGCAGTGTGGAGGAGCAGAGGGATCTTGGGGTTCATGTCCACAGTTCCCTGAAAGCTGCCACCCAGGTGGATAGAGTTGTTAAGAAGGCATATGGTCTGTTAGCTTTCATTAATAGAGGGATTAAGTTCAAAGGCCGTGAAGTTATGCTCCAGCTATACAAAAGCCTGGTTCGGCCACCTCTGGAGTATTGTGTCCAGTTCTGGGCGCCTCATTCCAGGAAAGATGTGGAAGTGTTGGAAAAGGTGCAGAAGAGATTTACCAGGATGTTGCCTGGAATGGAGGGAAGGTCTTACGAGGAAAGGTTGAGAGAGCTGGGGCTTTTCTCTTTAGAATAATGAAGGATGAGAGGTGACTTGATAGAGGTGTACAAATAATCAGAGGTATAGATAGAGTGGACATCCAGAGACTTTTTCCTCGGGTGGAGGTTGCTGTTAGAGAGTGGTAGGGGCGTGGAACGCCTTGCCAGAGAGGGTAGTGGAGTCGGTCTCATTCGGGGCATTTAAGCGGCTATTAGATAGGCATATGGATGATAGTATAAGGTATGGGTGGAGGTTAGATAGACCTTAGGATTAGGGTAAACATTCGGCACAACATGGTGGGCCAAAGGGCCTGTACTGTGCTGTGCTGTTCCACGTTCTATGTTCTAAGCTGCCTGCATGGTTAGACTTTCAGACTCATTTCAAATGAATAGCTGAAAACTGCTGGTGAACTATTGCTGAAGATTGGACCATTGCTGGCATTATGGTATCCATCATATAGATGAGGGAAATGGTTCTGAGGGTTTTTGAGTTCATCTTGTCGTAAGAGTAAAAAATTACAGATCATATCAATCTTGAGCTGCATACTATCACTTAATCAGAATACAGTTTAAAAATCTTTGTTAGGATTTGCAAAGTGAGCAACCTTTCATTGTCTGCTATTTGCAACAAAATCCTGAATAATCATTACCTGCTTTCTGCCAACTAGAACTTAGGGCAAAGCTTTCTTATAGTTCTTTCACGATCACGCATTACGAGTCAGTGTCGTCATCCTTCTGAGCGTGCATGAACAATCTGAATGATAGAATCATTGCTGCACACTGATGTAAAGTTCTGTGAACTGAATTGCTAAAAGATTTTATGACATTTTTAGATGGTTGAAATTAAATCCTTGTTCTATGATTAACATAGCAAATGTTAATTGGATCTTAATCTTTGCTTGAGAAGTCTTTTATTTGTGGTTTAATGAGAAGAAAAAGGTGCAAATTCTGGAAATCTGAAAATCAGACAGAAAATTCTAGAAGTTTGCAACATGTTAGGCTGCATGAATGAAGGCTAGAAATAAAAATCGTCTGAAACATTTTTTCTTGACACATCTGCTGAAATATAAGCCTGTTACATTATGCTCTGATTTATTGTTTAGCCGATCTAACATTGTTTTGTCCAATGTATTTCACTTCTTTGATAAACTTGTAGAGTTTTTACATTATTTCATTACTTTTTCATTATTCACTTCTCAAAACAATACTCACTGGCATCCTTTACAAATTCATGCTCCACTGTTGCTTCGCCCATTAGAAGTGCAAATTGGAAATTTAGGCATGGTTGTTCACACATCCACTACACTCCTTAGGGGGTTGCTGATCTCTTGATGCTCTGTATAATTGACACCTAGATCAAGCTGAACTTGAACTTTCTGTGGTCACATTCTCCTGGGAGTGTGCCGCAGATTTCAATTTCTTGCATGCTGTCTAGGCATGTGATAAGCACCAGGTCAGATTTGACCCCTGCTTTATCTCTCTTGAAACATGTAATAATGATAAATTGCAGTTATAAAACTCTAATGCTAACGCTTAGGTTTTCTCAGTTTATTTATGGTTGCTTGAAATTTACCATTGGTCTAACTTTTCTCCTGCATCTTTTTTAGATTAAATCTCCTTATTACTGATTTGACGATGTGTAGTATGCATATCTTAATGTAAGGTTTTTGTTCTTAACAAAACAAAACAAAGAACTGCAGATGCTGGAAATCAAAAATAAAATCAGAAATTGCTGGAAAAATCTCAACAGGCCTGGCGGCATCTGTGGAAAGAAAGCAGAGTTAATGTTTCGGGTCCAGTGACTGTTCTGAAGAAGGGTCACTGGACCTGAAGCATTAACTTTGCTTTCTCTCCACAGATGCTGCCAGATCTGCTGAGGTTTTCCAACAGTTTCTGATTTTGTTTCTTTTTTTTCTTCTTATTTAACATGTTTCACGAGAATGATAAACTTTTGAACTTGTTGTCCCACCAGCAGGCCTGATTTATCTGCAAGATATAAATATGACTTTGCAATTGATTCTTCCATCTTTTCTGAACCTTTTATACCCATGAATGTTAAATAAATTTCTGACCTCTGATCTTGTAGTTCCTGCAATGATAACAACAACTTTCTTGAACAAAGAATGACCAACAGCTACATTTTCCTAGCTACATCACCTTCTGATAACCTATCCTCTTTTTCTGTTATTATCTCTATAATAGACCACAATTAAGGTTGGATCTAGTATAACCACTCATTGCACTGCGATCTTTGTGAACTAAGTGAGGGAATCATACTATGCCATGTCTAAAAACTTGATGTCAAGGTTTTTTTTTTCTGTGTTTTCCCAGTTAATAGCCATGCAATTGAAATCCTTCAAGGTATTTTGTTTATCTTGTCATACCTTCTTCATCTTCAAGGAATTCGTTCTTAATACGTCTCCTGCTGACTTGACGTTTATAAAAATTTGGACATATATTTTTGTATTTTGTCTTTCAGCTGGTATCATCATTTTTCCATAGCATGTCACCCAAGGTATAAACACCTCAGTCTCCACCTTAAATGGTACAACCAAAAGCATGATGGTACAGTTTGTATCTTAACAGTATAACTTTCGTCCAGTTTCTGAAATGTCTATCACTGTAATATATGTATATACTAGGAAGTATAACAACTTTGTTGAATCTTTCAGTGTTGTGTTATCTACATCTAGTTCTTAAATTATGGGGGATAACATTAATGGTTAACTCATCTGTGGCAGCTAACACACATATATAATTTGATGCAGTGTCTTCCTGAATCTCTATTGTCATTTCTTTGCTTGCTTTATCTATAAATCTTCTAAAATATTTTGTGGCATAATTCCTCTGCCATAGTTCCATCCAAAATGACATTTACATTTTAATAGCTTCCAGTTATTCACAATCAACTTGCATGACTGAGGCTACTGTTCACCCATTTAGATCCAAGCAATGAAGGTGATGAATGGTTAAAGAATTAAGTGGATTTTTTTTATCAGACTGTTAGCTTTTGAAATATTTTATATTTAAAATAATGAAAATAGATATGCATCAGGCACTGCAATGGATACAAATGTCAACATTGTTTACATTTTTAACATGTAGGAATAGGTGATTTTAATGTTCTTTTGTGTATCCACCTATCTTAACAAAAGAAGTGATATGACAAGCTTTGGGGTGATGTTAATAAAAATTGTTGATAATAATTTAGTGGATATTCAGCAGTTAGCTGTGGAACACTTTTGACTGTAACTGACAAAGATAATATAACCTGCAAATTACAATGGCAGATGCAGTCCGAAGTGTTCCTTGCAAGGGAGATTAAAATGGTAGTCAGTAATTAAGTCCATAATATTTAATAGCACAAATTTAAAGCAAATGTTATTGATATTTTTTCATGGAATTCTTTTATTTTAGTCATTTATACTTTAGAGATTTATACTTTTGCTTCAATGGCTTACTAAGGCTTTAAAATATCTGAATTTTGATTAAAAAGAGTTATCTCCAAAATTAATGTAAGGCATAGATGTAGCAAATGAGGAAACAGTCTGAGAACTTATGCAATGCTCTGAAGGTAGATAAGAACTGAAGATCAACATCCTAGATATTGTGTGGTAATTTTATTCAGTTAGTCAATGTAGACTGTTCAGCAGCTAGATTATCATGGATAACCCTTGTTTCACCTTTGCTAATGACCTAGATTGTTTAATCTAATGTTGCCTTTGGGACATTTTCAGCATATTCATGAAGAAAATTTGGCAGAATACAGGTCAACGCATCCTCCAACAGTTGACCAAGACTTATTTATTATTAATGAAATTAATGTTAATATTTTCACTGTGGTGGAAGAACGGATCTTCAAGTTCTAACTTTGCCTGTATGCCTTCAACCAATGTTTATACAGCTGTCAAATGTGGCAATCCTGGAACACCGGCGAATGGAAAGGTTTATCGCATTGATGGTACATCGTATTCCAACTCTATAACGTATTCGTGTCTGGAAGGATACCTACTCTCTGGCTCAGCTACAAGACAGTGCACAGTAAATGGAACATGGTCAGGCAGTACACCTAATTGCACAAGTAAGTCAATGACTGCTATAATTATCATTGTTAGGAAAAGGGAATTGTTTTGTCCCTACCTGCATACACCTATCACCATTCCACCTACCCTCCCTAAGTCCCAACGCCCCCCTCCCATTTATTCCTCAGCTCCCTTCCCCCCCCAGTCCTGATGAAGAGTGTAAACTGGAAGCGTTGACTTTCCTGCTCCTCTGATGCTGCCTGACCTGCTGTGTTCCATCAGCTCTACACTGTATTGACTCTGACTCCAATGTCTGCAGTTGTTGCTATTTCCTTGTCCATTGTGAAGTTGCTTTCAGTCTGTGGCAGTTCAAATTTCAGGCATAAATGCAAATTTTAAGTGATTAAATCATTTTAAAATGTCATTGACTCCAACAATAATATTTAAGTAGGTGACTATTTCTTCACATTTATTGACAGATTATTTTAATGTTAAACCCTTTATTGCCTGTTTGGTTTGGCCTCTTACCATAATATACACACTTGACCCAATTATAGTTGAGAGGTAGGTGGCTTTAACATGCTTGTAACTGGATAAGTCCTCAGGCCCAGATGATATGTATCCTAGGCTATAATGAGAGATAAGGAAGGAAACCACAGGGGTGATGACATTAATTTTCAAGTCTCCTATAAACACAAGAAAGGGAATAAAAGAATGGAGGATAGTTTTTCTAGCACAATTATTCAAGAAGAATATAGGGATAAATCAGGGAACCATAGGAAACATTGGGAAAATTTTCTGAGGGACAGAATTAATATCCACTTGGAGTGGCCAGGATTAATTGAGAATCGTCAGCATTGCTTTGTTAGGGCTAGCCATGTCTTACAGATTTTATTGAGCTTTTGAGGAGGTGACTAGGTGTGTAGGTGAGATCAATAAAGTTGATGTAATCTACATGGACAAAGTGTCGCATTGCAAACTGGATGTCATGGCATCCAGGGCAATTTAGCAAATTGGATCCAAAGTTGTCTCAGAAGCAGGAGATACACATGATTGATGAAGGTTATTATTGTGACTGGAAGCCTGGACTAGTGGAGTATCCTAGAGTTTGTTGTTGATCCCTTGCTGTTTGTAGTGTTTATTAATGATCCAAACATAAATGTAGGAGATCAATGGTTAAATTTGATGGCATGAAAATTAATGATGTAGTAATAATGAAGAGAAAAACTTCAGAATACAGGATGATATAGATGGGCTGATCAGATGGACAGAACAATAGCAGATGGAATTTAATCCTATAAAGTAAGAAATGATGCATTTTTGGAAGCACTAACAAGGCAAAGGAGTATACATTGAATATTAGAAGCTGAAGAAGGATAAGGATTAGATGGACCTTGGTGTACATATCAAAAATCCTTGAAAGCAACAGGACAGTTGGTTAAGAAGGAATATGGGATAGTTGCCTTTATTAGTTGAGGCATTGACTGCAAGAGCAGGGAGGTTATGATGGAGCTCTAAAAGAAATAAAGACAAGCTGAAGTACTGTCATAGTTCTGGTTGCCACACCATAGGAAGGATGCGATTGGACCAGAGAGGGTGCAGAAGAGATTTCACAGGATGTTGCCTTGACTGGAGCACTTCAGCTATGATGAATGACAAGGTAGATAGAACAGAGATGTTAGGGGCAGTGACCTTATTGAAGTGTACAGTTGTATAAAGGATAGAGATTGGGTAAATATGAAGAAACCTTTCTTCTTAAGAGTGGGATCAGTAACCAGGAGGCATGAATTTAAATTAAAGGGCAGGATAGACCAAATGCTCAGTGATCAAATAAAACTGTGCCTCCCCTGTGATTTCATTGATCAACAATATGTCAGTATATCACCCTGGAACTACCTAAAAGAACAAAGTCACTGCAGACATTTGTCAAATAAAAATGTGTAAAATAAATCTAAATTCAATTTTTTTTGTTGGAAATTCATCAAAAATAATAGCTCTGTCCCTTATGTTTTTGTTTTGAAAGGACCGTACGAAGCTTTCAAAAATCTCAAAGAAATGCCCTCAGTTTAGTTTTGCACATTCTCTCATTACATGCACTAAGTCATGAGCCTTATGTCTTCAGTCATGAGTAATGGAGTTCTAAACAAAGCGACTTGCATTTGTTTCTGTGTTTCAATTCTCTGCTTTTCACACTATAATGTCGAATCTGGTCTTTCATAGTCATCACCTGTGGCGATCCTGGAGTACCGACGAATGGGATAAGACTAGGGGATGATTTCACGGTCGGACAAAATGTGACGCAGATGTGCCAGCCAGGTTACACAATGGGTTCTGACAGTTCCAGGGTCCGTACCTGCTACAGCAATGGCACATGGAGTGGCTCAACACCATTGTGTAAAGGTGAGACTATTGTGCCAAAAGCATCAATTCTTTGACTTAAATGGTGCTCGTTTTCAATCTAAATGCACCAAGTATCTTGAAAAATTATTTGATCACATAGTACAAATGCCAAATCTGAACACTTTCAATTATCAAGCAATTAAAAGTTTTAGCCATGGTGTCCGGTTGGGATTAGGGGTGTATGTAGACATATATTTTGGCATGCCGGGGTTTGTGACATCATGATTCTGACCATGAGCCATTTTCAGTGAGGTGCGTTCAGGTTTGGAGCCAACTAAGGCCAATTAATTGTAATAACAGAGCCAATTAAGGTCCCCTTTCTAAAAGAATTGAACTTCCAATAAGCAAAGCAGGCAACTTGCATTGACCTGAACTATGTACAGGCCAATGTGGTCAGCTGATGGTGACAGTAAAGTCACAGAAGCTGAAACAAGGGACTCAACCCCCAGCCACAGCAGCCAATGACCATTCACTGGAGGGGATCATTGCCCAGTTGCTGTAGCCTTTCAGAATGTAACCAACTTACCTGGCCTTGTCTCTCACAGTCTCTTTGTTCAAACTCCCAGATCAGCCAATCGCACTTCCTGAGTGCTAGAGAGACTCCAACAAAGGGAGATTATTTGCTATTGTGGAATGGACAGTGAGCCCCCTGCATGGCCTTTAACTGGCTGAAGCTTTGTAGATTGTGCAGAGTGTGCTTAAAACATGCCAAAAACTAATCTTCATTTCTGGCTTTTGACCCAAGTTTGAAAATGCAGTTCCATGAAATTACTTGCGCAAATTTTCACAATGTTTCAAAATACATCACATGGGAGTTTTGTGAACTGGAAATGATACAACTTTATCAATAATATTTTTTAGATGGACATTATAGTCATGGAAAGCAAAATACTCGGGACACTAGATAACCAAAGAAGGTATTTTTATATTTTATTCAATGATGGACACCAGTGAAGAGGAGGTCTTGTGGCATATTGGTAGCATCCCTGCCAATGAGCCAGGAGCTACTGGTTCAAGTGCCACTTCAAAGTTTGACAGCTAAGGAATGAGAATTCATATGCAGTCAAACAATTGAGTATGAACTTGCAGCCTTCCAATATATGCCACTGGCAGGTGATAAGAGTGGGAATGATTCCTATTCAGCCAATGATGGCAAGGAGTTGTAACCTTTATCATCACAACCCATAGCTCCAGGCTACGACATGCATGTGAAGCATATATTGCCGCAGCGTTTCAGACTCTTTGCTGGTCAATTGGCTGAGTCGCTCAATCACATTGGTGCCAACAGTTTGGGATTTGACCCCTGTTCTATCTGTGGTGGAGGTCATGGTACTATGGGTCAGATATGCCTTTGGGCGGGCAGAAAATTCAAGAATATACAGTGACATGTTGATACGTTAATATAATCGCGTGCTCAAGAAATGCATTTCCAAATAATATATTTACACAACGATATTCAGGTCCATTAACAGATTTTAAGTACAGTAGCATGTGAAGAGCTTGTGTTTGATGCAATTCATTTTTACTGCAGCTGTGGTGTGTTTAGCACCACCACAGATTTCCAACGGAAAAATGGAAGGAACAAACTTTGACTGGGGATCAAGCATTAGCTACAGCTGTTCTCCAGGATATGAGTTGTCATTTCCTGCCATTCTCAGCTGTGTGGGAAATGGAACATGGATGGGAGAAGTCCCTCAGTGTTTACGTAAGTAGACAATAGATTATCAGTGAAGATGATGAATTTCGCACAAAACAATCTGCTTGTGTATTTCTTGGTTTTACAGTTTATTTTAACGTTTACGGTTACTAAAATGTCAAAGGAAAACAGGACTATAAAAACTCGTAATCACTTTGAAGTATCAAACATTTTCCCAATAGCAATGGTAAGGTAATTCCTGTTCATTTATTTATTTATTGTTTGCAAATTGAATTGTTTGTAAAACAAAGCAAACGTATGCCTATTGCCACCTTTCTAGTGATCTGTGAGCCATAAATCACTGTGTCCAGGAGCTTGGTCTATAATTCAGTTCAACAAGGCAGCTCACCACTACCTTCTCATGAGAAACTAGGAATGGGACATAACTGCTGGCCCGGCCCGCAACACCCACATCCCATGAGTCAAGCAGAAAATCATTAACAGTAGGAAATTCACTGAAATGTCAGAACAACTGAAGCAAGTAGAATCAGGGAGATTATTTAATGACACTGCAGCAGAAGATTTTAAAAAATCATGTGCATACAGATAAATAAATTCCCAAAACAAACTTGATTCTAAATCCATTGACGGACAAATTTAAAGAGGTGGATAAGGAGGGAAAAAAATTGACCCGTAAACATTCTCTAGAAAGTTATTGATTCATTGGGGTGAAAAGAAGAAAATGCAGAAACACTTTAAAACCAAGAGCCTAAGATACCTATATCAAAAACAAAAACTATCATAACCGGGTAAAATGACATTATTTGAGTATTTCAAAACATTTGGGCTCAGCTTGAAATCTTCATGTAGATGCAGAGGACATGACAAAAGTGAATAGTTTGTATCTGACTTCACAAAGATAAGTGGGAAACTATAGATAGGTTGAAATAAGATGGGGAAATTCTCTGGAAAACTCGATCATTACTGAAAGTTGATAGGTCACCTGTTCCAGATGGAATGCCTGGGTGTTGCTGAATGAAACACAGTTAAAAATAGCAGATGCATTGGTCACAAACCATTCAATCCTCAAGATACAGAGGTAGTGCCAGATGTTTTGAGGGTTGCTAATGTTAGACAACTGTGCAAGAAAGCAGGAGGAATAACCTAGGAAAGCACAGGCCTATCAACCTAATGTGGATGGTGAGGAAGTTTCTAGAAATTCATATCACAGGCAAAATGAGCTTTCATTTGGAAAGACATGGGTTAATCAAGGAGAACCAGGAATGGATTTATCCAAAGTTAGAATTCCCTCATGAATTATCATAAGGCAGAAGTGGGAAGAATTCAAATGATTTTACAGTGTCCAATTTCATGGAATGGTGGGAAGGACAATGCAACTGAAAGAAAGGGTAGTTGGGTAGTTTTGTTAGTACTAGATGGTATGAGTGCAATACTAAGAGATGATCTTGGATCTGATGGTGTAAAATCCTTTGAATAGTGATTTAAAAAATGGGAAGTTGAAGATTACACTGGGTAGAGTAATCTATAGCCCCTCTAAATAGCACCTGAACTGTAGGATAGATGACAAATCAAGAGTCATTGATGGCATGTCAAATAGGCAATACATTAATCGTGGGTGACAATAATCTTCATGTAAGTTGGAAAAATCAAGAAGTAGCCACAAGGAAGAATTCATAGATTGTATTCAAAACAGTTTCCTACAAAAAAAAAGAAAGAATGTTTCCTGGAACAATATGTTGTGGTTCTAATCATGTTTTATTATTTCTTAATGGGAAGTGGATTTTCACAATGCTTGTATGATCATCTTTAGCCAATCTTTTAATGTCAGGTTTTTATTGAATTTGAATTGTTGTGTTAGGATTCAAACACATGTCCCCAGAGAATTAGCCTGAGTTTATGGATTATTAGTCCAGTGACATTGCCACTATGCCATAACCTCCCCATGATGTGTAATGAAGCAAGTTTAATAAATTATCTCAGAACAAAAGACCCCTGATAACCACATTAAGGCACCATTTAGTTGTAGGCAGCAGTGAGATTGATAGGGCATGAGTCTTTGTGGGAGGTGGGTACAGAGCAGAGATAAAGTGAGGGTGAGGCTTCAGAAAGAAAGTGGTGGCACTTGCACTGGCAGAGTGAAGAAAGGCATTGACCTTCTTCTTACAATGCAAGGCTTTTCTCCATGAGGCTGAAATAGGACCAACCTGAGTGGTAACCTTGGACCAGCCTGGGTGGTCTGGTGTTGTGGCCTCCACTGCTGGTCCTGAGTAAAAAGGTCATCCCAAGTCTGCACCACCACGTTAGCAGGAGCTCCAGATCCTTGCCTGAAAAGCAAACCACCAATTTTCCCCAGTCTGTCATGTCTGGGGCAAATGCCTGAAACCATGCAGGGCCACTCTGGACGGAGAATTCATGTACAAGTGTACAATGGCTTTTTAAAATTAGTGAGGGTACAAAAGCTGCCAGGCTTTCTGTAGATATCCACTGTTTGACTAGTTTTTCTGGGATTGGCGCATGGAGAATTTGAACTGAGGGACACCAAGGGGTGGGTTTGATCGTAAATGAGATGCATTTGGTAAGATATGACGAGAAACCTTGCTCGCTCTTTTGATTCTTCAAATGAATTTCACTTCACTGACATTGAAACAGTGAGGATGATGAATATCGCACTTAACAATTTGCTCAGGTTTTCGTTGGTTGTACAGTTTATTCTAACATTTATGGTTACTAAAATGCCAAAGGAAAACACGACTAATCGAACTTATATTCATTTTGAAGTATTAAACATTTCCCCCAAAAACAATAGTAAGGAAATTCCTGTCCTTTTATTTATTTATTGTTTGTAATTTGAATTGTTTGTAGAACAAAGCAAAACATTTACCCATTTGTCACCTTTCTAGTGATCTGTGAACCATAAATTACTAGGAACCTGGTCTATAATTCAGTTTGAGAAGGCAGCTCATCACTATCTTCTCAACAGCAGCTAAGAACGGGAAATAAATACTAGCCCCGCCAACAACACCCACATAATAGTATTTTGCATTAGGTTCATTGAGTCTTATAAATGTGAATTGAATAATCTGTTGTTATATGAAAATGAGAACATGAGAAATAGGAGTAGGAGTGAGCCTGTCCCATCATTCAACAAGATCATCGCTGATCTGCACTAAGCCACAACTCCTCTTTCTTGCCTGCTCATTATAGATGTCAACTCCCCAATATTTCAAAAACCTGCTTACTTCCCCTTTAAATGCTTTCAGTGATCCAGCCTCCACTGTCTGGGTAGAGAATTCCATACATGCACTGTTCTCATGTAAATGCATTCAAATAGATTTTAGCAAATCTAATTGGATTGCAGACTTTGGTGCTATTTGAACTCAGACTAAATGCAACAATGCAAACAGGAACATACACATTTACAATGTACTTACGAGTAAAATTACATCGGACACAATGCTGCCACTTCTGTTCTCAATAAAAGTCAACTTCAATGAATAAATCATCTTTTACTCCTTGTGATTTTCACAGCAAAGTTTTGTGGAGATCCTGGGGTTCCAGCACAAGGAATAAGAGAGGGAAAAAGCTTCATCTATCAATCAGAGGTCTCATTTAACTGCAACCCCCCTTTGATCCTGGTAGGTTCAAGCACCAGGATTTGTCAAGCTGATGGGTCTTGGAGTGGCTCACAACCTCGCTGCATAGGTAGGGAGACAGAACAATGTCATATCCTGTAATATAAACAACACTTCAACTTTGCTTAAAACTTTAAAAATCTACATATAAATCAGAATTATGCTGAATTCATTTTTCTTCTCATGAGCATAATCTGTGATGGAATTTTAAAGATGTACAGTTAGAATAGAATTTCAAACCACTGTTGAAGTTGTTAGTTATACTTTTATTTTAATTGACGAATGTCTTTACTGGAGCTTTAACACTTCCTGGGAAGATTCTCTCTAGAAAATGCATTTATGATAAGCAGTGTTGACACTCAGCCTACCCAGCTCAGAATCCAGTTCCTAATGTCTGCCAAGAAAAGTTAAAATGCTTTCAAAAATGTTTAAATTCCTGAGGAGTCATAAAGAATAGGAATACTTGCCTTCCATAGTCCTCTCTAGCCATCCACTTCTCCTTGCAATTACTCACCTTGGAACTACTGTTGGCAAAACAAGTAGTCACCTAAAGGCAGCAGCATTAGCTCAGACATGAAATAGCACAGAAGCCCATGGCCCAATTTTGCTCCACTTTCTAGCTTCCCAGTGGTGAACATACGTGTTTATGGAGTGTTTTGCCCTGCAACTGAACAAGATGCATGAAGATTCCTGCATCAAAATGGCTTATTAAAACTAAGAGGATCTGAGATCCAACTTAGCTGTGCCCCAATGACAGTTCTCCAATTAAGTTCAGAATCTCAGTTACAGGATGTTTCCCTGACCCGAAAAATTATATCCCATTATTATTCACTTCCTGTAGGAAAGGAAATAAGTGGTGCACTTGAAAAAGTCTATATTGACAAAATTTGTCCCCTTGCAGATAAAAGTTTGATTTTGAAAAGTGAAATAGGAGCATGATATAATTATTTTCTTTCAATTAGAATCTTCACATACCACGTGTGAAAACCCAGGAACACCACTACATGGAACACAAAATAATACGTTTGGTTATATGGTGAGTAGCATAGCGGAATGTTTTTATACAGTTATTAAAAATGTAATTACAACTATTAAGTGTTGTTTCTCTTGTATTTTTAAGCAATTTTTCCTAAGCTCAGGGCAGTAATTTCAGCACTGTTATGATCTAACATGGATGCTTGGTTATTAGAGGAGTGTGTTGACAATGCAAATATTATTCGAAGACAACAGGGTTGATGGAGGACTTTCCACAGCTTAAGTACTCAACAGCCGAAGAAATGATCATTAGTGGTAAAGCATTTAAAATTGGAAATGCTGAAGAGACTGGAATTGTGGAGGTGTAATTAGAGGTTACACAGATAGGGAGGGGAGAGACCATATAAGGATTCAAAAACAAATTGACACTGTAACATTGAGGCTTTACTTAAGCAGCAGCTAATATAGCTCAGCAAGGGGTGATGGGTGAACAAGCTTGTTACAACTAATGACAGAAATAGCGAAGGTTTGGCTGACAGATCAAGTTTACAGAGTGTATTGTGAGGATGGTCATGTTTGTATTCAGATGGAAAGGTTTAGAGCTTACCGAACGTGGATGAATGTTTCATCAGCAACTGAACTAACTCAGAGATGGAGACCAGCAAGCTTACAGAGGTAGAAATATGCAGTTTTTGAGATGGCATGGACATGTGGTCAGAATGCCATCCAAGACCCAACACAACAGGAAGGCTGCACACAATTTGTTTCATTCTTAGATAATGGAACTAGTGACAAATATTGTGTCAAGAACCAAAGACAATGCCTTGCATAGCATGCAGGATGTAATGGAGACTGCTTGAGCTAGCATGATGCTAATGGGCATGAAATGAGTTGTCGGAGAATTGGGAGAGTACCAACTTGCCAGCCAACAGCTCTGCCACAATGTCCACCTTGTCCCATTCACTTGCCTCCAGAAATGCAAGCTGGATCCCTGGTACACCTGGTGAAGTACTCCAAGTGTTAGCAGCAGCACTAGCCCTTCTGGCTTTGTTGCCTGCCTCTATTTGGCTTGCTGCTCTTAAACATGGGATTCCTCTTGAATATACCTGATGAGATTAATAGATTATCACTTGTAAGAACTGCACAGGTGCTTTCACCATTATCAACCCACTTCATGACCCAACTCCAACCCACTTCCTACCCCTTTCCCATTAACAGCTGATAGCATTTTAACACACACACAAAGATCAACCCATTGGTTGACACACAAAACAGGCCTTTGGAAACTAACCTAAATTGATCTTCTTTGCATGATGACCAGAGTGGGGAAAAGGGTTATAGGTGAACATTCTAATTCATAAAAACTGTGAATTTTCTCAATATAACACTATGTGTCTGTGAACAATGATTTCTTTTTGTATTTGTAATCAATAATTTAAACCTCATCCTTTCATTCATATTCAAGACACATCTTTGTTCCCTCAAAGAATGTTCAAAATACTCTAATTACGTTGCATTTCACATTGAGCCCACCAGCCTCACCCGCCTGAAGTTTGCTATAGTTAAACTTTCCACATCCACTATGTTATTTTTTCACAAAGTTATCCATTCAATTAGTTTTACACCATAGGGATAGCTTCTAACGTTAGTTTATTCTAGATGCATAGACTGATGATTATCAATATGTTGACTGAAAGGAAAGGGAATATTTCTACTCAGCACAATTTTTTTTTGTATTTGTCCGACAAATAACCTATTGGTCAATAATTTATTTTTAAGTCAACAGTTTGTGGAAAACGAAATGAACACAGAACACATGAACAAAACAGTACAGCATACTAATGCTTGTTCAAATCAACAGAATTTCAATACTTACAGCACAGCAATTATGACATCCCAAGACAACGTCTATATATTTTGAAACTTGGAATATATTTGGGAATGCTGCTGAAATATTTAAAGTATCAAATGTCCATGTCAGTCTGAACTGAATGAAAGCTTTTGATAGTAACTGGAAGAAAATTACAAAGATTAATTATGTTAAAATTAATTACTTTATCTATGATGGATACAGCAAAAATCAAAGTATTACAGGGATGATGTGCTAGTTTAAGCAGTGTCCTTTATAAGCCCTAAAATAATATTTTATGTTCATCATTAATGCTTACATGGACAGAAACCTTTCTAATTAGCTTATATCAATTAACAAGATTTAAGTGTCTTAATTTGGCTGAGTTAGCAACTCAAAGAAATAACTCAACTGATCAGTGTTCAGTTTGTCATGATATTAAAGGTAAAGCAGTCATATATAATTATGACGCATTCCCATTTTATAATCATGCTGAAATTAGAAGCTACAAATAGACATTCTACTCAAGTGCTTAAAGAATAATTTGTACAAGGTGATTTACACCAATTTTCATTCTAAGATGAATTGAATGGATTGCAGTCATTTGAAAATTTCATTTTTTCAGAGAAGATTAAAGCATTGGCTGGAAAAAAAATCAAGGAATTAGATGAAATCACACTATAACACTGTTTCATTTTAACTGTTTTCTTCCCTGAATATGAAACATCAGAATTAGTCAAAAACAACAGTGAAAGGCGACTATCCTTCAGCAGATTTATCTATCTAGTACGTAGCAATCTAGTTCTACTGAAAAACTTAGTTCTTAGCCCTCATTATACATGCTTGAATGGCAACCTAGACCCATAAAAATATTTTCTCCGCAGGACCTGTTCTGGTAGCTGGGGAAATCTATTGACTTTCCTCAATTGATGCATTTATGCTGTTATAATCATTTGTTCATTTTGCAACTTTTTTTTAATCAATGTCTCAATATTTATTTGCACAGGATTAAAATAGGTGGAGCTTTTCAAGCCTCTGGTATTGATAATTCAATGGTCTGATTTTGTTTTGACAGTAATACTAGGTTGCATGAACAACAGGGTCTTTTTTCAAAAGAATATTTATGAAAGAGTGTTTAATGTTCTGAAGAGTATCACATGTGTCATTGTTACCGTATTGTTGACTGGTTCTGTACATGGTGCGTATCGGGTGAAATGCCAAGGAAAAGTCATGAGTTGGGATGGAAGGTATGAGTAGCATGGAATTATGTAAGGATATAATTTTACATAGATTATTTAAAGATGACAATTTGTACTCACCTTTCAAATAGTTCCAAAAATCGTACTGTTGTTCCCTGCTTCACTCTGCACCTTCTCTGTAGCTGTGACACGATATTCTGCATTCTTTTCTATTATCCCGTTGTACTTATGTAAGGTATAATTTGTCTGGCGAGCACACAAAGCAGTACTTTCCATAGCAGTATATGTGACAATAATAAATCAAATCAAATCAAATCATCATGAAGAAGCTAACCTAGCTGTGGATTATTGACAAGGAGATGCTTACCTCTGCAATGGAGCTAGCTGGGTCAAGAGAGCAGAATGCGGGCATAGTACCTTCAACTTAGTCCCAGGCCACCAACAAAAACAGGGGGCACTGAGAATGGTGGCAGGAATTCTAGAATTATGTCGTAACTATTATTTTGGAAGGCTTCAGATTTGTTTCGATTCTGCAAAATCTGGGCTTTTTAATCTGTAAATATCATTATTTGCCTTTATCATACAGTTGGGAGATGATGATGTTAAATGATTGTATAGGTATCAGTTGTTCTCTCATATTTTCCATATGACAGTTTTTATGATCGCTGTTACCAGGCCATTCAACAAGGTTTGATCAGATCCTCAGCTAAGGCATACACTTTCCATTAGGCTAGCTAACAGGTACAAGACCTTTCCTTTCTGAAGAAACATTTCAAGACCAATTGTAAATCAAGTCAATTTGCCATATTTATTGATGCAGGTTGCAGTTAAACATTACATGAATGTCACATGAGGTGTCCAGTATACATTGTTGGAAGCACCAGTTTACTGTGATTGTCATAAGCCTGCAACTCAGTAGGTTTAAGCATTGAAAAAAGTTGGATCATAAATACAGAACATTTTGGGAAATCCTCAGATTTAAATGCTTGAGGAAACTGGTTATTGTGCCTTATTTTAGTCTCATCGTGGCATTCCTGTTTTTCTGCAAATGGTAAAGAGGGAACTCAAAAGGGCAAGGCTACCATCCTTTTTTAGTATTCATTGAGTTCATCATGATTGAAATACAAATCTTAGTCATCTGACTTTTCTTCATCAATAAAGGATTATGTGGCTTACTGCATTGATGTGACAGGCATAGGACGAAAAAGAACAGGAAAGTTCACAAGTGATGTATCCAGTCATCAATAAATTGCACCAGCAATTTAAAATCACTTCTTACAATGTGTTGTTGCTATGTTCTCATTTTGTATTTAAAATGTGAAAGGATTTTTTTGATTTTCTTTGGGCAAAATTGAAACAGCTGGTCAGTTTGCTCTTGGCCCTAGTGTCTGAGCTCATCTGTTCATTTGGATGACCATTAGTGGCCATCTGGTAGGAAGGAGGCCAATTAGAGGCACAAAGGAGGGCTGCATGCTCATCCAGGATTGTAGAGGGGTAATACCAGAGCAGGAAATTGCTTAAGGTTTGAAAGCACCATACTCTTTGAATACAGACATAGTGTGGAGCTGGAGGAACACGGCAGTCCAGGCAGCATCAGAGGAGCAGAAAAGATGATGTTCTCGTCGGGAACCTTCTTCAGAAGAAGGGTCCTGACCCGAAACGTCAGCTTTCCTTCTCCTCTGATGCTGCCTGGCCTGCTGAGTTCCTCCAGCTCCACACTGTGTTGCCTCCGGCTCCAGCATCTGCAGTACTAGCTATCTCTGATACTCTTTGAATATCTCTGTGTTTTTTTAATTGCTCAAAAATGAGTTTGCAAACATACAGACCCAGCCACTTTCATCAGTAGAATCTGCTTCTCTATTCAGCCCTTTCTTCCTGCCCTTGTGTATCTGGTTGTAGGTCCTGTAACACACTCCTAAACATTTTCTTAGCTGATACCATGTCTGAAAAATGCTGCAGGCAATGCTAAATTTCAGACAGTTGGGTGAACAAATTCAATAGATTGCTACTTAGCAATTTCAAAATGGCAAGCAGAATGAAGACATCCACACCACTCACTTTTCACAATTTTGGAGACTGGCATAATGGCATTGTATGGCTAACGTGGTGTCATGGCGCTCTATTTGACATTCATGTGGGGGGTCCTGCCCACCCAATTTTCAGCTGTAAATTCCACCCAATGATTCTATGCAAAAGGATTTTATTTTCAGTTACAGCCACAATTTATTTGCAGTTTACAGGATCGAGCTATGGATGGATTTCTTCCAGGTCCACCTTATACCCCTTCCAAAGCAGAAAACAAGAGATTGAAGCTCAGGAATAAAACATCATGAAGCACAAAGATGATGACTGCCCCATTTTGGAGCTTGGTTAGCCTTCAGCAAATATCAGAAGAATATTTGTCAAATGGATATTTAGAGTAATTTTTATCTTACCATATTCCAAATTGAAATTGTCCATCTTCACACCTGACTTCGATAAAATGGGAAATCAAAGGATAATTGGGGTAATTCTACCTTTGCCGTCACGAACCCTCCTATTTAATGGGAACAAATTAGCGATACCAGAAAAAGAATAATTTTATATGCCATTTGCCAATAGCCATCAAGACCATGTAATAGCAGGTCCAATGCTTACTGCTAAAATAACTGAGAAGATACAATATTTTATGAACGTAATTGTTCAGGTTTTACTGAAAATGATTATTTTTTATTCTTTGTTAGTGAATCAACAGCCAGCAATAACAATTTGCAATTATATTGTATCTTTAACATAATAACAGTTCCAAGACCCAATGAGCAATATGTCTGTTTGCTTTTCCTCTGGCACCGAATGGTGATTTGGCTTGTGAACGCGACGCAGTGCCTCCTCTTTCATTATTTTATTACCGGCAGCATTTCATGTCAACACTTGTATGTTCAAACAAGTTAGCAAATTGCAAATCTGGTTCAGTCCTTTTCGCAGAAAGATTTTTAAATCATTGAACTGTCTCCATTTCCAGAAATAAAGTAAATCTTTTTACCTCACAAAGCCTGGCTGAAATGTGGTCCTCTCCCAAGGTGCAATAATTTTGAAACCATTGTTATATTGGAATTCATCTTGTACTGGAATATTAGTGCCTTCACTGTACTTTTTCTGCCTTGAAACATACATATTCAATTTGTGCACAACAATGCATCTCTGTCATTGCTTTTATCGAGAAGGCACAGTGGAAGACTCTCAATAATATATTAAATAGTGAATTGTGACAAAAATGCTATAAATTGATGTAAGTTTGGTAGCTATTTACTTAACTTGAAGCAAGTTTTTTTTTAAGAACTGAGGACGCCGTAGCTACCCTTGCACCCGAAGCAGCGTTTTGAATAACGTTCAAATACAGAAGGTAGAGAACAACTTGCTAAATTGCTAAATACTGCACAGTCATCAATTAAAAGGTAAATGATGGATTAACATGTTTAATAACTGGTCTCAGATTTTCAGCCGTTCCTTTTGCATTGTTTTACAGGTAGGAAGTGTTGTCCAATTTCTATGTAAGAAGGGACATTTACTACAAGGATCAACCACGCGGATTTGTCTTCCGGACCTCACCTGGAGTGGGATTCAACCAGAATGCATACGTATGTAAATTAATCCATAAGTGTAAAAAAAATTGACTGGTAACAAAGTGTGGCATATGTGACAGCTTCTGCATATATTTATCAATGCTTGTTTATTACGGAGTGATTTTGTTTGGTTTAGAATATTAAAATTGTGTAGAGTATCTTTTACAACTGATGACCACAAGTTCATTTGAATAAGGGAAATGATAGGAATTTTATTTACTCTTTATTAGATTAAAATGTTATCATATTCAAAATTTGAAAATCCAACCTGCATGTGGCACTGAACATGTTTTTTTTTAATTTCCATTTTACTGTCATTTAGCCTTGCGTAGCTCAAGGCTTTGTTTCATTGTTTTTTTCATAAAACATATTGGAAATAAACTTGCAGGGGCTGTCTGAAGTTAAGTATTACTGAAAGAGAACTAGGAATTTGTAATTGATGTAGGATTCTTTAAATCTACTGTTAAGAAAAGATTTGTTTTCTTCAGTCTTGAATTAAATACATCAGCCTTTATTTTTCTTGCGATTTGAATTCAGCAGTATTTCGACTTCAAATAATGTAATTAACTCAATATAAAAACAAATTGGTACTGAAAGTCAGAACATGCTGACATTTTTACATTGAGTGAAATGATTAGGTATTTTTACACATTATTTCTCCAGTGATAGATAGCTGATGCTCAGATGTTCCAAGTGACTTTACAATGTTTTGTTGCTGGGGCTGGGGTTGGATAGAGTTGGAAAAGTTAAAAGGCAAGGAACTATGTTGCCTATGGGAATGGCAATGGTGAGGACATGGTTTGAATATTATGGGAGTTTGCTTCATTATCTTGGGGAATTAGAGACCATGCAGAACTTAGAATAAAATGTCAAAAGCCTAGTCTGCAAAATGGGATATAATCTGCAAAAGGAGAGACATTATAGGTCAGGCAGACTTTCCTCAACTGGCACGACCTGAATTTTTGACTAAATAAAAATAAACTGTTGTGCTCTGTCCTCAAAGAAAAATCACTTTATTTTTAAGCCCTTCAGTTCATTGAAAATTTGACAATATTGAGCCTCCACACAAGTCACCTTCCATTCTATTAATTACCCTTTTGTGCCTGGCAAGATCACTTCAAATTGCAAAGTGTACCTTTGTTTATATTCTAGCAACCTTTCTGCTGGGAAACCAACTTGATGGATTGATCTGGCTTCCTGTTGAATGACAATGTTCTGGATGTTGCCACATCCCAGACAGGGAATCTACAGCTTGATTAGTGTTAGTATGGATTGGAGGTGTCCAGATCTTGGAAGGGTGGAGCCCAATCCCTATGGGCATAGAGGCATGGCATTGGACCTTTGATCCTGGCTGTACTCCAATCCATGATTCCAATGGACAGGTGAAGGAATGCAGTCTCAGTCTAGTCGTGAGTGTCATGGGGTGGATAACAGGGAGCTGAAGCCCAATGGCAGGCAGAGTCGGGAGGTGGTGTTATCACAACTCTTGACCCACAAACAGTGTTGGAAAGACACTTAATATTTCCATAAATTAAACCTTGCCTTCCTTCACGTGAGGTTTCCCAAGGTTCAGCCTTGTTACATCTGAAAGATGAGTTAAATCTGAGGCGTACACCCCATTACAGTATTTAAATGGACAGCCTTCCTTCTGAATATATATTTGACACCTATCCATCCCAATGTCACTTGAGGGTACAAGTTGGCTACAAATTTTGAGATGTTAAGAATTTTTGCATCTGGTCTGAGCTCGACTACTATTTACAGTTCAAACTACTTCCAAAGCATTTGATAAATTCTCTCTAATCTAACGAAGATGAGATATTCAACTGATTAAGTCCTACAATCTCAATTGTAAGTGTTCATAATAAAATTGAATAATACTCCAATTCCTTACTGACAAGCCACCTAATTGGCAACATGGATTAACAATTTTGGTGGAAGCTGTCTGAATGAATGAATGAGCATTCAACAACTAATTTTAGTTGCACAGATGAATTGAGCTGGAGTTCATTCAACAGGATTCTTCTCAGTGAGTCAGAATGTCATCAGTTCAACTCTCACTCTAAGATGCAAAAACCTAAGCATGGACTGCATTCATTACCGCATATGTGTTGCAATGTCAGAAATGCTGTCTTTTGGTCAGCATGTTAAAAAGAAGCATTGCTGGCTGTCTTGGGTGTGTGTAAAAGATCCCAGTCTATTATTTTGAACAGGAGCAGGTGAACTACATCTGAACCCTGGACTGGTATGGGAGGCTGCCTTTGACTTACTGTGTTGGGACTGTCTGATCAAAGGCTATTTGCTTGACCAAGGCCAGCTGTCAACCGTGACAAGCTACCCAGTTTTGTGTCCAGACTAAATGCTCAGGCAAAGACACTGGTAATAGGAGACTTGATTCTCTGGCTGAAAGGGTAAAGCACAAAAAGCTGTCCAAAGCAATGCTAGGCAGCTATGCTTAGAGCACCCAGTCTGAAAGTGAGTATGTACTGTGACAGTGAATGAAGATCCCGGAGGTACAGCCCTGGAACAGTCTAAGAGCTGAGTGCACATGTCTTTGCTGGGACATTGCAATGATAGTTACCAGTGGAGAAGCTTCCTGCAAGTGGACTTTCAAGCATTAGTCATACTGAGAAATTTGCCATGCATCTTGTGAAAAGCATAAAAGATCGAGTAAGATATTCCTGGCATTGAGATTGGCCTCGCTGGAATTCTCATCTGATTTGACCACAAATCTTGCCAGAGTCACCGCACAGACTCCTGCAAGATTCCATGCTATGGGCTGAATCTTATACTATTTTAGCCAAGTCCATATTGCTTTTAGTGTTTTCGAGGGCTTTTTCACCCTAAGGCCTCTTGAGTTCTCTCACCGCATCATGGTAAAGTCACTGCATGAATAACCTACCCTCCCTGAGATGAAGAGGAGAAGTTTCTTCACACAGAGAGTAGTGAGCCTGCAGAATTCTCTGCCACAGAAAGCAGTTGAGGCCAAAACACTGAATGTTTCACACAGGAGTCATATATAGTTGTCAGGAATAATGGGACCAAAGGGTATGGAGAGATAATGGGAACAGAGTACTGAGTTGGATGATCAGCCATGATCATACTTAATGGAAGAGCAGGCCGGAAGGGCAAAATGTCCTAATACTGCTTCTATTTTCTGTGTTTCTATGCCTCTACGGCTTCACTTATGTCTGATTCTAGCCTCACCTTATTATCTTCCATTCCTGGCCATGAAGAGACTTCACCTGATGAAGCAGACGTGCTTCAAAAGCCTGTCATTTCAAATAATTTTGTTGGACTATAACCTGGTGTCAGGGAGACATTGGCATACCAGAAATGTTGCAGAGCTAACAATCCAGAGTAATCCAAAGGTCCAGACTAAATCCTCTGGGGATATAAGTGCCAGATAAAGGATATTTAATTTAAATAAAAGCTAGAATTGAAAGCTAATTTCATTAATAGAAATCAGGATTGTCGCATAAAAATGTCTATTTTACAAATGTCCTTTGGAAGAAGAAATTTGCCATCCCACCCAGTCTGGCCTACTTGTGAATCCAAACCCTCAGCAATGTGATTGACTCTTAACCGGGCTGTGAAATGACCCAGCCATCCTCTCAGTTCAGATAAAATTAGGGATGGATAAAAAGTGCCAGCTGGAACAGAAGCTGAGCCCAGAAAAAGGGTTGTTAATTATAACAGAACAGCAGAGAAGGGGGGAAAGAAAGGGAAATCTGACAAAACGGAAATGATTGCTTATCTTATTCATTCAGGGGATTGCTGGCTGAGTCAGCATTTATTACCCATCCCTGGTGACCCACAAGAAGATGGTTGTGAGCTGCCTTCTTGAACATCTACGTTCTATTTTGTGTAGGTAAACCCACAGTGTTGCTAAGGAGGGAGTTATAGAGTCGTACAACATGAAAACTCATCCGTGCCGACAAGGATTCCTGAACTGAACTCATCCCATTTGACTGTGTTTGGCCCATATCCCTCTAAATCATTCCTATCCATGTACCTGCCCAAATGTCTTTTAAGTGTTGTAATTGTGTTTTAATTTTAAAATCATTGACAGGACATAGACGTCTCTGGCTGGTTAGCATTTAGTGCCCATCCTTAAATTGCCCTTGAGAAGGTGGTTCCTTGCGGGTGATGTTGTTCCTATGCATCTGCTACTCTTGTTCTCCTAAATGATTGTAGGTATAGACTAAGGATATGTGATGAATTTTTGCAGTGTATTTTGTAGATGGTACACAATGATGCAATTGGTGGTGAAGATGAGTGAAGGGGAATGGTGGTATTCAGGCCTAGCATGTGGTGGAAAAAAGACAAGTAAGCGATGGGCTCATCAACTTTGTACTGATAGGTGATCCCTACCCATGCATCAGGCCACTTTTCCATCATGTTCAGTAACTGTAATGCAGGCATTCTCCATGAATACAACTGGATATCAAATAGAAAATCATAATGGTTGTTAAGATTCATGTCAAGATGTAAGGATGTTAAACTCAATATTACGACCAGAAGTACAGTGAACCGCTTGATTGAAAGTATGGTTAGGGTGGGATTGGGAACTGAAGTGGTAAGAAGCTTATACACATACTTACAGACTCAACAGCATCTAAGTCATCATCTAAGCCATTACCCAAATTTCATTTAGGTTTTTCAGTATAGAGGAAACCACAAAGTGAGCAGTGACAATAAGCTTCTTTAACTATACAAAAAGAAAATGAGGTCATAATGAAGATAGACCCCTTAGAAAATGAATCTGCAGAGATGGTTATGGAGAACAAGGAAGTTGAAAAGGAGTATATACAGATATTTTGCATCAGTCATTATGGTGGAAGATACTTTCAAAATCCTGTTAATGCAAAAGAATATGGAGGAGAAATTAAGTATCGTCACCATCACTGTAGATGTAGTACTAGACAAACTAATAGGCATAAAGGCAGATAAACCCCCTGGCTCTGATGGCTTGCATCCGAGGATCTGAGAAGATTTAGTTATAGAAATAGTGGATGCATTGATTGTAGTTTTCCAAAAATTCTTGGATTCTGGATAAGTACTGGAGGATTGGAAAATTGCAATTGTAACACCCGTATTCAAAAAAGGGAACAAGGCAAAAAGCAGGTAACTACAGGCCACTCAGCCTAACATTGATTGTTGGAAAAATATTGGAATCAATTAGGAAGGAAGTGACAGCAGCATAGTTGGAAAATCATAATCAAATCAAGCAAAGTCAGCATGGCTTCATGAAAAAGAAATTATGTCTGACTAATTTACTAGAGTTTCTGAGTAAATCTCAACCAGGGTAGATAGATAGTAACCAATAGAAGTTTTGTATTTGGGCTTCCAGAAGGTGTTCGACAAGATTCCTCAAAAAATGTTACATCATAAGAGCTCATGGTGTTAGAGGTAACATTTTGGCATGTATAAAGAATTGGCTAATGGGGCAAGAAACAATGAGTAAGGATAAGTGGATCTTTTTTCAGGTTGCTGACCTGTAACAAGTTGGGTTCCACAGGGATCAGTGCAATGGGGAGAAATGATAAAACAGTAAAATTAATGGTGTTTTACTTATTTGCAAAGTTCAAGAATTAAAGGCACAAATACAAGTTAATGAGTATGATCTTATAGCATTACGGAGACATGATTACAAGAAAGCTAAAGCTGGGATCTAAATATTCAGAGCTATGTGACGTTTTAAAAGAACAGACAGGGCAGAAAGGATGGTGGGGCAGCATTGTTAGTACGGGATAGAATAAGTGCAATAGTAGATATTATCTTGGATCAGAAGACATAGAATCAATACGGGCAGAGGTAAGAAATAAAAAGTGGAAGAAGACACTGGAAGGAGTAGCCCATATGTCCCCTAACAGCAGTTATGTGGTGGGACAGAGAATAAATCAGCCTAGAAAATCGTCAATGGCTTATAAAAAGATATATCCCAATGAGGAAGGATGATTCTAGAAAGGTGATAAGCCATTGATAGTTAATCGGGGAAGTTAAGGATAGCATCAAATCAAAAGGGAGGACGTGCAATATGGCAAGGGTAAGTGGTCAGCTAGAGGATTGGGGAAGTCTTAAAAATCAACAAGAGACAATCACAAAAATAATAAAGAGGCTGAAGATAAACTTTGATGGTAAATTTAAAAATACTATTTAGATAGACAGCAAGAGTTTCTTTAAATGTATTTTTAAAAAGGCTGAAGTTAACAGGCCCATTGGGGAGTGAGGCAGGGAAAATAATAATGGGGAACCAGAAAATGGCAGGGGAGTTGAATAAATACTTTGTATCAGTCTTCAGAGTTAAAGACATTATTAATGTTTGGAAATTACTGAATATTCAAGGGCAAAAAGGAGGAGAGGAAATAAATACAAAATGTATCACTGGAGAAAAAGTGTCAGGGGAACCAATGGGACAAAAGACCGATAAGTTTCTTGAACCTGATGGAGGGCATCCTCGGATATGAAAGGATGTAGCTAAGAGATCGGGGATGCACTGGTAGTATTCTTTTAAGAATACTTAGATTCTGGAAAAGTTCCAAAGGATTAGGAAACTGTAAAGTGTAATATTCTTATTCAAAAATGGAGGGAAACAAAAGCATGTCACTATAGGCCAAGTATTCCGTTATTGGTAAAATGCTAGTGTCTATTTTAAAGGATGTAAAAACAGAACATTTAGAATTACATAATATTTAAGTTATATGGATAGGCTGGGACCTATTTCACTGGAGTGTAGGAGGTTGATGGGTGACCTTACAGAGATTTTTAAAGTTGTAGGAGTCATAGATAAAGTGAGTGGCAAGGGTCTTTTCCCTCGGGTGGGGGAGTTCAAAACTGGAGGGCATATTTTAAAGGTGAGAAGAGAAAGATTTAGAGGGGACATGAGGGGTTAATTTTTCTCACAGTGGGCAGTTCATATGTGGAATGAATTGCCAGAGAAAGTGATAGATGCAGGTACAGTTATTACATTTCAAAAAACATTTGGACAGATAACTAAATAGGAAAGATTTAGAGGGTTATGGGCCAAATGCAGGCAAGTGGAGACAACAAGGTGCAGGGCTGGATGAACACAGCAGGCCAAGCAGCATCATAGGAGCAGAGAGGCAAGTCGAAATAGTTTATTTTGGGAAACTTGTTCAGCATGGACAAGTTGAACCGAAGGGTCTGTTTCTCTGCTGTATGACTTTGACTTTATGACCACAACTGTTTACAATTTTTACAAATGACTTGGAGGAATGAGGCAAATTTGCTGTAGTCAAATTTGCAGACAGCACAAAAACAGGTGGAAAGACAAGTTGTGAAGGAGAGACAGTTTACAGAGATATCAATAACTTAAGTGGGCAAAAAGTTGGCAGATGGAATATAATGTGGGAAAATGTGAGGTTGTTCATTTTGGAAGGGAGAACAAATGAGCAGAATATTACTTAAATGGAGAAAAAATAAACTGCAGAAAACTGCAACGCAAAGGGACTTAGGAGCACTTGTGTGTGAAACACAGACAGCTATTACACATGTCCAGTAGATAATCAGGAAGGCTAATGGAAAGTTGGCCCCTATTTCAAGGGTGTTGGAATATAAGGGTAGAGAATTCTTACTGCAACTGTACAAGGTGCTGGTGAGAACACATCTGGTATGCTGTGAGCAGTTTTGGTCCCCTTATTTGAGGAAAGGTATTGTTTCATTGGAGGCAGTTCAGAGAAAGCTCACTAGGATGATCCTTGGTATGGAAGGATTGTCTTATGAGCAAAGAGTTGGGACTCTACTCACTGAAGTTTTGAAGAACACGAGGTGATTTCACTGAAACACAAAGGATTCTTAAGAGGCTTGACAGGGTCGATACTAAGAGGATGTTTCCCTTCATGGGAGAATGTAAGACCAAAGGTCATAGTCTCAGAATAAAATGGTGCCTTTTTAAGACTGAGATAAAGAGGAATTTCTTTCCTCAGAGGATTGTGAATCTTTGGAACTTCTTGAGACAGAGACCTGTAGGGATAGAGAACTTGCGTACATTCAAGGCTCAGATAGATAGATTCTCAATCAGTAAGGGAATGCAAGATTATGGGGAAATGGCCGGAAAGTGGATACAAGGAATGTTGGATCTGCCATGATCCTATTGAAATGGTAAAGTAACTGTAAAGGGGTTCCTGTTTCTTATGATTTGAATAGCAAGGTCGAGGAAGTATCGATAAAAGTGAGGTGAAAGATATGTTTCTCCCCCTTTTCAATTTGTCTTGTTTAGTTCCTGTTTAAATGCAGGTAAAGATAAATATCTTCCACTCCTGGTTCTCTATTTAATTTTATGTCCCGCCTATCCTGTTAAGTAATTCCATTATCTTTTTTTCTGTTTATTTTTAAATTTAACCTATTTTTCTAATCAACCCATTCAGAGATGTTATTACAGAACTCTTTTAGAGTTTTCTTCTTGATGTTTAATTTTTTTTGATATTTGTCACTGATATTCCTAGGAATGGAACTCAACTTTGTCAGAGATGCAAGCAATCAAAAGTAAATCAGTGACCTGTGATACACATTGTGCAAGTTTTATTTTTATTGATGAATCCAAATGTACAAACAATAACCCACCACCAAATTAGTTCCTGGTGAATATTAGTCAGTAATTATCAATAAATATACTTTTTAACCACTAATTTTGTTCACTTTGAGACAATTTAAAATTCATATAAGGAAAAGATTGCTTGGAAGAAAAGTGTTATTTATTATTTTTTTCTGTTTGGCACTATTGTTTTCATTCTAATTCATATATAATAATTATTATTGCAGCACACAACTGCAAACAGCCAGAAACACCTGCTCACACCAATGTAGTTGGGATGGATCTTCCCTCGCTGGGTTATGTGTTGCTGTACACTTGTCAGCCTGGATTCTTCTTAGCTGGAGGATCAGAACACAGAGCATGCCGGTCTGATGGGACATGGACAGGAAAATCACCTATCTGTCATGGTAAGGTGTTTAAACCTATCATTTTCAGTAATCACTTGAGTGCTGTAAGCTTAAGGTTTTTGTTGAGAATTACAGAAATAGATGTCTGGCAAGTGAGAACAAATAATTGCAATTTTCAGTCACGTGTGTGTCGGTCACACTTTCTGATGCAACTTTAAATTCACAAACAGTTCTTGCTTAAATATGAAAATGCCATAGTATGCTGAGTGATAATCAAATTTTGTCTATTTATTATCTAAATATTTTGTTGTAAGTAATTTTTAAGTAAGATAAAACAAATGTCAACCATGCTATAAATAATAATGGTTCATTGGCTAATTCTTAAAATTACAACGTGACAAACTAATAATGCAGGAATCCTGATACTTTTATGACATTATTAAATCTACTAAGTAAAACACATAAATTTAATTGCAGCAAACATTTTATTAATTTGCACTTATGGGACCAGGAATGTGCTGTTTGATCAAATATTGTTGATCAAGAGATCCACATAACTGATGTAAAAATACACACTAAGTCATAGAAAAATAATGCAGGAGGTATACACATCACTGTTGAACTTTATATGCAACATAAATCACTTAGAGAATAATGCAACATTGCCTTAAATAAAACTTACTGGCAGAAAGCCCTCAGCTGTCTACTCTGACATCGCAGAGATCGTGATAATACAGTAAACTTCTTGTATTCGGATGTGTAATTTTCGTCAGTTTATCAAGGGTGTCAGTTTATCAGATGCTGGTTAAAACAAAGTTTGGTCTATTATACTTGAAACATTTGAGGCCCATGGTCAGCTTTTGATGAAGTTAATAGCATGGTTAAGTGCCAATTTATTGATGTATCTAGAAAATAAAAATGCAACTTATTAAAGTGATGATGATTTTGATATATATAGATCTGATGGGAGTGACTATTCAAGAAATATTTTTGTTCTGCAGTGTAGATTTTTAGTTTTGCAAAGTTTAAACTCGTGCAAGGTAGTAGAACTGTGCAAATGTTCTCCAGTTACCTGACATAACTTTTAATATGTTGGAAAAATCTCTGATCTGGCCGTTGACCACATTTCAACTCGATATCTGCTGACCTTCTATCAAAATTTTGTCAAAAGTCCAGACAGTTCTCATGGAAATTTCTGACATATGAATAAGAAGATTTGTTGATATTATATTTGAGAACTTTCTCACTATTGGTTTTCGTAGCTGGTTCAAAGAGATCAGAGAAGAGTAACAGACCATCAATTGGAACCCCAAGCCCTAAACTGAATGGTAGGCACATTTTATTAAAACTTTGATAAGTTTAATTATCCACATGGGTAGATGAGAATTTTACGTTTTAATTTTTTTAATACAATTATTTTTAATACCAAATTAGTTAGTTGCATTGTAGTTGCTATTTTCTGGTTTGATTTGTGTCAAATTGGGGACAAAGTAAAAATAGTAATAAAAATAACAAAGAACAGGAACAGGCCCTTCAGCTCGCCAAGACTGCACTGACACATGCCTTTCTTAACTAAAAACTTCTTGCTTCTACGCTGTCCACAACTCTCTTTCCCTGTCTATTTGCATATCTGTCAAAATTTCTCTTAAACATTGCCATTGTATCCACCTCCTCTGGCAGTGCATTCCAGACACTTACCACCCTCTGTGTAAAATGTTTGCCACTCCCACCTCCTTAAAACTTACCCACTTTTACCTTAAACCCACACCCCCCTGGGTAAAATACTCCAACTGTGCATTCTATCTGTGCCTCTCATAATGCTGTAAACTTCTATCAGGTCACCCATCATTCTTCGAGATTCACATGGAAATAGACCAAGTTTGTCCAATCTCTCCTTGCAGCTAATGCACGCCAAACCAGGCAACGTCCTGGTAAGCCATTTCTGTACCCTCTCCAAAGCCTCCACATCCTTCCGGTAGTGTGACAGTCAAAACTATCTGCTCTCTTCCAAATGCTGCCCAACTAAAGTTCTATACAGCTGTGACATGACTTGCCAATTCTTCTGCCATGACCAATAGAGACAAGCATGCCATTAGCCTTCTTGACCACCTTATCCACTTGTGTTGCCACAATTGTGAATTGTGGACATGTATGTCTGGATTCCTCTGTATGTCAATACTACTAAGGCTCCTGCCATTCACTGTATACTTCCCTCCTGCATTGGATGTTCAAAACTCAATCACATCACATTCGTCTGGATTAAATTTCACCTACCATTTCTCCACCCAAGTCTCCAGCCTATCTATATTTTGCTGTATTATCTGGCAATCCTATTCACTATCTGTAGTTCATCCAATCTTTGTGTCATCTGCAAACTTACTACTCGGGGTACTTACATTCTCCTCCAAGTTATTTATGTATATTACAAACAACGGGGATCCCATTCCTGATCCTTGCTGAACACCACTGGCCATAGATCTCCAGTCAGAGAAACACACTTCTACCATTACTGAGATAACAAGATGTAGAGCTGGATGAACACAGCAGGCCAAGCAGCATCATAGGAGCAGGAAGGCTGACGTTTCGGGCCTAGACCCTCCATCAGAATGTCTTCTATGACTAAGTCATTTCTGTATCCATCTTACTAGCTCACTTTGGATCCCATGTGACTTCATATTTTGAATCAGCCTATCATGAAAGACCTTGTCAAAGGCCTTGCTAAAGTTTATATAGACAACATCTACTGTCTTGCCTTCATCAATCATCACTGTCACTTCCTCAAAAAACTCGATCAAGTTTGTGAGACACAATCTTCCCCGCATAAAGCCAGGCTCCCTATCATTAATAAGTCTGTATTTTTCCAAATGTGAGTAAATCCTATCCCAAAGATCTTCTCCAATAATTTCCCTACCAATGACATAAGATTCACCAGCCTGAAATTTCCCAGATTACCACATTGCCCTTCTTAAACAAAGAAGAAATATTGGCTATTCTCCAGTCCTCTGGGACCTCACCTGTGACTAAAGAGGATACAAAGATTTCATACAAGGCCCAAGCAATTTCCTTGAGCATTCTGGGATAGATCCCATCGGGTCCTGGGGACTTGTCTAACTTAATGCTTTTCAAAACACCGAACACCACCTCTGTTTTAATAATGACACGATCTAGAATATCAACATACCCCTCCTGAAACTCACCATCTATCATGCTCTCCACCTATCCTCTCCTCTATCCATCTTCTATCCGCCTCCCACTCTCTCCCTATTTATTTCAAAACCCCCTTCCCCTCCCCCTTTTCTGATGAAGGGTCTAGGCCCGAAACGTCAGCCTCTCTGCTCCCATGATGCTGCTTGGCCTGCTGTGTTCATCCAGCCCTGCACCTTGTTGTCTCATCTATCATGCCCTTCTCCTTTGTGAGTACCAATGCAAAGTATTCATTGAGTACCTCACCCAGGTCTTCCAGTTCCATGCGTACATTCCCTCCTTTGCCCTGATGTGGACCTACCCTTTCCCTAGCTATCCTCTTGCTCTTCATATATGTATAAAACACCTTGGGATCTTCCTAAATCCTGCTTGTGAAAGACATTTCATGGCCCTTTTTAGCCATCATAATTCCTTGTTTGAGTTATTTCCTGTTATCTTTGTATTCCTCAAGGGCTCTGTCTCATCTAGTCAGTGTCAAGGAAGTTTTATTTTCCAAGGTTTGCTTGACCCGGCAATGCTTATTCCTTCAAAATGTGGGGAGATGTATACTTAAACATCATTGGTTTTCCTTGCTTTAAGGAAAAGAGGAGCATACTTGCGCAAAGCCTATATAGAAATTAAATCATTTTCATTATGTTTTTGGACAATGTACTGCACACTGAATTAAAAAAAAAATTGTGAGGGGGGCATTAAATATGGGTGGAGTCTAAAACAGGTACTATTGCATTGGTCACTTGAACTGACGTTCAGTTTAATAGAGCTGAATATTAGATGTGTAATATAATATTTGGCAACTGTCATTCTGTTTCTGATTTCATGCTGTGTCATTAAATTCAGTCATTTGTATATATGAATTGTTGACTTTCTGATTCAGTCACTAAAATACTTCTAATTTTCAGTTCCAGATGATGTCTTTGCCCCGCATTATATTTGGAAGGGGTCTTATAATTACAAAGGAAAGAAACAGCCCATGACATTGACCGTTACTAGTTATAACATCTCAACAGGCAGAGTAAATGCAACTCTCACAAACAGTAATATGGAGTTGCAACTTTCAGGTACAGTTTCATCAATAATATTTGTGAAAGGAAAGCTGAATGATTCTATAAATTCTATAATGCTGAGCAGTGGGGGATGAGGTATTTTGTCTTTCCCCGTTATTGATAACTATCCTTCCAACAACTTTCTACTGGATAGTAATCAGGATCAGAAAGACTGACCAATTTTTAATTGCCAAACCTTGAGTTTCTGAGGTTATTTCTTTTGTTCTAGTATCTGCACTGGCTGGGATCAATCAATGAGGACAGCCTTGTCTCAGTTCTATCATCTTTCTTGTCTGTAAAGCTTAGTTGCTCACTTTGGAAAGCTTGCTGAGCAAGCTTTTATGAGTTTTCATTACTTTCTACAGTATAGTAGATATCTGAAAATGTGATTTATCAGAGAAGACAGAAATTGTCCTGTCCTTTGACATCGACTGTATTGCTGTTCACTACTAAGAACTGGTTCACTTAGCTCAGCTAGGCTAAGCCTACGTCTACACATCTGAAGAGCCTCAACCGGTTCAAATGATCCCTTTCTGCCTCAACTCTATATCCAAATATCATGCACAGCAAATTTCTGAGAAACTCATTTTTCATTTATTCTAATCTTTGACTTCTAACCAACACTTAATTTATTACATAAAACTACCTTTCTAGTATCACACACGGCACATCGTCAATGCCATCTGATGACTAAGTAAGCTTTATCTACTGAATTGTCCATAGCAAGAGTTTAAATTCTTACGATAATTATGCTATGTTTCTAAGACAAAACCTCTTATTTTGTAAGCCATGTTGACTACTTCTTATAATATCTGAGCTATTTAGAAGCACATACATGTGTTCAAAACTTTTGCAAACTGTGAATGTAAGGTTAATTGAGCTAGAATGACTAGTTTCATGCCAGATTATTCTCTGGCCATTGGAAATATAATTGCTCTCGTTCAGTATTTTGGTACTAGTACAAAAGTTTTAAGTAAGTGAAAGGAAAGGGTGGGAAAAGAACCAAAGTGAAGGTATGTGATATGTGGAAATGAAGCTTTGAATATATTCAATCATGGAGCATTCATAATTCTCTAGGATAGACAATTTCAAAGGTTCACAATCCTTTGAGTGAAGAAATTTTTCCTAATTTCTCCTAAGCGCCATATTTTAGGTTTGTCAGTCAGGAATAACAACATCTTACTGTGTCAAGCGCCTTCAAAATTTTTTATGTTTCAGTGAAATCAGCTCTCATTCTTCTGAATTCAAAGGAATATCAATGTCTATATGTTATGATGAGTGCAGGCTTTCACCTATCCACTGCCAGTCTGTTGAAATTCACTGAACATAATCTAATGACTTCTGGAGCAATGCATTCAGTTTTTTTTTAACTATTCCTTCAATTCGAATAATACATTCAGATTAAATTAATGCATTTTAATGGTAACCAAAACAGCTCAGTCAACATAAATCTCTTGAAGACCTCAATTGTTCAAATACATTTAAGATGTGCCTGTCATAACTAAAATCTATTTCAAGTTATTTTCCTCTCTTGTCATTCATTGAAAATTAATTTTCTTAGCCATGTTCTTGCAGTGAATACAACTCACTTTGTGCATATAATTCCATTGCTTCCTGCTACACCTCTGAACTTCTCCAGCCCTGCGAACTTTTCTGAATTTTGTTTTTCTGATTCTAGCCTCACATGCTTCAGCCCCGACTTAGCTGTACCATTGAAGATCACACTTCTAAGCTTCCTGGCCTCACAGAACTCCATTTTAAATCTGTCTGCTTCTCCTCTTCCCCTCCTTAAAACACAATAAAACCCAAATATCTGGACAGGCTTTGGTAGCCATTTCCACTCTTTTTTTATTTTCATGTGTGTAATAGTTTGTAATATTCCACATTAAAGGCACAATTTAAAAGCAACTTCTTGTACAGAGATTAAAGTCCAATATTAAGCAAATTGCATATTTTACAGTTTAAATAATGAGAATCATAGAATCCCTACAGTGTGGAAGCAGGCCGTTCAGTCCGTCAAATCCACACAGATCCTCCAAACAGCATCTTGCCCAGACCCATACCTCTATCCTATCCCTGCAACCCTGTATTTCCCATTGCTAACCCACCTACCCTGAACATCCCTGGACACTGCCAGGCAATTTAGCGTGGCCAATCCACCTAACCTGCACATCTTTGGACTGTGGGAGGAAACCGGAGCACCCAGAGAAAACCCATGCAGACACGGGGAGAATATGCAAACTCCACACAGACAGTCACCCGATGGTAGAATCAAACCTGGCTCCCTGGTGCTGTGAGGCAGCAGTGTTGACCACTGTGCCACTGTGCTGCCCCACCTCTTAAATATGATATATTCCCAACACCTTATGAGCTTTGTCATGCTGTCAGAGTATAGCAAAGTAATGTGTGTCGAAAGTAATGTTAATCATCCATGTAATTGACTAGGCTTATTTAACTTCTCCATTATTAATTTGGATTCAAAGAGCCATTGATCCATTTTTAAGTATAATTTTTTGATTCCCTTTGCTCCTTTAGGTGTCTACAAAAGCCAGGAAACACGCCTCATGCTTCTAATGTATCATGCAAAAACAGCTGTCCAAGCTTCTTTAAGCAAGATCCAAGATAAATGGGCAATGGATGGTTATGTAAGTATGGTCCTGCGAGCTGAGTCAATTGGATTCGTTCTGGCAGGTTTATTTAAAACTGAATAACAACATGTTCTTAAAAACAGTAACACATAACTGAGAATTCAAGCAACTAAATAAACCCAAGTAAACAACTAATCTTCCCAAACACAGCAGGTTTTTCTTCACTCTCCAGGCAATCTTTTTTATGTACCAATCTAATAGTCCAAAATAAGTTGGAGTGAGGCAGCACCATATTTTATATCCTTCCACATTTTGATTTCCTTTGAAGACTCATTAAAATGTTGAACTGAATGCCTCACTCAACTGTGTTACACAGTTATGCAAAGGTAATATCAAGCCTATAATAAGATACCCACTTTCACAGAGCAGAGAATGAATATTTACTACTTGTCCCATATGAACTTGGTATGTTTAAGATGTTTTTCTATGAGAACACCAGCCTCTACTGATTGATAAGCATATGATTAACTGGCTAACGCTAAATGGCTTTCAAGAGTTCAATAGTAATAATGTAGGCCTATGTTAACCAAGTGTGACCCTGAATATCAGAAGTTATCCAAGCCAGAAATGCAGCTGATATTTATGTAGTATTTTAATGTAATAAAATGTCTCAAGGAGCACAGAGGTAGCAAATTAAACAAGAAGGTGGTATTAGGCCAGTAGGCCAAATACATGGTCAAAGGTAATTTTGAGGGAACATTTTAATTTAGATTTTAATGAAATGGCGAATCACAAAGATGTGGGAAGAGAATTTCAGAGCTTGAGCTCAAGACAACTCAAAGCATGCCCAAATGCATAGTGAAGTAATTAAAAGCTGAGATGCTGAGTTCAACAGGATTAGATAAGATTAAATATCACAGAGATTTCTAGAGCTGAGGGAGATTACAAACATTGGGAGAACTAAAGTAATGATTTGCAAGCAAAATCAAGAATAACATCAATGATTTACTTGACTAGAAATCAATATAGGGTTGATAAGTAAATGGGACTTGACAAAGTAAGTATATGGGCAGTAAAACTTTGGATAATCATAGATCTGCTGAGGGTAGTAGATGGGACACTAGTTAGAAGCATGTTGGGATAATCAAATCTATGGTAACAATTGCTTGGACGAAGGATTAAGTGTCAGATGAACTGAGTCAAATATGATATTACAAAGTTGAAAATGAACAGTCATAGTGATAGAGATAGTAGGAACTGCAGATGCTGGAGAATCCGAGACAACAAGGTGCAGGGCTGGATGAACACAGCAGGCCAAGCAGCATCGTAGGAGCAGAGAGGCTGACGTTTCGGGCCTAGATCCTTCATCTAGCACAGTCAGTGGGTCAAAAGTTCATCTCAGGACTAAATATCACATAAAGTTCTGAACAGTCCAGTTTAGTCTCAGACAGTTATAGCAGGTTGCCATGGAGATGGTTGCTAAATGACAGAGATTTGAGCAAACACGAAAGACTTGCCAATTTGAAAATAGAGGAAATTTCCTTATATTCAGCATTGGATGTTTGATAAGCAGTCTGATAATTTAGCAACAGTGGAGGAATCAAGAGAAATTTTGTTATGGTGGACCAGGTGTCATTAGTGTCTGTATGAAAACAAATATCTTTGGATAATATTTGCAAGGAGCAGCATGAGGATAAGGACTGAGGATGGATCAAAGGGGGAACATAATTGAGGGGTAATTGAGCTAAAAAAGGAAACCATTACAAGTGATCTGCTTCCATGGGTAGATAGATGAGGATAGACCAAGTGAGAGTAGTTCCACCAAGCTGGACAGAAATGGAAAAGTATTAGAGGATCATGGTGTAGTCAGGGGGTTATGTCTGAGGGCATTTAATAACTAACTTGTCCATCTTTCTGGAGCTATGTTTTTTTTAAAATAGAACGAGAGAAGGCTTTTGGAGTAATAATGGGCATTCACTTGCATTGTGAGAGTTTTACGATTGGGCAGAGTGACCATTGAAAAGTATTAGCAATGGAAATGATCAAGGTCACCCAGACCTTTCTTTATAATTATTTTTACTGCTGGAATGGTTAAACACGGCTTCCTGAAAGGCACAGTTTATAAGCATTCATTATAAGTGCAGAACTAGGAATATTATTTTATTTATTTCTATCTGAGACGGGAGTGCCATTTCCCAGTTATCTCAAGGGATTGTAACCTGGTAATCCATGATTGAACATTTGCTATCAAACTGTTACCATAGCCCTTCTCTAGTTTCTCACAGTACAATAACATAAGCTATTTTATAATTACAGAAAAAAAATGTGAAATCTGTCCTTTCAACCAGTTTGCAGCTCCTGACACAGTTGATCAGGTGTCCTCTTCTAACATGTCTCCCCTATCATCCAGCTCAATAGAACTGCTCTCGCCTAGTTCTATTATTCTTGTCTATTCATCACCTGAAATTTGCAATGACCTCTGCCCAGCTCCTGCACTCTTACCTCTGGTATCTCCCAAAGATCTCACTTGACATTGACTTTGTTTTTTCATTTACATGCTGCTCTTCAGCAACATTATCTGAAACACCTAAATTTTCACTTGAATCCTGACAACATTCAGCTGTACTTCAATTGTATTTGATCACATTTCCACGCCATCACTGAGGCTGTCAATTTCCATGATGGCACCTTAATTTCAAATTGTTTTATGGTCTTTTCTCTCACTGTCTCTGAAATCTTCTGCAGTCCCCACTCAATGATTAAGACAAACCTTTTTCACTTCAGTACTGCCTTATCATTAGAATCGTACAGCACAAAAAAGGCCTTTTTGCCCATCAATTCTGTCTAACAAAAATGCATTACTACCAACGTGGGTCCCATTTTCCCAAATTAGGTCGATACCTTGAATGTTATGGCATTTCAAGTGCTCGTCCAAGTACTTCTTAAAGGTTATGAGTTTTTCCACCACAGCTATAATCCTGGCCCATGCATTCCGGATTCCTACCACTTTTTGGTGAAAAGGGGGTTTTCTTCCCCATCCCCAACATGAAATCTTTTGAAATTTTGATCTACACTGCTCCTATAAAGATATTGTGTTATATTAATGTCATTCTACAAATGTAAACACTTCTTGTAATAGCTGTTATTGTCTAGCAAATAGAAAGCTATAATTTCTGAAGTTCAGGTGAAGCATAAGTTCCAAATAGGCCAGTTGGACCAAATGGCACTTCACTTAATGTCACCCAGTCCAAATGTGCTCATAATTTGGCAAAAGACATCATTATCTCTACATATTAGTGTCCTCCATAAACTGGTACTTTCTGTATGTGTATTCTTCAATCAGTTTCTTTTGTTCTGTTGTAAAAGTTTGAAAAGTCCGCCATTACAATTTATTGTAACAGTTTTTTTTATATGTTACAAGGTTTCTGCTGAGCCTGATGGTGCCACATATGTCTTTCAAGGATTTATACAGGGTGAAGATTATGGACAATTTGGACTGCAGAGACTAGGTAATCACATTCAGTTGGAAATGATATATATGTTTCTTTAATGAGGATGATTGCCTTTTTTATTATTTTGCGAGATATCAACTGCATTGGCCAAGTAGAAGAGTCTTGCTGAGTGGGTTAATTATGTCTGCTGTCCAATTCAATTATGGTAAAATTCCTTGTTTTATTATCTTAATTTAAAGGTATCCTTCACCTTCTCCAAATTTTAAAAACTATTTAGGTGGCTCAAGAGATAGAGGCTGAGAGATGTGAAGCAGGTTAGAATTTCACACCTGCAACAGAAGAAGCACAGCTAAAAACAAAACAATGATTCTGAAGTTGCTTTGAATTGCTTCAGATTTGTTTTCTCCCCATCCCTATCCCAGTCCCCAGTCTAACATTTATTTTTTTTTGTCTCATGAGCCAGCTGCACAAAATAAGCTGCCTAAGTATCAGGAAAAGGAGGAAATATGGGAAAAGCTACTGGCCACTGTTTATTTTCCAAGTCTTTTTTTTTGTTGAGGAAAGTAAAATGCTATTGATGCTCTTCCTGCTCTGGTCAGCTTTACTTAAGTAGATTTTACTTTCTGTTTTCTCTTTTCCTATACGCTGTCTCTGGCTGAGGGGCTGAAATATCAGTTGTACATCAGTAAAAGTGTCACCTTGGAGTATCCCACAATTGAATCCGTGTTTCCTTCTTTGAATCTCTGCTTAGTAATTTACCACAATGGAATTCATCTGGGAAGAATTTTTCTAATAACTTCATCATGTTCTAGTACACTACTCCTAGCTTAGCCCTTAAATACTAAATTATTATCACCAAGTTCAGATGGGAGTGGCAAATAATGTTTGTCTAGCCGGTAGCAGCCATATTTTATCTATCAGTATTAAATATTTGTACCGCGGCTATGTTAGGGCTTTCCTATTTCCATCAACCTTCTGCGTAAAAACAATGCTCTTCTAATTTTTGTGATTCATTCTTTTGCTGTCTGGATGCCAGCACCTTCCTTATGTGGCCATTCGCCATCTGTAAGGCGATGAAAGACATTTTCGTTCACGAATATATTGACTTGGGATTTCATAGACAATCCCAAGCTTGAGTCCAATTCCATTCTTATCTGAGTCTCACATACTTTTCCAGGCTAATTACAGAACCACAATGTCAACCCTGCTGAAAATAACCACAGATGAGGATCAATATGTAAAACTTTAAGAAAATGGTTTATTAAATATTGGATATCTCACTCCAATTATACAAATTTTAAAAAAGCTAGTGCTGAATCCATTATTTGCTGAGTAAAGTTTGCAGACTAACCTCATGCTGGACTTTCACAAGCTGTTGGCCATCTGCAAACTTCCTTCACACACTGGTCTTAATCTATAACTGTCCTTAGAATACTGACAGTTGACAGACTTTATGACCTTCAAAGTGTAGATGTTGAAACATAAAACCTTATTTACAGATGAATAAATAAAATGTACAGACCATTATAACATAGGCTCATGCTTGTGAAAACATATCATCATGTTACATCTACCAGTTATATTTTCACAGAAATTACTTATTCAACCTTATCTTCCTGGATAATTTGTTGCATTTTAATTGTCAAGTTATTTTAAATTAATATTTAACTCTAGTAAAGAATGTTAAACCTAATGATGTCTGATTATTATATTCAAAATTACAAAATGAATAATGGTGTCAATTTGGTCTTACCATATTGTTATGGGTGTTATTTTGTTGTAAAACTTCTTTCTCACCTTTTATATCTCCATACTGAAGTACTTGGTAGTACTGGTGTATGCTATTTCAAAAAAAAATTCTTCCATGGGTCCATTATCAATGACTTCAAAAATTAGGATGGAGAGATAATGAAATAATACAGATTGTGTCAACATGAAACAATTCAAATTGTATTTCTTTTGAATTGTGCTTATTTGTGCATGATTGTGATGGAGCTTTGCAAGTGTATTTATTTTTAACGTTACAAGCTTTGAAGTACAATTTTATTTGCATAGTTGAAATTGTCTCTTTGTAATACATAATATATCTTCCCATTAAATCAAAACAAATACTGATTAAAGCCACTGTTATCAATTACCCTAAAATGATCGTTTTAAAGACTCCCCAAACATTGAACTGAGCTGATATGAAACTGTAGTATCATTGGTGATCCATGAGTTATCGTGTTAGAAAAACTATGATGATATCAGTTGTAAAAAAAAGTACAAATGACTCTGTGATATGTGTCAAATCCTACAATTTATATATTGCAGGACATAGAAATGAACTATTGAAAAATAAGGTGCTTGTCAAATATTTTAATTGCGTTGGTTGGTCAAGTGTCACTATTAAAGTGACAAGTATGGGCAGGGTAAATTTGACTGCTGATAATTGCTCAGTGAGTAATAGGCTATTAAAATGTATCCAGATAGCTAATGTTTACAGTATGAATATTACACAGTTATGACTAAATTTAATAGCAATCATTCCAATAGCTACTTAAGAATTTGTAAGTACAAGTGCATATTATATGTGAAAGATATTTCTCTGAGGATTGTGGGGAAACTTGTCAGCTGTTATTTGCACCAGCAAGTGTCTGACAATGTGATAGCTAATTTGCTATGTCTCATTAATATAACTTTCTGCTACAGGTCTGAACTCAACTCATGGCTTAAATTCTCCTAATCCACCACATGGTACTAACAGTAGCTCTGTGGCCATCGCCATCCTTGTGCCTTTTTTTGCTCTAATATTTGCAGGATTTGGGTTTTACCTTTATAAACAAAGGTTGGTATCAACTAACATTCCTCTGATTATACACTGACTTTAATGCAGCGCTCAAAAACAGGGTGTTCCTATTTTGTGCAACGAAAGATAGTGGAGGTTATTTTTGCCAAATATTGAAACAGTCGTTAAATATATGCTGTGCTTACATGTCATGCCTGTTCGCCGGTCTAAATTTAGTTCATAATTTTTGTCCTAATGATAATTTGACCTTTCCTTTGGTGCTGAACCATGCTTTAGAAGACAGTTTAACACAAGTATTAATTCGACAATTTTTGTGGAGTGGTGCATATAGATTCTTCACACTCAAATTCCACTGTGCAATGCACTGACTGCCAAATAGTGACACTGTGCCGGATCACATACAGAGCAGAGAAAGAGTTGATGTGTTCTTGAAAGAGGAATGCCCGAGTAGAGGAGATAGGACTTTCTTCTTCCTCTCTATGTCAACAGGAGATAAAGGACAGCACCTTACCAACCTGTCCTCCTCTCCTGCAACAGCTGCTACTACTCTTTCTTGTTTTGTTCTCCTGTTCCTCATCTAGACTGCGGGTGGGCGGGTGCCTTATAAAATGCCCATGACCCACAACTCCCTTTCTCTTGGGGATTCCTATAAGCCCTCAGATAATAATTATTGCTGGAAAATGGGAGAAATTTTGGTTGTGTCCTGGAAAGTCTCCCGATGCTTTTCAGAGCTCCTCTTCTTAGATCCAAGAACTCCTAAACAGGAAATAGTGAGGCAATTTAAGTAACTCTAGAAATCCACATCTGTAATCTGCTTAATATCAAATAATCAGTTGCTGTTAGGATAGGGTTTTAGGACAATTACTCATGACCATGTACCCTCCTCAATGGACATGATTAGATGTTTGAATCTAGCAGCCAGGTGGTGTTAATGATTGATTCAGCTCAAAATCTCATTTAAAACACCTTGAAGAACCATTAATGCCAGCTAAAAATTGAACCCAAAATTTCAAATGCTGTTTGAAAGCACAGCTAAAGCCTGTACCATACCTAATAATAGGCTGATGGACAATATAATAAATCTCTGTAACATGATCACATCTTAATTAACTTTGTGAAATTGGACGATCACAACGGCCCTAAACCCCACCTCTTCCTCCGTTACATTGATGACTGTATCGGCGCCGCCTCGTGCTCCCACGAGGAGCTCGAACAGTTCATACACTTCACTAACACCTTCCACCCCAACCTTAAGTTTACCTGGACCATCTCTAACACCTCTCTCCCCTTCCTGGACCTCTCTGTCTCCATATCGGGCAACCACCTCGAAACCGATATTCATTTCAAGCCCACCGACTCCCACAGCTACCTAGAATACTCCTCCTCCCACCCACCTTCCTGCAAAAATGCTATCCCCTATTCCCAATTCCTTCGCCTCCGCCGCATCTGCTCCCAGGATGAGGCATTCCACTCCCGTACATCTCAGTTGTCCTCGTTTTTCAAGGACCGTAACTTCCCCTCCTCGGTGGTCGAGAACGCCCTCAACCGTGTCTCCCACATCTCCCGCACCTCATCCCTCACACCCCGTCCACGCAATAAGAACCAAAAAAGAATCCCCCTCGTCCTCACGTACCACCCCACCAACCTCCGGATCCAACGCATCATCCTCCGACACTTCCGCCATCTGCAATCCGACCCCACCACCAAAGACATCTTTCCCTCCCCACCTTTATCTGCTTTCCGGAGGGACAACTCTCTCTGTGACTCCCTTGTCCGCTCCACACTCCCCTCCAGCTCCACCACACCCGGCACTTTTCCCTGCAACCGCAGGAAGTGCTACACCTGCCCCCATACCTCCTCCCTCACCCCCATCCCAGGCCCCAAGAAGACTTTCCACATCAAGCAGATGTTCACCTGCACATCTGCCAATGTGGTATACTGCATCCGTTGTACCCGGTGTGGCTTCCTCTACATCGGGGAAACCAAGCGGAGACTCGGGGACCGCTTTGCAGAACACCTACGCTCGGTTCGCAACAAACAACTGCACCTCCCAGTCGCGAACCATTTCAACTCCCCCTCCCATTCCTCAGACGACATGTCCATCCTGGGCCTCCTGCAGTGCCACAACGATGCCACCCGAAGGTTGCAGGAACAGCAACTCATATTCCGCTTGGGAACCCTGCAGCCCAATGGTATCAATGTGGATTTCACAAGTTTCAAAATCTCCCCTCCCCCCACCGCATCCCAAAACCAGTCCAACTCGTCCCTGCCTCCCTAACCTGTTCTTCCTCCCACCTATCCCCTCCTCCCACCTCAAGCCGCACCTCCATCTCCTACCGACCAACCTCATCCCGCCCCCTTGACCTGTCCGTCCTCCCTGGACTGACCTATCCCCTTCCTAACTCCCTACCTACACTCACCTTTCCTGGCCCCATCCCCGCCTCTTCGACCTGTTTGTTTCCTCTCCACCTATCCTCTCCTCTATCCCTCTTCTATCCGCCTCCCACTCTCTCCCTATTTATTTCAAAACCCCCTTCCCCTCCCCCTTTTCTGATGAAGGGTCTAGGCCCAAAACGTCAGCCTCTCTGCTCCTATGATGCTGCTTGGCCTGCTGTGTTCATCCAGCCCTGCACCTTGTTGTCTCGGATTCTCCAGCATCTGCAGTTCCTACTATCTCTGATTCGATAATAATATATAATTTTGTTAAATTAGGCTAATTATTGATAATGCCTCGAGTCACAACCATTCGTGGTTCTCTTGGATAAAAAGTGATGAGATAAACAATAGCTTGCTGGAGTAGTGCTAGTTTGACAGTGTTCTGTAACTGACATCAATTTATTGTATCAATAGTCTTAAATTGATTAGAACTAAAGGAATGCATCAATGCAAGAATCCAGTCGATACTTATCAGTTTCTCCAATACAGGTTCTCAATACAAAATAACACTGTTTCCAGAGACATGAGTATAACTGTCCAAAGAATATGATTTTAAAACAATTGGCAAAAAAGACAATGGGGAAAAGGAGAGAAATGTTGTTTCTCAGCAACACTTTTTATTCGCTCATGCAATGTGGGCACAGCTGGTTAGCCAGCATTTATTGCCAATTCCTAGTTGCCCCTGAGAAGATGGTGCTAAGCTGCCTTTGTGAACTGCTGCAGGCCATGTGCTGTAGATTGACCCACAATGCCCTTAGAAAATTCCAGGATTTTGACCTGGCAACAGTGAAGGAACGGTGATATATTTCCCAGAAAGGATGGTGAGTGGTTTGGACGGGAACATGCAGGGGGTGACGTTCCCGTGTATATGTTGCCCTTGTCCTTCTAGAGGAAGTGGTTTGGGTTTGGAAGGTGCTGTCTGCGTATCTTTGGTTCACCTTCCAAATCCATGACCACTTCCATCTAGAAGGACAAGGGCAGCAAATACATAGGAACGCCACCCCCTGCAAGTTGTACTAAATGCAATGTATTGTTGAAAGAGTGGTGGATGCAGGTTCAATAATAACTTTCAATAGGGAACTGGACAAAAACTATTTTAAAAAGAAAGTTTGAGCTGTGGGAAAGAAAAGTGAAATGAAATGAGTGGATAACTTGTCCAGAGGCTTAACAGAGGTACAATGGTCAACTTACCTCTTGTGCATCATGATGTTATTTCAGTGATATTATGTCTTAAGCTTAGAATTGAAAGTGTAACCTCTCTGCTTTTCTTTACAGGACAGCACCCAAAGCGCAGTATACTGGCTGCTCAGTACATGAAAACAATAATGGTCAAGCAGCTTTTGAAAACCCAATGTATGACACAAATGCAAAGTCAGCAGAAGGCAAAGCGGTTCGATTTGACCCAAATCTCAACACAGTCTGTACGATGGTATAAGGCAGGGGCATTGTTTGATTACATAACGTGATACACATCCAGCGCTTTGCATCTTGGGACATCTAGATTTTGACTAAACCAACTTATGTACAATGCACATTTGGTTCATTGCTATTTAAAGCACACTTTTCAGGAATTTAATGTACCAGATTTATCTGAAGAACCAGAAAAAAAAAGAACATGTTTTCATGGCTCACCCAGTTTGAAACAGATTTGCTCTTCATTCTGTTACTGGAGAGCTTTTCAGCGACTTTAGCTGCACTCTAAGAGTGCTTAGCCACAATTTTTTCAAAAAAAATCTAAACACTTTCTCAGAAGAAAACTGCAGATACTTGAGGAGCATTGAACCTCTGTTTTCAATGTTACAAACAACAGGGGCTAGAATTTGAAATGAAGGTTGGGACACTGAATACATAATAATGACTGTGAAGTGCTGTATAGTCAAGATTATTACAGATTTTGCCTTCTGGTGTGAAAAATGACTTTATAAGGAACAATTGCAAAACTGATTTTAAATACCTGACTGTAAAGCGGCCAGTGTGGTACTCACTAAACAGATTTCTATGGAACACTTCCAGTCTTTTTTGATTGCCTAGAGCAATCTCTTCATCTATTTAATTTTTTTCCATACTTTTTGATTTGAATTTATATTCTTCGTACAAAATGTTAAATTCTTGCCACAGAATAAAACGAGAAATATTTATACTATATATTCATATTTTCAAGTAACGCATATGCATGATATGTTGCATGCTTCATTATTATTTAATTGCTCAGTTGTGTTATTTTACAGCAAACCATCTTATTTATTGTCAAATAACTTTATGGTCTTATGTACGTGCTTACTACAGATCATCTCCACCCTTTGAACATTTAAGTGATTTATGGTGTGGATGTCATGCATTTTCCACGACCGATACTCATAGTATTATGAACGTGCGTGTTGTTATAGGACGAACATATTTGTTTAAATCTGATTGGAGTTTTGTAAAGTGGAGAGTGCAAAAATATAGACCTTGACCATAGGGGTATCACCTGAGCCGGCTGCTTTTCTTGGCCATTCTCTAATTGAATAAATTCATTTTTTTTGTTTTCATTGTACATCTTCATGGTATACATTCATAGACTGAGTGTGTTTGCTAATGAGAGAGAGGAAAGGTCCTTTTGCATGGATGATTATGATGTGTTTGCTTGAAAGCTCATTTTAGTTTCAAATGTTAATTTGACTGTTTTAGTAGCAGCCAAACTTCCACATGACTCCCTATACTTTCTATTGATCACCTTCTTGACATTTGCCTTAAAGAGTAGAGCCATGACATTATGTACATTGCAGTAACAAGTCTCCACCTTTTATCTTTACCTATCAATTGTTCATACTCTAAAGCTCATCACATAACACCAAAAGATTGTTACCACTGTGCTAGAAAAGCATTCGCATGAAAATTTAAGAACAGAAGTACAAGCAAACTAAGATAATCTTTTATTTTGCTGAAAGGACTATCAACTAACTGGAGATATTACTATGTTGTAACTGTAATATATGCACTGTGCCTACCAAAAATTAATTGAGGCCAAGGTTGCTGCTCCTAAACTGTCCTATGAGTGTATTTTGTTAAATCAAAAACCTAGCATTGGGCTTCAAGATCCATTTACCTTGAATCACGAAAATTGACTAATTCAAAATGTAAGAATTTTACAATGCATCTGAAACTATACTAACAATGACAGCAATTATTTTTCCTCAAACTGTCTCACACATGTTCCTGCTCACCCAGGTTTGTATACCATAAGTGACTGCAATAAACAAAGTACATCCATTGAAATTAGAACAAAGTTTAAATTGTACCTGAAACAAATTTCATGTACAACCTCCTTACTCCTCTGTATCATGTTTATTATAATTAGATGCATAAAAATTTCTTTTGTAAAGAAATATATTTTTATGGAAAAAGAATTTGTAAAATGTATGGATCTATGATGTAAATTTTCAATACATTGTAAAAAAATAAATGGCTCAATGCTTTTGTACATTTTGTTTATGTGGGCTGTTCTGTTTTCCTGCAAACCTTGTGTCTTGTTGTTGATTCTTAGATTTTTTTTGTGGCTTACTGATAGCTTAAAGTTTATTTTTAGTGCAGAACTAAAAGGATACTGTATTGTCAGAGGTGCCATTTTCAGCTTATATATTAAACTGAGGGCCCATCTGCCTGCTCAGGTGGATGTGAAAGATTCCATGGCTCCATCCAGTGAATAATAAATATGTTCTGATAGTTCCTTAGTCAACATTTGTATCTCCACTGTCACTGTAGAAATTGGCTTGACTGGTTATTATTTTTCATTTATTGTGCATAAATTTGACTGTTTAACCACACTTGTGAAAGAAATCACTGATTAGATCCCTCTAGGATATTCTGAGAACATGAAAAGCTCAAATAAATTCTGTTTCTTACCTTTCCACAGTTCAACACCCACTTCTACAAGGAACAATAGCATCAGTTCTGTTGAGTCATAAATTTACAGTAAACATCAGGAGGCAAGAATAAGCTCTTTGTTGAAAATTGTTCTTTTTTTAGATAAGGTAGAATCCATATGAAATCTTCACTTTCATCAAGACTTCATATAGAGAGACGTTGATGATGATATTGTAAGATTTATGTAGTTGTTCATTCTAAGAAAGAGAGAGACCCAAAAGATATTTAGCAGTTGAAAGGTGCGCAGTACGTGGAATAAAATAGGAGAGGCTTTTTAAGTCACACTGTCAGATTATGGATTCATCATTATAACAAGTAAAAGCAAACAGGAGAAAATAGCAAGAAAGAAATGTCCCTGAAAGCCATAAATGATTCTGCACTTTTGACAAATTCTCCTATCCCTTGTAGCCACTAGACTGTAAACTTAGAAATGGAAAAAAAAATCAGTGTACATATTTGCACAGAAAGGAGCTCATGCATTATTCATTATTAATCATTTCCTGGTGCTGTTGTCACAGACAACATGCAAGCTCTGAACGAAAAGAGAATGAGCGGACGTTGTTCTGGGGAGTCAATTCCCAAAGTCTGGCCCTTAAGAAGTGGCAGTGCTGTCAGAGGTTCACTGATCTCATGGGTGGACAAGGTTAGTGAGTGTAATCTGCACATGACATTTCCTACTCACTGCTCCACATGTGGCTCAAATACCACAACCCCAATCTTTTAGCACTCGGGACTCATAGCTAACATTTGGAGACTCAAACATTCTCACTCCCATCCCTCCCTGCTTTCACAAATTTCTGGCTATTCAGCTTTGACAGAAATATCACCCAGCCACAATGTAACACAACTACTGACATTCTTTCCTTTTTTATAAGAGAAGGGGTCCTGTAACAGGAGGGAGCAGAGGGTGACTAGCACCTGAGCCTTCTGGAGGAGACAGTGTTGCACATCATGGCAACAGATGTGACCAAAACTATTGCCAACAACATTGAGGATGGCAGTATATCCCTGTCATACATCTCTTACTAAATATCATCTAACCCTTATCCATCAAATCAATAAAAAAAAACATTGCGGATCAGTGACCTTCGATTTTTTTTTTCTCACATTAAATATTTTCCTCACCTCTCATTCTGCATTTTTGCTTTCAGACGATCATTGCCTGATCAGGCAGTGCAGTACAATATGGTAGGTGGAGAGCTAGTCCAGACCTCGGAAGAAGTACCACCATGACTTGGAGCTGGATTTTGGGAAGTCCACTAGATTTGATCACATGGTTAGGTGGCTTGGAGCATCGGAGAGAGACTGTTATATTCCTGGCAGTGGGAAAATGGGTCTGGACGACATTGGAAGGACAAAGGCTTTGGGAAACTTGCTTATTTGTGGTGAGAGTCTCACCTTCATTGAAAATGGATCATTGGGATCTGAATTAAATCTTATCTGTTTAGATTTTATGCAACCTCGCTGATAATGTGAAACTGACACAAGTCTCTCCTGCCTTCAGTGACCCAGCTATGGGAAGTTGATGACCTACAGACGACTGACTATGGAAGTCTTTTCAACATGTAGGAGCGGGGCTGCTTTAGGACAAATTTTCTGTCTGTTAGCACTTGAAAATGGTAAACTTTGAGAGGTGGATCTGAAGCATTAGTGCACAAACCAGAAGTGTTGGATCCAAAGTTAAAGGGATCACTCATTAAAGTGACATCAATATCTAAGTCTGTAAGGGGAAGATGCTTATGAGGCTGCCTGGAAAACAAAAGGGAACTGTGGAACCATGGAATTAACTTAAATGCTCCTTTTATCTTTGGCTTCTGGAGGGGATCCGCACTGCAGTAAAATACATTGGGCGCAGGAGTCAGTGGAGGCCACCCTGAAATAGCAATGGAAGGCTGTACAATGACAAAAGGCCTGGCAACAGGGAACAGGCAGGTGCATGGCCCTTGTCACAGGACTCAGACAATGCATTTGCAAATGTCCCAGAGACAGTTCCTGGGACACACAATTCTGCACACTAATACAGAGTGATCTACCTCCTTGGGGATTTGGTGGACACACAATGTTTTGGCTTTGGAGGTTACTGCAGCACTGAATCTCAATGTGTCCTCTTTGTTCCAGGGCATTTGACATTTATGGAACTTTCCATGCAGACACACACCATTGTATTATGGAGATAAACAAATGCACTTTACAAGAGGGCTGGCAAGTAAGGTTATAAATGGGCCAGGACATCCAAATGGAAATGCTAATGGAATTTGTAGTGAGAGTAGACCTTGCCATCAAGGCACCAGGTGAGCAACTTGTCTATTCACAGGAAGGGATTCTATTAGCTCAATACGTAATTAATTTGTCACAAAAAAGACCAGCGCAGTGTGTGTTGTGAAAACTAGGCCAGGCGAAAGAAAGATGGGCTTTAAATGGATACCCCAGTTTGAATAGTTCATTTGGCATTTATAATTGGATACATGTGTTGTGGATAACTATTCTGCGAATAGTTTTTATTTCAGAATTTTAGCCAAAAGGATGCTTCATTGGATTGTAGTAGATGGCTTAAAAGATGGGGAATGTTGAAGCAACAGTCCTATTAGGATGACACCTTAAGGAAACCATAATCTCAGCTATATATGAACAACCTGACTGTTGAAAAGGAGTTCTGGATACCTTCTCCCTGCCTCTTTCTCCTTCTCTTCTTGATGTGACCTCTGAATACCAGCAGCAAAGGCTACATTAGCTTTTATATTAAGCAAAGGCTCATTATGGTGATTTGTGAATGGTGCATTAGACCACCACAAACATGAGCACTCACCAGGAGAATACTGGATGTCTCCACGTAAGTTGCCTAGGAAGTCAAACTCTTACTTGAAAATACTAATCATTTTCTTCTTGATATTCCTTGTCGCTGTATGACTCACGGGACAAATTGTCTTTGTTTGCTACTATGTTACAGTTGAGTATTGAGCCAGACATATAGAATGTTCCCTTTCCACGAAGCAATCAGGTTTGATTTGTCATAGGTGATTCTAGAATGGCAAGTCTGACTGATTGCCTTCATATCAAAGACACTGTGTCTGAGAAAATTATTTGGTCATGGGCACATGCTGATGAAGTGTTATCTATTAAGGTTGCACACACATTCCCTTCTTTACATGGGGTGCCTACAGTGCTGCTATCAATGGCTCCCTGCACCATTGGGAATCCTGCTGCCCTGGCAAAGCCATGTATCTTCTCCAGAGAGCAATATAAATGAGGTCCCTTCTCCTGATATACTGGGTTCCTGTCACCTCTCTGATGTGTTGATGGATGATGATTGAGTAAAGGTTGGCTATGTCATGTGTTATCGGTTGAATTTTTTTTTGTAAAGGTCAAGAGACACAGTAACTCAGACTTGCAATTACATCCTTGCCCTGCTAGTGTGCCACAAAGTCCTGGTAAAAGAGTTAACGCAGTTCAGTGTCCAGTTTTTTACTAAATTGTAAGCATCTTCCACTTAGCTCCTGATTAAGATGAAGACAGGAGAAATGGTCATTTCTGAAGAAAGGTCTAGGCCTGAAACGTCAGCCTTCCTGCTCCTCTGATGCAGATTGGCCTGCTGTGTTCATCCAGCTCTACACCTTGTTATCTCAAATGGTACTTGAAAATGTTTGGGGAAAAGGGTGTTCTGTGGAGAGCCATTCTCTTGCTCCTGCACACAGATTTCTTTCCCTGCAATCTATCCTCCAGGTCCCTATCATGCTGCAAAGCAAGATATTCATCAACTGAGGTACTATTAACTCTAGCAGGATACCTCTATACATGGCAATATAATTCCTTTTACCTCCCTGTCAGAATGCAATCCCTCCACATTCAAAACCCAACAAATCAACCGAACACCTGGAAGCATGCACCACAGTACTTTCTCAAACTTTGCACAACCATAAGGAAGACAAAAGCACTTACCAATGCAAGTTGAATGATTGGCCCTTTAAATAATATTAGGTGGTGTGAATGGATGAGGGCACTTGTGTGGCTGAACACGTTCAACTGTAAATTAAAAGGAAAAAAGTGTTAATTACATCTCTTTATCAAGGATCAAAATAATTTTATTTCTTAAGTGCTCCATTTGCGATTTTCTCAAAGGATACTTTTGATTTTTTGGGGGGCTACTTTTTGAATTATTTATTTGAAGGTGCCGTCACATAATAACTTTCCCTTCTGTATTTGTTGACTGATGGCATATTTGGGATCACACCCAAGCAGAATTAGAATAATTTATTGATTCCTCAATATTTATTAACTCCCCATTAAACTTAAAGCTGCAATGCATGAGGAAAGTATTAATTTTCTTGACCCAATATTTGAAGCAGTATTAGACAACAGGCACACATTAACAGAAATCTGTTTGTTCGGAAAATAACTGACACCACTTCTAAACGTGAAAAACCATCACCATAAACATATCATTTGCAGCTTTGGTCAAGGTCACAATTAATATTTACTATATTTTAGATCTCAGTCTTAGATTTAAATGTAACAATTGGCAGTGTTTATTCGAATTGGACCCATGACATTTCTGCCCTGTTAGTACAGTTGCTCTGGAACTGATGCAGCCCCAAACTAGAGATTCCACAGTTATTTGCAATGAATTAATTATCTCAGTGACTTTTAAGCATTTTTGGATCCAAGGTGTCAGAGCATTCTTTTGTTTAGCAGTTTAGAAATGTACATTCTTTACAGTTTCCCTCACTCCCTTCCAGCCTCCTCCTCTCTCCATGCCCCTCTTGCAGCCACGTATTCTGTCCCATCTCCCGACCTTTCACATTTCTTGTAGCATCTTTCTTACACTTGTCACACCTCTTCCAGCTTCATCTTCACTCCTCACAACTCTTGCAGCCTCTTTCCTCTCTCCCCCCCCACTATAACCTCTTGGATCCTCCTGGTGTACCCACCCCTGCTGCCTTGTCCCAGTCGCATCTTGCACTCCACCCTTCCTTTCATTCTCCATTTCCCCCCACACCCACTTGAAGCTTCCTTGCCACTCCCCAAAACCCCAAAATATCTGACATCCACACCCTCCTCTGGTTGAAACCTCCAGCTGGAACCTCCAGCTGGGATCCAGCAGATGGAACTCATGAATCTCAGAATCATAAAGACCATGGAGGTAAAGCTCAGTTATGCTGGTGAAATGAGATGAAGAGGGTGGGAAGGAAGCTCAAGTGAACACTAAACAATGCCATACAACAGTTGGTATAAATGTGCTGTTTCTGCACAGTAAATGCTATACAATTAGGAAATTTTAAACAGCAGTTGTGTCTTTAACCAGATAAATGTGAAATAGTCCACTTCATGACTTCTACAGGAATTCAAATAAAAGCAAAATTCTGCAAAAGCCAGAAATATGAAATCAACATAAAGTGCTGGAGAAACTCAGCAGGTCTAGCATCATCTTTGGAGAGAGGAACAGATTTCGCATTTCAAGTCTGAGATGACTCGCCGTCAGAACTCAAGATCAGTCATATTGGACTCAATGTTAATGACCTGTTGAGAATCCCCAGCACTGTGTGTATTTGTACAAGAGTTATTTTCATTAAACTCACAATCCTCAACTGATATTGAAAACACAATCCTTCTTCAGTTATGTCACTTTTGAAGTACGTATATTGGATACTATGTAGTTTTAAAAATTAACATTGACTGCATCCGAAATGTACTCTTTAGTATGAAGTCAAGAATGTTGGTATGACAATACAATACATTATTTCTGTAAGCTGAGGGAAAAAGTCTGTGATGTTAACTTTTAAGATTATTTCTACAGCACTTTGAGAGAACAAACTGTCTCCAATTAAATGTCATTTTTCAAGTGAAAAATCTCCAACAGAAGTAAATGTAAATTATTTTTCCTCAGAAATCTACTATATTGTAATGCAACAGATTAAGAGCCATTCAAATAGTGCCATGAAAAATGAATTTCTTTATGCTTTTGTGGTGAGTTCTGTCAATGTGAAAGGGTTCAAGATAAATATGTCTGAGTGAGGAAACAATCAAGTTGTAGTCATTTGGAAAAAAAAGATTTTGTTGCAAAGATTGCCCCTTCTCCTCATTTTCTAAGCACAAATCACATAATAGCTGTCAGTAAGTAATATGTTTTCTTAAAATGCTACTCACTTACAATTATTACACTCTATAAATATATCTTACAATAGGTGAAATTAGTCCACAGAAAAGAAAATCATGCAGGGTATAAAATGCACTACCAATTTACAATGGCAGATTTTGTACTACTATTGAGGACCAAATTCATCCCTCGGGTCACTACAAAAAGTGTCATTCAACAATGTACCCATTACAATTTGAAATCTAATCACACCCAAAACCAAGTGGGCAATTGGGAAAGACATCGGCTACAAAAGGTGTTTCCCATTACCCCAACAAACACAAAAAGTTTTTGTTCCATGTTTGTCATTATTAGTCAAACATATTAATTGCCCATTTGGGGAGCCAGAAATTGTGACTCTCTGACTCCACTTAAACCGAGCATCTTTAACAAAGATCTGGTAAACCCAAAGCCTGAATTAATTAGTAAAATAATCTCAACAATCTGACTAGAGTTGTCAAGGTAACAACACTTCTCTCTTATTCTTAAATCAAACCTTTCATCACCCTTTCTCCTTTCTCATAAAACCCTAGCCTCAAAGACATTACTTTTGGATTTATTGAAGGAATTAATAATGATCCCCTCTGATTTCACATCTACTCATCTACCCTTGACAGCATCATCTGAAAGCACATTAGTTTTCACATGCATGCAAAACCCACAAGCAGTTTGTTGGATACACCATTGTCTTTAAATTGACAAACGGCTTCTCTCACATCTAGTACACAATAAGAGCAGAATTGTTTTCCAATCAAACATTAAAAATACTGAAGCCAATATATTCACACTTAAACATCACATTTAAACTCATTCTTCTCCCTGGTATTTACTGAAACAAACTAACTGCAAATTTGGTGTTTTATTTGACCCCAAGAGATAGATCTTTACCAAAACTGGTTTCTTTGTTGTTAATTGTTAGTTGTTGGATAAAAGAAAGGAAAGAAAGAATCCCAGTCAGAAAATTATGAACCTATTTTAAAATAAGCAAGAGCTGAAAAGCAGACTTAGCTTGTCAGCTTCTGGGAGATCATCAGCCAGCATTTAAAGATGACAACAGAAACAGTAACAGTGTGCCGCTCGCCTCAAATGTCTGAAGTTCACAGAACTGTTCAAAATAGTGAATAAGAGCTTGTGAAAAAGCCACACAATATCTCACCTAGGCTGGAGGAGGATAAGTCCAAATCATAAACTCTGAATATAGTGGTCAATATTGATCACCTAAAATCAGTTAAGCCCATCAGAAGAAAGGTGACATTTAATTTAAAGTAAACATTTAATGAAACATTCTAGGCTGAGAAGCTAAACAAAGGCTTCAGTCACTAAATTTAATAAATCCACCTTTGTTATAATCATTTAATTTTCTCATGAAAATCTGCGAAGGCCTTTAACAATGGATACTTGTGAAGAAAATGGTTAAAATAGAAGTACAATTTGATTAATTGGAGTTAAAAAATCAGAGGCAACAGAAGAGTTTATTCAAAAATAGTAATTTGAAGATAATACAATGTTTTATATTGTGCAATACAAAAGCAGAGATGTAATGCTGGAAGTATATAACATACTGATTAAGGGACAGCTGGAATTTTCAATACATTTCTGGTCTTCACCTTATAGGAAGGACATAACTGCTTTAGAGAAAGTACAGATGAGATTTATATGGCAGGATGTGAATTTTGCAACTATGCAGAAAAATTGGAGTGTCGTTTTCATTAGAATGGAGGCCGCTGAAGGAGTTTAATCAAGGTGTATAAAATAGTGAGGGGTTTGCACAGAGTGACTATAAGACGTAGAAGTCAAAGTGTACCATTCAGCCCACTAAGTCTGCTTGACCTTTCGATTAAATCATGGTCTGATAACCCTCAACTCCATCTTCCTGCTTTTTCTCTATAACATTTGATTCCCTTACTGATTAAAAATCTGTCCATTTTAAACTTAAATATACTTTATGAAACTGCCTCAGCTTCTCTCTGCAGTAACAAAGGCCACAGATTCATTACCCTCAGAGAAGGCATTCCTTCTCTTCTGTGACTTAAATGTCCCATCCCTTATTCTGAGATTCCGTCATCTGGTCCTAGATTATCCTACAGCGAAAATAATCTTTCTGCATTGATCCTGTTAAGTTCCCTCAGAATTTTGTATGTTTCAATAAGGTGTCCTCTCATTCATCTAAACTTTAGTGAGTACAGGTCCAACATATTGAAGCTGAGAGGGAGGCAATGGTATAGTGGAAGTGTCACTGGACAAGTAATCCAGAACACCAGGCGAATGTTTTGGGAAACAGGTTTGAATCCCACCATGACAGTTGGTGAAATTTGAATTCAATAATATTCTGGAATTTTATGTTAAAAAAAAGCCAAAGTTGATTGTTGCAAAAACCACCTGGTTCTGTAACGTCTTTTAAGCAAGGAAAGCTGTTGTCCTTACCTTGTCTGACCTATACGTCACTTAAATCCACAGCAATGTGGTTGACTCTTAAGTGTCCTTTAGCAATCGGATGTTGGTAATAAATGCTAGCCTAGCCAGCAATAACAACAACCTATGAGCAAATAAAAGAAAAATAAGACAGGCCTCCGATATCCTGAATTAGTCTAGTTAACTATCTCTACGTTGCCTCCAGTGCCAATATACCTTTCATTAGATAAGGAGCCTAAGACTGTTCACAGTATTCCAGCCCTGGTCTAACTAGTGCCTTGTATCGTTTTAGCAAGACCTCTTTTTTTTATACTCCACTACTTTTGAAATAAAAGCCAACATTCCATTTGCCTTCACTATTACCTGCTGAATTTGTAGTGAAAAGGAAAGACTAGTTTTCTATTGTAGAGATGTCAATTCCCAGGCAGCACAAATTTAAGGTGGTTGGTCAAAGGATTCGAGGGGACATGACAAAAAACATTTCACACAGATGGAGGTAGTTGCCTGGAATTTGCTACCCAGTTGATGCTTGAGGCAGAAACCCTCAACTCATTAAAAGGAACCTGGATCTACAATTGAAGTTTGTAACCTGCAGGGCTATAGAGCAGGAGTGCAGAATAGGATTAAAATGGAAGACCAGTTTTTCCAGCTGGTCTATGTATGATGGATTGAATAGCCCCTTTTTAAGCTGCAACTTTTCTACGCTTCTATGTCACAGGCAGAATACCACTCAAAACCAAGGAAATGCTGACAACACTCTTAAAATACAATGATTAATATTATATGGAATGGTGTTTTTCATCAGATGCCAATACCTCTCACTTCTGAACAGAAAATGCATGCTTCACTCTTAAAATTCTACAATATGTTGAAACAGCTCAGAAGTGAAATAACAGTAATATATTTAAAACAAACAGAAATTGCTGGACAAACTTAGCAGGCCTGGTAGCATCTCCCATAGGTGCTGTAAGATCTGAATTTCTCCAGCAGTTTCTGTTTTTGTTTCAGATCTCCAGCATCTGCTGTTTTGTGTCTTATTTTAGTGATAAATTCATCTTTACTCAAAATGAGGAAGGCTTCATAAACCTCATGGAACCCAATATGGAAATATAGATCAGAGGAGAATTGAATAGACTCTGGAGGTGAGAACAGAAATTACTTATTTTAAAGTCTATGGAGGTCTTTACCAGAGAGGGCTCTAGATTCTATTGGAGACGATAGACTCTGGAACTATTTCCATGGATTGGAGGGCATAACCCCACTACTTTGTAAAGGTAGATAGAAAACCAGGAATTATAGACTGGTTAGCCTGATATCAGGACAGGGGAAAATGCTAAGAGCTCATCATAAAATATTTAATGACAGGTTTGGACAGAATTAGCATTGATTGACAAAAAGGAAATGTCAGTAGAAAAGTTGATGAGGGACAGCTAGTACATGTGGTTTAATTAGACTTTCAGATGGCTTTTGGTAAGGTTCCACATCAGAAATTAGTGTGTAAAACTACAGTGCGTGGGATTAGGGGTGGTGTACTGACATGAACAGAGAACTGGTTGGCAGAAAGGGAACTAAGAGTAGAAATAAACATTTATTTCTCCAAATGGCAGGTAATGAATAGTGGTTTACCATAGGATACAGTGCTAGACCTCCAGCTATTCACGATATATCAAGGATTTAGATGAGGGGAAAAACTGTAATATCTCTGCGTTTGCAGAGGATATAAAGCTGGGTGAGCTGTCAAGAGAATGCAGAGGTGCTTCGGTGTGATGTAGACAAGTTGAATGAGTGGGAAAATGCATGGTCAGTGAAGTATAATGTGGATAAATGTGAGATTAATCACTTTGGTTGCGAGAAAAAACAGGAAGACAGTTCACTTTCTGAATGGCAATAAATTGGGAAAGGGGGAGGTAAAATGAGACCTGGATGTACACTAATTGCTAAAAGCATGCAGCTGCAGCAGGCAATGAGGAAGGCAAATGGTATATTGACCTTCATAGCGAGACGGTCCAAATACAGGAGCAAAGATGTCTTGCTCCAATTAAACAGGGCCTTGGTGACACCACACCTAGAGTATTGTGTGCAGCTTTGGTCACCTTATTGCAGCAGGGATGTTCTTGTTATAAAATGCAACAAAGATTTACCAAATGGATTAGAGACAAGAAAAACTGCAGAAGCTGGAATCCAAGGTGGACAAACAGGAGGCTGGATGAATACAGCAAGCCAGGCAGCATCTGGAGGAAAGGAGCAGTCAACGTTTCGGGTATTACCCTTCTTCAGGATTCCTGGGATGGTAGAACTAACGTATGAAAAGAGATGAGATCACTTAGGATGATATTCACCGGTGTTTCTCAGAATGAAGGGGGGAGGTCTCATAAAAAATAGAAATCTAAAATTCTTACAGGACTCGGCAAAATAAATACAGGAAGATATTCTGAATGACCTGGAAGTCCAGAACCAGAGGTAATATTTAAGGATATGGCCATTTAGGACTGAGATGAAGAGAAATGTTTTACTAAGACAGTGGTGGGCCTCTGTCACAGAAAACAATTGAGACTAAATCATTGAATGTTTTCAAGAAGAAGTTTGATATAGTTCTTAGGACGAAATGGATCAAAGGACATGGAGAGAAAGCTGGAACTGAATTGGATAATCAGCCATGATCATATTGAATGATGGAGCTGACTTGAAAACTGAATGGCCTACTTCTGCTGCTATTTTCTATGTTTCTATGCACCTAAGCGAAAATGTATATCACTGAAGAATATTTATGTTGGTGCCTGACAACTCTTGATGACTGACAGATCGGAAAGCTCTACTGATTTCACAGGGGAATTATTCAACTGTCTTCCAGCTGCTGACAGATCTTCAAAATCTTATCAAGGGAGATATTTGACACTGCAACCATCTGGAATGAGAAGTAAATTCTCGATATAGTCATTTCAGCTGTATAGAAGCAGCACCACAAAACAGCAGAGTCAGCCTTACTGTCCATGAGCCTCATAAAGTGTCAAAAGTTATCCAAACAAATACATAGGAGACTGGAAGAATCCCATGAGAGCCTATCTGCTTTGCAATGTAAAAGAGAGGAGATCATTTCTTTCACAAACACACCTGTCTTCCTTGACATGATTTGTAGCAACTAAAAATCCTCCAAGGAAGACAAAAATTTCAACAGCAACATTGATGTCAGACAATATCCTCTGCAATGGCATTCAGGAAATAAAGGATGTACCACAATTCCAACATGATGATGGAATGCATCTGCATATTTTATCCTCAAGCAGCAGATTCCCATCCAACCAAGTTGTCAGTAATTTATAAGGCCAGATTTAATAGTAGAGGGGATGAGAGATGTGGACAAGTGCTGATTGGCATTGGTCAACCCACTTCACTTATGTGGAACAACTATATTAAAAAAAATTTAAGAAAAGCTTGAGTGGAGATTTTGTAGTAGGCAGGTTGTACCTGAATGGACCAATTTATATCAATGTGAAAATCTCCCAGGATTATTCCTGGGAGGAGCTAACCAGTTGTTCAGAGGTCTCTAAATTGTATGCCAAAATGTTTCAGCAGCGGTAATGTGTTTTTCTTAAGTCCAGTCTGAAGTCTTACAAAGGACTCTCAAGCCATTATTAAATACTACGGCTTTAACCTATTCTATTTGTCAAGACCAGGCCCAGTTTCTGCCACAGAGTTTGTGTAGACATTCTTCCCCTTTTTTGGCATCAGCAACTGAAACGAATACGAATAAGAAAATGATTGGTGGCAGTGAATTGACCCAAGATTATACAAGTGGTTCCAATAGACTCAATCACAATTAGCTGCAAATTCAAATCAATTTTGATACTGAGCCTGAACATGCATGATGCTATGTTAGAATGTGCCATACCTGCTGATGAGAAATCTTTTATGTTTGTTGAACGTCAGATAATACTGGGGAGTCAAACTTCTGCAGGTATTCTGACTCTATCAGAAACACTGGAACAGATGCCTGTGTCTGCAGCTAAAATGGTAAAAATGAAACTGTCACATTCATTTCTCTTTTATACATTATTCAAAATATTTCGGTTAATCAAGCTCAGAAATTCCTTCTTGACCCTTATCACTGAGTATCCTATAAATCTCACCTGTTATCCAAAGAGCTGTGGAAGTGTAAACACTAGGAACTCAAACCCCCGAATCTTTAACCTTTATTCTGGCATAGGTAAACAAGGTGGATCATGATTCAGTGAAACAATGCAAAGGTTCACAAAGGAGTGAATATGGGGAAAAAAGTTCATTTGAGAAATTGGATTTAAAAATGTTCAGTGCACCCTTCAGCCTATGCTCGATAAACTTTATTCCATTTGAAATCCATCCCTTTAGATCCAAGTAATTTACACTAATTGTAAACTAAATTTTCTTTACAAAAAATTTCTGCTCTCTGAATGATTTCTTGGGTTACTGCTACCCTCTCAAAATAGAGGTACCCTTATCAGGGCCAACCTCTAGGTGGCATGGTGGCACAGTGGTTAGCACTGCTGCCTCACAGCACCAGGGACCTGGGTTTGATTCCATCCTCAGGCGACTGCCTGTGTGGAGTTTGCACATTCTCCCTGTGTCTGCGTGGGTTTCCTCTGGGTGCTCCGGTTTCCTCCCACAGTCCAAAGACATGCAGGCTATATGGATTAGCCATGCTAAATTGCCCATCGTGCCCAGGGATGTTTAGGTTAAGTGGGCTAGACATGGGAAATACAGGGGTAGGGAAATGGGTCTGGGAGGGATGGTCTTCGGAGGGGTGGTGTGGACTTGTTGGGCCAAATGACCTGTTTCCATGCTGTAGGGATTCTATGATTAACTGAAATAACAGGCTTCCTTTATAAGGATTGTTTCAGATGTGTATTTTGTCTATTGGACACCACTTGTGTACGAATCGTCTGCCGAAATGAATCTCATCACGAGCTTTATCTGGAAGTCCGATGAAGATGAATACAGTTAATATGGGTTCAAAGGTACTTGTCTGCATTGCTTTATTAACTGTGCTTCCTGAATTCTGAATCATTTTGAAGGTCAGGTTAAACTGAGTGCTTAGAAATCATAATCAGTCACAATGCAGACAGCATTAGTGTTCATTAGATATTAACATTAATTGTTAAATCAATGCACAGGAATGGTGAAAAACTATAGTACACAATCTATACACTTTTTTGATGCACACTACTTGAGAATTAAAGTGCATTTAGGTCAAATTCAAGAATTTGATATTTATGCCTGCTGAAACCACAAAATCAGTATATTTCTATTATGATGTTCAGCTTCACATTTCTGGAGTTCACAAGTTGTTTGATCAGCAGAACTCTTGAACACACTGTAAATATAACTGCACAATGGAAAATTCAAGCATGCAGGCAATTTCTGTTGATGATATTTGAGCTTTGTAGCTGGACTGAGATTTCATCGTCGCTCTCAATTGCATGTGTGACCTCATCAGAAGAAAGAGGCAAGTCCTCTGCCAAATTAGGATAGAAAAACTGCATGAATTTAAATTATTGAGCATGTAACATTGACCTGGAAACCCAGAGGACAAAGAAAGATATGAGGAATAATTTAAAGTTATCCACCGAGATAATGTGAAAATGGAAATAAAGGGATAACATATTTTGAGGTCTTTGTAGTAGATGGCAGTCAGAGATTTCTAACTGATACCTTAAATTACCAAACACAGTTGCCAGTAGTCATATGCAACCTTGCATTGGTGCAAACAAAAAGTATTAGGAAATGTCACAAAGGAATATTATTTCCCCCTCAAGAAAAAAGCTTCTTGCAATATTTTTGTTCTGTATACAATGATGACCTCAGAAATTTAAAATGAGGAATTTTCCATGGTTTTTTTCTTAAGAATTGCTTGTGGTGGTGGTCTGTTTTTTTTTCTGCTATGTTCGATTGACCCATGACCTCTAGGATCGTAACAGAAACAGTCATAATGTTTTCATGAACCTGGATAAAAACTCAAAACTTGGAAGCCAAGTATAAACCTAGCCGGACTCTCATTTGCAAACTGCAGAGTTGGAACAGACAGCATTCAGGCAGGCAGGCCTTGGATTATCAACTTCCCTTTGAACACTGACAGGCCTGGAACTGCCTAGCTGGTGCTAATGGTCACATTGTATCAGAATGAACTGTTGTTTCCACCTAAAGTGAACCTGCTTTGTCAGAAGAATGTTACACAGACTTGGTGGCACCCAGCTCAATAGGAGGCCAGAGGCACAGTGTGACAAGGACAGCACGTGATAACTGAAGGTTTAAAACCATGTTCTACAACCTCTAAATATGGAAAGTAGTCACCTCATTGGATCTCCCTGCCCCTACCTGATGCTAACATTGGTCACAGGCTGCAAAATCTTTGAGAATGACACGAAGAGGGGGCTAAAAAATGAGCCAAAGCTCATTCTGCTTTTGCTGCTTCTTCAACAGGATCTCCAGAGAGTACCTTCAACTGACAGCTGAGCTGCATAGCATCGTCAGCTTCTTGTACCTCATGGCGACCATCAGACTGACCAAGAAGACCACCTCGGTGAAACAACCCAAAGACAGAACCAGCCCCAGATGAGAGGGGAAGCCCAAATCGATGAATGCAAATTCTGAAAGATCAGCCAGCCCTCAAAGACTGAGGAACAGCCTCTCTCAGCCTTATTGAATAGATATTAATAGTCCTTTCAGACAAACAGCTCAAATACAACTGTAGGGACATGTGGATAGGGTGTAGCAAAGTATTGAAAGTGCGTGTTGGGAAAAGATAAGCGAGTGTAGATTTGAGACTGTTTACTGTAGAGTCTTGTGAAGAGGTTGACAGAGTTTGTGTCGAGTTTAATTGCATTACATTAATAGTGTCTAATAAATATAGTTTTTCATTTATAATGTGTTCAATAAAGTTATGTTGGACCTTCCCCTGACACTTATTCCCTTTGTCTATCTCACCATGTAATGTGCCGGAGTTATATAGGCTTACTGCAAACTGGTCAAGGTCAATCAGGGTACTTTTATCCAACATTTTGCTTTACAATGCTGTCTGTCCTGGAATATTTTAGCCCTGATTTTCATTCCCGGTTTGGGAATGCAGAGTCGTAAGAAATCTCAGCACCACAAACTAGAGCTTTAAATCAGCCACCCACACTTCTGATTTTCAGGCTGGGGCTGCAGGTTGGAATAGGCACTGTACTAGGCAAATTGGGGACAGGCATTTCAGTTCCCAAGGTGGGCTGAGGGAAAACCTGAATGGAGCCTCTGTCATTGTCTGCAGAGTTTAAAAATAAAGATTGAAATATTAAAATAACTCTCCTGCTGTCACTTCCCACAAGCCTCATTCTTGCTGTCCCATCCATGCCAACCTAGACCTCTGTACCCACTCCCCATGTTCCCACCTGCACTGTTTGTACCTAACTTGCACAGCCTCTCATATGCCCCAATACCAACCATCCTTCATGGCTTTATTTATGCCCTATTTCACCGTCTGCCTAACTGCCTGCCTCACATGATCTCTCATGTATCCTGTTCCATAATGCTTATCTCCATTGCCCTTAATATCTTATGTGTCCTCCACCACACCAATGTCTTTATAGCCCCAATGACAACTCATACCTCTTACCAACGACCCACTACGCTTCCCTCTCCATTCCAACTAGTCATTAAACACTAATTGCTCATTATAAAGTTACCAGCCTATTAATTCTCAAACAAGTGAAAAAATACATCAGCATGGATCAAACAAAAAACAAATTCAGTGAAATAGCAAGAACAAATTCATCATGAAAGCTAACTTTTCGGTGTTCAAGGACTCGTGTAAATAAACGTTTCACTTCAGTGGATAATACCTTATGCGAATAAACATCACAATCAGAAACTTAAACCTTGTGTCAATAAACATCTCACACAAGTACTTAGTATTCTATATAAATTTTCATTCAATCAGGAGGTGTAGCTGTCTATTAATTGGTAGCCCATGTGCTAATGATAGTTTGGAAAGTCAGTCAGTCATTTAGCATAAATCCTGCAATGGTGTATTAAACCTGGCTCTCTGAAATAACTAGAACACTTTTTTTTGTTAACTTCACTTTTTTTAAAAAGACAGTTTCTTGTAGATCTTTGGAAGTTTCAAGGTGTTTACACACTTTTTATGCATAAATATGATTCACACAATCCCAAAGTGTGCCTTTCCTCACTGAAAGACACCCCATAACCAGATCCAAAGTGACATCTTACCTTTCCAAAGAGTGAAAAAAAATTCCTGTAGTTGTTACCTCAAACTGCCTCATTCACCGCATCCTCATATACTCCCCAGGCTCAAATCATGCAATCTGATGCACTCTGACCATATCCATGCTACTGGTACTGTTATGCTAACTTAATACCTACTTTCATCCACCACACTTTCCCCCCTCACTTACCATTCCATTCTTACCGTTGACTCTCCTAGATGAGTTCAGCTCCAAAAATACTAAAAAAAAACCTAATCTTTCACCATCCAGCACCGAGATTCTGCATGGTGGTGATATTGCCTTGTATCTGCTGCTCTTCTCCTCCTGGATGGTAGAAGTCACAAGTTTGAAAAGTGCTGTCTAAAGAGGCTTGGTGAGTTGTTACAGGACATATTGTAGATAGTACACATTACTACCACTGGGTATCAGTGTGGAGAAAGTGAACATTGTAGGTGTGAGACACACTGCTAATCAAACCATCTGCTTTCCCTGAATGGTGCTGCCTTTCCTGAGTATTGTTAGAGATACACTCATCCAGACAATAGGGATTATTCTATCACACTCCTGACATATGCCTTGTAGATTGTGAGTAGGTTTAGAAGAGTCAGAAGGTAAGATACTCACTGCAGAATTTACAGTCTCTGACCTGCTCTTGCACTCATTGTATTTATATGACTGGTCTAGTTCAGTTGCTGGTCAATTCTAATGCCCACACTTGGAGACTTCCAATCACATCTTGATAGGTCAGCACTTCTTAGCTAATTGACAGTATTGGCACTTGGAGAGTTCCAAACAGTTTACATATTATTTCCAAGCAATCTCACACTGGATTTAACAAAGGATCTGGCCAAAGGATCACTGACACCCATTCCAAAGGTTCCTGGAATACCCCAACACACTCCAATGTGTCCTAGGACCATATCTGCAGGGGTAAGTCAGCTCTCCTGCTCTGGGACACATCTACAACTTTCCTGCCTAATTCCATCGCCACTAACATAAGAGTTATTTTGATTGCAAGAGCAGCACAGCTCTTTTTTTTGCCAAATTCAACTCTTGCTTGTAAATAATTCAAACTGCATTGTCTTCTCTTCACTTATCTGTGCATCATCATTTGTTGGGAACAGTTTAGTCAGAAGAAATAATGTACTGGCACAACTCATGGTTAGCTCGCATTAGCTGTTCCCAGAGAGTGGGGACACTTCTTTTATTGTGGAAGAAACAACAAGTTAAGTGATCTATTTTTATAGAATGTTCATGATTGGAGCAGAATGACTAAATAAATCACTCAGTATCTGGAGTCCGCTTCTGGTATCAAAGAGTTTATTGATATTACATTGGGTGGGAAGAAACATCTGGTGATCCAGAAGTTTCTTTACTGAACAAAGGAGAGACATAAAATTTAAACATTTGTTTTCAGCCCATCTTTGACTATTAAAAATCAATTGTATCATTAATTGATTACATACACATTCAATCAAGGTAATCATGTGACTGCGTGGTCATCAATGGACAACTCCAGGTCTATCCATGATCTCCCTATGTTTACTAGCCACCTCTCCCACCTATCGCTTTCGCAACAAATCTTATTCAACCACATGTGACCGCTATATTTGTTATTTAATCCTTCCTGCTAGCAGGATTAGGGCTTCTCCCTACTGTCTAAGCATGTCTGTCCATAGGAATTCAGTTAAATTCCTCAATGTTAGTTTGTTGGTTATATTAAAAACTTCAGTGTACCTAAAGAGGAGTATATAATATGCACTGATAATTATCTGAAGTGTTGTAACTCTTGTGGGATCTAATCGATTTCTTCTGGAGCATGCTAATATGCTAGGGTATTTTCAGATCAGACGAAGGTGATCAATGAGGGTAAAGCAGTGGTTGTTATCTGCATAGATTTTAGTAAGGCTTTGGACTAGGTCATTCGCGGTAGGCTCATCCAGAAGATTAAGATGCATGGGATCCACGGTGGTTTGTCCTGGTGGATTCAGAATTGGCTTGCCCGTAGAAGGCGGAGGGTCATGGTGGAATGTTGTTTTTCAGGCTGGAGGTCCGTGACTAGTGATGTTCCGCAGGGATCCATACTGGGACCTTTACTGTTTGTGATATATATAAATGGCTTGGATAAAAATGTAGATGGGTAGGTTAGTAAGTTTGTAGACAATAGAAAGATCGAGATAGTGTAGAAGGTTGTCAAAAGATACAGTGGGATATAGATAAATTGCAGATATGGGTGGAGATATGGCAGATAGATTTTAATCTGGGCAGGTGAGAGGTGCTGCATTCTGGGAGATGACATGTTAAACAAAAGTATACAGTTAATGGCAGGACCCTGAACAGCATTGATGTACTTAGGGATCTTGGGGTTCATGTCTGAAAGTGATCCCTGAAAGCTCCCTGAAAGTGATCACTCAAGTGAATAGGGTGGTGAAGAAGGCGTATGGCGTGCTTGCCTTTATTGAGTACCAGAGTCAGGATGTCACGTTGCAGCTTTATAAGATTTTGGTTAGGCCACACTTAGAGTACTGCATTCAATTTTGGCCGCCACATTACAGGAAGGATGTGGAGGCTTTGGAGACGGTGCAGAAGACGTTTACCATGATGTTGCCTGAATTAGCTCGTATGAACTATAGGGAGAGGCTAGAAAAATTCAGGTTGTTTTCTCTGGAATGGCAGAGGCTAAGGAGAAACTTGATACTCGTCTAAAAATTATGAGATGAATAGATAGGGTTGACGGTCAGAGTCTTTTTCCCAGAGTTGAATTGTCTAAAGTTAGAAAGTATGCATTTAAGGTGAGAGGGGGAAAGTTCAAAGAAGATGTGAGGGGCAAGTTTTGTTTACACACAGAGTGGTGGGAGTGTGGAATGCACTGCCGGGTTGGTAGTAGAAGTAGATAGATAGGGGCATTTAGATGAGCATATGAAGATGCAAGGAATGGAGAGACATGGACCAAGGGCAGGCAGAAGGGGTTAGTTTAGTTTGATGTCATGTTCGTTACAACATCGTGGGCCGAAGGGCCCATTGCTGTGCTGTACAATTCTATGTTCTAATCTTTACTAAGTAACAAACTTTGAGCCAGCTGTGAAAAGCGGTCTGTATCAAGATTTTACAAAGGTGTTCTTTATCAAGGTAATCTGTGTCCAAAGCTGGCTCGAGAGGAATCCAATTAACTCCCTTGATGTGACTACATTAAAATTATTATTATAATTAAAATATATGTGCAGACATACATGATATTGCAGTCACCTAAATAGTCTTAACTAAGTCAAGCATTTCCCTTCTATCTCATATTAAAAGGAAACTTTAAATTAGTTTGTAAGAAGAGCTTTTATCAATGCTTCCCTTATCAAAACTGTCTCAGTGTATGCAATGGCTACATTTTTGCTTCTTCTTAAGTAGACCCTAATTTGTGATTTCTATGAGACTCTTTAATATATTATCTAGTTGCTATGGAGTATGAACGCCACTGTTCTAACTGTGTAAACTACTGATTCAGCTAAAAATTTTCTTCGGCCATTTTTGTGAACTAAAAGCCATGGGCAGCTATTTTATGTGAACAAAGAACCATGGGCAGTCCTTATTCTTATAAACACAGGGGAAGAATAGCAGCGTCAGTCTTGTGGGAAATATTTATGTCCAGAGAAAAATGTAAAACGGTTGTTATAAACTTTCAGAATGATTGTAGTCGTCTTATTTGAATTTATTGCTCATAGTTTTTGTCTCATTTTTGTCCTAACATGCAGGTTAGTGTTCAGTGATACATTCCTTACTCTGTGGGACATGAATGAACTTGGTTGGTCAGCTGGACCTCCTTCTGTGCTTTGTTAAGAACTTTGCCTGATGCCACTCTTAGTGAGGATAATTGAAATGAGATGAAATGAGGTGAGTTTTGTAAGGTCTCTGCCAGCAATTACCTGGGGACGGAACCACTTACAAATTGCACAAATACCAACACTTAGGTTCCTCACTTTCCTACCTTGCTCAACTGCCTCCAGCAAAAACCTATCACCGCAATCAGATCTATTTTAGTTCACTCTTCCGTACACCCAAGCCCATCCTCCCTCTTCCATGCAGTGACACCACACCACACTCCTCCTCCTTTGCCACTGACTCATCCTGGATAGTCCTGAGTCCCATATAGGCGGACATTCTCCTACTCCCCCCCTCCATTGAGCTATGAAGTTCAAAAAGGGGAAAACTGCTGACCCCAGATCCACCTCAAAAATAAAAGTTGACAGGGGAAAGCTACTTTTAAACAAACATGAAGTGGGTGTGATGTTTTTGCTCTTCTCTTTTTGAGACTTTATTTTGCAGAAAGGACTTCATAAAAAGATGTTTTGCGTAAATAAGTATTCACGGCATGCAAATGAGAACTCGCTACAGGACGATGTGACATACAACATCCCGCAGATGTCGGGATCCCTTTTAGAACTGCATTTATATAGTATTCAATATTTAGCATTTCCTGTGTAGCATGTGTCACATTAGTAATTAAATTTCTATGTGTCAAACGAAAGATTTATGGGATGCCACAGATAACAAGGTGTAGAGCTGGATGAACACAGCAGGCCAAGCAGCATCAGAGGAGCAGAAAAGCTGACATTTCAGGCCTAGACCCTTCCGAAACATCAGCTTTCCTGCTCCTCTGATGCTGCTTGGCCTGCTGTGTTCGTGCAGCTCCACACATTGTTATCTCAGATTCTCCAGCATCTGCAATTCCTACTATCTTGGAAAATAAGAAGTTTTTGTTCTAAAGAAGAGTTAAAAAAAAAACCATCAAATGGAGGTGGACAAGGGAACAGTAATCCTGGAATCATGAATGGCTGCCCTTTACCCTTGGTCTTATTAAGGTCCAAAAGTAACCAATTAATAGTTGGAGGAGGCCCAAGTCATGCAAGAAGCCTGTCAGCTTCAGCTGTGTAGGTTGATATCAGGAATGGGTCCATGACTTCTCCTTGGCAGGTACCATGGACCCATTGGAGGAACTGTGTCACCGGTCATCTCCCGTCAGGTACAGTCAGCAAGGTTTTTAGAAAGTAGATGGTGCACATGATATCAAAGTCAAACAGAATGACAATAGGATAGTGAAGGGCTGCAGGAGATCATAAGTTATGAAGGTTGATAGTTTGAGTGGGTTTAAGTATAAGGTAAATCCTTCACAAGCATCATCCTAAGGGAGATTCTGAGTGCTCCCAGTAGAGAGGTTGTGTATTATTGCCCTACCCACCTTCAGATCAAGTTTGCTGACCGATCTTGCACCTTATCTAAAAAAAGTGTGAGTGCACAAATGCTTGTCATGCATCCACAGGAAGCTTTTTAAATTTATGAATTGACTCTTTTGGACACTTATGTCGCCAGCCACAGCCAATGTGTGTGGAGTGACAGGGGGCGGATTTATCAGGAGGAGAGGGGTAAACGTAGGCTGTTTAGAGAACTGCAACTGTATTTAGTATACTGGCTGACCTGCCATAGTCACGTGTCCTTTATGTAAGTTCAGTTGTGTGGAGTCTGTGGTGGCCTTTAAACTCAGAAACCTTGTGTCAGAAATTTTGCAGCTGAAAACATCTGGATATTCACAGTTCTAAGAAAGCCAGCCACAGTTTTTTTTTAAAAATGCAGTCTACAACTTTGAATTACAGTCAAAATGTACAGTGCATTTTCTACTCATTGCAATAAAAGGAAATGTTTGGAATTTCTTCCATTCTCAGTGGCAAACCATAAAATAGATGCCAACCGATTTTTTTTTTAAACTGAGTAATAGCTCCTTATTGTAAGTGCTGGGGAAAGAGTGCTATAAATTGTTTTACAGCCTAGATGTCACTAAAGGAGAACAGCCAGACTACAGAGATTTTGAAGGTTTTGTGGATATATTTACAACCTCATACTAACATTAATTATGAACTGTGTATGTTTAACATCAACACTCAGTAGGGGCAAAAGAATATTGATTAGTATACGACTGCGTTGATACATCCAGCTGAATATCTTCAGTTCAGACAACTTAAAAGATGATCTTATTGGATACATTGACTTGGACATAAGAGATCCTCAATGACAGCATGTCTTTTGAGAGAGGAGAAACATACTGTTTACAAAAAAGACAGCAGTAAGATAAAGACCAGGTGACAGGATATAAATATTGTAGAGGATCTTACACAAAAGTAAGCATATGCAGAACAGGATAAACAGTGTTCTTACTTCAAGAAGCTGAAATAACTTTGTACACAAGGATTTAGCCATAGAAAGACAAAATATGTCCGTAAAGATGGTTGGTGAAGGAGTTATTTGCCATTCAATAATTAGGCATTGTCAGGTCTAAAAGTGATAAATTGTTTGTAACTGTTAGAATTATAAGTGCAGAAGGAGAGCATTAAGTAAATATGAAGAGTCAGATAGACAATGCTGCTGCTTGCAACAATTATGAGCTTTGCAGACATGTATGAAGTGGTTCAAGATGGTCACCCAAAAATGAAGACCCCAGAAGTACAGTTGAAGCTTTCTGATGGAATGATCCTCATCCCAAGAGGCCAAAGGCAACTGAGAGCCCAATACAATGGGAATCATAAAGATCTAGAGTTCCAGAGAGAGGACTTTTAGCAAATCCAATCATTTCAGTTGATGCAAGTCTAAAGCTTAGACTGGTGACCTGAAAAGTGCCAGAAGAACTCAGAGACATTGTACAAGTAAGTAAACCATTGATTGCCAATCATATCACAAAGTTAACAAAAATTTATTTTTCAATTGGAGGTCAATGAAATGGTATTCAGCAGGATGACAAAGTAAACAAGAGTGTGAGACCAACACAGCATCTGCCAAGAAAAGTTCCAGCCCCTCTCAGCTTCAGCCTAAAGACAAGATAGAAGTGCTGGAAAAGAAGGAAGTTACCAAGACAGTGATGTCACATACTGATAGGACTGACAGCATGGTAGCACAGGCAATAAACTTGCTGAAGCTTTGAAAGAGATCTCACCATCCCATATCAATCATTCAAGAGGTCTTGTCACAATTTGCCAAGGCAAAGATCTTTACTACACTCAAAACAAAGGACAGTACAGGCAAGTGAAGTTAAAGGAAATAGACAGTTTTCTAACCACAATCTGGATATCATTTTAGAGATACAGATATTTTTACATACTATTTGGTATTGGAACTACTCAATAAAGGGTATCAACATAATAGCATGAAACAGTAATCTACAAAGTCGAAGTTATTGTGGATGCTCTGCTAATTTATGGAATTGGATATGGAAACCAGTGTGACTACAAAACAGAATTCACCAGATGAAGGTGACCAGAATAATATGAAGATGCAATCTAAGATAACAGATGTCAAGCATGACTTCAAAAATGGCCACCTGGATAAGGTGAGAGCTGTAGCAGAGACACAATGACCAACAGTTTGAAAAACGCTACAATATTTGTTAGATTGATAAACTATACAGGTAGTTCTCATGTAACGTGAGAGTTGCACACTTGTGTGACCTCTCGCTGCAGAAAATCATCATTGAAAATGGCGTTTTAAGGAAATTGCTACAGAAAATTGCTACACTTTACAGTAGAAAGTTTGCGTTATCTAAACAGCATCCATTATTCATCAATTGCGTTATAGCCAATTTGTGTTAACGAAACATGCATTATGCAGAACTACCTCTATAGCAAATTTCTTGCCATTTTGTCATCAGAATGTAAACATGCTTTTAGAGTCACTGCTGAGGATGTGAAGTAGTAATTAGGTACTGAACAGGAAGTATTTTTCACTAGAATTAAACTGCTACTGATGATAATGCTAGGTGTTGAGGCACCGCAATATTAATGAACAAATCACCTTGCAGTATGATGTCTTTCAGACAGGAGCAATCCTTCTGCAGCAAGGACATCCAATTACTTTTTCATTCATGTTGTTAATGACAATTGAATGACATTGTGCTTATGTTAACAAAGTGTACCTTCACCTAATCAGAATCTAATTCAGAGAGTGACAATGAAGTCAGATCACAAGATAATTCAAAGTGTTTTCCTCAACGTGTTTCTATCTGCTCCAAAACATCTGTAACAGATATCATACATATGGTAGAGATATAATCTAGGAGTGAAGGATAATCAAAGGAAACAGATATATGCTGCTACGCTGTCTAGAGCAGCACTCCCTGTGAAGCATGTTAAGGATTCTATAATCAAATGTGAGATCTTCATGATTTAATGAGAAGCAAAAGCTCAGCATGCATTGCAAGTCATCAGGACTGGAGATACACTTAATCTGAAAGGTAAGCACTTTGTTCAAATCTAACAAATTACACAACAAGATGCAACTCTTGAAGTGCTGCACGTAGAAATGATGAATTGATGATCTGATAATATCAAGGAAATATCAATCGCAATAAGTGAACATTGGGTACCCAAAGATAAAGTGACAGTCTAAGATAGCATCTCATTGAGGAAATAGAGATTCTATCCCTAAAGATACGAGAATAGAGATGCAAAGGTACATCATGAAATTGAGTCTTTCTGAGGAAACTAAGAGATTTACCCTACTGGCCAAATATGAGAATAGGTAATAAGATTAAGGTTCACACCACCCTGTGTTTGGTTTGTAACGAATAACGGGTTAAACAAGCTAGAGAGCCACCAATGACACAAGCCATCCTAGAGAGACTATGGATGCTTGGAGTAGACTGCCTCACTCTTACTGGAAATAATTAATTGATCAATACGGACTAGAATTTTGCTTACTGTGAGTTACTTTATTCACTCATGGGATGTGGGCATCATTGGCTAGGCCAGCATTTAAAGCCATCTCTTGTTCCATATAAATCACCTCAGTCCACTGGACTTCAACTACACCAAAGGAACAGCAATATATTTCCAAGACAGGATTATGTTGCTCAGACCTTTGAACATAAGAGTTGGGACATCATGTTGAGGGTGTACAGGATGTTTGTGAGGCCTCTTCTGGAATGCTGTGTCTAATTCTGTTGCCCTGTTATAGGAAGGATATTATTCAGCTGGAGAGGGTTCAGATTTAAAAAAGACGAGGGACAACTTTTTTTTACACAAAGTGGTTTGTGTATAAAATGAACTTCCAGAGGAAGTGATGGATGAAGGTACAGTTACAATATTTAAAAGATATTTGGATAAGTACATAAATAAGAAATGGTAGGAAGGATATGGGCCAAATGCAGGCAAGTTGGACTAGCTTAGTTTGGGAACATGGTCAGCATGGACTGGTTGAAGGGTCTGTTTTCGTGCTGTATGTGCCTTGGGGGGGAACCTGCAGGTTGTGTGTTCCCATGTATCACCTGCCCTTGTCCTTCAAAAGGACAGTGGTCATGAGTTTGGAAGGTGCTGTCTAAGGCAATTTGATGATTTTTTGTAGCACATCATATAGTTGGTGCATTCACTTACTACTAAGCGTTGATGTGGAGTGAATGAATGTTTGTGGATGCGGTGCCAATCAAGCAGGTTGCAATGTTTTGGATAGCATTAAGCTTCTTTGATTTTGTTTGAGTTGCAGTCATCCAACGAAGTGGGAAATGTTCCATCAAATTCCAGACTTGCGCCTCGTAGATAACTGACAGGTGAGGGACGGAGGTGGAGGGGGGGGGGGGGTGCAGTTGTAGGGGGGTGGGGGTCCAGAAATGTGTTACTTACTGCAGGATTCCGAGCCTCTGACCCATTCTTATAGCCGCACAAGCAGTTTTTAAATATTGAATTAACCTTTATTTTCACATATACTCAATGAGTATTATGAAAAGTTTATATGTCGCCATTTAGGTTCCTAGGTAGAGTTTCTTTAGTGACAGACCTTAGAAAGTAGGGAAGTAGAATGTCCAGCATTGCAGAAATAAAAGTTCAGAACAATTGTCTGCCAACTCAGACCACGCTGGCGCATAGCCTCCATTCCACACCGAGCCATGGCTCCAAATTACACTGCAGTTCACCTTGAAGATCATGAGGCTGGGAGATTGCTTCAGACTGTCTCGCCGGGCTGAAAGGATACCACGCCGGAAGGCCACCCTGAGACGCTCACCACACTGAGAAGCTGCTACCAGAGGCCACGACGTCAGTCTGGTAGGTTACCAAGCCAAAAGGCCACTACAGGAGAAAGCCGTCGCAGGCTGAGAAATTGCCAGCCCACTCCAGGAGGCCACTATGGGAAGCTGCTGCACAAGGCCAGGAGGTGGCCATGCCAAGCCGGGAGGCCGCTACGGGGTGGGCCACTGTGCCAGGCTGAGAGATTGCCATGCCAGGAGGCAGCTGTGCCAGGCCTGGAGGTCACCAGATATTAGAGGCTAGGAGCCATTGCCAGAAGGCAGGAATCACTGCCAAAGGCCGGGAGAGAAGGAAAAAACAAAATTTAAGAGGAAAAAGAAGAAAAGAAGAAGAAGAATGTGTGGAGTGGACAAGCTCCAGCTGACATCTTGGACCAGAAACAACTAGTCCACTGTTTTTTAAGTCAATGGTAGCCCTGAGGATGTTGATAGCGGGGGATTCAATAATAGTTATATCTCTGAACATCAATGGGCGTTGATTAGATTCTCTCATCTTCGAGATGGCCATTGCTTGGCACCTATATGGTATGGATGTTAATTGCCGCTTGTCAGCCCAAACTTAGATATTGATGGAGACATCTTGCATCTGCTTCTGTAATTGGGGAGTTGCAAATGGTGCTGAGCATTGTGTAGTCATTGGTGATCATACTCACATGTGACCTTACAATGGAGGGAAGGTCATTGATGAAGTGATTGAAAATGGTTCAGCCAAGGACACTACCTTGAGGAACTCCCGCACAAATGTCTTAGAGCTGAGATGACTGACATCCAACCACCACAACCATCTTCATGTACACCAGACATGACTCCAGCCAACAAAAACTTTCCCCTGATTCGCATCAGCTCTAGTTCGGTTAGATCTCCTTGATGCTACATCTGGTCAAAGGCAGGCTGAATGCCTTGGACAGTTGTTCCCATCTCACTTCTGGAAGTCAGTTTGTTTTTGTCCATATTTGTACCAAGGTTGTAATGAGGTCAGGGCTGAGTGTCCCTGGCGGAACCCAAACTGGGCGTCACTGAGCAGGTTATTGCTGAGCAGGTGCTGGTTGATAGCGCTGTTGATGGCATCTCCCATCACTTTACTGATGATTGAAAGTAGACTGATGAGGCAGTAATTGACCAGGATGGATATGTCCTGCTTTTTGTGTACAGGGCATATCTAGGCAATTTTCCTTATTGTAGGGTAGATGCCAGTTTTGTAGCTATCTTGGATCAAAAGGTGCAACGAGTTCTGGAGCCCATCTTCAATGCTAACGCTGGAATGTTGTCAAGGCCCAAAGCTTTTACAGTATACAGTGCCTCCCACTCATGAGGAGTGAATCAAATTGGTTTAAGGCTGTCCTCTGCGATGCTGGGGACTGCTGGATGAGGCCAAGATGGATCATCGACTCAACACTTCTGGGTGAAGGTTGTTACAAATGTTTCAGCCTTATCTTTAGCAATGTGCTGGATTCCTCCAATATGGAGGAGGGAATGTTTTTGGAACCTCCAAAGATTTATTCAAGTATCTGCCACAAGTTATGACTAGATTTGACAGGACTGCAGAGCTTAGATCTGATTTGTTTAAGGAGTTGCTTATCTCTATCGCTTATGCTTATTCTGTTTGGCATGTAATCATATCGTCGGATAATTGTTCTTGTTCTATCTCCATGAAAATGATAGCCCAGTAACTCAGCATCCTCTCCTTATGTCATATATCTTGGCAAATCTATTTATCAAGTTTGCTTGTGTCATAGTCCTGATGAGTGCAAGACATAAAACTTTGACTGCTTGTGATCTTTTAGCAATATTTAACTTCCCTGCTAAATAATAGTGCATGCAAATTCATTTTCATACTTCTTCCATCTTCATTGTCATTTTTTTACTTAAATCAACAATATACTGCTCCTTGATTTTCATCTGGGTTGTATCAATCTTCCAGCATAAGTTTGGAAATTCAGTGAAACGCTCGAAAAATGAACATTTAATTCATTGAGACTGTTTCTCTGGGAAGGTTCTGCTGATCGCCTAGCAAAAATATTAATGGGACTACATGAACGATAGATTGTATAAATGGAAGTCTTTGATGTGAAAATACACGCTAACAAGTTAATCTTGTTGCTCAATTCACAGTACCGCAAGTTTTAGTGAGTTGCTGAACCACTGAGACCAGAAAAACCAAGTGTAGATTTTGAGTTATGCCAAGTTGGATAATTTCACTTGGAAAGTGTACAACTGTCTTCAGCTCTTCTCCATTGGTAATAGAGACATTAACTTATGTTCCTAACCTTGATCAGACACTGGAGTCCTCTACTAGAAAGCATAAGTGTGGACCTTTCATAAAGGCAGAACTTATCTGGGCTGTGCCCATGGACAAAACAAGCAACTGTTGTTTATGTGGTGCTAGTATTGATGGGTGACTGATATAACGAAAACGATCTGAAGCCAACTTTGACAGAACAGGGTTACAATTGACTATGAAAATTTGTGACTTAGAAAACAAAAATAAAAATGAAATTGGCTGTTTTTTTTTATTTGATATGACATTTTGTCAAACAGAAGATACATTTTATACAAAAACCAAAAGAATTGTGGATGCTGTAAATCAGGAATAAAAACAAAGTTGCTGGAAAAGCTCAGCAGGTCTGGCAGCATCTGTGGAGGAGAAAACAGAGTTAACGTTTCGGGTCCGGTGACCCATCCTCAGAACATTTTGTACATTATCATTGCTAAAACAGGAGTATTCACGTTCAAGGAAAGTGCAAGGAAAATCTTGCAGGTTTAATGAGAGGAAAGACACTGAAGAAGAAAAGTGAAGTCATTCCATCAGTCTGCCTGAATTTATCAGAAAACTCATAGGGTGGAAATAATGCCCATTAAATCAGAAACGTCAACCACGGGATGCTAATAACCAGAACTTCTGCAACAGCCAGAAGAAAAGAATAAGAATGTTCTGTTGTATGATTTTAAATTAGTTTGGATTTTTGACCATTCTTTCTTTACATGCTAAGCTTGAATTTATAAGTTACATTTTTGAAATTACTGAATTCTATTTTTTGTAGAAGTGAGAGCATTATTTGACTTCATTTTGATACACATTTTTCGTATCTGTTGACACATTCAGAATGAAACAGCACAGTAATGAAGAATTTCGAGTTTAGTTTCTGAGGTTTATTTTCTAAAAATTTCAGGGTCTTGGCATGGATGCCGAATTTATCTCAAATTCTAGGAATAAAGTTACTAGCATCCTGAAGCATAAGCATTGGACCCAAGGTGAAGTTGAGCCAGCAGTATATCTCTAATCTGTCAGCAACGAGAGAGAGAGATATATACCCAGCTGTTAGAAGAAAGGCAAATGGATGCCATCTCCAGCTAGAAATAAATGTGGCTTCAATAGCTCCTTTGTTCCACCTGGAAACATAACTCTGCCGGAAAAAGCCAATTTGCTGTGTCAATGTCTGGTGCTTCTTCGGATTGCCAAACAGATGCATGTCAAATTTCAATTGCCATATGTATCCATAAGGCTTTTTAGACATTTAAAATGGTAGAAATGTGAGGGGACTCTAGAATGATTGGATACATCCTCTTAACATATAAAAGAAAGAGATATTTTCCACAGCTTCCACACTAAATAAGAAAGGTGGCCTAATAAATTTGTTTCCTCACAGTTTGTAGTCCCTTGACAATATATAACAGTAACACACCCCTTTTTGTCCACAGTGGCATGCATAATCCAACTGTTCAGTTTCATTGCCTTGTTATAGTAATATCATGGTGTAACAAATACAGATTATATCAACCTGGAGGAGCCCAAGAGTTGAAAAATGCTCTGGAGCATGGTCATTCGCCTGATGTGTTAATTGTTTCTCTCTGCACAGTTACCTGCTGAGTTAAAATAATACAAGCATTTGTAATGATCATACCACACATCATATAAACATACTGCTGTTTTAGTTAATGTTCATAAGATTGCCACTATTTCAAATGCGCTGCTTTGTAAGTAGTGTAATTATTTTGAAGTACTGCAGAATTTAGATTTTTCTACTTCACAATGAGGCTGCCAAATGCTATGTTTCATTGTGCTATTTCATCCTTCTCTTCTGAACATTATTCTCATGTTGTGCTGCATCATGTCATCTTATTGCCAATCATTTTAACTGCATGGTGCAAAATATAGTCTTAATGGGAATTATATAATAAGTCACATGACAGTGTGATTTAAAGCTGCGCAAAACTGTTCAAAATAAACCTGCTATTGGGCATTCTTTTCTCATTTTTGGGGGGAAGGGTAGCCAATTAAATTTGTTTACTGATTAAGAAAATTGATTTTATCTTTAAAGTAATGTAGACCATGCTTTCATTCTTTAAATTGAAATTTATTTCATGATGTGCTGTAGCCATTTAGTCAAATTTAAGTGCGAGAATTATATTGATTGGTAAAACATCAAAAATGAAAACTGGGCTGAAAACTGATAATAAATTATCTGAAAAAAACCTTTATTAAGGTTGGGGTTATTTTATGATGACATGGGTGAGTGTATACATGCTAGAAAAACACATCCACTTTATTACCAACGTAATGCTACATTGATTTCTCTCTGTGCCACTTTTGTCTTTAATTTACAATTACCTTTTGGCCTGATGCTTGAAAAACCCATTTCAGGGCTAGTGAGCAGATTGTTGTGCTGTTGAGATATAACATTAGACAATCAAACTTGCCTGCCTACTTCCTACAGCTGCTCTTGGATAGCTTTTATCCAGTACAAATCTGCAGTGCTGCATAACTGATTGCAGTGCTGATAGTTATGCAAGGATTTGGATGTAGAGTTAAGCTGTATTAATGTAATGTGATTTATGTAGTCTGAGGATTTTAACCACTATTGTATATAAGCTCACTTTCCTGAGCTGTACACCAGTCTTAGGGATTTATACCAACGCACAGACAAATGACGTTGACTTCCATTAAATTTAGCTGACTCTTACCCTGCTATTTCCCATTCATTGGCTTAGATCAAAATTATTCCCAGTTCTTCATCCCCAGGTTTCACTTTGCAGTCTAATCCAGGAGTTTAATATTTCTGCAGTAACATAACCAAACCATGTGCAACACTCAACTTACAGCCTATCCCTTTCCTTGTATGAATTTATTAATATTTCTTTTTTCTTGGACTTAAATAGATTAAAAAAAGAGGTTTCTTTTCCTTCCTGGCTTTATCTACCTGCAATGATACTTTCAAGTAATCCATAAAGATGTTGAGATATTGGGCAAGCAATATTTTTTGCTCACCTTTCTTGAGCCCCTCCCATTTCTTTGAAAGGAATCTGGCATTTATCATCAACAACTAGTTATGTTATTTATCCTATCCTTCCACTTAAGTTGAAGATCAGGAAAACCCACATAGAAATCAGTGGTGCAAGTGAGCCTGTTACTTCTCAATATCAGAAACCCGCTAGATTGCAAGTTGTTCTTGTCATAATCAATAAACAAATGTTCATTCCATTCATTGCTATTTTTTTAAACCCATTAAAGTCTCAGTATTTATGTTAAAGGAATAACCATCCAAGTCAAGATTTCAATGCTCTTAGGTTACTGGTAAGTTCATTTTTTTTCCTTACAATAATAATAACCTGGATTTACAACATATTTTAACACAATACGTTGCGAATGTAGAGCAACTATGAACGGGTATGAATATGAGGATGCAAGCTTATGCTGGAACAAGGGTGGACAGTAAGTTAAAAGGCCAAGACGGATGAAGGGAAATGATATTGGAAAGTACATGATCAGATGATTTATGGAAGAGCTTAAGGAGTGGGAGCCATCTCAAAGAACATTGGAAGAGTTGCTTTTGTAGGGAAGAAAAGGTTAAGGGTTACCATGACTCTGGGCAGGGGTAGATGTAGATAATATTAAAGAGGTGGAAGTAGACAGTTTGATAAAATGCTTTGTTCAGGATCAAATCAGTTGTAAAGGTTGCAGCCTTGGACACTGATCAGGAAGACATAAGGGATCAGTACCAAGAATCAAAATTTGATATATGTTTCAAGTATGTTCAAATTTATCCTTACAATAATTCCTTCCAACTCTGATGATAAGCACTGACCAGAAAGATGAGGAGCTAGATTTTATGTAGGCAGTAGTCCTATTCACCAGTTTAAAAAGTTAGAAGGATGCCACACCAGATATAACATTCAAAATGTAATCAGTTCCTTAGGTAATGACCTCTACTCCCAAGAAGGAAGATACATGGACTTTAAGTACTGCCAGACAATTAAATGGCCAACAACCGTCTGCAATATAATAGTAATGGTGTAATAATCAATCAACCATCAGGGATGGATTGAATCCGTTGATTAGTCTATTTAAAACAGTAAAATGTATTATAAGATACAAACAGACATAACAACAATCAACTGATTTGTATGTGATAAGTTTGCAAGCCATGCAAAGAGTCACATACAGCTCATGGTGTACTCTCTAACAGGTGAGCTACACAGACAACATCTCCATCCTTATGGAGTAATTATAACTATTTACAATAACAGGTAGGTGTATGAGTCTCTATAGAATATAGGTGATTTGGTCGTGTATTCTTGTGAGAGTGATTTCATCTGGAGGTGGTTTTATGGTTTTCTTTCAAGGGCAGCAGTTTTTTATGTTTAAGAACATTTATCCTGATGCACGACAGGAAAGTATTGTTTCATTTAACTGTCTGAATCTGTTACTCAAGCTGTTTTTAGTGGTACAATTCCTCTTGACAATTTGTTTTGTTCTTTAAAGACCTTTCACCTTATTTGGGAGCTATTGATTTTACACTATCTTCTCATTCTATCCCGATTTTAGCTACATGTTGGCCAAGTATATTTTTCCATTCATTAACTGCTGTAATGGCTGTCCAGCCTCTCCAACTTTTCCTCCTTTGTTTTCATTAAAACTTGGGCATCTTAAATTTGTTGCTTCTTCAAAGGTTGTTTTGTGTCCTCGATGTCATGCCTGATACTTTCACTCAAGCATCATTGCTAGCATTTATTTCTGAAAGGACTGACTCACAAGTAATTTACAGCTTCTTGTTGAGTCTGCTGTGAATATCCACCTAATTTCTATTGGTCTACCATTTTCTCCAGCATTGTTTTAACCTCAGGTCAATCTTTCTGCAGCTACTCCAATTCAACTTGATTTTGTTCACTTGTGTGTGACTTCAGATGATCCTGTAAACTGGGAAGCTTTTCATTACATTGATATGGAGCTTGTGGCTCCTCCTGCTTCTGTTCTTTCTCTTTCAACTGTTTGCTCACCTCTGTGAGCTAAGCAGATATATCCCTCAAAGGCTTCATTTGGATCGTGCGCATGACATTGGTGAACTTTATAATGCTGAAAGTACAACATTTGGAGGTTTGATCATTAGTTTCCTTTGTCTGTAGGTGTGATTGGAACAAACCAAGTGGATCTCATGGAATATGAGTTCCCTGATTGGTCCAGGTTAACAGTTCCAATCAAGGAGTCCTGGCTGACAGGTATAAACAGGAATGTCAGGGGTTCTGTTCACTCTAGGGGCCAGCACTGATCTAGCTGAGTCAGTGTTTTTTGCGATGCATATGTAACTAAAGGGTGACTTGATGATGGGATACTGGCCTTTGTGGAGTTATTTCAGTCGGGACATTCTTTTCATATGAATTCAAACCGGTTTTATATTGGTACTTGCCTCTGTGTCAAGTTTTGTTGTAACAGAAGTCTCCAGTTCCTTATTGAGATGTTACATGAATGTTTGCAAACAGTGTAAAAAATACATTTGTTTTCCACAAATTTGACACTGGGAAACATGTTCACAACTCTTTTTCTTGTTATGTACATTGTGGAATTCCGCTCTTGAAGAAAATACAAGATGATTTCAGGTATAAACATTTGTCAGGATCCCAGATTGTCTTTATTGTAGTTTATGTACAGTAGTTTCGGTTGGTGCATGGCAGCTTATAGCTTTTGTCAAGTGTACAGCTTCTGCCAATGGCCCTTCCTGACATAAGCCTTTCAAAATTGATTGAAAGCTGAGCATTTATTCAGAAATCTTCCATTTTTCTTACAAAAGAAATGCACATCAAACGTGTGAATATTTCAGAAACTCATAACAACTCTTCTACAAAACTTCAGCAGGGATGCCCTATTCCCAGAAATGGAAACAGTGAAGTCAAGGAAGGGAAGAGACGGAAGTGGACCTGTTGAAAGTGAGGAATGATTGGAAATTGGAAACAAAACTGATGGATTTTTCCAGTTCTGGATGAGAATAGGAGGTGGCACTAATGATGTCAATGATGTATCTAAGAAAGTGATGTAAAAGGGGGCCCAAGTAGGACAAGGAATCTTCCACATCTCCCACAAAGAGACAAGCATAACTGGGACTCAAGTGTGTACTCATAGCCACAAATTTTATACTTGAAGAAAATGAGAGGAAGGAAAGAAGAAATTATTAGAATAAGCTAAGCCAAATGAAGGAGCATGGCGCTGGATGGGGATTGAGTAAGTCTCTTTTTCTTTCCAAGGAAGAAGCAGAGAGCCTTCAGAACATCCTGATGGGGAATGCACATCAATGATGAAGAAGAGGTGGCTAGGGCCATGAAACTGTAAATTGTGGAATAGATGTAAAACACTGGAAGAATCTCAAATGTATGTGGGAAAAGACTGAACAAGGCAGGAGTAAATAGAACCAAGATAGGAAGAAATAGGTTTAGTCAGTCAGAAACAGACTTTAACAATGGGGTTGTCAGGGCAGTGTCATTTGTGGGTTTTGAGAAGGGAGTAGAAGCAGGTTGTGCAGGTGAGGGGCACAATGAGGCTGAAAGTTGTGGAGTGAAGACCCCCAGAGGAGACAAGGTCAGTGACAGTCCTGGAGTTAAGAGTTTGATGTCCAGCAGTGGATTATAATGGCAGGGAGGATCAGATGTGTCTGAGAGTTGGTGCTCTGCCTCTGGAAGACAGAGGTCAGCTTGTCAAACGACAACAGCATCCTCTTATCTGTAAGTTTGACAAAGCCCAGCATTAAACCAAAGAGAAGAGTGCAACAAATTCAGAGGGAGACAGAGCCAAGTGGTGAGGGGAGCAGAGGAATTAAGATGACCGACATCTCATTGATATTTCTCAAAGAACCAATCAAGTGCAGGTAAAAAGGCAGGAAACAGGGTCCAAGTGAAGGAGTACTGCAGATGAGTGAAAGGGTCCATAGAGCAGCGAGAGGACCTCTTTGCAAAGAGGTGGGTAATGGAGGTGAAGGTAATGGAACAAGATGTTTAATGTCATGTTGTGCCGAAAATTCATTGAGCTAAAACCTTTGCTGAAACAGATTGATCTTCCCTTCTCTCATATTGAACAGAGGTCATGGTGAGTATATAGCAATATGTGAGATTAAAAGGATGGATGGAATCAGAGAAAAGGAGAATGGAGGAAGAATTCAGACAGATGTTGATGTTCCTGCGGTTTTGGAGCTTGAATTTCTTAACACTTGCTAATGAAGAGAAAAAGGTTTCCTGTTCAAAATGTCAAATGGGATGAAGAATGAACTGGGATGGGACCAACTTAGAATTAATGAAGTTGGGCTGATGAAGACAGCAAAATCAGGAGTGTGCATGTAGCAGTGTACGGCACTAAACGTGGATCTCGATGCAATGGGATTAGCTGTCTGAAGAACACTATGTGTAACAAGCATGTTACAGGTGTGTTACAACTTGTAATTGTGGGTTTCATAACATGACAGTTGGAACTTCCCTTGGAATCAATATGGGGTAATGCAATGCCAAAGCCATTTACTGAAGAATGATGTGTGGCTATCATTTGCTCAATTGGTTGAATGACTGGTTAGTGAATCAGAATGAAAACAACCCTAGTTCATTTCCCCCAACAGCTGAGGTTACCACAAAGGTTGTACCTTCTCAACCTTGCCCTTGGTCTGTGTAGTGATGCTGAGGTTAAACTCACCGCCAATCGTCTTTCTAATAAAAGAGCAGCCTTATGGGACTATGGCGGCTATATGATCTTTGAATGTGTCAACTGTTCAAAAAAAAAAATGGTTGAAAGAAATAACTTCTTTTGAAATGGATTTTTTTTTTATTCAGGTAACCCACACATTAGACTAACAGTGCATTAGGAATTCTAGTTCTGAGCTTACCATTCTGATTTATCATGGCATGTTTCAATGTAGTTCAGAGCTCACAATTGATCACAAGTCTCCAATATTAACTGGACAGAGAGATGACAGTACCAAGTAGAGATGAAATGCCAGCCTACATTAAAGTCCAAGATATTAGAACTGGTCAATTCTAAGTCAGCCTGATCAATTTCATTGTTCAAACATACTACTTACAGAAGTATTGAAAGCAGCATATGAATTTCAATTTTGAAAAGAAAGTTAACTTGTTTTCTTGAAAATGCATTTGATGTAAAAGGAGTTGATTTTTTTTCATGAAGCCACAAGTTTGTGATTGCAAGAGTGCCATGTGGTAGAGCATTAGCAGTCTGCTACATCATCGTGGGCACATCCCTTTCTAGATCTAACTGGTTACTTATTATATGCCCTGATTGTTATTGTGTTCTAATTAAGTTAGTAACAAGCAATGTAATTGGTAGCTGATATTATGCCATCTTTTAGGTTACTGCCCTAAAAAAAAATTCAGCTGTTGACTTTGCTTTATGTGGAGTTCTGTATCTAATTTGCTGACTTCTGTATATAATTTTCTGGTTTCCTGAATTAAAATCCCTGAAAAAATAAATTAACTTTTAACAGGGTGCACTTGAAATAAAAAGATGCAGGGTGGGACAAGCTGAAACAATTTTTATCTAACAGTCCAGAAGGATGGTGGTGAATACACAATAGAATAAAGGTGGCAGAAGTTTGAGCAGATTTGAGCATTTAAAGCATAGTGTATGGGATGCAGTTCACTAGAAAGTGAAAAATGAGGTAGGCACTAAAAAAGGTTTACTGAGTAAAAGTAAAGGCTGAAGTGGAGACAAAGGCAGGCAATGTTCCAATGGTTGAAGGAAGAGGGCAATAGGGTGTGGAGTTCAAAACTTCAATCAGCTTGCTCAGGCTCTTTTGGGGAAATATATTGATAAGCATGGCATGTATCATGAAAAAATATTGCAGGAAATTGCACCATTTTAGGTGGGTTGGGAATAAAAAAGATTTTGTACAGATATGTAGCCTTTTATCCGAAGTTTCAAAGCATCTTAGAACATAGAACAGTACAGCACAGTACAGGCCCTTCAGCGCACGATGTTGTGCCGACCTATTATCCGACTAAGATCAATCTACCCTGCATACCCTACATTTTACTATCCTCCATGAGCCTATCCAAGAATCACGTAAAGGTCTCTAAAGCATCATACTCCACTACCACTGCTGGGCAGCACATTCCATGCACCCACCACTCTCTGTGTAAAGAACCTACCTCTGACATCTCCCCTATACCTTCCTCCAATCACCTTAAAATTATGCCCCCTTGTAACAGTCATTTCCACCCTGGGAAAAAGTCTCTGACTATCCACCCTATCTATGCCTCTCATCATCTTGTGCACCTCTATCAAGTCACCTCTCATCCTTCTTCGCTCCAATGAGAAAAGCCCTCGCTCCCTCAACCTTTCCTCATAGGACCTGCCCTCCAGTCCAGGTAGCATCCTGGTAAATCTCCTATGCACCCTCTCTAAAGCTTCCACATCTTTCCTTTAATGAGGTGACCAGAACTGAACATAATATTCGAAGTGTGGTCTAAACAGAGTTTTATAGAGCTGCAGCATAACCTCACAGCTCTTAAACTCAATTCCCCTGCCAATGAAAGCCAACACACCATATGTCTTCTTAACAACCCTATCATCTTGGGTGGCAATTTTGAGGGATCTATGGACGTAGACCCCAACATCCCTCTGTTCCTCCACACTGCCAAGAATCCTGCCATTAGCCCTGTATTCTGCATTCAAATTTGACCTTCCAAAATAAATCATTTCACACTTTTTCTGAGTTGAATTCCATCTGCCACTTCTTTGCCCAGCTCTGCATCCTGTCAATGTCCGGTTACAACCTACAACAGCCCTCCATGCTGTCCATAATTCCACCAACATTTGTGTCATCAGTAAACTTACTAACCCACCTTCCACTTCCTCATCCAAGTCATTTATAAAGATCACAAAGGGCAGAGGTCCCAGAACAGATCTCTACAGAACACCACTGGTCACCGAGCTCCAGGCTGAATAGTTTCCATCTACTACCACCCTCTGTCTTCTATTGGACAACCAGTTTGATATCCAGACAGCCAAATTTCCCTGAATCCCATGCCCTCCTCACTTTCTGAATTAGCCTACCATGTGGAACCTTATCAAATGCCTTGCTAAAATCCATATACACCAAATCCACTGCTCTGCTTTCATCCATGTGTTTTGTCACATGCTCAAAGAATTCAATAAAGGCTTGTGATGCATGACCTGCCCCTCACAAAGCCATGCTGACTATTTCTAATCAAACTGTGCTTTTCTAAATAATCATAAAGACTATCTCTCAGAATCCTCTCCGATAATCTGCCAACCACAGAAGTAAGACGGACTGGTCTGTAATTTCCAGGATTATAAATATTCTCTTTCTTGAACAAGGGAATGACATTTGCCACCCTCCAATCATCTGGTCATTTTGCAGTGAATAAAGTACTTTTGATGTGTATTCACTCTTCTAGAGGTTACATCAGTAAGTCAAGGTTGACAAGGGATAAGGTAACGTAAAATGTTATTCATTACTGTGATTAGAGCTATTTTACTGAAGATATTCTAGAGGATATAAATAGGGATTGTCAAAAGAAGATGGTGACACATTTCAAATGCTAAGAGAGCAAAATGGGGCTAGAGATAAAGTCAGAGAGGATGAGTGGATTGACGGATTTTTTTTTGTTTTGCTTGTTTTGAAGGGGAATATGTTGTGAGGAAAGAAGCCCCTGATTAATACCATTTTACATGTTGGGACAGAAAATAGAGTAGTGAGTATTTGAATGGGGATGGATTCAAGAAAAAAATACTGAAGATGAGACTGAAATTTTAAAATGAAAATGATTTGGACCTGAAGTACGTAGGAGTAGTGGAGGAGGAAATTACAGATTGATCGTGTGCAGAGATAGTAGAACCAGCTTGATAAAGGATCTTTGATCTTCGAGACAGATGAGAACTCAATTTTTTCTGATTTATTTTTCCTTACTGGATACAAATTCTGGTAGGTACTTTGGTATTTTTTGACACATTTTCATGTAATGTTGAAGTACTTTTCCACAAATTACAAAATATCCATCCACAAGCTCTTTAAAAAATGGGATAACTTCATGAAAAATGTATACTTTGCTAACAATTTTCTACTTTTGTCAAAGAAACAATTTGTATTGAATATCAAAGACTTTCTTGCAGTGAACTCAACAGCAAATTGGATAATTGTGAATAAATGGGCTCAATCCAAGAAAATGTTATATGTTGCTGGCTCAAGCAATCTGTCATTATAATTTTTTCCATTATCCATTCATTCCAATAGGCATTTATGATACTAAATATTCTTTATTAAAATTAATGTCCTTTCTAAATAGAATGAATTTAATAAATGTTCCTTTTGGCAACAACAAATCAGTTTTCTTCCAGTCAATTGTCAGCTTATTTCTGCGTTACAGTCAACGTTCCTAATACTTTTAAAATGCAATATACTGTCTCATATGGAATGTAATGACTTTGCATTTCAATGCTAATAAAGATGGAGAGGGAATTATATGGATTAGAGGTGTTAGAAAGTAGGATTATGATATTAAACAAGATGAGAGACCTGCACAGAAAACACGAGTTAGGCAGTTTATAGAGCACATTTTAATCCTATTTGGCAAATTGATAATGATTTAAAAGAAATGCTTGAACTATTTAACTCACTTTTGTTTCTTGATGTGTTTAAACAGAAATGTTAATCCAAATTACAAGCAAAAAACAAAAGCATAAATGTTACTGCCAGGAAGTAGATATACACTATAACATATTTCACTGTGAATTACAATCAATGTGTAACAGAAAAAAGTATAAATAATTCAATCTCAATATTTGGCACCGGCAACAAGCATCACCACAAAATCTCTGCCTATGTGGTCATCTTGGCTTTCCGTATGTTGGCTTTGAACAAATCCCACTGTCCTTCAAACTTATTTCTTGACCAAGTAAATTGTATTGAACTATAAAGTCCAATAAAATAATGATAGTCACAGCTATGAGAACAGCTGTAATAAGACATACTGAAACAGACCTTGAACTTCAAACTCAGTATGCTGTCGTCTATGTAAATTTCTGTACTGACCATTTAAAACTGTTCTACGAGCATTTTATTTAATAGTAACCACTTCCGTGATCCCTGTCGTATAAATTAGCCTATTTTGCACAGGCTGCTGGATGAAAGCTCCACATCATTTCTCACATACTTCAAGAATGTGTGGGTTGAATAACCATAGGAGGCAGTGATTTTGTTATAATGCCTATAGGGGAACCAGAAACTGAAATAACCATATTTACTGAATGACACTGTTGGGATCCTAGTTGCTGGTATGCTGGACATTCATATCCCAAAGTGAAACCTGACTTGACAGATTATAGGATTTTTTTTGCTTGTCTTTTTGTATGCTATAAAGGTTTGTCACTGAAACATTCACAAGAGATTGCCATTGTATATAAAAAAAGTGTATTACACAATTTGAAAAAAATCTATTTTGTACTAAGCAAAACAAATTTGAAACATTTGATCTCAACCATTGTAAAAATGGATTCACCTCTCTTCTGTCTGCAGTACACTTGCAGATGCTCAAACCTCTTTGAAAAGTTAATCATCAAGCTTGTTGCTTCTCTTGCACAAGTTCTTTGTACCTGGGAGCAAATGGCATCTAATAAAGACAGCAAGCACTTTAGCAATTATTTCCATTGGTGGCTTGTTGGTCTAAATCCTGTTTACAACTTAATACTTAAAATTACATATCGGGCATTTTTTTTAAAGAAAAGTCAGTTTTTCATTGAATGGATAAAACTAAAATCTATTTTTTTCTCAATTACAAAACCAAAGTTCTCAAATAATAACCAATTTTAACACTCATTACTGATTCTTGTAGACAAAAATTACTAACAAAATTCACTTTACTGATAATTTTACTTTATAGTAACTAACAAACCAGTGGAATTTCATGAATGTAATGTATTAGCAGGCATATGATACTTTCAATAAAGGGTAAGTTTGGTTTTGAATCATGTTACAACAAAATATGTCCACATCATTCTGCACAAAGCATGGTAATATCTACCTGTATAGTTCCGAAGTATGTCGTTCTGCCTTCATAGAGAATAGGACAGGAATTCTACCCAATAACAGCCTGCTTTGCTCCACGTATCATAGTAACCCTATGAACTCTCTCCCATTCAGGTCATGGTTTTGTTGGTGTAGGTTTCGAAAATCCCTTAGCAACAGATTGAATAAGAGCATCCCACTTTATGGCTTAGCCACCCCAGGGAAAGTGATCCTTGGTGTTTATGAACCACTCGAACAGCTTTCCAGGTTTTAGACTTTTTTTAGCCAGCTCACACAGTACTTTGAAGAGGTCCTGTCTCTCTTTCTGTTCCTCTTTGCCTTTGAACCTGTAAAGCTGTTTTCTCCTTTTTTTTTGGAAAAAAAAATCACGCCAATTCTGCCATTATAATCTCCCCGTGTTGTCTAACTGCAACACAAGTCAAATGCATGGATTCTATTAAAGGCAACATACTGCAGATGCTGAAATTGTGCAATAAAATAGAAAGTGCTGGAGAAATCAATGGATCATCAGCTGCAGAGAACAAGTTACCATTGAGACCAATATCAAGGTTCTTCAGAAATGAAAGAGGCTGGAAGGCTGTGTTTTTTTTTATTTTGTTTTTTGCCAGCTGAAAGCAAGAGAAAAGAATGCTTTTTAAAGTGAGGGAGAAGGATTCCATTTACTGGGAGTTCTCTAGTTTGCATCTTTCTGACTAAAATACTCTACTGAGTAGAGAATACTCTCCGGGTGCAACTGTGCTTCAAGTGTTATGCTGCAGATATTGTCACATTAGCACAAGCAATAACCTACATACTTGTATCATCTGTAGGACGATCTTGTAAAGGGACTTTGCTCCAAAAGACATCACATAACAGGGGAATGAAATGCCATGGAGGGGTAAGGGTGGAATTTTGGTGGGGAGGACAATGGGGTGTGTGAGATGAATGCTTATAATCTTCTCAAAACTGGGACCCAAGTCCCATAAAACTGAGATAAAGCATCTGACTGGGCTGCCTTGGCACTCACCCACCTTTGCACCCTCCTAGCATCTATTTCTGTGATCAACACACTGGTTGGTGTCATATTTGGCACACAAGAAGTGAGTTGTTTGTTGGCGATCAGATATCTCAGCTCCAGGATATCTGTTTAGGTTTTCCATAGGGTAGTGTCATAAGCCCAACCATCTTCAGCTGCTTCATCAATGGCTTTTCCTCCACCATAAGGTCAGACATGGGGATATTTGCCGCCAATTGTACAATGTTTAACACCATTAATGATTCTTCAGAAGGAGACTAGAAACGCTATCTGAGTTCAGACAGGATCCAGTCTTGGCCTCAGAGGTGTCAAGTAACATTCATGCACATAAGTGGCAGTCAATAACAATCTCCAACATGAGAGAATGTTACCATAGCCCCTTAACATTCAATGGCATTATTTTCATAAATGCTCAAGTGTCAACACCCTGAAGGTTCTCATTGACCGGATACTGAATTAGATTCGCCATATAAATATAATGGCTACAAGAGCAGGTCAAAGCTGAGAAATTTTGCAACAACTCACCTCCTGACTTCCCAAAGTTTGTCCATCATCTACAATGTGCAAGTCAGGAGCAAAATTGAATATTTCCTTACTCACCTGGATGAATGCCGGTCCAAAAGTTGGTGAGGTTTTGATTTTAGGAATATGCATTCACCATTTAAAGTTACAAACAGACTTTTCTCAAAGAAAATTTAGTTCCTCTGTAATCTGAAACCTTTTCAAAGAACTCACAATTAAAAATGAACATTGGGGAAATATTTGTCCATGCAGAATGATTTGCCATACCTTGATTTCTCAGGGTCAGATAGCACCTCAGTTCACTACCAATGCCACCCACACTGGTTTATTCATTGACCTAATTGTATTACAGTATGCAGGCCATGCAGATATACAGATGTTGGGTAGGAAGGTTTGAGTTAGAAAGAAAGGCTGGATAGGCTAGGATTTTTTTCCACTGGAGTGTAGGAGGTTGAGAGACAACCTGATCGAAGTTTATAAAATAATGAGACGTATAAATAGAGATAATGGCAGTTGTCTTTTCCCGAGGTTGGGGGATTTCAAGACGAGGGGGCACATTTTAAGATGAAAGGAGAGAGATTTTTAAAAAAGACACAAGAGGCAAACTTTATACAGAGAAGGTGTTTTGCGTGTGAAATGAACTTCCTGAGGAAGTGGTGGATGCGGGTACAATTACAAAGTTTTCAATATATTTGGATTAGTGCATGAATAGGAAAGGTTGGAGGGATATGAGCCAGGAGCAGGCAGATGGGGTTAAAATTGTTTCAGAGATAGTAGGAACTGCAGATGCTGGAGAATCTGAGATAACAAGGTGTAGAGCTGGATGAACACAGCAGGCCAAGCAGCATCAGAG